>NC_134312.1:26738599-27417017 GCF_964195595.1 Calonectris borealis
ATTTCTTTCTGCTTTCCAGACCCTAAGGAATGAAATAATTTAGACAGAGAGGGTAAGATTCTTCCCACCTAACTTTATACATTTATCATGTGGATGATCTACAACAGACGAAGCCATCTAAACTCCTTGTAGGTGGTGAGAGGAACGTCACCCAGAGGTACAGCAGTAACTAACACAGGACAGAGGGACTGGCAAAGAAATCCATTGCTGAGTACTCTTTTCTCTTGACCACAAGTAATGTCTAAGCTAGATGTAAATATCCATGTTATAGATACCAAAATTGGTGAGAGGCATTCCATCCATATTGATATATAGATAAAGGAATTTTTAAAAACAAATGCAGGTTAAGTCAGATTTGTTCTTTAAGAGTCATCCCCAAGCATTTTAATTGGTGGGGGAAAGTAACTGAATTTCCTAAGGGGAAAAAAATGTGTATTTAGGAGCTATGATGGAAGAGGAAATACTCATCAATTTTCTCCGTGCTTGGAAATGAAAATTCCCTTCCAAACATCTCCACCATCCCTAACTGCCCCAACAAGATACAGAATGAAGATAAAGCAGACAGATGTTGAAGTGACTTCAGGAGAACAAGTTACAGATTGAGAAACCTTCTTTTTCCTCTTTGACAGCTGGTAAGTATTTTCACTCTGGGTAATTTTCAAGAGGGTGAAAGGAAAGAGGTAAATATAAAGTATAGTGGTAACCTCCCCTCAGGGCATCACAGATCATTATTATAGTCAAGGATTCATAGCTGTATGAGTGTGTGCAGAAGATGTGCAAGCTGAGGTGAAGATGGAGAATTAAAACTGGTTTAACGAAGAAGATCTATTATCTTGCCCATGAAGAGAGCCCAGTTTATGTTCCTCTCTGTGACAAATCTGGAGTTGATTTGACTGACTCAGGAATAGCATTTCCCTGCATTGGAACAAAGGCTCACAAACTCCATTTTCTGTGAAAGTATGGCAGTCCAATAATGGTTTGGTTTGGAAACAGTGACAACATTTAACTGTTTTCAAGGCAAAATATGCTTGCCTGTTTGCCTATTTGCCCAGGGAGTAGAGCAAGGGCCAGGGATCCTTAGTTGCCAGACCTCTGGCTGACTGACAGACTGAGCAGCTGCAGCATGGGCAGACTGCCCAGCACACAAATATGTGAAGGTTATCAATAAAATTGGAGATTACCAACTCCTTACACTCGCTTAATGGTTGTGTATGCACTGGAAATGCAACTAAGGTCCTCCTAACAAGCACGATGTTTGACAAAAAGCACTGCTGCCAATTGTCAGAAGGCAAAAAGCACTAACATCCTGGTAATTAGAGGCTGATAGGCTGAGATGGCTAAAACTCTAATATTCTGAATTAGCAATGGATTGAATGGAATTTGACTAATTATAATTAGAATGTAAGCACTTGACTGAGAGGACACGTCCTCAGCTAAAGCAGAGATAGTTGAAAAGTGGGCTTTCAAAATTATAAAGGTAAGAAGGAAAATGTCTTGCTTTGATAAAACTGCAAGGGATATTTGCACTGAATTGAGACAGAGTTAAGAAGCAAAAGTTTCCACATGAAAATATAAGTATCTTATACTCAACACAAACGGCATTAAAATGCAGTTTTTTCTGCTGGGTCTGAACATTTACAAGTCATCCAGAATGGTAACCAATGGGTACTTTGGAAAAGCAAGCATTTTTTTGCTGCTGTAAGAGTAAATTGAAAATTTTTCATCTTTAACAGCCCTGCAGCAAGTCACATGATGTAATTATAAAACAATTCCTTACTCTCTTGTATGCGTACCTGTTCTTCTACTGTGCTAGAATTGGTTATTATTTTGGAAATTGAGAGTATGAAGCATAAATTAATGGTTGCACCTTCCAAGTTCTTTGGAACACACCATTCTAAGGAGACTTGATCTAAGATGAGCATATGAATTGTTATAATGGGTCAGATCAAAGGTCCACTTAGCCCATTAGCCTGTCTCTGATAGTTGCCAAGAATAGAGACTTAAGTAAAAGAACAGATACACAGTAAGAATAGCTTATGAACAGAGTACTCTTCCTTCTGGTATATCCTTTCAACTTCCAACAATAAGTAGCCACCAATTGCATCTAAACCATTAATACCCAACCTAAGACATATTCTCTATTAATTTAATTATTGTTTCAACTTATGTATATGAACAATCTCCTAATCACACAATTTAAATTATGTACTGGATGAAAGCAGCACTTTATCAATTTAGAACTGCTGCCTGATATTTTAATTCAGATGTTCCCTAATTCCTCTGTTGTGAGAAACTTAGAGAAATCTTTCTGCTTTGCCTTCTTGCCATTCATAATTTTAAAGAAAACTATTGTGTCTATTTTCCAACATGAAGAACAACAATCTATTCTGTCTTTGCCCATTCAAAATCTGTTCCCTTTCTCTGATAATACTTGTTGACCTCCTCAGTAGTTTTTCTTTGTACTGTCCTGTTTATGGCAGGTTCCAGAACTTCTCCAAGAATTTTTCTGTGTCCAGCTCAAAATATCAGGCTAAGCTAATGATACCTTTTATGAAATGTACTAATGACTTCAAGTGAAATCATATGTTAATTTTTATGTGAAAATCTTTTTTGGAGATATATAGCTGCTTGCAGTATTCAAGATAAAGATGCACTACAGGCATGTATGATGTTATGTATTTCTTCTCAAATTCTACCTAAATACACAGCATTTATTATGCCACTTTGGTTTTGGTGACTTCCAATCACTGAGTTATATTTTTAGAATTTATTTATGATGACTCTTTTCTGAATGACAAAGTTAATTTAGAGCACATCACTATATAATTGTCGTTAGATGTTTAGGGACAGTTCTGTTTATATTACTTTGCACCTATTATTACTTAATCGAACCTTTGTTTTTATTGTCCAGTCACTCAGTGTTTGGGAATTCTGCAACTCTTCACAGTCAGTTGTAGATTTAGCTACTTTGAGAGGATTAAAATGTAAACATCCCCCTATTACTCTTTTCCCTTCTAATTTTCTCTGCTCATTTTTTATTGTATTAAATAGCACTTTCCTGGGAGAAATCCCTGTGGCACATACAGAAGAAAATCTATTCAAACAAGCCCAATTGTGCACCTGTTGAAATCAAACAACAAGCTGTGGATATAATGATTATTATTCAAATTAATTTAGTTTTTTGTGCATATTTTCTTTAAAAAAAATTAGGAAAGCAAAACATTTCAGGTTTTTTTCTGTTCTAAGATTTCCCTTCTGTTAATACTGTGTACAACCTAAATGGCTGTTTTCAGACACTGCTGTCATATGGTTTTTACAAGAATGCATATTCAGTATTACAATCTGAATTTCATGGAGATCAAAGCCACATCAACTGCATGAAAAAAACAAAAGTAGTAGCTATTTAAATCTTCCTAATATTCATAACCTAACATAATATTTAATAGCCATTTATACATCTGAAAATCAAATAATTTCTCCAGTTGTATTAGGGACGAACAATTTTATCTCACTGTATTTCCTATATTGTGATATCTAAATGTTGCATAAATATGACAGGGATTATCATAAATTGTGACTCAATCAGACATCACAACTCTGAGAGGATAAAGTGGGGTTAATAAAATTGCTACTTATTTTTTATTGTAAGTTTTATTTTCTCTTTCTGCTCCTGCTTGCCCTTGACAAAAATTTCCCTTGCACAAAGGTGCCTCTGCCCTTACTGAAGAAGGGAATTGATCTGGATGTTCAATGATTCTTGCTATCAAGATGTCTTTCACTTCAGCTTGACAGCAAATACCTAAAGGAACTGGAGTGTTCATGGTTTTTCCACAGTCGTTTGTTTAGAGACAACTGTCATCTCCCCGTCTATCAGCATGACTTCCTTGCCACCTGGCAGAACAGAGAAATGATTTTCCATACAGCTTTAGATTTCCATATCCCAGGGCCAGTATGGTGAAATGTTAGGATTAACTGCCATCCAAATACAATGCTTTTCTTTCAAAACAATCCTTTTCAGCCATCCTTTATAAAGACACTCTCCCCTTCCTGCCTTTCCACCCAGAAAAAGCAGTTATAGCAGTTACTTTAACATAAGTAACTCTGACTGCATAAAGAAGAGTAATTACCTTGACCATTGAGAGGATATAATGTCTTGCTGTTATTCTAGCTGTTTAAATACTGTTTGAAAGTGTAAGCAGCAGCAACAACAAAAGAGACACAGTTTATTACTTTTTTTTCCTTTTTTTTTTTAACAGCTTGTGAATCCGAAAATGTTTTACTGCAGAATCTGGCTAAGTATGTATCACCTCCAATCATTTCCTGGATGATTGATTTCCTAATTCCTTTAGATTTCAACTCATTCATCTTAACCAAATGTTTAACTGCTTACAAAATATAAAGAGACAACTATAATTACTTCATTTAGTCTAACTTCAAGTTCTCACCTGAAATAAGGCATGAGGTCTAAACTTTTACAAATTCATACTTGCGTTTTGGAAGGTGAGATTATGCTTTCTAAATGTTAAAATGTAGAGAATATCACGAAGAGTCAGAAGGGAGAAAGATGATTTTGGTAGTATTAGAAACCACTATTTTAAGACACAAACTAGAATTTTTATTTGGACATTTTCTTCATTCAGAGTACTGAAAAATTTCCTACAACACAAATTTAGAGATTGTGCAAGAAAAGACAGTCACATTGCAAATTTAGGAGGGGCTGTGTTCATAGGAGAGTATAACATTACAACAGGTATTACTAACATACTAACATAACACATAAACACCCAGTTTGTGCCCTGGGTAAAGTATTCAAAGCAAAAGACTTTCAACATATATGTTAGTTAAAGGAGAAGATTTTATAACAGAATTTCTTTGTTTGTGAAAGACTTAAACTGTTTGCTAATGGGTCATAAGCCTCGGCTCTGAGTTAAGTGCCCCTTTTAAATACCTCACTGAATCATAGCCTGGATGTTTCCAGGCACCCAAAATCATTTGCTTTATACCGAGCACTTATTCAGTTAATAAAAGTGCTTTTTACTCTTGTGTAGACTACCTGGCTCCTGAGTGCTCTCTAAGCTTTATAACATATACCTCTCTATGAGGGTGATACACAAAAATGCTGCTGCTCATCCAAATAAGATTCTAGCTTTTAATAACACCCTGAACTTGGAGCAGCTGAAGATGTGGTGAAGACACCAAACATCAGAGAAAGGTAAGAATTGTCTTTAATGTGTGGGAAGAAAGACAGGAGGCTAGGCATATGGTTTACTTCAGTATTGAAGGCAACAATTTACTCTAACTCACTTGGGAATAATATGACATAACTCACACAGTACAGCTCACTATTCCTTCCTTAATTTCTTCCAGTTTGTAGAAGAATGCCACCAACCCTTCTCTGCTCCAAGTAGAGATTAACTGAGGGGCCTAAGGCGAGTCTGCAGACAGGCCTCCTCTTTTTTCTCCCATTCATTTTATCCAGTGAGGTGCATGCTTTGTGTGTCAAAAGATATAACGAATATACATCTGCATAGTCCTCCCCTAAGCAGACAGAAAAGCCCCATTCTGTTCTTCGTTTTTTATTCCAGCTAAGAACATCACAGCCTCCACCACTTTCTTCTTAATCCTTCCAGGATTGCAATCACAACATTTTTCACCTTTTCCCACCCTTTGGGAGGATGACTCCCCTATCTCTACTTCCGTCTGTGGATGCCCAGAAACAAGTGTATCTGTAAACTGCAACTTGAACCAATCTACCTCATGGAGGTTCCACTTCTGCTCTCAGAAAGGTGAAAAACCCCACCCTCCTCTCAGAAAATTTGATGACAAAAGTAAAAACCTAGTCCTGTCCTTCAAAGGTCAACCAGTGTGATGGACTTAGCAGACTGTAAAACCCAACTCCATGCCAAAGGGAGGCTGGAGCTGCTCATTTGTGAGCAATGAATCTGGTTATATTAGGGTTGTATAACTTCATCCAGTTGTCTGGGTGCCAATTGCTTAGTTAAGCCACACTGGCCAATACACTTGCTCATGTGGTCTTCAGCTTTCCTCACCTGATAACTCCCCGTTTTCATTCCTCACCCAGAGAAAAATTTAAAATGACGTGTTTTGTTGGTTTTTGTTTGTTTCCAGTGGGCCTGGTATTTTGAGTTCATCAGATCATCAGGTTGAATTGAGAGCCTAGACAGAGTTCACAGTGCATTGTGGATTTTGTCTCCTCCCATGTGGCCTGACACTGCAGTCCATGTGGAGGGCTACAAAACATGACACAGAACATTTTGCTGAAATTAGCACACCTGCTGGGCATTAACTGTACGGAGTAAATTTAACATTCCATGGGTATAAGGCAGGACAGACTTTGGTCTAAGAATTATATGCCGGTTTTACATATGAAATGTTGCATTACATTTTCAGCTTCCAAAAGCCAGTTTGAAATCTGATATGTTAATGTGATACAGAGGTTTGGAGAACAATAGGGGCTAGTTGGCTGCATCCTCATCTGGCCAGCCAGTTCTATTTCCCCTCTTGTGGATATTACTGGTTTTATAAGGTGATGTATCACGATGAGAGTGTCAGCTGCATCGTTCTACAGCTGTGCTAAATCCTTCTTCACACAATGATGTCCATTATGGTGTCTTGATACTAGTAGGCTGAGTTATGAGCTGGACATGGAGTGTTGTGGAGGGCTGAAGTGGTCTGGCAGCCAGCCAGGGACATGCTACAGTAGTGTGTGCTTGGTGGAGTGTAGCAGATGATAGCCCGTTGCTGGAAATTGCAGTTCTCTCATGCTGTGCAGAGTTATGACAGGGTGTGATGTGTTGGCAAGTGGTGGCTATGATTTTATGGTAAAATTGAACTGCAGTACAAAGCCAGATGAAATTGCTTAACAGCTTTAGTTTGTCAGGATTTGACTTAAGCCATTTTTTCCAGTAATGAACTAGGTCAAAGTGCTGTGGTTCAGTACTCCAAGAATGTGGCCATTTACTTCTTCAGCTATGAGTCTAGAGGTGCCTAGGTATTTTTAGTTTACTTTTGCTTGTGTTTTGTTTGAAGAAATAGCATGAATTTAGAGCAGATGTTCTCATGGGACTGATTTGTATATGGTACTTTAGTTCAGGAGAAAGAATATTAGGGTTCACCCAATTTCTATCTGAAAGTGTCTTCTGTGGGCTTTCAGCATCTAATACTGGCGCCTCACTGGGTTACTGCTGGATATATGGCCACATCCTAATGAACTAGTTAGGCTTCCCTGATTGTTTCATACAAATGCATTTACTCTCACTGGAACACAGCTGGCAATTCCTTTGATGAATTCCTTTACAGGGAAAAAAACTCTCATATGAATCCTGAGAGCAAGGAACAAGACCTTCAGACATGATGGTCCAGATTGTCTCGCCCCATTCCTTATTTTAATATTTTGCAATGGGAAAAAAAAAAAAATCCTGTCTATATGGAAGAAATCTTTTCTTGAATTTAGGTGAAGTTTAAGAAGACGATGTTTTTTTTTTTTCTGGTTTTAGTTGGGGCTGTCTTGTTTGTTTTTGTTTGTTTGTTTTCTTAAAAAGGATTTGGAGAAAACTACTGTGATAGCCAATTAGTTTACATTTTTAACAAGAATCCCTTTAATTGTGGAACCTGCCTGTACCCTACAATGCAGAAGGGGACAAGAAATCAAAATTGAGACAGCAAGTCTTCTTCCAAGTAGGAGAGATTATTTAGTTCTTTGCTGATCAAAGCCAACATTATGTCATTCAGTATGTGAACTGTGGAGTTGTAGTGTCTAATATTCACAATAACAAGTGGTCACTGAGTTCTTCACCATTTATCTCTTCAGTCTAGCCCACAATATGTATATTTAACTAGTTTTGCCTAAAGGTGGCAAAAGCATGGGCCATGATACTAAGGTCCATATCTGAAAAGATATGAAAAGAACATGGTCTTTCATGAGAAGAACTTAGACTTTATCTTTTCTATTTGGGAAATTTTCTATTAGATTTCCTCAAAACACCTGAAAATGAAGAAAACTGCAATTTTTTTTTTATTGTCCAAATGTCTGAAAAATGTTCTAGATTCAGAAGACTGCCAGAATACCCACATGCCACCATTATCTCCTCACTTTTTATCTCCTTCAGACATGAAAAGGCAATTTGCTTTCATCAGCGTTCTGACTGATGTCAGTAGAATATTTAATACCAGAGAGAGATGTAAAACTGGGCATCATCAAGATGCTAGTCATACTTCAACTGACACCTCCTCACCAAATCCTAGCAATCTAATACATCCTTAGTTTTAAAAGAGGTGACAGCAGCTTGAATCTTATGCATCCTGTGAGAACCTTTAGAGTGAAGAAATTGCTCAACACTAATTTCACTCAGTCTGAGGAGAGCGAATGAAGGGAACAATAGAATAACCTTGTCCACTCTCGCATGCCTACACCAATTTTAGGACCCAGACTATCAAAAGTACCTAGTGGTTCCATAACAGCATGAACATTAAAGTTTAGTTGACATCAAGAAATCATCTATCAACAAGTAAATGCATTGCTAATGTACTTCAGCTGGAACTTAATAATCATGTTTAGAGAGTTCAGGTACATTTCTGTCTATCCTACCCTTTTCTGTCCTAACTTTTTCCATAACCTTGAACAGAAATCAAAGAGAAGTGGTTAAAAGTCAGCATGAAAAGTGCCATAAGAAAATAAAAAAGTACTGGTTTTTACAGCAGTTATCTTCCAGACCTCATCACAGAAGATCTTGACCTCACAAAATAAAAATGATCTATGGTATCTAAAACTTCCATGTACACCACTTGCTTAAATCATTATTTTATTAATAGCTGTTATTTATTTTTCTGGGTACTAGACTGTATTCAAGGGGATGAAATTTAAATCTACTTTTAAACCTTATTCCCATTAAGGATCATGTTTGTTGTTAAACATTTGGATTTTTATTTATCTTGTTGTACTTGATCAAGATAGGTATTTTTAATTTTCTTCCATTTATGTGTGTTGATTTCTACTTTTATGACTTTACTGAACACTGTGATGTGCTGACATGTTATCCTCTGTGTTATAGTCCCATTTCATAATATTTTAATAGCGGGTATTAAAGGAACCACCTTCTATGTCGTAATTTCTGTGCATTTTTGTGTTTGTTATCTGTTCTGAATTTAGTTGTTAAATTTTAGACTTTAAAAATTATATACGTATATTTTAGTCATTTCTTTAAATTTTATACCTTCCAAGACAGTCAAGAGCCCAAAACATCATGAGTCCTGCAGCTGAAAGTACTACAATGGTATAATACAAAAGCTCATTGAAAATATTGGGCCTCTATTCCAAACATGACACTACGGTCCAAACAGGAATGAAATTGGACTTATATCTCCTCTTTCAGGCAATTACACCACAGTGCAGCTTTTGCCTCTAAAGTTTGCTTGTTAGAGCAAAAAAGAGTTTGGACTGTAAATGCAGAAGACCTTGAATTTTCCATGGTTTTGGGGAATTCATCCTATAACTATAGCATGGAATGTAAGTACAACACCGTTCCAACTAAAATTTCTGACTTTGAATGACTGCTAAACAAAAGTTTTTGTTCCTGCATTGATGCATATCCTCTTCAAATGCTTATTTTATTAACTAAAACTCAAACAGCATGACAAAATGACAGCATAAAGCTTTGCTATCAGTCATGTTTAAAAGAAGTCAAAATTTCAGTGTGAGATATCTAATCAGAGGAACATTCTTTTTTTTTGTAAAAGATGGTTCCTCATACTAAAGGAAAAAACCCCAAATATGGAGTTGATATATTCTATTGAGCAGATTCACAAAGAGCATAAATTATAAAAAGCATATTTATGAAAATGGCACTATTCAGAAATCAGCTAATGATCTATTAACACAGTGTTATATATTGGTTAAAAGATAGTTTTCTTAATGTATGCCACCTAGCCTTGCAATACTCTTCTCATCTTTCAAATAGTCATAATCCCAGAGAGTTTTCCAGGAAACTATTATTCTTACATTATGTATAAATAATTATATACATTTATATAATATACTCATATATAAAAATAGATTAGCCAAATTACTGGTTATTAAGCCGAAACTGTAAGACATAAGCAGTTTTTCGGCATTAATGTATATTTATGGTTATCAGAATAGATAATAGTATCAGGTTTACAGTAAAAAGACATGAAAAATAACACAAGACAATGTTTTAAATATACGTTACTATTATTTCCTAGTAGCAGTGTTGTTTCTTTCTTTTTAAATGAAACATGCAATTTTAAATCAAATTCTCCACAGCTTCTGTCTTATGATAATTGTACTCAGTGGGGACTTCTGAGTTTACTGTATTGGAAGAAGTATCATGTTATATATTGTTGCTTGACTAAAAGAGTAAACTAAAAGCTCTAATAACTTTTGTTGTTGGCAGAGAACTTTTGTGGTTGGCACCAAAATGCAACATGTATAGCTTATGGATTAGCTGGTATTTAATGTAAAAATACACAGGCATTATAAACAACCCCTTCTCAATTTTAATTGGCTTTACTCTATTTGAAATTGTGTGCACAATTCCTATTAAAATACATAGCACAGGATGAAACTGAAAGTGGCCACAAAAATGATGCAGTAGTTTGTGGTTTAATTCACGCATCGCATCGTATCACCTCATTCATAAATCAGTCAGCCCATTTTGATCAAAGCATTGGTTTGCTAATGGCTAAGATTTTTCTGGATAGGAACCCATTACAGCAACATAGTCTGTTTGAGTTTATACATTTTGACTACACTAAGCTAGGAACAATAAATCAATTTGTCTAAATGCCTAATGAATTTTAAAAAAAAATTGTGGTATTAGTGCATTAAAGTGTTTTCCAGTATTTGTCTTTTTTTTCTGCATAAAGGTTGAGGAGCTTATTTAGAAAAAACTCTTTTTATTTTAATTTTTTGTTTCTCCTGCAACCAAAGGAGAATGATAGCTTCAACATCAGGTTTAGTGCAGAGAGAAAGAAACAGAGTTTGAGACTAGTAGATTAACATACTTATATTCAGAAAAAGGAAATTGCCTTAGGAAGGATTTGAAACATAATAAATCAGTTTTAAGAATAAAACAGAGCCATTTATTGTTATGCCACAAAGCCTCTTAAGGATATACTGATTTATTTCTACTGTCTACATACAAAAAATATAAACTGAAATGTTGTCTATAATAGCAGAGAAACACTTTTTTTGAATATTCACATAGATGGTTTTAACCAGGAAGCTGTCAATATCTATCTCCAGTCATCCTGTGGAAACCTAACTATGACAGATGGCATCCAGCCTGCCTGACATGAATTTTACCTGCTGTATTTTCCCTGATGATTTAAAATCACTGATACCTATCTATGTGTGCTTCTACACACATATCTTAGCGTATCTTTCCTTATCTTGAGTTATGCTGCATATAAAAAGCCTACTCTTCTGGCACGATAATGATGGTATAGTACAAATCTTTTATACTAGGACATTTTATTTCTTGCTTTTTTTCATTTAATTTTGAGGCAGGATCTGTGACCTATTCTCTTTGGACATCTCAGTTCATCTGGATGAACACGTCTCATCCCTCTGGACCCCCTCAGAAGAAGACTTGGCACAGCTACAAGCACTCAGTCCATTTCCTTTTGACCTACTCCATTTTTCCACTTTCTCATTTTCTCTATGGAATTCAAATTCCTTTTCTTTCATTTTTGGATAGAGTATTTTCGTTTACTTCTCACTTGATATTTTGCTACGCCAGCTAAATCTTTCCCTTCTTCATCTACACATTCTCCTACTCATTAACATGTTGTCAGTGTTCAGCATTCCTCCCTCACCTCACACACGTGGAGGTGCTATCTCTTATTCACCTCCTTTGGTGGCAACAGCCATGAAAGTGCTAGAGCAGGAAGGATGCCAGCATTTTAACTAGTGTGTTGTCTAAACCTGAGCAGATGGTCTTGTAATCTCCTAGGCAAAGGAGGCTCGAATGTGTGATAGATAAATTCTTTGGGGTGAATTTGTGGGAAAATGGAGGGCTCTGAAATACATGGTGCACTGAGGTCAATGTTTTGAGAGGAAGCTGAGAGGTACTTTGACTTTTCTTCCTCCCTCTATTTAGAGTTTCATCCTAAAATTTAGCCATGACAAAGGTGAGGCTTTGGCCATTTTAAATTCACGTAAGCCAGGCTATTGTACAGCTAGGGATGAATAGCACTTCATCCTTTCTACTTAAAAACATAGCTTTCCTCACTAAATAGTGTCAGACTCCCAATGTCACTGGTGCGTAACCTCTCTCCTAGGGGTCCTCTCAGAGTGGTCTGTGATTCAAGGACTGCTTTTGATATAACATGGTTGTGTAATCTTGGCTCAAACTTCTGAGAAAAATGCTAAGTTGTGAGAAAGAGCTGTGAAAAAGTACCATGCTAGAAAAGAGGGGTAAAATGACAGGCAGAGGTAAGATTGTTGAGACAGGTATAGTTGGCATCTCAATGACTCCAGGAGAAAAACACTGACATGAGAAGGTGTAAAGATGGCACACCAGCAGCGCTGAGGATTAGCAATGGAGGCTGACCCTTTCACACCTCCCATCAAGCTGTCTGGCCAGCACAGAGTTGCTGCATGCTTTACTGGGGGTTGTAAGCATATTAATACTTATTCTCCTTTCTTGTTTGTCTGGATTTCTGTTGTGTGTAATAGCCAAAAATAACTGCTTTATACTCTTCGGAAGTGTACACTTCTTGCAGTGTCTTTGTTCATGGTAAAAGTTGTCCAAACAAAGTGACACAGAGAAGGCAGGTTACAGACATCAGCTGAGCAGAGGCATCAGCCCTGTCAAGGCAAAATGTCAGGTGGTGATTAACCATGTAGATTTACATAATAGCTACTGAGTGGGAAGCCTCTCCCTAGAAATCAACATCAGTGAGAAAAATTTGGGCCATATAAATTGTTAATATATGCAAATGGAGAGCTGAACACTTCACCATCATTCTTCTCTCAGTGATCACTAGATCACTATGCCACTAGTGCAGAAACCAGAAGAAAAAACCCCTTAATTTACTGCATCATTCCATTAATTGACTGATATGGACCCTCCTTGCCCCAATCTATCCAAAAATACTGATGCAATATAAAAAGGGAAGTACATTTTCCCATTGCAGTCACGTTGTACCTTAATTACAAGAAGCTGGATGCAGAAATTTCTAGGCAGAAGTTTTTCCCTCCTGTATTTGATATGACATCATCCATGATGATCCAATGGGCCACTTCCACCCACAAGTCCACAAATTAAATCCTGGTTTTGTTAGTAGCAAGGGCAGAACTCCCTTTCATTCAAATTTAAAAAGTCAGAAGACCACATGGATCTATGAACTACTAAGTATTTTATCAATGCTTATTCAAGTATATTAAAAATAATGAAGGTTTGTGCAACTCAGTACTGCACAATGACTGGGACAGATTTCACTAGGATCCATCTGCTTTAGCATTTTGTAGTGGTTCTTGTCCTTACATTCCCGAAAAGTTCTAAAGTAATTAAACTGGGATTAAATCTCATTATGACTTTGACTCTTTTTTCTCTCATTAAAGGATGCTCTTTTTTTGGGTAACCAGATGTGACAAAACCTTTTGCATTTTAGAAGACAAATGTACCCAGAAGAACATCTGTGACTGAAAAATGAAACCAAACAGAAAACAAATGCATGTGCCCTCTTTGAATCAGAAGTCAGTATCTACAAAACCATAAAAGAAACCAATTAAGACTGAATGCAACTTTTATTCCTTGTATCACACAGTATTTCACATGAGGTTGTTTCCTAAGATGTAAAATGTTACAGTGAAGACTACTGCATACTCTAGTTCCATTTTTTATTTAATATATGTCACTATCTGCCTCTAGAAAGAGAAGATAACCATAAAACGACAAGTAATTTTTGTAACTGTCTGTTGGAAGCTAGATGATTTTAAGTTGTTCTCTGCAGTTGCGACTTAGGTTTGTCCAGATGTTCTGGATATTTTTTAATTGATTATATCACAGTATAGATTTAAAATAAGAAATTTATATGGCTACATGTATAAATACATATTTCTGGTACAATGATAATAGGGAGTTTTCAAACATTCTAGTGTTTTCTAACAACATTTGAGGCCACTTTTCTTTACCTTATTTTTATTTTAATGCCTTTTGTATTTCTAAGGTACAAGAAAAAAAATCCTGAAGTCTGTGTTTGGTTTTATGCAGATGTGCTTTTTCATCAAGTATTGAGACTGCTATCGCATATGACAGTGATTCAAGTAAAACTGTAAGTCTGCTCTTACTGCTTGTTATTCCAAATACATTAAACCACTCAATTCTCCATTCAATGCAGCTTGACCTACAAAACTAACAACTTACTATTGCCAAAGTATCCAAAGAAGCCAAGCCAAATGGGATTTGTCAGGAGAAACACTTCTGAAATGTAGAATTCTAATAATGAACATTAAATAAGATTTAAGATGGAAACCAGAAATGCATCACACCTTTGTCTATTCAAATTGAAAGTAATTATTGAAATGCAGAAACAATTAAGAAATGTTAGTATTTGAAACCATGTTTATATATTACAATATGAGAAGTTACTATATTTCTAAAAGCTATAGTCAGTGAAGATATTGACACTATTTTCATCCACAGAGAAAACTGAATACTTTCAGTATAACTGCCAAAATACAGGTCAACAGTTTTCATGTTCTATGTTTGTTTTGTAATTATTGTTATTGGAAGGACAAGAGGGAAGGAAGAGGGAAGGAAGGATAAGAGGGAGAGGTTGCTTGCGGTCTTTTTGTAAGCAGTGTTGAATAAAGAGGGGAACTGAAGAAGTTCCTCAGCTCGTAAGGTGGAGAGCAGAGATATGGAAGGATGGATGCAGTGGCCAATTGTTTGAACATTGAATCAAGATGAATAGCTTAAGAGAGAAAATACACAACTGGGATGAGCTGTTGAAGTAGTCTGGGACAGAGGCATGCGGGAGGAGCAGGGTGTGTAGGGCCTTTAATGTACGGGAACAGGTACAGTGACACCCATACTGAGGCAGGATTCTTCTTTCTCTACTCGTTACAGAAACTAGAAATCCTAATGCCACCATGTCCATGCTCTTGAGTACCTTCAGTCTTCTGAATAAATCATAGGTGTGTCAATGTGATTCCACACTGTAGGATTTTTTTTTAACTGTATTTTATTTTTTAAACTTGAGAAATCTGAGACAAAAGAAA
This sequence comes from Calonectris borealis, assembly GCF_964195595.1. Lineage (NCBI taxonomy): Eukaryota > Metazoa > Chordata > Aves > Procellariiformes > Procellariidae > Calonectris > Calonectris borealis. The sequence continues at coordinate 26,753,868 of NC_134312.1, forward strand.
CTCAAGCTGCCTTACAAGAATGCTATTCTCTTTGGAAAGTCAAATACATGAGGCTTATGTAACAACATAATTAAGATTGCACTTACTGCCTTAGCTCAGACTCCTCCTGTGTTTTTTTTGTATGATTTAATTTGTTTTCCAGTCACCAGGATATTGGAGGGCCTCATAATCTTTCAGATTTTTATCTTCACAGCATCCTTGTGAATCTCTACTCAGCACTGGCGAGGCCACACTTGGAGTGCTGTGTCCAGTTCTGGGCTCCCCAGTATGAGAGAGATGTGGAGCTACTGGAGAAAGTCCTCTAAAGGGCCACAAAGATGATTAAGGGACTGGAACATCTCTCATATGAGGAAAGGCTGAGAGAGCTGGGCTTGTTTAGCCTGGAGAAGAGAAGCTCAGGGGAGATCTCATAAATATGTACAAATACCTGAAGAAAGAAAGTAAAGAAGATGGAGCCGGGCTCTTTTCAGTGGTGTCCAGTGATAGGACAAGAGGCAAAGGGCACAAACTGAAACACAGGAAGCTCCCTTTGAACATCAGGAAATACTTTTTATCTGTGAGGGTGACCAAGCACTAGCAGAGTTTGCCCAGAGATTGTGGAGTCTTTATCCCTGGAGAAATTAAAAAGCTATCTGGACATGATCCTGGGCAACTGGCCTTGCTTGAGAAAGCAGCTTGGATCAGGTGACCTCCAGAGGTCCCTTCCAATCTCGATCATTCTGTGACTGTGTGAGAATAGTACCACATAGTTTTTCTCATTTCTGCATTTAGATGGGATCCAGACCATTTAAATTCACCAGGTATCCTCCAGTTTGACCTGGAACTTTCCTTAGTAACTACAGGTTACCTACATTTCACCTTCTTCCATTCATGCAAGGAGGCTGAAATTAGAGTAAAAAGAACTTTTGCCACCTTAATATTAATATAATGTGCTTTATATTCCCAGTTCATAGGACTTACATAAAATCATGTTTGGTTTTTTTTTTTTTTTGATTTCTTGTGCCATTATCTTCTCCATATCATCCCTCATCTCCCTGTTGCTGTTCCCCAGAGCCTCCCCAGCCCCTTGCTGCCACTTGCCACCTAGCAGGCAGGAGAAGCAGGTAAGCCCCAGGGCTCTGTTTCTCTGCTGTTGACAACAACCCTGTGTGCTAATTCTGTCACGCATGCCATAGGCTCATTATCACTGCTTATTATAAACTGTAGATGCGCATGAAGACTTGTAATTTGAAACCCCATAACCTAAAGGTTTGGATAAAGGTGGACTGAATTTTAGAGGTGCTGCACATTGGCAGCTCTCATTGACCTCAGTGCTGTTTGTTTAAAAGCGTGCACAAGACACTTTTAAAGCCAAACACATACGGAAACATTAAAAAAGAAGATGAGTGGCCTTGAAAAACACAGCAAGATGACTAAAAGGAATGAAAATATTACTGACCGATTTTAACTTCGTTTTCTGAAATAAAAAGTGGTGGTTTGAAGTTGAGCAGTGAGTGCTGAAAACCTTAAATATCACATACATATCACATAGAAATAAAATATATATTTTACACATATGCGTTTCCATCAATCTACCTTTAGCGAAGTGAGCTGTCTCCAGTATTTGACACTTGCTGTTTGCAATTTTTTTGCCTTGATTATAATGTGTATGTTCACCCAGGTACAGTATTTTGATATAATGTCTGCCATACTAATAAAGATCTTGTAGTACGATTTACTGTAGTTGCTTGTCACCTTTTCCAAATAGCAGATATTTAGGGCTGACTAGCTCTAAATTGCCTGTTGGAGCACCACTAAGTATGGAGCCCACAGTCTTAATTTAGGTCCCAAGTTAGATGCCAGCAGTTAGATGGTGTGAATACCCCCCTTGGAGAACAAGCCATATAAAGGAACAGCAGCTATGTATAGGATGCAGAGCAGCCTAATATAAATCTCCCAAACAAAAATGCTATATGTCTATATTTGGCAAGGGAAAGCCTACTCCTGAGAGATGTTTACTCCTCTTAACTCCAGTAAGAACTTCAAGAGAAGCTCTGCATCTCCCAACATCAGGCTTTAAATGATCAAGCATTTCTATCCACTGCCGTGCTCTACCTTGCCTGATGTCAAGCGGGGTTATTACAAGAACAGGGATTACACATCATTTCCCTTTACAGTACTTTGAATTATTTAATCGATGTGCTTTATTCCGCAAGACGTTCTAACCATGCTTGTGAGGGTTTAAATCAAAAGATTGCGTTCTTACATGAGCAATCCTTAAAGGAACAAAGCGCCCTGCTGTGTTCTCTGTGGCAACAGTTAGAAAAACGGCATATACCACTTAGACCCATGGCACTAATGATGGTTCCTAGTCTGATGTATTATTCTAATATTCTCCCAAGTTTCATTATGATGTCATGTTGATCATGCTGCTGTCAGTAAATTTTGGAACGACTCACTTCCTGCTGGCAGGTAGAGTAAGAGAAGATAGTGCTACAGCTGACACCAGGCATCTGTCATTAAAACTGACAGGAAGCTAAATACAGAAGTAGTTTACTGGCCAGACAAAAATTCCCAGAATTTTTAGCTTCTATATCCCTTCTGTGTCTCTTGCCATTATTAGTAACGTTACAATGGCTACTTCAATTATGAACATGAAACAACATTTTTTAAAGTAAAACAATGGTAAAAAAGGATGTAAACATTTTTTTTCCATTTTAACAGTATCATTACAGTCTCTCTCTTTCACCCTTAACATTACAGAGACCATTTTCAATTTTCAAATCTAAAGCCCATGCCGTTATTTATAAAACAGTCGAGATAGTATTTAGATAGTAAAAGTAATATATTTATAACTTTTTTTACATTTTTTATTCCACTGTATAATTTACCCTACTTATAATGCTTTCCTTTAAAACTGAAACATTTACCCTAAGATTAAATTATTGCTTTCTGATGTATAAATAGTATTTCAATTGCTTAACAAACAAACTTTACTATGTCTTTCAACATTCATTTTCAAAACAAGAGATGGAGTCTAAAGAGGAGACACAGCAATTACAAAAGAACCTGTGATGCTAATATAAAGCCAATTTATTCCAACATTAGTCCTAAAATTTCAGGACAGGACCCTATTATCTGGGTTCACTTGAGAATATCAATTTATAAGTGGGTTTCAATTCAATATTTAGGGACTGTTGCCAAAGGACCTCTTTAACTAAATCAGAGGCCATATATAAAACCATTTGATTTGGAACATTTATATAGAGAGAGTGTAACCTTCTGAATTGGCCTGTTTCCTCTTGGAAGAGAAAATAATAAATGCATTAAGGTCCATAAATGGTGTCTGTATTTTTAGACTGAGTTCAGAAAAAAATGGCCTGTGATTCTGGCTAACCAGAAGGAAAGCAAGCAGACCTGTGAAGAGGATGAGCCACAGTTTCCTTGTTGTGCTGGCCAGGTCCATAGGACTTTCAGCCTGCAGAAGCAGTTCACGTCAGCATCACACACCCTGCTATTTAGTCCCATTTTTGTCATCGCTTTCCTCCATGATATCAACAAAATTACTTAATTTCTCTCACTTCTGTAAAATGAGATGACAGTAATACATATCTCTCTAACGTCAGGAGCATATTTTTGTAAAGTATTCTGAGATCCACTTATATAAAGCTCTAAAAATGTTTTATTACATATCAATACACAGAGAGGAAGAGTTTCAAACACCCTAGCTGCAGGGTTTGATAAAACCTAAGATAAATATGGTATCTGGTTTTTGTGTTGTACATTGTTGATGTTTTACAAAAATGCAAATTTGAATCCTTCCAGCAAAGTGGCACTCTCTTTCTGGGCCATGTTAATCTGTCACCATTCACCCTGAGAAGAGGATCTCCATTCTTTGTCCTCCATTTCTCAGAATAAAATGATTTTTAGAAATTAGATTAGATTTTTTTTTTCTTTTTCTTCTTTTAGTATCGGAAACAGAAAAGAAAACGTTTAAGGTATACAGGATTTCTCAAAACATGATTAGATTTCAGCATCAAGGAACTAAACTATCTGGAATATATTTTTCTTTCCTTAACGATGTCCAACAACATGAACAGTTCATCCCTATCTAGCCTTCAGTATCATCTTCTAGGCTTTTTAGATATTAGCATTAGAAATTGATTTCTGTAATGCTATTTTGGCCAAGCTGTAGGTTTTCATAAATTCCTAGATCATAAACCCCGAAGGACCTCAGCAATCATTACCACTTACATAATACAGATTGCAGGGCTTCCCTGAGGTTAGTTCTGTCCAAATGACATGTCTTTCAGAACAAATGATTACGCCTAATTTTAAAAGTACTTTTGATAGAGCACCCATTTCAAATCCTTGGAATTTGCTAAAAAAGTAGATGAAGCTTTTTCTAGCTTCAAATTTAGCCAGTGGAAAAACTAATTTCTGTCTGTTAGATTACAGATCCTATGCTTGTTACCCACAACATCAGTACATGCCACAGACAATCTTACTTGAGTTTTTTATTTTATAAACTGAATACATAGAGCTTCTCCAGTCTTTTAATGTATATTTTGCTTTTCACTTATTGAAACACTTTATGAAATTTCTCTGTACTGTTTCTGTATCAATACTCTTCGTGTAGTCATCAAACGGGCACAGGATCACTGGGGAATTGTATCAACACTACAGACTGAAGGAATGGAAGGACTTTACCTACTGCTTGATATAGGTCTGTGCCTGAGGACCATATTTGGGATTTTGCCACGGTGCTTTCTATAAGAGTTACTATTTACTTCATTATTTATCAGTACCCTAAGTTCTGTGTCAGCTGAAAACTTTGTTTTATATTTTTTCATTATATGTTAATTAAAATGAGACGGACCTCTTCAGAATAGCAGAAGTTTCCTTCTACATGTTCATCTGAGATGTGTCGTCTAGCTAGTAGCTCTTGATTGAATGGTAAAGTTTTACTCCCACATTTTTCAAATCAAAATAATTAACAATCCTAAATCATTGTCTTAGACGATTTTAAATATAATATATGAACAAAATTTATCAACAGAAATTGTCTTCTTATTAAAATGAGACTGCATTTGAGGGGAATAATTTTCCTTTTATCTTTCTGATTGTCTTTCATTATATTATCCTTGTTTAATACTTTATTAATTGAGGTCTGTATCACTGTTGCATTGCTTTTCCTCTAGGTTTATATTTCCCAGGTTGGCTTATTTACTCTTCCTAGATAATGATATAATAGTTATTATATTCCATCCTATGGAATTTCTCTATTTGTTCCAAGAAAAATAAAAAATCAGTAGTAATAATCCAGAGAGCTCCTTGATTTCAAGGCTCTTAGATGCAAAGTATCTACAGATGGTAAATTGTTTAACTTCAGAAGCTGCTGTTTAACCTCTAGTTACAATTGAAACAGAAAATGTTTTTCCTCACCCTGTGATATAACTATAACATTTGGCTTTTTCCCCAGAACAGAAATATTTATTGAACATTTTTTCTTTCTGAGAATTATTACTATGTTCAACTATTTCCATTTTGAGTAATGTGTATTCTGAAATCATATCTGTATCATAATGAAACTACAGTCCTGAGTTCTTCATGTTAATTGATGAAGCTATACAAACCAGTTTCAGATATTTTGAGTCAAACCCTGTGAAGCTTTGTGCATCTTTGTGAAGTAATAAATATTCTCTGTGTGACGGATAATCCTAATTGATAATCAATATCTCAGCAATCAATATTGCTGAGAAATTAAGAACTATTAAATAAATATTTGTTTACAGATGCACATACACGCCCACCACACACATACAGTCACTTTCCTTTTATACCTGTGACTGACAGAAACTGAGCTCTTGCCTAAAAATATCTTTCAAAAGACTTCAAAGAGCTTAGAGTTTTTTACAAGAAGTACAGAGATGTTCTCATTTTCACTCCATATTCTGGGCAGATGTGAATTATTAAAGTTCAATTCATGGGTGATAGCATCTAGTGCAAATATTCACAAACATTATTTTGATTTGATAGTAATTTTGCATTTGCAGTGGACACGTGTAAAGGATTACATGAAGTGCCGGGCTCTAGAGACTCAGTACGTTGGAACATGAAAAACAATTTACCTTAATCAGGATATGTAGGAAGCGTTAACACATTTATAATGTCAAAGAAACTCCCGAAATTGATTTGAAATAAGAACAAAATAAGAAACAGACAACATTCAAATGACTCTGGGAAATACAATGCTGTACAATTTAGGAGGAAACTAGGATAGATAACAATAGCTAGAAGCCAGAGCGTTTTTGGATGCACCTGTGCAAATAGTTTTTTTCAGGATGCTAAATATAGGAGATACATGCATGCTTGATATAATAAAAGATCAGACCTTTTACTTCAAAGAATCTAAGGGGTATAAATAGGAAGAGAGAAAAAAAGAAGCATATGTATATGTGCGCGTGTGGTTTCAGTTTATAAAGATGCAAGTCCTTCTGACGCACAAAGGGATAAACTACCGACAGCCTGCAACACTAAGTGGCAGGAACTCTGGCACCATGTGTTTAATGCTGGATACCATGTATTTCTGTTTTCTTTATTGGCATGGTTGTACATATATAATCTGTGTGTTGTCTAGATAGCCTACACTTAGGGCAGATATGATTTCACAGTTTTATTCTTTTGAATTGATTTGATAGAATCTTCTCTCTTTAATTAGCAAATAAAACTGTTACTGGAAAATTCTTAAAGCGCCACTTATGATGAAAATAAAATCAGACTTCTACATCTGAGCTACCTTGTAGTTTTGTGAAAAGCACTGCTAGACAGTTTGATACCATACTAATCTGTGACCAGTGATGTGATCAGCACAGGATGTTAAAGAATACCTGAAGTCCAAGCCCCCTGTGACTTTTTGGCTCAAGTCTGCTTGTCATGGTGTATTTACTCCTAAGCAGGAATTCAGTATAGTGCATAGTCAGATACACATGCTCTTTATAAACTGGAAAAAATATGTTCAATGTCTAAAATGCTTTATTTCCTTGCATCGTTTTAAACAACACACAAGATATGACCAAAAGACAAAATATTTTTCAGAAAAATCCTCAGGAAGACGCTCCCCTGAAAGAGGCCTTTGCAGCCGTGTGAAGATCCTATCTAGGTGACTGAAAGCAGCCATGGATTAGACTAGGGCAGCACAGGAATATGCATTGGCAGTTCCTGAGCCGTGGATGGCCTTTGACTGCCTCTATGATTCCGAAGCTGCAGTTCAATTTTCCATTTCGGCTTCACCCGGTGAACAGGGTCAGCCCATACTGTCTGCAACAGATTGATATCTTAGATGCACAGCCATTTCAGGGGGTGCATAGGGTTCCCTACATAATCCCTCCCTTCTCTTTGTTGGGGCTTTCTTTATTCTCTTTATTAATCTACTGTTCATTCCTTTTTACATCATGTATTTTCAAAAGATATAATAAAAAAGCATGATTTTAGCAATAATTTAGTGACAGCTTTAATTATGTGATATAGCATCTTTTTAACTTATTTTTAAAGCTTAAATTCCTCACTGTGGCTGCAACAGGGTGGTGCCAATGAAAGTTAAAATGTTGACTGATGAGGTTGTTATACATCACTTCTATGTGATGTAAAATCGTTGTGGCCGTTTTCTCAAGGGCTGTTCTTTTATGAGACTGAATTACATCATTGCTTCACTGAAAGCATTTTTCTGCACTATCAGGAGGCACACACGGTGAGAAAGAGATGAATGCCAGCAGCCAATGGAAGATGCTGCTTCTTACCATTACTCTGTGAAGACATGCTCTTAGGGCAAGTTTAATTTTGAGCATCGGTGGCCTCACTGAAATCTGGAAGACTAGTCATGGGATTAGTGTTCTTCCAGGATGCCCTTGTATATATGGGACATTTGGGGGACAATGGCACTTACAAGCAGGTTTCTTCCCCCTTCCTTCTCTCAACTTTCTCTTTCACAGGCTTATAATGTGCTAAAACAATAGCCTCAACTTGATCATCTTCACTTCAGGCAACACAAGGACATCAAGGACAGCAGTTCTCATCCTGCTCCCTTACTGCAGGTATCACTCATCTTGCCGTACACCACCACGTGTGTTCAGAGGAAAACTCCATGCCCACCCCAGAATCACTATAATAATGCCTCTAAGCAGGATAAAGACAACTTGTACATAAGGCTGATGTTTCTGATCATGTAAAACCCTTTCTTTCCAAAACTCAGGAATGACTGGCAAAACAGAAACAAATTCTGTCACCAGCAGTGTAGCATGGTATTTTTTAACAACAGCAAAAATAATACTTAAAAATAAAGGAATTACATGGTAGAAATGACTGAAGGGTATTTAGTAAGGGTTTGATTGCATCCACAAAGCAGTAATTTCTTGGGGTAGTATAGGTTTCTGTCCTTAGAAAAGAAAAAGGGTCATAGCAAAAGGTTTCAGAGGGAAGAGCTCATGGGCTTTTATATCTCCATCTACAATTCAGTTTTTGTCCGCCAGTGCTACACAGTGCACAACAAAGGCGGCAAAACCATAGCTCCCCTTCATAGACCAGCAGATCTTCAGAGGGACAGGGAGGAGAGGGCAGCAAAGAGAACATGAGGTCTGTGTGCAGAGCCAACTTCTTGGCAGACAGGAACAGGCAAAGGCAGGGATAGAAAGAAAGGTTGTTTGCATACGCCAGCTGTGCCTTTAGAGCTCCAGAACAGCATATGAGCTAATTGCAAACTGCCCTGCATGGATAAAAACTGAACTGACAGACAAAGAAACTATTTGGTGATGTGATATTTATATAAAAATCAAATTAAAGCTGTTTAAAATGGGCATAATACTGAAATGACCTACCAGAGCTCAAACACTCAGGTATCTCTGCTGTCTTAATCAATACACAAGAGACGCCAAGGTCACGCTTCAGAAGCAGCATACAAATTAGAGCCTGTTTTCTGTACGGAAAATCACATAAAGCTGAAGAACATACATATAGAAGAAGAAAACCTGACAAAATCTAGTACTAACAAAGCAATACTTAAGGCTATGAAAATTATTTAATATTCTGTTAAACTAAGAACACGGCAACGTTAACATTTATACTGGTGAGGTGCCTTTTGCTTCTCAGCACATTTCTCCTCCCCACAAAGAGTTCTGGGTGAATGGTTGCAAGAGAGAGAGTGGGTACAAGAAACCTACTTTGATCAGGGCAGAGTGGTATCTAACCAGGATCCTACATGAAGAAAATGCAAGAGGTAAGCCTACTCCCTGTTATAAATTAATGTCTTTTCCTCAGATCGGAATCAGTCAGCTTGCTCTGGGTCACTGGCTCCCAAACATTTCTCTTTTATAAATCTTGCAGTTTTTTCCTCACTGTCCAACCTTGCAACTGCCTCTGTGATATCCCTACTCCCTGCCAGCTTTCTAATTCTTGGTGCTGTTGCCTCCTGCAGGTCTGCTTTCTTGTACCACCAGCCTCTGCAGCAGCGCTGAGTCCTAAAGGAGGTGCAGTAAAAAAGCAGAAAACCATGAAACAACAATACAGAGAGTAGCAGTTTAAGATAGAGGAGTGGCTTCTTGGGAAGGATAATGCCTTCCTGTTCTCATAATCATTTTTGCTCCCTCTGTGCAGTAGCATGGACTCCAAGCTAACAAACCAGGCTGATCTTGTACTCTAGGTCTTATCTACGATGTAGATAAGGTTGGTATCTGCTGCTCTAAATGCATGTAACAGGAACCAAGTACAAATTTGCTCCCTTGAACAAAGGCACGGTAAAGAAATCTATACTGATTTTCTGCAGTGTTAGTTACGTCTGTCCTTCACTGGATGGGTGAGTGCAGGGGTCCCCCAAATCCTTGCGTGCTCCATGGACCGCCCAACCTCTGCCTGAAGGACAACCTGCAGACAGCCTGTCTAGTCACGTCCAGTTGTGTACCAAACTATTCAGTGTGCTCAGACTTGAAAACCTCAGAAAAGAACATCAGTTCAAGACAGCACAGAAATTGTGCCCAGCCAGATTTTACAAAATACCAAGAAACCCACCCCCGCTCCCTGCCTTTCTGTGCCATCTCAGCCAGCAACCAGCATCATACAGCTGTGGGCTACCTCTGACCCCATTAGGGCTGCTCGGCTCCTTATCTGCCTCTGACAGGATGTGTACAGCAATCTCTTGCTGAGCAACTGGTGGAGCTCTGGCCACTCCGAGTAACAGTCTTTGAGACTGACAGCCTTCTGTGCCCGAAGGGATCAGAAATATGACTGGGAAACAATTTGAATCCCAGCTCTGACACTGTCTTCCTGTATGACATTAGACATCTTACCTCAGGGTGCTGCGTAGGTGACTGTGGAAAATAATAATGTATCATCCTAAATTCCCCGGAGACTGGCTCAGACATCCTAAGCCCAATTGCCTCAGAGAGAAGACTTAAATCATATTCTAGAGAGTATTAAGCTCTGAGAGATATCAGTGTTCATGAAGTCTAAGCTGAGTACTCTTGCCAATTCTATTTTGAGAATAAACTCTGCTACCTTTTAAGAAAATAGTTTGGAATGACAGAAAAGGAAACTCTGAAGAAGCCCCTTTTCTTGCTGCTCTTTGCTAGTTTGTCTGCTGAATGATGCAACTCAACCCCAGAGGACTGTAGTAGACTGAAGCTTGAGATAAGAGGCGTGTCTACCTAACAGCTCCAAATAACAGTTGATTTATGTTCCTACGATCTATCTTATTATATATACTATATTCCTATATTCTGTGTCCTATATTCATTTATACTCCTATATATTTTGTTCCTATATGCCATAAAGAAGCTTTACCTGGTTTAGCAGCATTAGGAAAAAGTAACAGCAGTCCTTCTAGCTAAAATAATTTACTTTTATTCAGAAAGATTCAGCAAGTTTAAAAGACATTCCTACCCTTTAAAAAAGTGTTTTCTCTGTGCTTCTTTCAAGGAGCCTAAGGACAACAGATCTGGTTCTCAGAAGATGAGAAGGATGAAAATTCAAGGGGAAAGCCACTCTGTTGAGCATCAGAGGAAGGAAAGTAGGGACCTGAGATGTAAAGAATGAGAAAAATACAGAGAGATAAATATGAGGGATTAGAAGAGTATAAGACAGGTGGAGAACAGGGGAATGTTTGGAGTGACAACAGTGATGGATAAGACGGTGGGAACCAAAACAAGTTTCATGTCCTTCAACCTAACTTTGTGCTCAGAATAGCTTCAAATGGAGATTAAGTTGCTGTGCTTCACTGAGACTGATTGCTATTTATAGACCCATATTTGTCCTAGTTCTGCAGCCTTTATGCATTTTTTTTCTTACGTTAGAACAAACAAACAATAAAACCTGAAAACATTTGCTCTCAATGTACAACATACCATAGAGAACCTTTTTGAATTTTAAAAATGGTATTTTGATACGGAGTTACTTTCAATGATTTTTAATGATTTCTAGTTAGGTAGAAGTCATAAAGGTTTTAGATCACATAGTGTAAAAAATTATAATTTCTAAAATATTTCAAAAAGTTAAATTAATGATATCTTAATTTTTAAGCAGTAACTTCTTGACATTAAGGATTGAACTGCTTATTTTTTCAGAGAGAGAGACTTTACTTTTATAATTTTTTTCAAGTTTTCATCTTGTGTCTACAAATGACCATCACTGTTCAAAAAGTTGGATATTTAAAGGTATTTCTATTATTTCTTAGTAAAAACCTTGACAAATATAAAAACTATCATCAATTTACTCAGTGTTCTAGCTTGAAGGTTGTTTTTGAAATTCAAGCTCATTTATGAAGTTATTTAACTGTATCATATATCAGTTTTTAATCAGAATTTTTCATCAATATAAAATATGAATGATGACCTGATATAGCCTGTTTTAAGAATCAACAATAGAAGGCTGTGCATGCACCAGGCAATTTTTTTTTTTTTTTTGGAAACATTCCAGTAAGAAATGGAGGAGCTCAGTTTATCGGTAACCTGAAATGAAATGAAACAATCATCTTGAAACTTTCTATATTTAAATCTTCAGATGTTTACACAATCAGAAGTTAAATGAATGTTTTAAGTAAATTTTACACTAGCAAAAAAGAAAAGAAAAAGGATCTGTAGAAGAAAACAAAGCTACAAAGAGCTTTGAAGTAACTTAGCTTGTGACAAGTGATCTGTACCAATTACTAAGAATTTAATACTGGCTTCAAAGTTAGGTGAGACAAGAAAGGTTGAATTTGTCATTGGCTGAGAAATCCCTTCCAGCACAAGATTTTAGCATCTGGAAGTACTGTAAGGTATTCAGTCTGAATATGGAGGTGGGACTGGCAGAAAGAAAGCACTGGAGCAGTAGACAGGAGGTGAGAGGGGTGGTGGAAATGACAAAGTTGGGGAGGTGGATGTGAGAAGAGCCAAGAGTAAATGCAGAAATGTACGATGCTTAACAGCAATCGAGAGAGTTGCCTTAAGAAGATGAGCAAGATATAGTGCTAGGAGAGTTTAGATGAAAGGGTATCTATAATAAGTGACAATATGATAAATTAGAGAAAACATGGGTCTTGTTTCCTATTTAGGTGATTTATGACCTTAGAAGCCTGAAGGCTCATCTTGTTAGTGTTCCCATAAGGGGACAGAGGTGGAAAAGCCTTACGCCTTGTTATTTGCTTTGCTATGAGGGAAAATAGCTACAACAACAATTTATCTCCTGTATTTACAGTAGGAAGTTGTGCTGATTATTTTTGGGAAAAAGGAAGATGTGGTCATCTGGAATGATGCCTAATGATTAAATAATTTAATAAACTATTGACACTTCTTTTCACATGTAAAAAAAGAAAAATGAAATGTTACAATAGCTTATATCAGACATGAGACACATCCAGCTCCTGAGAAGCACTCTGCTCTCCTGGCTGTGCATTCAGAGCCTTGTCATGCTCCCTATCCTGACTCACCCTTCTAGTTTGTCTCAGGTATCATGAAGAAAGAGACAACAATGGGCACAGGAAGAGATAGAAAGACAACGAATGGAGTGAGACTTCAAGCAAACTTCAACTCAGAAGACTGAAAACAATAGAAAAATTGCATACATCTAAAGAAAAAATATTTAAGCCAATCTAAACCAATATGTCTTGCCATGGGAAGAGAAATTTACCCTCGATAAAAGCATCTTAAAATCCAGCACGACTTTTTCCTGTGAGCTCCCAGGATTGTTAACTAAGCCATGTAATCCATTGTGATACGTTATTGTAATCCTTGATTTTCTCTATGATTTAGGGTTATTCATCACACTCATCTGTGTTGTGGTTTTTTAGTCTGAGAGTATGAGCTCCCTGAGGACCAGGAATTGAGGACCAGATTCCCAGATAGTGTAAAATGTTGGAAATCCATTGACTTCAGAGGTAATTCTGTTTCAATTGCACCACTAAAGATTGGTCCTCATATTTTTTACTTGCTACCTGGCACTCTGCAGGGTGTGCATAGTAATAACATCACAACAATGACCGTCATTTAGAATTCAGAGGTTATCATACCATTCAGGGGGAAAAAAAAGAAATTTACGCTCTGTAGCTACACCAATTTTTCACTCAAGATAAAAAAAAAATTTGTTGCATGCATGAAAAACACATGAAAAACATGCAGTAATTTAGACTTGACCTTCACCAATGTTTAGATGTATGTCTTGAGTAATTTTCCTAGAAGACTTCCCATTTAAAAATCTACTGTCAAAACATTTTTTGATGTTCTGGACTTTCTGTTCTCTATGAAAAATCTACAGAGATATACTCCAAAAAAATACTAGAAAATTTGTATGAAAATTATAGTTTAAAATTGCTTTTGCCCTTCCCATCTTTTTACAGCATTTTGAAGAATATCTACAGTTATTTAGTCATGTCAACAAAGTAATCATGAGGGGGAAAAAAAAAAAGCTCTGCAATCATTCCTTATAAAACTGTTATGCTTTCATGCTGGTTTTATAACAGTCTCCATCATAAAAACCCACAGAAATATTACTGCAAGGATTTAAGGTCTTTTCAAAACAATTTCTAGGAATGGGTGCATTATGCTCATTTGGCGTGATATGGGATAACAATCAAGCAGGGAATTGAGTATTTTTCCTTGATAAATGCTTTCACTCCAAAACCAAATCTAGGAATTCCCTTTTTTTTACCCGATTGTACTATAAAAGGCAATCTCATGAAGAAAATATCCTGTAAGACATGATTTACATTAAGTCTATGGTATGCAATATGTAGTAAAAAACCCAAACCCTTAAAATAATAGAATAAAGGGATAGAAGATGACCTTTTTATGCTTTCATATATTAATGGATTTTTAGTTATAATGTTAATACAAATAAAGGTCATACAATGCTAAGATCCATAAAATGCCTTACCGTAACAGTCATGTTTGAGGGATTTATATGATTAACGTTATATAAAAGTGACCTTCCCTTTAATGTACTGGTATTATCATTCCCAGTGAGAATGACCTCACTTTGAGATATCTTGTCTTATTAAATCACAACATTTTAGAAGACACCCCTTAATTTGCTTCTTAATGTAATTTTTGAGAAATTGTAATCCAGTGACTGTCATAATAGCTGTAATGCTTCCTTTATGCATCTATAGGTGACCGACCCATACTGTTTACCTTGAAAGCAAAATGAAGTTTCCTTCTTCCAGAAATTTGTATTGTAACAGAATTTTCTGTTTCTGTGCCACAGTAACCATAGCACAACAACTATTTTAAGTATTCTCACTACTAAATTATAGCATTCCGTACCTGGAAGGATATAAAGTGAAAGACTCTTTTAGAGGGTATAATAGACTAAACATACGGCTATATAAGTGAATTTGTAATTTTTTTATCAAAGTCAAAATCCAAGCAGAAGCAAGGTTTTAACTTATTAAATCCTTAAGTCCTAGAATTGAGTCCTAATATTTACATATCCTAATATTTATGTATCCTAATATTTACGTATTCCGTATCCTGGGCTGCATCAAAAGAAGTGTGGCCAGCAGGTTGAGGGAGGTGATTCTGCCCCTCTACTCTGCTCTGGTGAGACCCCACCTGGAGTCCTACGTCCAGCTCTGGTGCCCCCAGTATAAGAAAGACATGGACCTGTTAGAGCAGGTCCAGAGGAGGGCCACAAAAATGGACAGAGGGCTGGAACGCCTCTTCTATAAAGAAAAGCTGAGAGAGTTGAGGTTGTTCAGCCTGGAGAAAAGAAGGCTTCGGGGAGACCTTATTGCAGCCTTTCAGTACTTAAAGGGGGCTTATAAGAAGGTAGGGGACAGACTTTTGAATAGGGCCTGTAGCAATAGGACAAGGGGTAATGGTTTTAAACTAAAGGAACATGGATTCAGACTAGATATAATGAAGAAATTTTTTACAGTGAGGGTGGTGAAACACTGGAACAGGTTGCCCAGAGAGGTGGTAGATGCCCCATCCCTGGAAACATTCAAGATCAGGTTGGACGGGGCTCTGAGCAACCTGATCTAGTTGAAGATGTCCCTGCCCATGGCAGAGGGGTTGGACTAGATGACCTTTAAAGGTCCCTTCCAACCCAAACCATTCTATGATTCTGTGGTTTACCAACCTGTAATTTTATACTGTTTCTCAGCCATTACCAATGAAAAAGGAAGTCTGTGAAAATACAGAATTTAAATAAGTAGACCTCAGAAAAAGAGAATGTCAAAAAATATAAGCAGGAGCAAACAGATTCATAGTTGTTCTTAGTCGTACTTCAGATACCTCTTGTTTTTCTCCTCTAAAAGTATACTTTCATTAACCTATTTCTCTACAGAGCAGAGCAGCAATAATTCTAGAGCACAATTTACCTTACCGAGTAACCTAAAAGGGGATATGGACAGAAGGGAAGACAACTGTGTAGCTGCCTGGAATATAACACAGATTGCCTCTAGCAAAGGAACATAAGGAGCTAATTACCTTGAAGGTGCAAACTAATCAAGTTAGGGTGATAGCCTGCTCACATTATTCACATGAATAGCCCAGATGAGGTTACTGAAAATAGTGAGAAGTTGCTGATGAAATGGACAATAACATTTAAAGGCATATGCCCAAAGGGGTCAGGCCTCAGTCCCAACCCCCATTCCGTCTTACTGGTCCTAAAGTTCAGATGCCCCATCTAACACTGCATCTGAGCTGAACCCTGCGTGTTATACAAAAACCATATGAAATTGTTCTTTGCCCATATGTCTGTGGCAAACTGCTGCTTTTCCAGCTGTTCACCAATCCCAAAATGTAGTAACTATCTCCCTGCGCATAAAGCCCAAATAAACAAACATGTATATCATGGGTACCGGTTCAGCTGGACTCATCTGTTTTACACATGATGAAGTCTTTTGCACATGCATGATTTATCTGTTTGGGACTGAAAAGGATCTCGAGCATCTCTCTGACAGGGGTATTACATGCCCAAAGGGGTAAAACCATAACGCCTTGAAGAAAAGGATCGCTTGTGGATAGTGCCTGCTTTAGATGGCCAGCTCTGCTCCAGTTCCTTGTAGATTAGGACTGTATTGCCTTCCTATTTTTATATATTCGGTAATATTGAAGGTTGAGACTTACAGAAGTTTGGATCAATGGGTAAAAGCCTTCCTACTCATTTAGAGAGAAATATTGTTCATTTCCCAGAAATGGAACAGCTCTGATTTTCCTCTCCAAGCTGTTTTACACTAATGTAACTCTGTTCAGAAAAATTATTTACATCATCATAAAGAGTAACAGAGTCAATAACTACTGAGACAAATAAAGGAACTCTTAATGAGGCTCCTGTGTGCGTTTTTTAAAATGTTAGGTGAATAATCCCAAGAAGGGCACAATTATGCACCATTAAAGGCTGTTGCTACATCAGGCTGAAAAGGCTGGACGAGGGTTGCACACCACCACAGCTGGGACAGACAAGTCTGACTGTTGCTTGCACTTCTCTCCCTACACAGCAGATGCTTGGCCACCAAGCTTAAAACCTTTTTGCTCACTGGATAAATTAAATAAGATGAAATGTAAGTGGAGGGGAGCACCTTTGAACAATTCACCTTCTTCCCAGCTGCCACACTTGAAAAGAGTAGGTACTCCTGCTCTGCTGAAGATACTGACGTGGAACTTTTCATAATGGGTAAGAGAGGAAATAAATTGCCAGTTTCTCAGATGTCTGTATGCACTGATCTTCCCTCCCACTTCTATTTGGCAAGACCAAATCCAGTGCCATAAGAGTTAGGGTGTTTTTATTGTTTTCTGTTTTTTTTTTTTTTTTTTTCTTCTGTGTGTGCATTGTTGGGCTTTTTATTTTGTATTCTGAAAATTTAAATATGATCAACTAGTGTAGCAGATCATGTAGCAGATGATGTCAACCGGTGTACCATCAAATTTGGAATAAGGCAATGTATTCTGTATTTCATTTCTACATCTGTAAAGAAGGAACTGTATTTCTTTAATTGTCCCTCAGGTAGATTGTGAGTGAAGTTGAGCAAAATGTTTCAGAATCTATAATCTATTGTTTATATACAATCAACCGATTATATATCATCTATTGACTGTACATATCTTTTAATGATATACTATTTGCCAAAAAAATTTTGTTGGAATTACTTGTGAATTTTTCTGATTTTGGATTAATTATTTCAGATGAAAAGGTGTGTTTTAAAGATAAAGTAAAAATGAATTATGTGAAAACAGCTGCCTGTAAAACATATGAAATACTTTTAACTTTTCATTTAAAATTTTCCCCTTTTAAAAAAAACATCAATTAAAGATGATATGAACCTCACTCAAAATCAGTGAAACTTTCAATTATTTCATATAAATATTTCAGTCAAGCTGATTTTTTTTTTTTTTCTATTTTGCAGTTTGGCTAATAAACTAAAAGGAATCAATTCTTTGCTCAACCCTTCTTGTGATGATAAACTTCATTAGTGTGAGAAGGCAGAAATACATGAGTAGAATGTAATTATTAACTGAAGTCAACATGTATTAATTGCCTGAAAATAAGCAGTAAGGGTTTTTTTATGTAGTTTGATGTGTATCCAATTCTGAATTTGCAAGGGGATTTAAGAGTTTATGTCAGAGATTTAATCACTTTTTCAGAGATAAGGGTGATCAGAGATAACCTTCAGTTGTTCCATAGTTTCTTTAAACTTTGATTTGTCATTAGGAGAATGATTTAAGGTCTGTTCTATTCCTGATTGTTCCATCTTTGGTATTCATTAAGGAAATGTGTACATGCTTTGGAAAACAAACAAGTTGCCGTTGAAATTTTTGTTGTTTGTAAAAAACTGATATATTTTAAACAAATATGGAAATGGTGGAAGAATAAATTCTACTTTTTAAATGGGTTTTATTCTGAGTTATAGTCTGTATACTTTGCAAATGTATTAAACTTAAGAGACATGGGAGTGGTAACTGCTTTATTTCTTTCCTTTAAGAGAGGCCAGACTCAGATTATTCTTCAAATGATAATGACATTTTCAGCTCGGCTTTCATATATTGACAGTTTTAAACTTCAGTGAGACACAATGTAATTTTAAATATCTAAAATATTTTCTTGATTCCTGAAAATTCCTGCTTCCTGATGGAGGAAAAAGTAGAAATGACAGAGAAAAATCCTTGTCTGCAATTTGAAACACTTCAGAAAATGTCACAGCATGGATTTATTGGTTACAATAGTCCCCTTGATTTCGGTGCATTTTGAGGGCCATCTTGAGACCTTCTGAAAGACCAGATTTGCTGTGTCAATACTATGATCGTGGTGGCAGGCATAGCCAGAGGCTGGTGGGATGCCACAGGCCTGCACATACCTACTGGCTTCAGTGAGCAGTCGGAAGTGTTTTGCAGGTGAAGCACATGGCAGGTCTGAGGCTGGAAAGCTGGTGGCTCACCAGGTGCTCAGCTCATGAGGTTTTCAGGCCAGGTAGACACCAGGGCTGTCGAGGTGTGTCTCCAAGGCCAACTACTCATAAAGTACTGATTATTCAGTTTGAAGAACCATAAATTGGTTTTAATGATTAATTCCAGTTTAGGCAAAAATTGAATAAAACCCTAATCTTTCTGCAGTTTTCAGATTGTCCTCACTTTTGCATTTCTTTGGCAGTTTCTGTAAGAATAAGAGTTTGCTGTAATAATCCTGAGTGTATCTGTCAATTCCCAATCAACGTTTGAACCCATTGTCCAAAATCTACCAAATTTGATAGAGAAATAATGATATCAAGTATAACAAGTTCTTCTTTTTTTTTTTTTTTTTTTTTAAATGACTACTGCTAAATATGAACAACCTATTAATATATCCACTGAGGGAGAGATTGGAGTGTGAATTAACCTCGAATTAGACATGAAAAAGTCCATGCAGGAGAGAAAGATATGTTATGAATGCCCCCAAAACAGAAAAAGTTTCAATTAGGGATTACAACTTAAGGTGTTAGAAAATCCAAACAAGAGGCACAGCACAACAGAAAAATAGTTCATCAGTTCTTTCACTACTTCTACTGCTTTTGTCTATGAAGAAGCTTTCAGAAACAGAAAATCTGTTCTTGCAATGAATTTTTTGAGTACCCAGTTCATAGTTTGTTAACAGTATAAAGTTTTCTGTAATTCTATGTATAAAAATAGTTATAGAAATTGAGAACACCAGCACTTCATATATAATTTCACATTTAATGAATTATTATTAACTTTGCAGAGTTGCTAATTCATTATAGGAAAATCTTCAAGTTGTAGTTTCAGTCTGAAAGAGATACATTCGTTCACATTCAAAAGTTATGCCCACAGCTATGAGGTACAGAACTATTACATTTAAGATGAAAGTGTACAGAACTGATATTTGAAGAGCAGGACTAAATTAGAACACTAGACCAGGTGATTGACATGAGTGTGCACTGTTTAGTAGCTTAGTGCTTTTACTAATAAAAAAGTTATGGGTTTTAAAGTATTTTTTGTGGTACTAGTAAACTAAATGTTTGTTAGTTTTAATTTATCATTTATTTAATTCATACAGTATTGTTGGCTTCCAGGGTGTGAGGGAACATGCAAATCATCCAATAGTTTTGTTATACAGTCCAACTCTGTATTTATTTCTAAATACTAAAACATGGCTCTGCATGTGCCTCAGCACAAAATTCTGATCCACAAACATCAACAGAGTTTTGATGTAGAGTCTGATGGAACCATATTTTCCAGGAATTTACACCTGATTAATGATTGTAACAGTGAGGCAGAACAGGGAATAAATTTGATGACCTGTGTGAGAAAAAAAAGAAAAGAACTAATAATAGATTAGTGATCAACAACATACCTGGCTACTCATTTCTTACAGAACTTTTTAACACCTTTAGATGTCCACAGAGATGTGTGTATTTTTATGAATACCTAGAACTGCTGCCTTGGTGTAGCTTTTACACCAGAGTTTTCAGAGCAACACTTCAAGTTAGAATTACAAATGTCAATACCCTGGACGTCAGCTAGATTTCACTGCAAGTGATCTGATCCATTTTGAGTGCATGTTTAGATAATCAGACGAATTACATTTTATTACTTATTCCCACAGCAGTTTTGCCTGTGTTCTTCTGCTAAACTCAGAAAGACCCCAAGAGGAGTTCTTTAACCAGAAATAATGAATGCTAGAAGATGTCCAAATCTAATTTATATCATGCATCTCGATCACTCCACCAATGATCCAGTTTATAATGAAACAGAGTTGGCTTGACTCTGCTTTAGCCTCTGGTAAAGCAGTTAACCTTATGGTGCTGAACCTTCTGAATATTATTGGAACAAAATATTTTCCATTTAGAAGAGTCTGTCTTACTTTCTGTAAGTGACTATTACAATTTACTAGCCATTTATTTCAGCTTTATTTTACTTTCAGCTACAAATGAGCTGTTCACTTAAACTGACATAAATTTTCTGCACAGATTAAAGTGGAAGACACGAACCATTGACTGCAGAGAAATGTAATATTACAACTATGATTATATCACCCCTTCAGTCTCTGAAAAACCTTTTAATGTGCCAGATTTGTTAAAAAGTTCACATGTTTATCAAAATACCAATCAGCTAACACCAGTCATTGAGAGGGGAAAAAAATCAGTTGTCTGGGAAGAAGTACATTTGGTTTGGATTTCACTGTACTTAACAGCAGAAGATATAGGATAATGTCTCAAAAGATGGACATTCCTGCCATTCGCTCTTTCTTTATCTTTAGAAACACTGTATTCTACTGTGCCAAAGGAACTCTCATTTCTTTCTCAAGCCAGAAATAAAGGATGAGAAAATCCTTGAGCCTGGGAGTCCAAGCCTTATTCTTTGGATGACCAGAACCAGAGCATTAGGCAAATGCATACAGACTGTCTCCATCCCTTTTGTGCTCTGATGATTTAAAAGGAAAGAGTGATTCAATTATCCATGCTCAAAAGTGATCACAGACTTTTATACATCCATGTGACATTTGCCAGGCTATCAATTTCAATCCCATGCAGATGCCTAGATCAAGGTGGGAGTTAAGTTTTCTTGCATTTTTAAATTTAATTGCATGTTTTAACTGCATAAAGCACTGCCATGTTAGGTCTGCTTGGATGAACTCTACACAAGAGTGTAGGTCCACACAGCTCAGCATGGCTCCATGCTTGCATCTGGTAAGCAATGGTGATGTGTTTCTGCAGCACAAAAAGGTATCAAGTTAGCTGGCCTTAAAGTTCAGGTCAGATTAGTTATTTGCTTGTGTAGCACTGAAGTAATTGTGCTGTTTTCAATCTAGAAACCTTTAGGCAACTCTAACATGTAGGTTTGTGTGCTGTGTTTTACTGAGCATAAGAAATATGATTTAGGAGCAAAACAAGAACATGTGTTCAAATTCAGAAAACCAAAGTCCTTAAAGTGTCGAGTTACAGAAAGGAACAGAGGGATTATGACAGATTTTTTTTTCCCCATTCTTAAAAGGACATTTACAATTGCAATACAAAACAAAGATAGACAACACAGTAATACCTCTGCATTTTACAGGACTCGGAGAAAAATCTTAAAATAACCTGTACCACGCAGTAAACTCTTCTGATGGATCCAAACCTTTTGAAATGGAAAGGCCTGCATTAAAATCTGGTTTCACATCATACTTGAAAGTAGTCAGGGTAAAATAGTGATGCTATGTTCATTACAAAACAAATGAACAAGTAAAGAATTCTTGCCTCCACAGGTCTCTGACTCTTGCATTCTTAATCTTTTTTTCAGAACACTGAAATAAAATTAAAACAAGCTAGGTTTAAATTGACCATCTGTCCATTTTGCTTCCCTCTACTGTCTTCACAGCTTTGATTTCTTCATTGTGTTTTCTTAAGTTCAACACTCAGTAATTCACAAAGCCCAAAGTGCTGGTTGGTAAACAGAAAACAAGATGATGTTAGACAGTATCTCTTATTGAACTTCTCGAGAACAAATGCAATGTAAAGCTTACTGATCCATAGTGCAAGAGGCTATCAGACCCTAAGGGCTGGATCTGTTTCGCATCATTTTAATCATCCTAAAGTTAGTTACCTCATAAACTTCAGTCATCTACAGAGATTTCTCTCCTAATCAAGGGAGAGAAACAGATACTTCCAGAGGGCAATAAAAAGAATATGCACCCTCATAAGATTCCTTTTCCCGTCTTCAGTGATGGAAAACTTCCATGATTTACCTAAAATATCTATATCCATATCTATAATCTTAATTGAGATGAACCTCAAGCTAAAACCTGAAGCTAAATGCTTAAGTGTGCTATGAAATTGTATATTATAAGCTTATTTACATTTCTTTTTATGTAATTCTGGGGTATGGACTGTAATACTTAGAAATAATTTGAGGATATGTACATAAAAGAGAAACTGATTTAATTAACTCTGAGCAATATTCTGATGGGAAAAAACTTGTTAACTGGATTTTCAAACACCAGCCCACAGTTCATGAGGTTTAATTTAACTAACCATGTCATATAGGAAGTAATCTTAGCCTACACAAAATTTTGTTCTACCACCTTTTGGGTACATAAAAACCCACCTCCTTTGATTAATTCAGTTCCATTTTTTTAAAGAAAGCGTTATGGACATAGTGTTTTAGTAGTGCTTGAAACTGACATTACCAATTGAAAGTTTGTTCAATCAGCCCTTGATGCTTAAAGATTTATAGTAGGTCATACAGTTATTATCATAGAATCATAGAATCATAGAATAGTTTGGGTTGGAAGGGACCTTTAAAGGTCATCTAGTCCAACTCCCCTGCAATAAGCAGGGACATCTTCAACTAGATCCAGTTGCTCAGAGCTCCGTCCAACCTGACCTTTAATGCTTCCAGGGATGGGTCATCCACCACCTCTCTGGGCAACCTGTTCCAGTGTTTCACCACCCTCACTGTAAAAAATTTTTTCCTTATATCTAGTCTAAATCTAGCCTCCTTTAGTTTAAAACTGTTACCCCTTGTCCTATTGCTACAGGCCCTGCTAAAAAGTCTGTCCCCATATTACGATAGCTAGACTTTGATAATGGTGAATAGTCTAGATTTCAAAGAAAAGAGGTGCGGGCATACAATTTAGGAAGTTTTAAGACAACTCCAAATAACAGCCAACTCTTTGATGAACTAGCTAGCACAGAAAGTGATAGAAAAGACATTCTACATTTGTTGTGAGAAATTGTGACAGCCTATGTCATTTAATCCTTTGAGTGTAATAATCCAAGTCTTTAATAATTACTATAATTAAATGCAATTTAATTGTAATTATTGAGCTTGAAAATAATTTTATTATTTTTATTTTGTTGCCCCTTCCTAAAAATTACATTTTAAAAGTGATTTTTTTTTATTAATAATCATATAACACTGCTAAAAAATAAAAGCAAAACAGTTTAGCAAGGCTTTTACAAAGCCATCCAGCCTTTAGCTGGAACAGCAGTTAAAACTTAAATTCTGCAAGAAAACCAGCTGCCTTAATCCAAAGAACATCAGGGGGAGCTTCTTTTGTCTTTGTAGACCAGTGCCATTAAAACCTAAGTCTCACTAGCATTTACTGAAATCTGCTCTTAAGGACTGGATTCAGAGATGTGCCTTCATTGTCCATTCTCCTGTCCAACTGTTACGGGTGTTCTCAAGACTACATCAGTACTGGTGTGTGAGTTCTCATTGCTCCCCTGACATGAATGCTGATGTCTCCCTGCTAACGCAGAAGGGCAGGCAGCACTTTTGCTGGTCTTGCAGAATGGGGCAGTTAGAAAGGCCATCTTCTCAGCAAAGCACTTGGCTTGGCTTTGATATGTTCACCTTCAATCTCAGCAGGACTGCTTCACTGCACTCTTATGCTCCAATTTCCTGCCTTTTATCTTTATGTCCTCTCCTCTCTGCCTTTCAGTTGTTTAAGCTGGAGCTTAGATTTGTCTTGCTGGAGCTGTTTTGTTGTGTTTAAGTAATTATCTAATGATTGACACAGAGGTTTGAACTTGGGTTGCCACTCCCTGGGGAAATGCTTTAAAGCTGAACCATAAGCCTGTCCTTTACTCTTTCTTAAGTACAGAAAAAGGAATGGTTCCACCAAGCAAGAAACTGCAGCTCATGGAGGCAAAGGCACCTGCCTCCTGCTTAGGCAACCTTTGCTCAAGGCCCTGTTTCAGGTCAGGTGAGCAGGGAGGAGCTCATGTCTCCCACATTCCTTGTGGATACTGCTCCCACTATAGGTTTTTGAAAATAGGAAGGGAATCTTTCCTCTACATGCTAGGATGATGGCTGTGAGGAACACAACTCATAGCTGAAGATACTGAGAGGGTGGAGGCATTACTGGGCTGACTTGGCTACATAAATTTCTTCTCCACCATTTTCACTTGCATTTAATTATAGCCAGATGAAGCTCTTTTCCATGCTGTGGGTTTCCAGCAGGCCAAGGTCCCTGACTCTTGACTTGTGGTATTTGCTGGGCTCAGAACTTCATGGCATGGTAAGATGATAATGAGGCCACATGGTACTGAGCAGAGCATGCCAAATACTCTTAAAAACTGGCTACGTAAAGCAGAACTGTTTGCTAGTTCTAGACTGAAATACCTACATCACTTTCTGCAGATAGATCTTGCGTGATATAATTTCCCTAGAAAATCTAAACTGAGAGATTTGCCCAAGCTAGTTCAAAAACTCTGCAGCAGGGAAAACTGTTCCCTGGTTTCACCCTCTCTTTCTAAAGGATGGACCCAAGAGCAGTCTATGAGTCGCTCAGGCCAATGCTTGTTAACAAATACGATCCCGAAGAAACGCACTGAGTTATGAAGCTTGCTTGGAAGGCGCTTGTGCAATAGCTGAAGCACCACGTAAGCTATCAGCCATGGAAGAAAATGTACAGATAGCCTAATTTAACGATCCTGAAGATTTACGTAGCACTGAACGTAAGTTTGCTACTGTGGGAGAGAAAGCTGGCTTCGTCCCTCCCAATTTTTCTCACTGTCATTACCAGCTGGTTAAAAAACAAACAAGCAATCCTCATGCCTCCAAACAAGGATTCCCAAAACAGTGATGACTTCCTATCTGGAATTCCTGGATAATTTGTCCCCAGTTTGCACTCAGTTTGCCTTTAATGACAAGAAAAAGTTGATATAAACTTTGTAATATAATCTGCTCCTGAGAATTTGCATTTTGAGTTAGAACATGCAACAGCTTGTTGTAAAAGAAACTGCGAAAATCCAAACAGGCCTATAAAGCAGAACTGTACTCCTGAGTGCAAATTCAGTTTTTGAATTGAAGAGAAATGTTAGTTTAGAGTGTAACATTCTTGTTTGCTCTACCTCTGACAGACATTTTGTTTTTTCATCTGGCCTCTCTCAAATATTTTTGTTCCGAGCATTTATGTAGCACTCCAAGGAGTCAAGGATAGAATACTTTTATAAATAAAAGATGTGTTTGTATAATTACTAGGTAGAGAAAATAACTATTTCTGGGTTTAGTTTATTTCTTTTTGAATGCACAGAGAAGGCCTGTATTTTTCCTTTCCACTTTTGGTCAATGGCCAAAGCCCTCTTTAGAATCTGGATACGTGAACACTAATTCAAAATATTGCATGGTGTGACAGTACTAATAGAAATAGTGTTACCTTTCTATATTTCTCTTCAGGTGGCCAGTTGGAAAGCCTTCTGGATTCTGTGGCATTCTGTAAAAGGCTTGGTAAATTAAAAAATTGAATGGTTGGATGTTTTAGTTATAAAAGTAAAGCCTTAAGGCGTTAGATAAGACTGATGTTAGTCATTTTAGGGTTATGGTTTAAACAGCTTATTTTTTTATTTCTGTCATAAAATTCAGCTGCAGATGAAATGCTGAATAAGGATGGCCTAGCTGAATAAGGTCTTCTAGGCCTAGCATTAAAGCAAGGATGAATTTTGAATAATTTTTATGAATTATTTCACTTTTTTTCTTTTGTTGATATTGAAATCAGGCTCTTAAACCAAGTATCTTTCTTTACTCTAGCAAAACAAGCAAGTAAGATGTGGTGGTACTCTTCACCTGTACCTTAATGATGAAATTACTACAACACCTACCCACCATATGGGGGAGCACATCCAAATTCAAAGTTTATTTCTGCTTGATCTTCAGTAAATGCTCATACTTTGCTTTCCTGTAAAAGTGCTCTTCTACTACTCTTTTACTGGACATTCAAAAGTGAGGTGCTATGGAAGTGAATAAGTTACTGCGTAGCAAGTCACACAGTCCTAACTACTAAAAAATTAGTGAGACATCACCTTAGGAGAATGTGTTTCAACATTGACAAATTTAGTCCTTTATGGACCCATGCAGTTTCCTCACACTTAAAAATTTCTTCTGATGTACAATGAACTTGCTCCTCATATTTCCAGTTTGCAATCTGCTCACTGATTTTGTAGGAAGGATGGCTATGGTTTGATGGCTTAAGCATCACCTTTTGACTCCTGTGCCTCTGGCCTTACTCCCTCTTCTTGTCATTGTTCCCTCAGCTATCACCCTGGGCAGTAACAAGTTCAAGCTGATTTCTGAGGTTTTAGGTAATCACAAGGAAAGGGGAGAAAGGGAGCAAAGGGGATGTGACAGAAAGTGTACCAGAAAAGTTGGAAAGGTACAAGAAACTGGGCTAGGGTTTTTCTTTAAGGCAGTTGAAGTATGCAGTAGGATAGAAGGGATACGGAGGTACAAGGATGGGTTCCTAGTTTGGGAAGGTGGGGAACTCAGAAACAAAGCAAGTTTTTTGCTCTCACAGTAAAATCTGGGCCCAGCTCTAAATCTTTACACAGCCATAGAGGGGGGAATGCAGTAGTTAATGAAAGGGGAGAGAAAAGGATTTGAGGTTATTGCAACACGGGAGTAGAAAGATGCAAAATGAGTACAAAAAAGGACCTTCAGGTGCCTTGGGCTTTCT
Organism: Calonectris borealis; assembly: GCF_964195595.1. Lineage (NCBI taxonomy): Eukaryota > Metazoa > Chordata > Aves > Procellariiformes > Procellariidae > Calonectris > Calonectris borealis. The sequence continues at coordinate 26,781,237 of NC_134312.1, forward strand.
TCCAGACTGAGACCTGCCTTCAAATCTAGATCCAAATTCAAGGATCTGCCTTTAATCCACTTGTTGGATATTGAAGGTATGTGATTGGACATTTATTTTTAGAATTAGGTTAGAAACAGGACACCCTGTGTGAAGCCAAAAGCCTATTTGATGATACACTTGATTAATTGGTAGGCTGGTCTGAATTCATTTTAAGATTAACTTGGTTTTATTTCTTTCCTGTAGCATTATATCAAGGTGAAAATGTATTGACTTATATTAATTTCTTTTGCTCTGGCACATTCTATGTATCCATGTTAATTTATAAATGGGTTGTTATAGTCTGATTTGGCACATCACCTTGATAGTGACTTTTGAAAGGTACTGGTTAGTGCAAATGCTGTTCAAATTCTTTATGCAGCTGATATTTTAAAATATCTTTAAAATAGCGCAATCTGATGTAGCAATTCATTATTATCCTACCACCCAGTATGAAGGATGATCCTTACTTCAGCATAGCTTTGACTGAGGAGGATTTACAATGATTTACACCCGCTCACAAACCAGTCCTAACTTCTTAGCCTTGTAACTGCAAGTTCAGTCATTCTAGGAAAGATGACATAATTGTTTCTATTCTACCATCCATTTCCCGAAAACCTTCTGAACAAACTATTATCTTCTGAGAATAAATAATCTGGACACAGAGCTTCATCTTTCATCTCTTGCTTTTTGTGCAGAAAATAACTTCTGTGCAAAATGAGTTGCAAATTGGGTATAATACAAAACACTAACAGTCAACATAGTTGTATAAGGCACAACACAGTATGTAAGAATGGAGGGGAGAAGAGAGTAATATACTATTTTATTGAACTTAGTAAAATGTGACTCAAATATTTCAGTAGTTTAGAGAACCACAGAGAAAATAAGTTTTCCCCTCTGAAAAAAAAAAGAAAACAATGGTGTGCCTGTGTTGTAAACAACTTCAGCACTGAAAGGACTGAAAAGACAGAAAATCCCCATTTGCCAGTGAAACTACTCGCAATCAGGACAAATTTCCAGCTGAAATTGCATTTGAATTGACACCATTACACTTCACTGAAAAACTCTCTCTACATAAGCACAGCAAACTCTAAGGAACGGTAACACACAAGAGCCACCCAACAGCCTCCTTCCCTTGATTTCAAGGGAACTATAACAAAGTAAAATATCAGATCTTTTGGTAATCAGGCTACTGATGACTGTGCACATAGAACATTTGCTAAGAAAACTGCTTTAAATGTATGGAAATGTAAACATTTTTTGTTGAAATCCTATGTTGTTCATCTCCCTAGCTACTTTTCTATAGGGAAAGTATGTGCATTTGAACTGAGCCCTGCCTTTTAACAAATGGTGCTATCTCTGAAAATGAAGGGTCAACCCAGAAAAAGAAGAGAAAAAAGGTGGAGATGAAAAGAAAGACAGAGAGAGACCATACTGAGTAGAAAATATGGGTAAAAGATCAGAGGCAGAAGATGAGGAATGCATAAATGGAGTAAAGAATGATGGGGATGAGCGAAGTAGCTTGCAGAGACTGGAGCGTGGTACCAACTGTGAAAGCTGTGACTGAGATGAAATTCATAATGTCTCTACCAAGAACCTTACAGTTCAGAGCGGAGATACCAAAATGTGTGATTTGCTTGCTTAAACTGTATCGGCCAAGCAGACAAAATGTTATACTTCAGTCAGTAAAGCTGTTACTTTGTTTTAAGAAGCTATGTGAGACTCTTAGTGTCTGGGATCCTGGAGGCTAGTAAGTCAAATTATGTGCTTATAGTACAATAAAACAATGTTTTTATTATATAAAGAAGAATTGGCTTGTGTAGGATAACAATTTAAAAACAACTTGGGGAATTCCAGCATTCTGTCTACATATATTTGAACTCTTTGCATGCAGGGCTAAATTACAGCTGGGCAAAGAACTACATTTTAACAGATATTAGTGATTATCCATAGTAAAGTCAGCGCAGTAATGTTAGATCATGCATAAAATAGCTGATACAAGGTTGACTACAGCATTTTATATTTTATTTAATACATATCACTTTTTTTTTCTGTTTTGGGATTTTTAGGTAAAGAAAAACAGAAATGCAAAGGGGAAAATTGAGCTGGCATCACAAGGCATCTACAGGTACACCAGCAGCAAAAGGAAGACTAGGGAAAACATGACCCTACCACTGGATGGGGCAGGCTGACAAAGGACATGGAAAAGGCCAACGCCTCAAGGCCTTCTTTGCCTCAGTCTTTACTGGTACGATGAGACTCAGGAATCCCAGGTCCCTGAGAACAGAGGGGAGGTCTGCAGGAAAGAAGAGTTACCCTCAGTGGAGGAGGATCTGATGAGGGAATATTTAAACAAAGTAAAATCCATAGAACCCGATGGGATGCACCCAGGAGTGCTGAAAGGGTTGGCCGGTATCATTGCAGGACCACTCACAATAATCTTTGAAAAGTCATGGCAAACGCTGAAGTTTTCTGAGGACTGGAAGACAGCGAATGTCAGTCCTGTCTTAAGGAAGGGCAGGAATAAGGATCGGCAGAGCTACAGGTCAGTTAGCCTCACCTTGATCCCTGCAAAGGTGATGGAGTAAAAATAATCCAGGTAACCACTTCCAAGCATATGAGGGACAAGAGGGTGATTGGGAGTTGTCAGCATGGATTTGTGAAGCATTCCTGACTGACCTAAAAGCCTTCTGTAATGAGATGACTGGCTTGGTGCATACGGGGAGAGGGGGTTTATGTTTGTCTTGACTTCAGTAAGGGTTACAGCACTGTATCCCATAAAATCTTACCAGACAAACTGGTGAAGTATCGCTACATAAGTGAATGGTGAGGTGGTCTGAAAACTAGCTAAACCATTGGGTTCAAAGGGTTGTGGTCAGGAATGTGAAATCCAGATGGAGGCCAGTCACTAATGGTGTACTCCAGTGGCTGACATTGGGGCCAACATCTTCACTGATGACCTGGACCACAGGACAGAATGCACCCTCAGCAAGTTTGCAGATGATACAAAACTGAGAGGAGTGGTTGATGAACCACATGGTTATGATGACATTCAGAGGGATGTCAGCAACCTGGAGAAACAGACACCTGGGAAGGAATAACGGTATGTACTGGTACGGGCTGGGGGCTGGTTGGCTAGGAAGCAGCTTTGCAGAGAAGGCCCTGGCAGTCCTAGTGGACCATGAGCCGGCAACGTGCCCTTGCGGCAAGGAGGGCCAACAGCCTCTCCAGGGCTGCGTGAGGAACAGCATCACATTGTCTGTAGGTTGAGGGTGTGATCCTTTCCCCCTCCTCAGCACTGGTGAGGCCACATTTGGAGTGCTGGGTCCAGTCCTGGGCTCCCCAGTACAAGAGGGACATGGTCATACTGGAGCAAATCCAGTGAAGAGCCACAAAGATGATAAAGGGCTTGGAGCATATGAGCTATGTGGAGAGGCTGAGAGAGCTGGGATTGTTCAACCTGGAGAGGAGAAAGCTCAGGGGCATCTTATACACCAGGTGTACCACCAGGTGTATAAACACCTGGTGTATAAACACCTGGTAGGGGTGGAAGTTAAGAATATGGAGGCAGACTCTTCTGAGTGGTGCCCAATGACAGAGCAAGAAGCAATGGGCAGAAATTGAAATAGTGAGGGTGTTCACCTATAATGAAGAAAAGCTCTAACATAGAATAACACATTTTCTCCTATACATAAATATTAAAAGGATGAATGTATGTCATGATTAAAGCTTGATCAACACCCCATGTCCAGTATCTTTGCCACTTCAGCTGTATGTTTCTGTTAAGTTCTGTTTCTGTTATGTTCAGGACTATAGATTCCATTGAACCCTCCCATGGAACATGCACTTCCCTGTCAGCAAGCTTTTGTTTGGGTTGGATACTTCAAAGGCTGAAAAGTCTTCCATTTGTTCTCTAATTGAGAGGAGAAATTGTTCTTTGTCAGTTGACTTCAGCAAGACTCAGCTTGAATGATTATAAAAAAATTGCTAGCACTATTGTGGCATTTCTAAATGCCCTTGAAGCCAATCCAGAAGGTGATGTCATTCGTATTAAGATTCTTCTATATATGTGCAGAAAATAATGGTGGGACTTTACAAAACAGGTTAGTTTTGAAATGCAAAATTCCTGTTTATTATTTTCTTTGACACACTTTTTTTCCTTCCCTCCCATTTTTAGTAAGAAAACTGGACAAGAATGTACTTCTTCCCCTCATCCCTGTTGCTTTCTTCATGATCATTTAACAGAACTAAGGAAATAAGGAAGAATGAGAGAACGGAAGATGGCATGAAAGGAAGAAGAAATCTTCATACAGATAAGTAAAATTAAATCTGGAAGGAAAATAACTGATGAGGCAGGAATAGCTGTGAGCATTCCTGTAAATCCTCCAAGGAATAATGGCAAACAAGACTACAATTCCTAAGGGACTTTCCTGCGGATCTCTAAAAGATAATATATGCCATCCAAATCTAGTAAAGTGAAGGCTTTTTTTGAAAGATTAAAAGTTTTTTTGCAAGATTGAACCCAAACATTTCATCCTGAAAGGAAATTTCATAATGAAAGATTTAATGACCGCTAGACTAACCACCTTTAAAAAGTGAACAGAAAAACAAACAACTTCCCCCTTGAATCTTTTAGTTGTATTAAGCAGAGAGTTGGTTAGATGATCTTTGACAGCAGTTCCAGGTCCGGAGTACAACATAATGCTCTGATCTTGTACTGAATGGCAGTGATAAGTTTAGCTGTAATATTGTTTGAGATTTTTTTTTTTTTGTCTGTTTATTTGCTAGAACACTGGAAAAAAAAAAATAGGAGGCCTGTCAAAGAATTAGGAAACAAACTTTCTGGTGCAGTGCTTTCTCTGTGTAGTGCCAATCTTTGCAGTATTAAGAGGCAAGGGAGAAGGTCTTGCTGAGTGAAATCCGATGAAAGTTTTTGAATCTTTTAAAGGTTATGCATTATGCCTCCACTTTCACATCTCAGAGTGAATGAAGTTTGGGACAGATTTTCAGTGAAGCATGTTTTTAAATGCTATGATACTTTTATAAGTAAATAATTAATAAACAAATCAAACATTTAAAGACTAGGTTGTCAGCCCTGCAGTGTGCCTGGATAGCATTTGCAGTGGGTGGAACACACCCTACCTGTGTCCGTGGGGTCGGGGTAGGCAGACAGCTGCTCTTTCTGTGTCACCACTGCTGGTCTTTTCCAGTGAGTAGAAAGGGGAAAGGAGCGAACAGAGACCACATGCAACCTCAAGCAAAAATCTCAAATTCAGCAGCTGGTATAGCTGTGGGTAAAGAACATTTTTGCTTCCTTGCTTGCCTTCCCCCCCCCCCCCCCTTCTTTCTTTTAAGCTTACATTTTAAGAAGAACTCAAACAAATTGAAACAGGGCACTGCATCATGCTCCATCTGCACCCTCCCCAGAGCCAGGATCAGACACCAGACCACATGGGACAGCTGTTAGCCACATCAGGTACTGCTGGAAGACATTCAGATTCTTGGTGGATGAGCACTGAGCAACCTTGTATGGACCAGAAACAGAGCCAGCAACTCCAGCGAAAGGAGCAGTGCCAGCTGCTTCCCATATCGAGGGGGAAGCACAGATCAGAACTGAACTTTGCCAGGCTCTTTTTAAGGGACAGTAACCCTAAGGCTATATAAAAATCCTTTATTTTCTAGGAGGAGTTTTTATTGCTTTGTCAACTTTCCCCATGGCAGAATCTAGCCCTAATTAGCACTGTGTTAATGAGCCATTGCTAAAGATAGATGAGAATTACTGTTCTCATTGAATACTAATTTCATCAGGCTGCACTGATACCTTTATGTATGGGTCATGGAAATAACATTAAAAAGACAGCCACGTAAAACACTTAAATGAATACTGAAATTACTTACTGGTGTGATAACTGACTAAGCAATACAGCAGATTTTAAATAAATCTGCTCTAATTACTTTTGGTGAGAAGGATCATCTCCCAAGTCCTGCAGTTTTATCTGCCTGGTCATGTTTCTGGGCAAGCAATTTTGACCCAGGAAATGGGACACTGGCTTACCAATTCAGACCAGGATTTGGGTAGGCTTTTCATTTGTTTCTTTCCATACTCACTTTAAATCTCGTGAAAGAAATTTATTTCTTTTATTTTGGCTAATGGACTTTAATGTAAGTAGGATTGTGACTTGGCAAAGAAGTGCAAGCTGGAATGTACAGGCATGGAAAAAAGCCTGGAGAGAGTGATTGGGACAAATGAAGTATTGAGACAGGTGTTGGTGGCATAAAGAAGAGGAATGCAATAGGGAATAATGTTAGAGAGATAGCTTGGGGCAAAACTTTGAGGGTCTTTCAAGGCAAGGACACAGATTTTGAACTCAAGGTGAGGTGTGTGAGTAAAATTAAATAGGACTAACTTTCTCTATGAGCTCTCCAAATACACATTATAACACATTTTGTACTTATATTTTTTGGAAGTACAACTTAAATAGACAGAAGCTCAGTATTTTTGGTCAGACAGATTCTGATATGCTCTCAAAGAACAATAAACATCTCTTGACTGGCTTAAAATAAAGTAGAAAAAAATATAAACAGATGCACACCAAAAGCTAAAACAAGTTGAGGAGAAGAGACTCCAGATAAGAGGGCCCTGTTGTGCAGTTTCCAATTAATCATTCCCTCAAGGAGCTTTGGAGACTTCGGAGCAATGTACTCAGGGACAGCCACGTGCTCCAACACTCAGAACTTGCTCCCATTTTCTCAGGAGCTGTGTCTTCCGCAAAATCCCAGAAAAGAGAATGAGGGTAGGTGTAAAGCAAGAAGCGGTATGAATGTTGAAATAAATATTTTCCAAACCCAGAAGAAAGCAGTCGTCATGAACCTGCAACTAAAACTAGTATTCCTGGAATTACACCTGTTCCCATTTCTGAGCTACACACAGCATCAACCTCAGCATGTGTTGAAGCACTGGATTATGGTTTTACTGCCACTTCATAGGGACACATAGTAATGTATAGGACAGCTTTGCTATGTGATTAACCAATTTTGACAGATATTAGGTGGTGCATGGTTCCAACTTTGCCTTAACAGAAATAGCCAGCTGAAAATATCTGGAAATCTAAAGGAAGGTTAACCTTCACTTAAAACATTGGTACTGTTTCCTGAACAAGGTTCAAACCCGTAAGAATATATTTGAATTATATATACAGTAAGTTACCAAAGGCTTGTAACAGCCTTAAAGAAAACTCAAAATTATGTCAGTCGCTGGGGAACAAAAGCAAGTTAAAAGTTTAGAGAAGACACCTGGATATTATAATTTCAAAATAATTCTTCTAAGGAGGCCATCCACATTTAACATCCAAGAATGTTAAAATGGTTCTAGATGTCACAGTTATTCCTCAGCAGAATATCACTTCATATGAAAATGCCAGTTGTAAAAACTGGAACTTTCTGCATAGATATACTGGGTTTGCTTTGGCTTTCATTGGACAGGTTCCTTATATCTAGAACTAAGTTATCTGAGAGCAGAAATCAGCCCAGAAGACACAACTGTGTAACTTATCAGTGCAGTCACCTTACATGTGGAAAAATGAGTTTTCAAGTCCTTGACCTAAAGCAGGTCATTTGTTGGAACTCTCCTACATCAGAGAAGGAGATTCTACAGCCCTGCAGCCACATTATTGATGTCAGAGACACAGGTTGAAGCCCCCTCTCTCTAAGACCTGGGGTCAGGACAATACATCCCACGTTGCCTTTGAGCACTTCTGCTACTAGGCTATTGTGGGAAGGAGATGTGGCAGCAGATGATATAAAGAATTGTGACCAGCCCCTTCAGATGCCACTTTCTGTATTGTATAACTAATTACATAAGAATCTCTGTTTTCACTAAGGCGGCTGGGACCTAGATATCAAAAATGGTTTTGAAATATCAACTCTAACCAGAAGAAACAAAGATCCTGAATTTCTAGTTCCTACCTCTCTCCCTTCCCAGTCATTACCTTTCAAAGCATCATGGAGAGCTTTTTTGATGGTAAAAAATACATCTCGTAATTTTAATTCTGTCTGGGATATACTTGAGATTCTATATACAGAAAATCCACATCAATATTTAGAATGAAGCCTTTCAATTGACAACAAAATTGTGCACAGAAAAAATTAGACATTTTAATAATTTTCTTGCAACTTGGGATAACAGGATTTTTTCACATGAAGTGTGTGTTTGTCAAATCACAGCCATTGTGCAAGATAAGAATAACTGACTTGTCTAAAGCTAACTGTCTTGTGAAAGAGTAATGAATCAAACTGTAAGCTCTGATCACACAGGACATAATCTTTCCCACCAGAGCAGTCTTTCTTTCCTAATCACACTTTTCAAAATCACTGTTCTTCAGCAACACTCCTTCCATTGTGAAATGCTGCCAGGGATACAAAATAATGTAAATTCATGATAGCATATTGTAATAATAACAGAGCAGCTCTATTTCTCAGAATAGTTGGACAAAGATAATCTCATGCATGTGTACATATATATACATAGAGAGATAAGCATGTACATGTGTTCATGTACACAGATTTATACATACACACATGCAAAGACACTACATTTAAGGTAGAAAAAAATGAGCACTAGTGTTCCCAGGTCCCACCAACTGCCCCAGTCTTGCTTCTTTTAAAGTGCAAATGCTTTTCATATCTGCTTCTTCTGATCAGCAAACCAGCAGTATCTTTTCAGTTTAGACGTTATCAGCATGATACTTTGAGAAGACATCCGGAATTGGGTATTACTTTGGAAAAGCCACAATCTGTAGTTAGTGATGTCAATTATATTATTAAAACGTAATTACAGAAAGCACTTTAATAATAAAACACTAGGATGGATAGTAGAGGCCTTTTCCAGTATCATAAGCACAGTGAAAAAGATTTATGTTATGATTTTTTTGGGGGGAGGGGTTGAATCTGATTGATATAGTTTGAGGATTTTGTTTGTTTACCTATGAAAATCATCTTAACCATAGCTTACAAATATAGTTTTATATCTCAGTAAATTCAGCTGGCTTAGAGGATTGTTAAATCATAAAAAAGCACTGACCATATTATTTGCCTTGATTTCCACCTATCTTTACTAGGAAGTTGTCATATTAGAGAAAATCATCCTGCAAATTGTGTGCTTACTGAAAGTGGAGAAAGCTAGGGACCCAACCCTAACAACACCCACAGAGACCTTCATGGCAACTGAGGATGGACACAGAAATAAATAAATAAAGGCAAGAAGATAAAATACTGAGACAGGATGAGTCATTTTGTATCAGTCAGTGCCAGCTCTACATTTGCATTGTGGAAGGTCAATTATCTCACACTGAAATATAGCTGAAACTATGAACTGAGTAGCTCTGGGCACTTAACACTGTTTAGATCTGTACTTTAACACTTAATTTAATATTTTTCCTGAAGGGAAATGATTAATAATTGCATTCAGTGAAGCATACACTTTAAAAGATTGACCCTCACAAGCTGTTGGTTTTTTTTAAGATTAGAAAAAAATAGCTGTTTCCCCAGACACTATCCACTTATGTGACATTTTTTACACTTCACAAAGCTGCCGAATGTAACGTGCTAAAGGCAAAATTTTAAAGATAACTGATTTCAAGAGTACTTTGCGATTATGTTTTAGAACATTCAGCAACAAATAAGAGTGAAGTGCTATTTGATGTTGAGTCTGATATCGATGAAAGTTCAAACTTTCCTCCTATTGAATTCAGTGTCATGTCTCATCCACAGCTTAAGTGGAACCAGGGAGCAGGCATGAAATTATGTCTGTTAATTCTTCAGTTCTCATACTCAAATGTACATTATTGTTTTGAAAGGGTTCACTCCCACATTGAAAGGATTTTGGCCTCAGCAATACTTTGCCAGACCTGAGATATATTCCATGTATACTTTGAGAAACAAGAAAATTTAAGCAATGGGAGACTGAGGAAAACAAATAATAGCATGAGGTAAGAATGCTTGATTCAGTATCTTAGTATCAAGTTAGAAAGAGTCGAGAATTTCTAAGTGCTGTTTAAGAGCTAGAGCACAAATCAAGTATGGTGAAATCTATTTACAGCCCAAAAATTAACATTTGAAGAATAAAGTAGTAAATTTTCTGCTCCTCAAGCTTCTATACTAAAACTTCAATTACAATAATTAACATTTCATATTTTCAGAGCACATTGCAAACAATAAATAATTTTGGCCACACAGTAGATAAGCATTATTATTCATATTTTATTACATTATGGATCAGAAAACTGGAACAAATTATGATTTAGAAATGGGTTTTCAAAGTTTTTTGGCATATGAAGTTGGAGATGGGAATCAAGAAGATTTGAAAAGTGCAAAGATGTTTAACTCCTATAAATTAAAAAGCCAAGAGCCAGTCACCCCCTTATTCAGGTCTTCAAACCAGCATTCATAGTTACTGAACTTGTCCAGAGAAAATGCTGACTGGACAGAGAATGGTGCACAAAATGGACAGAGATATTGGTTAGAAACTGTCTTTGAGAATCTAGCTACTTTTGCACAGAACAACACAGCCATTAGCATATCATCACAATGTTCAAGAAAAATTTTGTCACGTCTCCATTGTATTTCAAGTCTATATCTCATATCCTGCCAAGGCTGCTCACAGTCATGTTCATTGTGTTTGTATGTTCGTATGTGAATACAATGCTTTAGGAAGTGCACTGAAAGCTTAGCCACCAGCCTCAAAGATCTCCAGAGAGCCATTTCTTGGCAATAATTGTTGGTCCACATCTGCAATAGCTAATCTTACCACTGTGTTAGGTGCAGGAGGCTCTCTGCTCCATGCCAATGTTTTGAGAATACAATGAAAAGAATAGGCTGTTCAATCTACTATAAAAGCAAATACTGTTAAGCAAATGACCATTATGTACTCTCTCGAAAATATTCCCACTCTCAAATTTATTGAGAAGCATATAATGTAATTATTAACATGTGATCTCCTCTGTAATCTGAGTATGTAGCTTGAATATGCAGTATAACTGAAAAGACTTTCCATCAGTACAGTGGTAAACTAAAAACTGAAACTTGCAGCTGGGCATTCAATAGTAACATGCTTTTAAAGAGAAGGGGAAGGTTACGGTCAGTCAATATAATTAAAAAAACACCATTTATTTTACTGCTACTGAATGAGATGTGATGAGTGCAGACAGATGTTGCACAGCATACTGGATGTCATTTCACACATTCTCTGCAGTAAATTAGGTTTCATAGTTTGAAGTATTTACAATGGAAATGAAATGAAAAAAATGCTCAAGAAATACAATTTACATTTCCAGTGTATAATTATCACAAGATTTAATGACACAGTCCTTTCACACAGCATTCCTTCAGTTCCTTAAAATAAAGCCTAATTCTCCGACATACTGCACATGTTCGAAATGAAAACAACATTTTACAGTTTTGCACTTAGTGGTCTGGCTTATCTCATCTACTTCTCTCCCTCTGCACCAACCAGGTGGCACAGAGGAGTGAAAAACATCTCACCAGCAGGTGATACTCTTAGTGTGGTAGATTCTCCGGCAGTCAGAGAGCTGGTAAAGCTGCTTCCTACCCCTTCTCTCCTACATCTTCCTACTTTCCCTGGGGTTAAGAAGACAGCAGACAAGCCAGAAGGAACAAGCTCACTCTTTTCTATGCACCCTGCTTTACTCAGCAAGTAAATGGGCCCATTTCCCACCAAATAGAGATTAATGTCTCTTGCTGTCAATGCATACATATTTATTCTCCATAATTCAGAATTTGAGGAAACTTCAATGGAACCTTAGAAATCCTGTAAAGAGGTGGAATTTGGTCTCTGCCTACCTCACATCATGATACACTAATAAAAGTGGCCTTCATTAGCATTCTGATGCCTGAGGAGAACAGCAGGCACCAAGATGACTATTTCCAGCACCATTAATTCTCATGAATATTTTTACAGAGATCCTGCAAGGATGCTCCTTGGCTTTGTCCATCATGACTATTTCTGATTCAGTTTTCCAGTTAAACAGTGCCAAAACTACTCAAAATATGTGCCAGTATTACAACTTCTAACTGAACTGTCAGTGCCCTACCTTGGTTATTTCCCAAGTTTCAATCCTCTGCTCATGTCAGAAGCACCCAGATTTTTTTCATTTTGTATTAACATTTAACTGTTTCTATGACTGGTCTTTTTATTGAAATCACTGTAAACTTTGAATGTGTACAGACCATTAGATTACAGCAAAGTGGTGGGTGACGCTTACTTCTCTGAAGACCTTAATTTGTTTCAGTTGAGAAAGAAAAGGAAATATCATCCAAAATACCTTACAGAACTCCAAATCATCATTCTCAGCAAATACTAACTCCCACTAACTCCTTTTAGTAAAACAGATCAACAGAATAGAACACTGACTTTCTCTTCCATGATGCAGTCAGCCACAGATATGTACTTATTAAATAAAAGGATAAGTCCTAGGTAAGTAAAGTATAAGTCCATACAAGAAAATTTCCTTTAAAATCATGATCTATCAGAGGTTTATTCCTGAATGAATTCTACTGGAAGAACTCTTCGAAATCAACACACAGAATAACCAAATGGTCTGGCCTTAAATATAGCTTTTACAGCCATTTTACCCTCCTTCTGACAAGCTTGTCAAAAAACATTTCATCTTAGCTATCTTCTTTAAGAGGTACAATATTGATCCTCCCCAGTGTGCCAATTAATCTCTCAAAAAATTTTAGAGAGGAAATGTAGTTATATTTATCTCTAAATCAATATTCAGTTTTCTAGTTACAGTAATCAGTTTTGGTTCAGTTCATGCAATTTTAGATGGTTCAAACTTACACAGAAGAGAATTTGGGGCTGCAAATTAAGAATCAAGTGCTTATGTGGTGTGCACAGAGGGACATGGACATAACGTGTTTTGTAACAGGAGGACAGATTAAGACACTAAGACAAAGTAAAACATAAGAAACAGCTTGTTATCTGTAACCAAAATAAAGGCTTGTAGATTTCAAGTGGTACTAAGCACAATAAAATTTTAAGGTATATATATAGATTTAACATCCATTATGAACAAGATATTTTCAAGACAAAAGCAATTTCATTCCTTTTTTTAGATAATCTCAGAAGTCATGCATTTGTACATTTGCCAAAATTTAATATTCAAAGTATAAGGATGTGATATATTTTGCAAAAACATTAAATACAGTGGAGTTACAGATCACGACCTGTATGAGTTGACATTTTACAATAGAATCCTAAGATTGCTTATCAAGCTTTTAAGTTCTCTTGTCTTATTTAAAGATATGTTGTCAACTTTCATAGCTCTTAATGATTCTCATCATGGATATGAATTGAAACTTAGGCTAACACCTGAAGTTGAGTCTTTCCGTATTGTCAAATGTCGCTTGTTGTGCAAATACGGCCTGTCAGAAACCATTCATTACATTTGTGTGTTTTTCAGTCTCATAAGTTTTCTCCTCTCTCATTAATATTGGGCAGAAGGAGTCTTTTAGCTGTCCACATGCATGACTCTTCTGGTATCCAATGGCATATGCATCATGACATATCTCTAGCTTTATTCTCACCACAGCTCCCGCGTATTTCCATCTTCTCTTTAGATATCTTCAGATAAAAAAGTTGTTGAACACCAGTCATTAACATTTCTTACACATTGATTCAATGCAATATCTAGCATTTTTCAAAGGTGTTTACTTTTGGAAGAAATGAGACTTGAGTCTATACCTTTGATGCATACCTACATTCTTCACACCCATATGTTAAAATGAAAGTAACATCTGAGCTGTAAATTTCAGAATTTGGTCTTTAAATAGTAGATTTTCAAAAGCCTAATTTTATTTAAGATGATGAATGTAACTACCATCTTTCCAACTGATATTCTTTTCCTTCCAAAACACCCCTACTGGTTTGAATGCTACTGCCAAAATATGCAAACTGCTTCACTATTTGAATTCCTCTGATTTCTGAAGCAACATGGGTTACAAACTGACAGAACTCTGACTAGATGCTCTGAGCTAATTGCTACTTCCACTTTCTTAGGATGTCAGGTTGGATTTTCAGATTGATTAAGGAAAGAAGCCCTCTGCTCCCCTTTAGCCACTCTTCCACTCCCTGAAGACAGTGCTGAGGACTTGTACAAACCCCAAGGGGTCTCTCTCTCTCCTTGGCTTCTGTGGGGAGATCCCCATGTTCAAATCTGTGCTCAAATGTGCTGGCATGGGACTCAGTGTAGAAGGAGCAGGAGGAGAAGAAGGAGGAGTAAGGCCTCCTTCCTCTATTCTGCTCCATCCTGATTCAAAATGAGGTGGCCCAGATGTGCAGTCTCTTCCTCACAGCACGTCAGAGGTACATCCACTCTGTTTGCTTACCTACTGGTTATCTTTAGAAGAGCTCTAACATTATCATAACTAGACCTTCTAGTGGGCTGCAAATGAACCTTGTGATGCCTCTCCTGTATCCAACTACTTTTTTTTCCCCCATAATGAAGCCAAGAGCAATGCCAGGTAGAAGAAGAAAGAGATTACAGGTGTGTTTGTTGCTAGTAGCAAACGTTACGCCAGCAGACAACCCTCCCACCTCAGCGGGACTCTCCGGGCACAGGCCTGCAGAGATCACTTTTGAACAAAAGAAGTCACTACCTGCTTTCCAGCCAGACTTCCCTCGTGGTGGGTGTCTTTCAAACAGCAACACAGGAGAGAAAATATATTTAAACTTCTAACTGTAAAGCTTCAAAGAATTGCCAGGAAGTGTCAGAAGCACATGCAGTTTCTGAAGCTGGTTTTAGTTTGCTTCTCCTTAGCAGGGCAAGGAAGTACAAATTGGTTTCTTACTGTAGTGCCTGTTCGGCTGGTAGAGTGGGAACAGAAGTGATATGTTTCACGTAGTTTTCTCAACTTTAAGTTTGCAAGGGTGTATCCCTCTGAATTAGCCAAAAATAATGCCAGTGAATTGACTTAAAGCCTCAGCATGATCTCTCATGAACCTGAAAGGATGTGCATAGAGCCCTCATTCTGCATAGGGTTTGTGTTAGCACACATGCTCCTAATGTTCTTTTAGGAACCTAGGACAGAATATCAGATCGGGATGTCTCGAATTCTTCTTGGGCTATTTCCTGTAAAATAAGCAACATTCTCCTTTGGTATTTGCACTTTATCACCTTGAAGAAAGAACATACTAGTCATAAAGTTTTATGTTTTATTCTTCCTTTTTTTTTTTTTTTTTTTTACAGAGAGACACTAATTTTTATTCTCTATGTGCAAATTCTTCAGGTGGTAAAACCTGGGTAATGCATGACTCTACTGGGAAGGTAAAATCTATCGAAAATTTGAGATGATATGTGGCAGTTATAGCTTCTCAGGTGTGCAGGGGATTATCGTCTCTCATTTATTTCTACTAGACAATAATCTATGGTTTTACTCAGAGCTTCAGCACAATGAAAGTGCCTGTCTGGGTGCTAATTTATGGAAGTGCCAAACTGGCACTCAGAAACTTCCTCCTACATGTCTTTCCTAATTCCAGACTTGTGAGACTTACATTTTGGATTATGTGAATGGACACATACAGTTATATCAGATTGCAAGAGAGGTATATACTCAGACTGTATGTGGTGGTAGGAAGCAGCCTGGGCATGTTGCCTAACAGTGTTGAGAGGAAGGAAGAGGAGGAGCAGAGGAAAGAAAATTTCTGGTGGAATACATAGGGAAAAAGCCCTGTATCCTTTGTATTTATCTAGCACCTTCTTATCCAAGAACATCAGAGCCTTCAGTCTTTGATGGAAAGAGAAAAAATCTTCAAGACCTTACTGCTACAAACCTTTATCTAAAGGAGAATCAAGCCCATGAGTGTTAGCAGTAACAGGGCCTAAATTTGCAAATGATCAAAGGCAAATGATCAAAGAAAATGAGCAGTATCTCAAGCAGGTTGGGATAGTGCCTTCCCACACATCTCTCTAAATTATTGTTAAACAATGTCTTTGCAATTTGGAAGGTATATTTCCCATGGAAAATATAAACTCTGAGTGTGGTGAGTTGACCCTGGTTGGACGCCAGATGCCCACCAAAGCCGCTCTATCCCTCCCCTCCTCAGCTGGACAAGGGAGAGAAAATACAACAAAAGGCTCGTGGGTCGAGATAAGGACAGGGAGAGATCACTCACTAATTACCGTCACTGGCAAAACAGACTCAACTTGGGGAAATGGGTTTAATTTATTACCAATCAAATCAGAGTAGGATAATGAGAAATAAAAACAAATCTTAAAAACACCTTTCCCCACCCCTCCCTTCTTCCCAGGCTCAGCTTCACTCCTGAATTCTCTACCTCCTCTCCCTGAGTGGCACAAGGGGATGGGGAATAGGGGTTGCAGTCAGTTCATCACATGCTGTCTGTGCCGCTCTTTCCTCCTCACGGGGAGGACTCCTCACACTCTTCCCCTGCTCCAGCATGGGGTCCCTCCCACGGGAGAGTCCTCCATGAACTTCTCCAATGTGAGTCCTTCCCATGGGCTGCAGTTCTTCACGAACTGCTCCAGCGTGGATCCTTTCCACGGGGTGCAGTCCTTCAAGAACAGACTGCTTCAGCGCGGGTCCCCCACGGGGTCACTACCCCTGCCAGCAAACCTGCTCGAGTGTGGGCTCCTCTCCACGGTTCCACAGGTCCCGCCAGGAGCCTGCTCCAGTGCGGGCTTCCCACGGGGTCACAGCCTCCTTTGGGCATCCACCTGCTCTGGTGTGGGGTCTTCCACGGGCTGCAGGTGGATACTTGCTCCATCATTAACCTCCATGAGCTGCAGGGGGACAGCCTGCCTCACCATGGTTTTCACCATGGTCTGTAGGGGAATCTCTGCTCCGGCACCTGGAGCACGTCCCCCGCCTCCTTCTTCACCAACCTTGGTGTCTGCAGAATTGTTTCTCTCACATATTCTCACTCCTCTCTCTGGCTGCTGTTGCACAGCAGTTTTTTCCCCTTCTTAAATCTGTTATCACGATCGCTGATGGGCTCAGCCTTGGCCAGCAGCGGGTCTGTCTTGGAGCTGGCTGGCACTGGCTCTGTCGCACACAGGGGAAGCTTCTAGCAGCTTCTCACGGAAGCCACCCCTGTAATCCCCCTGCTACCGAAACCTTACTCAGACAAGCACATTTTGACAAAATATGGCAAAAACCTCTGCCAGGTTTAAGGAAAGGCAACAAATAGCTAGTATACTTAAAAATGCAGTCCTAAAAATACGACATGTAAAAGAAGTATAAGTTGGTAAGGTGTGTCAGAATACTTTAAATTCATTAGCTGAGCTTTGTTATAGTCCCAGTGAGATGGGTAATGAACAGATTTTCCTTTTTCTTATGATTTCTGAAAATCACAGTCTATAGCCAGTTATGCGCCCCCCCAGCCCGATTAATACCTTCCTGCAGTGAGCAAAATAAGCAGGGCCTGGCTAAATTTTGCTAGTTTAAAGTTGTTTTGACATGCTATTGCAATTAAATTTGCTTTTGCAAATAAATGCTGACTTGACTACAAAACATGCCCTGACAACAAAACAAAAGAAAACATCTAACCATATAATAAGAGGAAGAGGAGAAAAAAGTCCTTGCAAATAGTGTTAATTGCATTAAGTATTTAAACAAACAATTCTTTCAAAATGTTACACCTTTACAAAAGGGTCTCTTGGGTCTACTTATAACTTAAGAGGGAGACTCTTATTTAAGCATAAAAATCTTGATTTAAAAATGCAAAGTAGTAATCTAAATCAAATGTTTGAAGGAGCTAATTAATGCACACCTTAAGTAGATTAGGGGCTCTCTGCATCGACAGCACCTTGTGTATGCATCCAAGGTATATTTTAATCAGAACTATTGCAAGTTTGTCATCTTATTTCTTAATCAGAGCCTTCCCTCTTGAGGGTTATGGCTCTTTGCTCATCATTATTGTCGTTAAAGCATGTGCTTTTTAATGCCAAGCAATTAGTAAAAATTACAGTAAAAGGTTTCTTGTGTGGTTTCCACTGAGAACTGCATAACCTTTGTAGCAATATAGTTAAGATTTTAGTTTCTTCCAGTCTGTATTATGAATGTAAAGCTTCTCTGAAGTCTGTGGCCATAAAATAATACAGCTGCTTTAATAACATGCCTTACAACTTTTGTCAGTCTTGTGAATCTGTTTTAACATCTGAGCTGGTAGGACAGAGATCTAAGCCTCCAAGTGATAAATAAAACAATAGCGTTAAATCCCCATTTCCCTTGACTAGGAGAGTATTCTAATTCTCAACAAGGACTTTGATTTATGGAGATCGAAAAGATTTCTCATTAGATTTGGGGAAAGTAGTGAAGAGGAGGAAGACATTTTTACACTTGATAACAATTGAGATGTATACCAGAAAAAGAATAAAATAACTGTCAGAAATGGTAAATGCATTCATAGGTTTAAAAATAGAACCTGAAGATATATGCTCATTGTTAAATCAATATTAGAATTCTGTTTTAAAGACATTCATTTATACATTGAACATGCTTTTTGTGGACTAAGACATTTGAATCTTGTGATTCTAATCTTGCGATCTTCCTCTTGCCATGTAAGCTCAGTGGACTCCGATGAAAAGATTCATCAACATAATGAGTACGGTAGGGTCAAAGTGCAAATCATATTAACTAACGAATATTTATTTCATATATAAATGTAAGCATACATACTTTTATATATTTATGTGTATACATATACACACACAAGCAAGCAGGAAATAGGTATGTGCATGTGCATTCTCCTAAAATCAAATCGCTTCAATGTCGTAGAGTAGGCAAAGAAGAATGCTTAAATGCTTATAAAAATAATTTAATTTACTTTTATCTATTTTTTTTTCCTGAAAGGAGAGGATTGAATGTGAACCACTAGCAGAGTCTCAGCATCGAATATGACAATGCAATATATTTAATTTTGTTACAGTATAAAATAATAGTTTAAGAACTCCACTAGCAAAGTCAGTAACATATTTTAAATGAGAAATATTCTAATCTAGATTATACTTTGTGTTTATACTGGATGTATATAAATATGCTGTAATGTACTCAAATTTGTTTTCGTCTGCTAATGCATTGCATACGAATCTTGCACGCTGCCAGAAGTTCCCTGAAGGAAATCACGTAGTAGTTCTTGATCATTCTAAATTCATACTCTGTGTTTCCAAAAAATTTCACTTTCTAAAACACCGAACTTTAAAACCATGTTAATTAAATATGTTTATGGATGTCAAATTACCCGCAGTAAGTTGGCTCTTGTACTGGCAAAAAAATCAAAGGATGAATTAACTTAGCTTTAAAAGGATTACTTGTGCCAGTGAAGCTATAGGTAGAAGTTTTAAAAGGCAGGGAGGAATCCAGTATATAACCTGAAAACCATTTTTGACAGTTAATAACTAACAAGTATTGGTTCAGAAAGCAAAGATAATAAAACATAAGTGGACCAAATGATGGACAGTCAAGTTTTTTAAAAAGTCTTGCCTTGTAAATGTTAATGTCGTCTTAGTAACAGGTGCAGCATGACGCCTGCAGATGATGTGTTAACTGTAGAACTCCAAACGAATGGTATCTTAACAGAGGGGAATATAATTCCTCACACACTTTCTTTACCCTAAACCAACCAAAAATGTTTTATGATGTAATCCTAATTCCATTTTCATTTGGAAGCTGGGTCCTGTATCCACCATTAATCTCTCCATTAATCACTGAATGCTTAGCATTCACCATTTATTTTAGGCATACGTAAGTTAGGAGCCTAGCCATTTTACCAGCTTACTTCATTCAAAAGAGAGAGAGGAGTACTATTCATCCCAAGCACTTTCTCTTCCTCTCCATTGACTATGGAAGAAGTGTAAGGCAACTACTCTCTTAATTTGGACACATCAGTTAAATTTCCAATATTAGGTGGGATGAATTTGAGTCTGAGTCATTCAGTTTAGGAAAGTGTGGAGTTTGTCCCTACCCATGATCAGTACCGGGAATAGAGAGTTTAGGGGAACAGATTTCCTCCTGCATCTTTCTGAGAGGGACATTTGGCATTAAGCAAACAAATAAACAAACAAGCTTAGTACTGTTAGTACTCTTAATAGTAATAAAACAAGGATATGTGCATACTGTTTGTACTATCTGCATATAGAATGGAAATCTTCAGTGCATTAGTAGGAAATGCCATTTCTCATGTGTCCCTCAGCTAGAATCAAGCGGCATTCTGGGGCTCTATATTGTTAAACTAGGGAAAGAGGTAGCATTGAAGCATTGACATATCTAACCACTTGATTTAGAAATATAAATTGAAAATTAATAGTCTCTCTAAAATTAAAGGCTCTTTCTGCCTTCAGTGTATGCTTACAACTTTTTGGCTAACGATATAAAATAAGACTCATCTGCCTCAGAAGTGAAACATCAAATAATGGCACTGAGGTAAATGGAGACACAATCTAAGTGGCTTCTTTGATGCATTTAGTAGTGTTTAGAAACCAAAGAGTCAGTGGTCAACTAAAACACTGGGTTTCTCATAGTGTAGTTCTTCTAAAGTTTGTAGATTTTTTCTTTGATGAATTATTCATGAATTTATAGAACCAGTGACTGTACTGTGATATGAATTCCAATGATTTGTGTGGCTCAGCTAGTCTTTTCCTATCATAAAACATTTTCATCTTTCATCATATTTACCTCTGAACATCATTGCTTTTATCTTTACCATTATTTTAGAAGGCTATTTTATTGCTCTTTCAGCTAGGAGGGGAAAAAAAAAAAAAAAAGGGGCAGGGGGGGAGTAATATTGCTTTATCTTTGAGAATGTAATCCACCCCTGTAAGTGGATGCAACTCCTGTTAACATCAGTGACAGTTGTAGCTGTTTACACCTGGGCTGATTTGGGCAGTTTAGGCAGGGCTAACAGCACTAGCTGACATTAAATTTCCCTGACATTTCTGATTATAAAGATTTTGTGTTCAATTTCTTATACTTTGCCAACTCAGACATCAGTATTTTTCTACACTCAGAATGTGCTCAGACTTCAGCTTTCAGCTCTGGGCTTAGCTGTACACCTTTGCAACTTTAATCAGCCTGGCTTTCCAGTGCCTTGATTTGGGGTTAGGATTTTTGTCATGGATTTCAGTATTGGGTTCCCACTATACATGTAACTGTTGTTTTATAGCATGCATGGATCAATATAGGTAGAGTGTAGTCCAAAACTGGTGTTAGTGCAATTTAACACTCTTTTACAAAGGGTAAAATGAAGCAGAGTAAATCACATCTTCTAAAGGTTTCTTCAGCTGCACTGGTGATTTGCATTAGCGCAGGTGGAGTCAGCAGCTGCAGTCTCCAGGACAAAGAAGATCACAGAGTAAAAAGTATCACAAAGGGGTGATGACTAGATCTGAAATATGGCAGTTAGAAAAATAAGCCAGAAAAAGCAAAATGGTTTTGTTAATGAAACAGCAATTTGTTGAGTCTGAAGTGTTTCATTGGAGATTTCTCAGATTTGACAAATTTTTGCCTATTCCAAAGCAAGATAGTCATGTGATTTACATCTACATTTCTGTTAGAAGCTCCCTGGCCCAAGGACTCTTGTGTATCTACAGTATATGGCCATGGGAAAGACCTACGAAGAAAAGCTAGTGCCTCCAGAGAGCATGTCTAGACTCTCAGGATCCTATCAATACTAGAGTTTCAGGCAAACGTTTTCTGATAAATTGTCATTCCTAGCAGTGACGGGTCTGGGGAATGTAGTTCATTCCAGACATGCCCCGTTGTGTGTTTCTGGGAAAGATATCTTACACTTCAGAAAACAAAAAAGGCTTCATTCACTTTGGATATGAAGAAATTCACAAAAGTGGGAACTCATCAGACAAACTGGATATGATTTTTCCCATATCAGTTCAGTTCATGAACGAAAAAAAAATTCTATTTAAGATTCGAGAGAATTTTTTAAATCACTTTGGAGTGGCCAGAATATCCACTGCTCTTTATTGAAATATTAGTTTGTTGACCTTCAGCCTTCTGTCTCTGAAGACTTTACAAAATGCGCAATTATCATCCATCCCCAAATATCTTGTTGCATAAACGAACAGCTTTCTTTCATCTAAAGATAAGTGGGCATGGGAATTTCAAAGATGACACAAAAACAAGATGTGCATTTCAAAACAAACCATGAAAAATAGACTACACCTCCTACTCAAAGCTGCAACAGACATGATAAAATGGGTAAAAACAGATATTCTTGCATAGAGAACACAGATGTTCAAGGCTCAGAAAAGAGAATAGACACACATTGAGGCTAATCTACAAACAACAGACAAATGAAAAAATACACGATTCTTCCTCTGAGAGATATCGTCATTATGTTTAGAAATACTTTTACAGAAGTTTTGGACATATTAAGTGCTTTCATTGGTAAGATACTCAAAAGTTCAGTCAAAATCACTCATTTACTTGTTCTTTATGAATAGCCTCGTAGAATGAAATTTCTCCCAAATCTTTCATCTTTTTCTTAGCCTCAATCAGTCCTGTGATTGCTCAAACTCTGGTATCCTCAGCAGTCCACGCTTGAAAACATAAACGTCATTTGTGCATACAAAAAAGGGAAGGATTACTTTATCCATTTACGTAGAAATAGTGTACTAAACAGCAACTAAAGCAATATTCTTCATAAAAACATGCCTTATTTGCAGTGTTTGATCATGCAGAGTAACACTTAAGTGACTTGCTCCAGAAGCACCAATGTTACCCACACAGATATATGGAAAAATGACATTTTGTAAGCTTTAGAGAAATAAGAGTTGTGTTTCTGGAGAAAAGGAGTAGCTGAGCCTATTTCATAAATAAAACATAAGAAAAAGCCCACTTCCATCTTCTATTCCATTAAAATTTACACACATGAAAAAAAAATCATTGTTGTCAAAACCTGTTTTCTCAGGAATGTTTTCCTTCGTTTCTTTTGGCTGAAATGGGTTCACTGAGATTATGTGTATTACACTAAGTATTAATATAAGAGTGTAGTCAGTAATACAAAGTGGCGAGTACCCCGACGTCTACTGAAGTCAACAAGTGTTAAGGCTTAAAAATGAACTGTAAATGTAATATAAAATTTGGCCCTTGTATGTCAGTTTTTTCCAACAACTAAAAAACACTTTTCTGTACTTCAGGGAATGTAGAGGCAAGGGAGAACCATCTTTAGGTCCCGTTAATAAGTGTCCTGGTTCCAGCTGGGACAGGGTTAACTTTCTTCCCAGTAGCCTGGGGGGTGTGCTGTGTTTTGGGTTCGGTGTGAAAGGAGCGTTGATGGCCCATTGATGCTTTGGCTGTTGCTGGGTGATGCTTGCACCGGGAGGGGGGAGCACAGCCGGGGTGGTGGACCCAGCTGGCCAATGGGGTATTCTATACCATGTGACATCATGCTCAGTATAAAAAGCAGGTGGGTGGGGGGCTCGCCCCCCGTTCGTGACACGCGGTCGGCGGTCGGTTCTGTTGTGCATTGCCTGCTTTGTGTATTCTGTTATTGTTGTTGTTCTCACTGTTATTATTACTGTTCTACTTAGTTTTATTTCAATTATTAAACTGTTTTTATCTCAACCCGGGAGCTTTCCTACTTGTGCCCTCCCAATTCTCTCCCCCATCCCACCGGCGGGGGGTGATCGAGCGGCTGCGTGGCGTTTATTTTTGCTGGCTGGGGTTAAACCACGACAATAAGCAATGAGTGTAAAAGACCAAACAGTGCCCTATAGGGCGATGACAGGGTCTGGTCTTTGTAGCTGAAGTAAAATCTTGAGAAAAACATTGCTAGTCTCTTTTCTCACTCACAATAACATTTATCGTTTATAATTTTCTAGGTTTTTGTTACAAGTTTCTCAAGTTGTGCTTTTTCTAATTAACAGAGGAATGTTTTAGTCTGATGTAAGAATATAAAATAATATTAAGTTTACATTCTTATTTTTATAGAATCATAGAATCATTTAGATTGGAAAAGATGTTTAAGATCATCAAGTCCAACTATTAACCTAACACTGCCAAGTCCACCACTAAACCATGTCCCTAAGCGCCACATCTACACGTCTTTTAAATACTTCCAGGGATGGTGACTCAACCACTTCACTGGGCAGCCTGTTCTAAGGACTGACCACTCTTTCAGTAAAGAAATTTTGCCTAATGTCCAATCTAAACCTCCCCTGGTGCAACTTGAGGCTGTTTCCTCTTGTCCTATCGCTTCTTACTTGGGAGAAGAGACCAACACCCACCTCACTGCAACCTCCTTCCAGGTATGATTAGTGCAGTATATAATGGGAAAAGTTCGTCCAGGATAGGAAACAACTTGCATAGAGAACCCATGGATGAACTATGCTTTTACTAAATTAACATTGCTAATTTACTATACACATTGGTTATTGATTGTAAATATACTATTGGTTTGCAGGCTAAGGCCAGGGGGCTGTTGTTTCCTTTTTAGTTAGCTTTATGGAAAAGAATGGGAGGAATATATTATTATATTATATGCTAACAGGATTTAATCCTAGCTCCACTGAAGCAGAACTCCCACTGACTTCCATGCTGCTAAGATTTTATCCAGTGTGAAAATTTCTTCTCTGAATCTTTCTATTTTGATTCAAGTTTCCAAAATAACTTTGAAAAACAAATGCAAATATCTTCATATGCAAGAATTAACATCTGCATAGAAATTGATTCATACCACTCTCCATATAACAAAAATGTAGAATGAGTATGTACTTATTTTCCAAGGCTGATCAACTAGAATAAAATGCAAATTTCTTGTTAGCCAAAGGAAAGTAATGTGCTATCATTACTGTCAGTACAGAAATCGCACTACAAACAAGCAATAAATAATGTCAGGAAATGTCAGTTTCAGAGGGGATGTCACCATGGAAAATAAGCTCATGAAGAGCTGAAATACAAGTGGTATTGATTCTAGTTTTGAACTTTGATGGCAGAAATCAAGCCAGTTTAGAGGTATACCTTAAGTATACATTAAGATAGAAAATTCAACTAAATCATTCATTCAACATAAAATATTGAAGATGCAAATTGATGTTTGAGGATTTAAGGATTTAAGAATTTTAAGGATTGAAGATTTAAAAACAAATACAGCACACATGCTTACTGACAATTCACAAGTCCATTTCAATTCTCCTGATGTTAGAGTCATTGTACTATTTCTTCCAGAGCGTGGCAAACTGGTTCATCTGAAGCAAAACCTAAAAAAGATTGTACTTGTATTCTATAAAAATACAAACCCATTTTGGAAAATCAGACTTGTTTCATTTACTACTTTGTCAGTTGGTAGCAAGGATACTGCTAGTGGGACTCCTCTCAGGCCCAAAACAATGCCTGGTCATGTCAGTGGGAATACTTCTGGTGTGTTGCAGATTAGACCCTTACAGGGCATTGCAAATCACACTGTTTCTTGTCAGACTTTTCATTTAGGAAGTCCCAAACATAATGCTTACACTGCTGTACACTGCAGGGAAACTTCAGAACAGGTAGATTTATGGGAAGTCATGGTGACAGCTAAATAAATTTAGTGAGTTTAGCATGTGGCAAGATTCTTTTATCAAAGAGAGCTTCTATAAGAGAAGAAAATAAAGGTTTTCTGCAAAGGGATAATACTTATCTTTTAAGAATCACAAGACAAAAAATGAATTCTATAATTCTTTTCCTACAGAGGGAAATTTAATGTTACTAAGGGAATGACACCAACAAGCTACATTCAAATAGCTTGTACACATTTTCAGCCATTGATAACCATGAATAGTATTAATAGGAATTTCATGTTTTAAAATGCTTTATTACAGCAGGTGCTTTATTTTGTTTTCATGTGTTTTGCTTCCTATTTTGGCTTCAGATGGTGAATTTCCTATTTTTTCAATTTGTAATAAATCATGAAGACTCGTTTAATTTTCTCCAGGACACCTATTGATGTGACTAATTTTTTTATTATTGTTATTAGAAAAATATCTATTCTTAGCTAAACCTTATTATGTGAACATTGTTTCTTTCCAAAGTTGCTGGTTCACTAGTTTATTTTTTAATATATAGAATATGTGGGAAATATACTTGGTCACATTTGAAGACTGAATATCTTGAAAATATAAATCTTTAGTTTCTAGAAAGGACTAAGTACCTGAGAAGTTTCAAATGATAAAACTAAGGTTCTTCTGAATTGTAACCTAACAGACAAAACTAGATAATTACTATGAAGGACAAAGGCTATTAAAAGTCACTTCTATGCTTGAGAAACAATGACTCTGTTGAATATGCACTAGTTTAAGTTTTCATTTCTAAAAGAAGATGCCTTTACACAAATATGAGGGTTTAAGAGATTTGTGATGATGGTCTCAAGTGAGCTAAAAAGAAATAATCATAAGGTGTTTTTATAGTTAATTCAATTGATCCACCAGTGAAATGTTAAGTAATCCATGTTTTTTGTTGTTCGATGTATGCCTGTAACAGTGTAAATACTTTTTTTCCCCCAAAATGTTTTATTAAAAATAAACAAAATATTCTGACTGTAACATTACACGTTAAATATCTTATCTATAGGAGAAATAATCTCTTGAATTATATGTTCCAGGACCTTCATCTTCCAATAATCCCAGCAGAATTTCAAGATCAATGTTTTCAACAAAGGATTAAAAATTCCCAAAGGCTATGAAAGAATATTTATGCATATGCCTTTCCTAATGAAATTGAGGTTGGCAACTTTAAAAACATTTCATAATTTACAGGCAAAGAGGCATAACATTCTATTTTACTATGTTAACACACTATCAAAGTTGAAAATAATTTAAGTTAAACTTAACTGTTCTTAACTAAGTAGGTAATAAGTTCATTCCCATAGATTGTGGAGTAGGCTAGTGCCCTTAAATTTGACTCTGAAACACAAGACTTAGAAATAAGTACAAACAGCATGTTAAATTAAAAAAGCAGTCTTTGTATCAAGTAATAACAGGTTTATATGGAAATTGCCTTTCCAGTCTGAACCCCCATGCTCTCAATACAGACTTAATGCACTTTTCTTATCATTAACCTTATTGCGAACTTCACCCACTCTGTATTTTCTGCTCTGGTTATTCCCAAGTTCAGCTGGCCCAGTAGTTTTCTTTATAGGCTCTCTGAATGCGATTCAGTTGTCTAAACCTAGGCATGTAGTTCTGTGTAAGATGGCCTAGGGCATCTGACCTGGCCATCTGCTCTTCCAAAAAAAGGAATGGCCTCTTGTAGGTCATAGACGTCTGTCTGCTAGCCCTGTATGGAAGTCTTGGAAACCTTAGGGTGTCCCACATGGCAGTCGCTACACACCTGCCTTCAGAAAACTGAAATGAGCTCTCTCATCCTCTCTCATGTCCTGCCTTGAGCTGGCTTTGGAGTACTGTAATCCATTAGGTTTGAATCTGGTTTAAAATTAATATCTAACTTCGTATGTGTACATATACTTGCGAATTGGTGTTTAAATTGCCACTGTAGTCAATTAATAAGGCCAGTGTTGCCTGCTCAGTGATGCTACTCACCTAAAGCAGACATAGTTTGGATGTCTAGTGCCATTTGAAAGAGTTCTGTAGAGTTTCTGTATGTAAATGAAAGCTATAACATAATCCCAAAGGAGATACGCATCCTGTAGGAGAAGTAGATGGCTACCATGCATCCTGTAGGAGGAGCAGATGGCTACCAGGCAAGATGTCATAGGCTGTATAAAATGGCACTACAGGTCTCTGTTCAAGCAACTGAAGCCTAAGTCACCTGAACACTCAACTCTGTGGATACACGTCAATAGCTACCTACCTCCTCTGGAGCAGAATTTCATTTCCAATACCTACCCTCACAGGCAAGAACTCTACACAAAAGTCAGCATCACAGTGCCTAAAAAGTGGGTGCCTGACTGTGGCAGGATCTCTGGAAAGAGATAGGCACCTTTGTCTATCAAAGATCATCCAGATCTCTTGAGTTATTTACTTCATTCTGTTGACTCAATGGAAAGGTCAGTCAAGTCTGCAGAACAGTTCAGTTCAGTGTACCTGGATGCTGAGTAAGGCAGTATCTGGAGATAACCAGTAGGAAAGAATATCTATACAGGTGTTCACCTTGGACCTAGGGTATTGATAATGAAGCTGAGCTAACTTTACAGAGCTTAATATTTTAAAAAGGACTGCTGCTGAGGGTGCTGTGCATGTTTGTGCATAATAGGAAAGTGGAAGAATTGCCCTGGGAGGAACTTCAGCTGAAGAGTAGAAACTGTTCTTACTTGTCTTCTTAATGTTTCTCTCCACCCCAATCTTGCAACTCTGGAATAGCCTGCTTCTTAGGACCTTCTCTTAGAATGATCCATGTACATTGTATCCCTAAATGTTGTGCAAATGGATACTAATGCTGCTGCCCATATTTATGAATGAAGGTAATGCCATTTGATACAATTAGCTGTTTTCTGAGTCCATCTGCTATTTCTAAATCCTTTTTGGAGACTTAAGTGAGGTTTTTATTTTAGCAGAGTGAAGTCAGGAAATAAATGCCTGTTTCCTAGACTGAGATGTTTCTAACCATGCAAAATGCCCGTGTGGAGCACCAAAGGAACTGAGGCCAATGTAATGGGCCTCAATGAGTGGAGATGCTCAGAGTAGAAGAGGGTTTTCTTCTGTCTTGCATCTAGAAATATCTTCTCATGTTCCTTGAAGTAGATGTTTTGGACCGATTGATTGACAGAAAGTTTTGGTCAGTGCACACAAATGGGGTGGTTTTTTGTATCTTCTTTGATACAAAACAGGAAGGGGATAAGGGTACACATCCCAGTTTATCTTGGTGCAGATCTTGGGATCTGGGAGGTTCTGTAGCAGGATCTGATGACAAGTAAATGTTCCAGAGTGCTACAGTACAAAAGCAGTACTTCCAAGCTTTCATACAGAAGTCAAGGAATAAACAAAAAGGTGACTTAAAGGAGTCCTGAATCCTTACTGGATATCCCAAGTTTCATAGACTCTTTCAACAAAGATATTCTAAACCAACAAATATCTGTGCTGAATTGTTTATCTGTGCTGATTTGTTTCTTGTTCCTCAGGCATTTTAGTAAATCAATATCTATCATATGTCTGTCTGTCTGTCTACCTATCTATCTATCTTATCTATCTATCATCGCTTCTGCAAGTTTATCAAGATAAACAGGTATTGGGAGAGAACTGCCTATTTCTGTAGCCGTATCAAGATGGCCATCTGTTTTAAAAGAGCTCTAAATTCCCTTCAACATTGATATCTAAAAGGCCCTCAAATTCTCCTAACTTTTCATACCTCAAGGAGCAGAAGGATGGGGATGAAGGAAAGAGATTAAACTTGATCATCATTCATGAACCATGGGCTTGCTCAACATTTTACTCAATTGGAAGCACACTTTCCTGATGGCTAAAAAAATAATAAATCTTAAAAATCAATCAATATCTGGTTTAAGCAAACCTGAAGAATTCTAAAATCCTTGATTCAATGTAAAATTACTATTGTTCAATGTATGGTACAAAGACAGGCTTACTTTTTCACTGATGAGATTTTAAACAGCTACTGATTACCTTGTAAATTATATTTTTGCGTAGATTTACTGCTAAACCCAGGTATTTGACTTGACAGATCACTCACATTCAGCTTCTCTCAAAAGAAGACAAATCTAGCACTGAGTGGTAAATTTATATGGATAAGTACCTTTGCAGTCAAATGAAGATTCATTCTTTAAGTATATTCAGCAATCAGGATTATCCCTGAGCCAAATATTATGTCTGCATTCAGTCTTTAATGAGGTAAAACTACAGATGAGTTGAAAGAAGGGGCTACCAAGCAGGTTTTCTTATTTAATGAACACGAAGAATGCCTTCTGTAATGCCTACAGGGCAGGCATTGCAGGGTAGGATTTGAATGACCATTTTCCTCAAAGTTCTTTGTAGCCCTAAAAGTGAATTTTCATGGTTTAGCTATATTGGCAATATCAGTGCCACTCAGCAAGACTTTTGATCTTCTGTTGCAGAAACAGAAAAAAAATTATGGCAAGGCTTCTAAATTCATACATTTACTATGTCTGCAGAACTAAAGGACAGGTAAATGTGAGAAATACACCAGGAAAAGCATGGTTTGCCAGCAGAGATTACTTTTATCTATGCTGCAGTTCAGGCATCAGCAGAGCAGTACTGTGCTATATGACGAAAGCAGAGAAGTGACAGCAGTGTAAACCCTTATCATGAGCAATATGAAAATGTATGAATGCCACAGCTTATGTCTTACAGCAGGTCAGGCTAGTGGTTCTTTCCAGACAGCGAATGTAAAGCAGATGCTGCATGTAACGTCCACTCCTAATATGGAGTAGAAAGGGCTGCAGTTATTTTACTCGGTTCTGTACCTGGTGCAAGGTAAATAGAAAATTTGTTTTATTTCACCTGCTGAAGACAGAAGAATATGAGTTGACAACCTGGCTTATACAGGGGATTTACATTATTCAAAAATTATATCAACACTATTTGCATTTTTCTCATTAAGGATATTCTGCATTGAGCTTCTGGACAGCTAAATAACAGTGTCCAGGGATTTTAATCTTTTAGGGACTAGTTTATGAAAGGACTTAAGAGCTGTAATTTCATCGTCCCGCTGTTTTCCTAATATTTGATTTTGTTATTTTTATCATGCTACAACAGCTCAATGTTCATCAATTAGTGGACATATTTGCAGATAAACTAAATCTTTAATTAAATTAAATAAAATCTACTCAAATATTTAACTTCCTGTAGGAATTTATGTGATATAAATTTACCAACTTAGTGACGAAAATAACATGTAACAAAAAAAAAAAATTGAATTTTGATGCTCAAGCATACCAATTAAAACATTATTAAAAGTATTGAAAGAAACACTGAAATTTATAAAACCGTTCAAAATTAATTCGGGGAAATGTAGTATTCCAGCTGTATAAGCAGTGCACGGCCAAAAACATGAGGGGTTATTCTCCCCTGTGTTTTGCAAGACCGAAACCTACTGTCTTGCTTTATGTTACATATATGTTTCACTTAAATGAGAATATAAAACTTCATCAGGTTCCAAGACATTTGTCAACTTTACTGGCAGCACAAAACTGTTTTCCTGATCAGAAACTGTTTTCATTAGCTTCAAAGCATAATTCAAGAACTAATCTAGTCAAATTTTTATTCAAATTGAATGATAAAGAAAGGGATTTATTAACAGACATGTTTTCTAATTTGCTATTTTTTTTTTGTTTCTACTGATGCAAATATTTGTTCGCATGTTTTATTCCTCCACCATCATATATAATGACACATTTAAACCCTACAAGAAATATTTCCTTACAAATAGCTTTTTATATCTTATATTGGGTTTATTCTAATTAGTAGGATTAAGACTGGCATTAGATGTTGAACTGCTTAAAATATATCCATGCTCCTTAAGATTTCAGAATATGAAAATAAAACCAAGTATACAAAGCTGTTTTATATAATGCAATGTGTGCGTGTGCTTCTGTGTGTGCGTGCATAAGATGATAGCATTATGAACAGGAGTTTTAACTTGAGATTGGGCCCTTGATCTTGGCTGCCTTCTTGGAAGTGCCTGCCATCAGAGAAGAAGGTTGCAGTACCTGAATGATTAGGCATAAAGTAGGGTGTAAGGGAAAGTAGAAATACTCCTACTAGGAATAGACTAGTTGGGGAAAAACACATCCTCAGGCACATTCCTTTTGTTTGGAATATTATGCAGCGTTCAAAAAGTTTGTATTCCATAGTTTTTGAGTAGATTTTTTCATAAGGAAAACAACATACAGAACAAAATTAAGAACTTCTGCTTTTCATCTGGAAGGTACAGGCACATTGTGGTTGAGCTGCAGTAGTTGGTGCTGGTAACTGGATTTTCATGGAAATAAATGATGACTCACTAGGGTTGAGTTCATAAAGAAGTGGGAGATTGATCTACTCAGTGGGCAAACTAACAGTTCAATGAGGCAAGATCAGCTTAGTCCACAAAGGCTTCAGAAATCATGTAAACATAGGCAAATGGCTTATAGTTGGCTCTAAAAACAATGAAAAATAGCTCATGCACACTGTAACTACAGCTTATTTTTAAAGATAAAAAATAACCAAGCTGTATTATTTTGTAACAAACCGGAACAGAACAGTTGCAGAAATACATGAAGGAGGCTATTGTACAGAACAGCTTTCCTTTCAGATCTTTCCATTGATAACGTCAGAAGGTTCCACTTAGCTTTGTTTAACCAGATGTCAATGAACAAAAAAACCCTTTTCCTGATCTGTTCTCCAGTGTAAAGCAATGAAATATTAATTAATACTACATTTAAATGGCTATTCAATTTAGAATAGTTCATTTTTTAAAGGCAGAAAAAAAGAAAGAGTAATTGACATCTATGAGCAGGTGTTCCTCATGCCAAAAAAAGGGCTCACTTTCATTTATTTAAAAAGCTGGAAAATGCACATTTGTTTAGGAAAGCCATTTATCCAGGGAAATCTTTAATTACATGCGCCATAAAACAGGCGCAAAATGCTATCTCCTCAGACCTGTAACTTTAAGCCATTGCAAAGCCATTGCAAAACTGCCTAATTTCACCAGAGAATAACAGTCACTACTTCACTCTGTGGTTGCATGACAGCTGTATATGAACAGCTACTCTCCCCCATGAAGTGAAGTGGAGGGATGCCACATGACTAGAGGCAAAGCACTGCATTGTGTCAATGTCATTTCTGTTAAAGATCTTCTTGTAGCCTGACATCCAGAATGGAGTCGCATATTAATGTACAATGGATAATATTTCTGACAATATACTCTGGATGGCCTTGAGCTGATTACCACTACTTCTTCAGAAAACAGTTGTTACTGAATTGTTTCCTTTCAATAGAGTTTGCCTAAGGAAGAACAACGAGCAAGACTGGATCGTCACTGCTGGATATATCATAACTTTGTAGTTGCTCTACTTTGGCTCTTCAAAACAATTCTTTGTCAAGGACAGGAAACAGCTTGCCTGTAGGTGCAATAATGGAAAGAGTAGATCTGATTTAGATGAATGTCTGTAAGATTATCTCATGCTTACGTGCTAAAACTTTAGCTAGTTAACAATAACAAACTCAGGTTAAGGCAAATGCTATCATCAGGACTGATGCTCAGTCTTTCAAAGGTGAAAGTAATACCCTTTCAGTTTATTCAGACAGAATATTGCTGTTGATTTAGCAAAATGTTTGATTACGACGTGCTATCTGAAAGGTGAGAAACAACTGGCAGTATTGGTGTCCCACAATAATGCTATTATCTGGTATCAATCGCAGATCCTGCATTACAAGCAGCTTATGTACCAAATTTCAAATTTCAAATCAGAGTTGAGTCTCAGAACTGTTGGTGGAACCGTGTAGGTATGGGGATTTGGGACCATTTAAACCCCATGAAGATGTAAGACAATAGGCTGATGAGGTAATGATAATTTGCTATGGAACTCAATGATAAGTCTAAGCCAGATTTCTAGGTGATGAGGGGATGTAAGGATCAGCTTTCATCTCTCACCTATGAACCAAATCTAAAGCATGCCCTTCCTTCAGCTTTCTGAGGTATGCAACTGTTAGTCCTTAAATTTCTCAGTAGACGATCAGTAAGGTCAGTGAAGACGGCCATCCTGTCCTACAGTTCTACAGAAACAGCCATATGTATACATATCTACTTGTTACTATTTTTAAAATTATTGCACTAGTAGAGATGAATTTTCCTGTGATATTTATTCCTCAAAGAGAGATTTTGATAACAATTTACTTCAGAGGCAAGAAACACAGCTCATCCAGAACATAAATATCTGCTAGGATCTCACCTGTGTTTAGGAGCTCCAGCTGCGGAGACTTCTGAAGGGTCTCTGCAGGAGACAGAGTTCTGAACACCAGCCCATCATAACGAACACTTAAACAAATAAACAATAACTTCCCAAGCATGAAATCCACCTCAAAACCTGACATTCCTTAAGCAGACAAACTAGGAAGAGACCAATTGCATTGGACTATCTATTCAACTTAGGAAAACCTTGAAAAGCTTAGAAGAGAAGAGTCACTGAGCACTGAAACCAAAAGCTCAAATGAAAGCTGCATAGAATTGCTCAGATAGGCACGAAGTAAAGAATATGAGAGGATGGGGGAAAAAACGGCCTAATGCCAAACTCCTATCAGGAGCTCCCATGTTGCCTAAAAGAAAGTTGAGAAAATGTCAGGGGAAGCTGAACTCGCTGGTACAAGCACAGCATGTGGCAAGACTTCATTTTTTTTGGTCTTGAAGTGCCAGAAAATGTATTCACTGTTAACAGCCTGAGTGTCCTCTTGTGATTCTGGTGGATGTGTGCTCTTTAAATTATCCATTATTTATGTAATTCTTTACTTTAAATATATAATCATTTTCCCTGACAAACAGGATTTTGGATTAACATTTAATATAAATATATATATTAAATATATGTGTATATACACAAATAATTACCTCTGTTTTTCTTGATACACATTTCCACATTGCAAGGCTGCATCATTTAAGTTGACCTAAGCCTCTTTCCCATTAATGTCTTTCCATTAGGTCAGATATTGGCCATAACTCTCATCCCATAAGCTCTGAGGACATTTGACATCAATTTCAATAGGAACAGGAACAAGCAATTTTTCTGTGTATTTGTATAAATCCAAAAAGAATTTTGGCACTTTTAATGTAACAACCTTTTTCTTCTCTGTTTTAGTCCTATATACAGATGACTAAATACCCCAACACATACCTCTATCCATGCAACTCCCTGTCAGATTTGTTAATTACATTTTTCTATTCATAAAATAGCATTCTTCTTCCTCATTTTTTTCCTTTGATAGTGGGTATAATCTTACTGTGATCACTGTACTTCGATATGAGAGATATAATGCTGTATCATCTCATTAAAACATCTTTTAACAGGGATATCTGCCCTGATAAAAGCAATAGAAGCAACTGTAGATTTCCCTTTGAAGTTGCTACTAACCCCATTCTGCATTTTCAACTCAAGAAAATTCCCACTGTGAAAAACCTAACAGTCCTTACTAAGCCTTTACACCAGGGTGTATCAGATTAAGATAAAGACTTCAGTAAAGACTATCTGGTTTGTGTGTTGTACACAATATGCGAGGTTCCTCTCAATTTTTTGGATTAACAGGGATGATGCTTCTCAGTGTACATGATATTCCTTTATTTCATCATCTCAAATTTGATTTGTGCAATATAAATGTTTTTCAATTGTCTTACCTGAAACATCTGTAAAGCTCAAATAAACCTACAGCAGATAATTTTAAGGCACAATGCAAATATTCAATGCCACTGACAGCTTTCACAGTTCTTTGTGTTTCATGAAATCTCAATACATTTTCACAGGGTGAGTTCAGCTGTATGAATATTCTTATTCTGGTTTCACTTAATTCTTGCCTTAATGACTTGAAATTAAACAAAACTTATAGTAGAGGATATAATCAGCTGAATAGCTCACAGTTTATTGCTGTGGACAAAAAGCCAGTGTGATTCTCTAATATATACACAGGAATCACAATTACACAGGTTACATTACTTGCAATTTTGTCTCTGGAAAAAGTGCTGTGAGAATACTGCATACAGTTCTGCTGCACATAATTCAAGACTAATGCTGAAAATGAAGGCAAATTCTTGGAATAACCACAAGAGTGACTGGGGTTTGGAAAACATGTTTCATAGTGAAAGACTCCAGGAGCACATTGCCCATTTAACTTCTCAAAGAGACTGTATTAACTGGTGACTAATTTGATCATAGTGAATACTGCAATGTCTATCCAGAGAACAGATACTGATTCCATTGAGCTCAGTGGAAATAAGACAACTTCCAAATGTTCAAAATTGACGACAGAGAAGTTGCATGGCATTCAGGTTTCTTCTGTTCAGGTGCAGACACTTATAGTATGAATAGTTGCCTCAACTCTCTTTACAGGCTGTGGACAGCTATGAACGTTTCTACCATACTGCTTTTTTCATCTTAGGTAAATGAACTGTGCACTAAAGGGCCTATCACTCTCCACTGGAAAACTTGCTCAGTTGTAGATAGACATCTAAATTAAAGTTTGGTGAAAAGAACTCCTTCATTCATATTAGAAATACCACACACCTTTCAACAGATATTAA
Organism: Calonectris borealis; assembly: GCF_964195595.1. NCBI lineage: Eukaryota > Metazoa > Chordata > Aves > Procellariiformes > Procellariidae > Calonectris > Calonectris borealis. The sequence goes on from NC_134312.1 coordinate 26,817,474, forward strand.
AAGACTGTGATGGACTCTTCACTGATGACTCTTCAAATAGAATAGGAAGCACTTCTTATACTATACTCCCAAATTGAAACCAGAACTAATTCAGAATACACCTATACCTTGTGTCACACACGAGGTCTGATGCAGTGATCACAATGGTCTTATCTGACCTTAAAAAATGAATACAGTTGATTTAAACTGAAAAGGAATTTCCAGAAACATTTCTTCATCAGCTTAACTTTGCTACTTTAAAATCATGCCATGAAACAAGTGTCATGATGTGCATAACCAAACCTAGATCTTTTATTTCTGCTTCAACTCTTCAAATTCAATTTGGAGCTCTAGCTAAAATAAAACTAATTAATAATTAATTCCCTTACAAAGCCTGCGTGAATGGACCTTTTGCAAAAAAAATAAAGGAAACCTGTATAAATAACTTTATGTCACCAAGCCTTTAATACTATGGTCTTGATATTCTTACAGAATTGTTGTAATTGCATTTCAGAGATGCATTAACCTTTTATTCTTGGGTTGGAAAATACTATTTATTTGTCCATCCAAAACACAAGTTTTCACTTCTGTCCTAGAAATCAAATTGTAAGAGATAAAATAGGTCTCAGATGTAATCAAAACTGAGAACTTAATTGCTTTCTTTTCATATTAACCTTAATTCAAAAAAGAATTTCTCAATATCATCTTCTGTTTAGCAACCTTTATTATATGCCTATAGAACTCGCTACTCAGTGCTGAAATAATTCACTATATGTAAGATTCTGTACAAGCTGTGCTCATGCCAAAGGAGTTCTAACACAGAACATAAAAATGCTCTCTCCTGTCTAAAAATTAAAATGTGAATAAGTTTTCAGCCTCGTAACCACGCTAAATTATAAATGCAACAGAATGCATCACATATATAACATCAAAGTTCTTAATTCATTCATTAGTTTCAAATATTTTTGGCTCTGGTTTGAATCTTCAGCATTCTCAAATCTCCTTTCTTCCTCAGTTTTTTAATTGAACTTGCAGTTTAGAAGATGTATTATATACTTTTAAACATACTGTAGGTGCAACTTTTTAATGTCTTAAATCTACCATTTTAAATTTTACACCACAAATTGAAGGTTCAACTTCTTTTTTTGTAGTTATGTGGGAGTATCTGACTTAAACTCATAAGCATGAAGCAGGTCCAGAGGTGCTTTACTCACACTCTTAACTTCAAAGTAGTAATATAAGCTTCTGCTTACAACCATGTGGGACATGTTTAGCTCTGGGCACATTTCACTATGTAACCTATATATGGCCAATGAGAAAGACCTACTTCTTTCCCTAACCTATTTTCCCCTTATAGAAAGAGTTTAAATTCCTATGAGTAATGAAATCACATAAAATAATTTCAAAGCCAATTTTAAAATGGAAGAAGTTTTATTGAAAGAAATTATTAAAATTACTTTGCTTATTCTCTTGTTTCTGTATTGGGAATCTGTCATTCTGACTTGTAAGCGTTAAGTAATCCTCTGCCCTTTTCCTAAGTTTTGAAGACAGACAGGAGGTTTTCAATGCTTTCACCATTTTTCAGTATTGTTGACTCCTTTTACATTTGTATGTGATGAGCTTTGATTCTGACCATGAAGACAGAGAAATAAAATAATTCAGGAGGGCCTGAAGGGGCAGAGACAGACAGACCACAGCTTAGTGTAAAACAGTTTCATGGCATCATGGCAGTGATATGGCTGCTCTGGAATCCAAATGTGGCCAGCAGTTAGGACAGAATCAGTGAGCTGTACCGCTCCAGCAAGGTAATGCTCCATAAATAAGAATGAAATTTGTCTCTGCACGTTAACTTTTGTAAACGTCTGTATAGTATTCACAAAACTTTGAATTGTTTTTGGTTTGGTTTGGTTTTTTTCCTTTTAAAGAACCAAGACAAAATAGGGAAAAAAATCACTTTGGCTCCCAACATTGTCATAATCAGACACTAATTTATGACATCATGGGTGATGTCACGGGAGAATTCTAAGTAAAAATAAATGTCACTATATTGACTTATGCTTGTTCAAACTGAATTCAGGATGCTACTGCAAACAATTTATTTGTTTTGTGGTTTTTTGTAAATCTTTGGTGTTCGCAAATCCTTGAGTTCACAAAGAGTAGCAAGATTGTTGTTTCTAGTCTTTTCTAGTCTATCTATTCTGAAATCTATTTTATGATTATCTTTAAAATTTCTTCCAAATTCTCTCCACATCATGCAAAGTTATCAATTTTTAGTAAGACTATCCAATCACTACATTGCTTGAAGAACTGTATTTCTCTTAATTTCATCTTTGAGTTTGAGGTGTGATTGAAGAAATCAGTAAATAAATATAAAATAGGTTTATATTTTAAGCTTCCTGTCCTGTTTTCTCTTGAACTTATTTAACCTTGAATGTTATTTTTTATCAGTCACTAAAATGTAAAGTATATTCACAGCTGTAACTGACATTTCACATATCCCATAAGAAAAAGAGACTTTTTCCATTCCTGATATTTTACTGATATGTATTGGTTTCATATTCTGACTTTTCTTTCACAAAATTATGTGTTCAGTTTCTTCTAAAATCAGATTATTAGTCCCTAAGCTTTTTTCTATATGCTTAGCCTTGCAAAGACTTTTGCATGTCCTTATCTTCACGTACTGGATATAATGAAGGTTGAGTGGAAGTTATGCCATTGAGTTCAGTGTGAATAGGACAGGATAAAAAGGAAATTTTTACTGTTTTGATGCCCAGTTTTCCAATTCCCTTGGTTTGAAGGCACTTCTGTGACTCCTGTGCAGTATTGCATTTTTAAGGATAGAGATTTTTTTCCAAACATGTCTTTACCTCTGTCTCAAGACGATAATGAACAAATTAAAAGAAAAAAACAAGGAGGGTGAATAGTCCTCTGTAGCCTCTTTCTTAAAAAATCAGGAGATGATGTCATTAACTTGTGTCATTCTCTGAAATGACATTATTTAGAAAAGATTTTGAAGGTTCTAGGACTTTTTTCAATATGCAACCTATATCAGATGTTCTTCTGAAGTGGAATTGCCTTTGTTCTAGAGCTGTTTGGGATAAAGAATTAAGACTGACTTATGAGAAAAGGTATTATTTTCCCTTAGGAAAAAAAAAAGAGAAATTCCACTTTCCCCCAACAAAAAAGACAAGTTACTAAAAATGGCTGGAAATTAGATATTATTTGTTCTGTTACACTTGATCCACAACACAATAAATGCAGTATAGCTACTGTAAACCACCAAGTGATACTGTATAGCTTGTACTCAACAAGCGCAAACATATTATATTTTTAAAAGTTGTTTTCATGGCAAATAGAAAAGTTACTATTAGAGATAAAGGAATTGGTAGAGAAGTTTTATTTGGGTCCAGTATCATAGATATCAAATCACTCACAAAGGGTTAGTATGTATAGTATTGTTCCTATCTGTACGGACATAAGTGATTTTTTTTCTGGTGTGGACTCATAAATTACACAAGATTTTTTACTTTTAAATCTAATCTATTGGCATCTACCTCATCTGTTGCACTTCAGCAACAGATGCATATCTTCCTATTGAAGACACACAGCAACTCCCAGCCCTCTTATCCACATATACTCTGTTATTGCATGGGGTCAGGGCCATGAGAATGGCTTTTTACAGCTGGCAGTCAAAGATATTTTGCTGGACTTCCTCAGTACACGAACAAACTCAGCTGATGAAGCAGCTGGAAACACCACCACAATGAGTCCCAAAAATGGCCAAGCAGAAACAGAGAAAATGTGTTCCTGAACTTCAAGTTTTCTTACTAAAAGTGCTGTCTTCATAAAAACCTCTCAAAATATATATATTTTAAAATTTAACTGGCATTTTGTGACATTTGAGTATTATCACATCCCAAAGATTCTTAACTCTCTGATAATCAAAGCAAAGCAAAGTTAATGAGCTCAACTCACAGTATGGGGTTTTTAAACTCTTTTGCTCCTTTAAAAAAGCCTTAAAGTAGCATGAATATACATACTGATTTTTATAAGATATTTGCATATCATAATTACATTTATATGTTAACATGAACCTCCTAAATTAGGTAGCTAATGTACTTATCTTCAGAATAAAAGAGTTAAATTCAAGAACAGCAAGACGGAGGATCCAGGTAACTACAGCCTCACTTTGACCCCTGGGAAGGTAATGGAGCAAATTGTCCTGGAAGCCCTTTCCAAACATAAGAAGGACAAGGTGATTGGGAGTAGTCAGCATGGATTTCTGAAGGGAAAATCATGGCACAAGAACCTGAAAGCCTTCTATGGTGAAATGACTAGCTCAGTGGATGAGGGGATGTTGAATTTAGCAAGGCTATCAGCAATGTCTCCCATAATACTCTCCTCGACAAACTGATGAAGTACAGGCTAGATCAGCAGACACTGAAGTGAGTTGAAAACTGGCTGAACTGTTGGGCTCAAAGGGTTCTGGTCAGCAGCACAAAGTCCAGCTGGAGGACAGTCACTGGTGGTGTTTCCCAGTGGTCAGTACTGGGGCCAGTACAGTTTAACATCTTCAGTAATGACCTGGGTGATGGGACAGAGTGCACCCTCAGCAAATTTGCAGATGATACAAACTTGGGAAGAGTAGTCGATACAGCGGATGCTTGTGCTGCTAAAGGAACCTTAAAGAAATGGGCAAACTGTAATCTCAAGAAGTTCAAGAAAGCGAAATGCTAAATCCTGCACCTGGGAAACAATAACCACGTGCACCAGTACAGGCTGGGGGCTGACTGGCTGGGAAGCAGCTTTGCAGAGAAGGTTCTGGCAATCCTGGTGGAAGAGCCAGCAATGTGCCCTTGTGGCAAGGAAGGCCAATAGCCTTTCCTGGGCTGAATCAGGAACAGGATTGCATCACCTGCAAGTGGAATGTGTGATTCTTCCCCCCTCCTCAGCACTGGGGAGGCCACAGCTGGAGTGTTGGGTCCAGTCCTGGGCTCCCTGGTACAAGAGGGCAATGAACATACTGAAGTGAGTCGAACACAGGGCCATGAAGATGATGAAGGGCTTGGAGCATGTGAGCTACATGGAGAGGTTGAGAGCGCTTCCATTTTTCAGCCTGGAGAAGGTGCTTGGCGCATCTTATTCATGTATATAAATACCTGGTGAGTACCGAAGTTAAGAATATGGAACCCGACTCTTCTCAATAGTATCTAGAGAAAGGCCAAGCGGCCTTTAATTCCATTTAAACATAAGAAAAAAAAATTCTTTGTGAGGGTAGTCAAACACTGGAGCAGGTTTCCCAGAAAGGTTGTGCAATCTCCACCCTTGGAGATATTCAATAACTGGCTGGACATGACCCTGAGCAGCCTGCTTTTGGTGACTCTACTTAGAGCAGGAGGGGTTGGACAAGACAATCTCCAGAGGTCCCTTTCAACGTCACCTTAATTCTGCGATTCTGTTCTTCAAGAATAAAATATTGTGCTGTAAGGCTATTTCCCCTATGTTGTAACACTCCTTGTGGGATTAATGATAAAGCAGCTTTTCCCCCACTTGTGACTGAGTAAGAGACAGCTAAGAGTGGTCTTAAAATCCATGGCCCAGGAATGGTGTGATTGTTGCCAGAAAGCCTGGCACAGCAATGTCAGGAAAGTCGGTTCAGGTATTTCATGAATTAGAGAACACTAGACTTTGCAAAACGTACATTAACATCCTTTGAGCACTTTAGGAGATAACCAGTACAGACTGAGGAGTCGAGGAAGTCAGGGGACTTCAGAAGAATCAGAAGACTTACTTATGGGTCTGATAATTCATGAGAGTCTTTAAAACAAACTTTTCTCTTGTATCCATGTGATGTATTGCCTAAACTCGAAAATTATGGTAGTTTAAATAAGCTCCTGCAACGAAATATTACTTGTTTTATTCATTATCTGGTCTATCAAGTGTTCTAAAGTGTTAGATCCAAGTTTTCTAAGAAGTTAATGGTTTCAAATTCTTAAAAGTCTTTTGAACAGATATTTAAAATTGCTGGCTTTATGGTCACAAGCATTAGCTTTCAGTTCTTATAGCTTTATAGACAAAAAAAGTTACATACACATTACTGGTATCCTGTGGAAGCTATTTAATTTTAAAGACATTTTCTGCAACTTTCTTCAGTAGTAAGATTTTCAAAGAAATCACTGGAAGTAATGGTTGAGAATTTAGAAACGTTCTTCATTGTACCATCTACCTAATCCATTCTTCTGTCCAATGTACCTCTTAACTTAAAAGGTACTTAAAAAAGAAATGCCACACATACTCATTTTTAATTAAAACCAAAACAATTCCTCAGACTAAGTATGCAATAAGCAACATATATATTGCTAACTGGAAACTTCCTGGCAAAAGTTTTATGTTGATATAATATTTATGATAAGACAATGTGATGACAATGTGTTGAATGCAAAATATTTTGTCAGAAAATCTTAGGACTTCTGGTGACTCATAAGAAGTAACACCAGGGACATTTTGGAATTTTGGAATCTCCATTCCCATAGCACACAGGCTTGATGCATCTACCCAAAACACAGCAATCTCATGCACCACTGCTTTTGAAGTGACATAAGGACTTAAGAATTCATACATTGTGTCACATCAAAGATATATTTAGGCCAGGATCTTGTGGCCATTACTGACTACACAGAAAAGAATAAAAACAGAGCAAACATATTTGATGCTTTCCCTTAATATTGTCTCATCTCTCATCTATTTTCAGTTCAGGGATTTTATGAAGCAGATAGCTTTTCTATGTACTTACAAACATAAATGAATTTCTGTTCCATGAATTTGCCTAGCTATCCCCTTGAGTAAAAGTAAGTTTTTAAACATCTGTTACGTGAGATATTGCAGAGTTCAGTGAGTTTCTGGTTTGCTGAAAATCTTGAGAAAAAAGTGGAATTCCTAAGAACAATAAACTCTCTTAATACAGGATGAAAGTAAGGGTTAATGAAGCACTAAAGCATTCATAATCAAAAAATCTAAAACTGACAGAAGTTTTTTTAGGTGCAAGTTTTTCCCATAGATTTTATGCCAGCATAGCTGAAAATTTAGAACCATGCAAAATGTTCAAAGTTCCTACATTGAAATAAAATCATAAAAAAGAATCCTTAAATTTTTAACTTAGACATTGTAGCTTGACCTGCCATTTATCTGACATGTAATTTGATATATAATCATATTATGTACATTCTTGCTCTTCTGTATTAGTACAATTTTAGTAAACAGAATTTCCATCATATTTATTTCCTCTAATGCATTTCTAAGGTCTTCCTAGTCATGACTATATCTGATGAATACTGTTGAAGTCATATGATTGATGAGTAAGCTAACAACTAAAAATTTTCATGGAATAATTCTCCAGGCTTCTTGCAGAACATTCAATATGGAAGGCATTGTTATTTTTTCATAGCTTAATTACAGTGCTTCAAAAGACTGAGCATTGAAACAGCCCTTGCAAATATTTAATGACATCGATCTGCTAAAACAGACACATACCTTAGGCTCCTATTGTTCCTTCTGCCAAAACCAGTGTTACTTTCTAGCATTTTCCCCTCATTTAAGTGGAGTAAAAATAGTTTTCCTTGCTGAAATAAACATATTGATATACTAGGCAAATAATCTTTTTTCTTTCTTCACCCTGAACCTAAAACCTGATGAGTGGCTCCTAGAAAGCAAATTCTTCTCAGGAATGTTCACTGATTAGAAACCAATTGAAAATGAGAACTTTCTTCATGCATAACCCCAAACTAAACCAGCTCTTTATGTCTTCCCAAGACTAAACATATGCTCACACAGAAAGGAACAGGAACTTGGACCACGGTGGACGAGAGCACCACCTGGTGACGTCTTCCCTTTTGTTAACTTGCCCTACTGCCATGCAGTAAGCTTGGTCTCCTCTTCAGTTCATGCTAGCATGGGAAGAGAATCAGCAATTTTAAAAATCCCCTTGGATCTTCCATGTCCTAATAAAAAATGCTTCTTCAGGTATCTTAACTTTCAACTACACTTTCAGGTCTTGAATTCCTGTTCCAAAATTACTCGATTCTTTTTCCTCCCCATTTGGGAACATTATACTCTCTGGTAAGACGTATAAGAGCCATTTCTCTTTTGAATTTTCCAGAACTGAATTTCCATGATCAGCTCCATTTTGGTTTTACACAGAATGCCAGGAAGCAATAATCTGGATATAAAAGGAGGAAGGCGTTACACAGACTACCTGTGAAAAAAAGCACTTCTGGAAATGCATGTTTTAGACTACAAAATCCACAAGGACAAGATGATTTTACAGAGAAATGTAGGTAAAGAAATCCTCCTTTATCTAGCATTTCCAAGATTTTTTTCCAGAATTTTTGCCCAAATCTAATAATTACTATGGCTGAAGATGGGACTGTGATGCAATTTATACTTCTAAAGATTCCTACTTTTTCCTCTCTTCTGAGGTCTTTTTCTAGTAAAAATTCTTTACTGAGACATAATCCATAACTCTCTGAAGTCAACAGGATCCTTAATGGGCTTTGCATCAGCCACTAATTTACTTACCATTTGCCTGAAGGACACAACTTCAACTGTAATTATTTTTCTGTCATTAATAGTCAACTTAATTTATGTTCAAAATGTTCTAAAATGGTTTTGTAAAAATGTTATCTCTAGTTTTAAACAATGGAAAAGATTTTGATTAATTTTATGATTACAAGAACAAATTAGCATGAAAGTAGGCTAAAATTTGCGAACATGCCTTTGATGAAGAAAACTTCTGGGCTGCCTGCCAATTTTAAAAGAAAAGAGAGAGGTTCAAGGTAAAGATGTTACTATTTAGCTAGTGTCTGAGTTAGAATCTGGAAACAGAGCGCCTTACATTTTGAGTCCTTACATATACAAGAAGTCTCACTGAAATGAAGTGGGGCAAAAATAAAGCACTCAGAAAACCACGATGTTTCTGTAGCAGACAAAAATAAGATGCAGATAGACAAAAATGAGCTGCAGCACTTTTCAAGATTTGAATACTCTTGTATATTTTGAAGTATATGTATGGTGTGCTGCTAAAATACATAGTATAATTGCATGTAACTTATTTATGTGATTATATATACTACATCTATAGTCTGTGTATATATGTTTATATGCGTGTATACTTATGTACAAACACACGGATACACACACTATGTAATTATTTGGTATAAATTGTATATTGTACATTTTTTAATAGGCCCTAAAAAGTGTGTAGAGATGAAAAATTAAAATAGGCACTACATTAGCTTCAAGGCACCTCATACGTGTTGGTTTGGTTTGGTTTGTTTTTTTTTTTTCCCCAGAAAGAGCCAGGTACATAACAGTGTAGTCTTCCGAAGATAGTTGCATGGAGAACTACAAGCTTTTCAGGAAAAAAATAGCAAAGGTCTTAGTTGCTTTGCAAGGAATAGACATCTCTTATGGGTAGGAAGACATGTCACCATTTGGGAACATAAATTGAGAACACCCTTTAGATTACGATTCTGTGAAGCAATACAGCTGTGTTTTCCTCTCATCAGAGAAGAGGGTGTCAGGCTCCTCTCACGGAACAATTCTGCACTAGAAAGGGAAGGAGGAAGCCTTTGTAATTAGGACTATTAAAAATTTATACAATGTGAAAAAGTTGCAGTACGCAAAAAAGAGGGACTCACATTGCCTGATAATAATTTCTTTTCCTGGGACTAGAAACAGAACAGAATGGTCCCGCCAGTTAGCTGAACAGCCTAAAAACAATCTTAGACCCTTTTTGCTCAAGTTGTGTTCTACACATAACTGAGAAAATATTGGTGTAACTTTTTTTTTATTGACTTTTAAAATTAACCTTTATTATTTTACAATTCTCCTGACAAAGTGGTTCATGGCTGAAAAGTGTTTATTGCATTTTTAATACATCATATATATTGGGAAAAAAAAAAGTGCTCCACTGCATTTGAACAAACAAATGCTTGAGACATGCTATGTGCTTCATGCCTTTTAAGCCGTAGTAAAACTTGCTATACAAAATAATGCTTTATTCTCTTTTTTTGATCAGCTTATTCAAAACCTATAACTGCTCAGAGGAAGTTAGATTAAGCTACACAGCAATGTGAATATTGGCTATCTGGGTCTATAACTACTATCTCAGAATAAAGAAGAGGCAAAATGTATATTAAAAATACACCTAATACTTGATATGATTAATGAACATCTACTACTTTTGATAATTAGAACTCTTATATGGTACTTTAACATATATCCAGTATTATTCGCAAGAAAAATTGACCTAGAATTTACCAAACTACCAACCTTGAAGGAGCTCCTATTGCTGAAGGAAAAGTAATTTGTTCAACTTGTAGAAGCATGTTTACAATACGTGTGCTTGGGTACCGTGAAGATGGACAGGGTATAGAAACCTAAGTAGAACCAGCTGCATCACTGTGGAACTCTGTCTTCTATACTAGCTTCATGCTAAATGTCGAGTCAAACCTAGGGTAAAGAATTGTGGGGTCACAATACTCAGAAATATTCCCAGGACTAACGAATGAGATTGGTACTTCTTTAATCACCACAGTCTCTGAGGAAATTCGCAAGATACTGCACAAGAAATCTCTTAGTGAAAAGAACAGGAATTAAGACAGGAGAGGACAGTGCTACCTCAATCTGGATCACAGTGCTGTGTCTGAACTCCAGAATAAAACACATTTTTTTCCTCTTTAGTTCAGCCACACACACACGCGCGTGCGCGCGTCCACACAGAGGGAAAAAAAGCTAGCTTTTCTTTTAATTAAGTGTGCAAAGTACGAGAAGCCACGGTGGACCTTGTGTGTATGTTTGAGTGCAGTTTCAGGACAGGACTCCCACCGAGGACAAAGGATGCACAGAATGAATGTCAGAAATGTTCATACTTTGTAGAACCAGTATTTCATATTGGGAATTTAAAAATAGAGGAAAACTATCTCTGTATAAAACAAAAATGGAAAAAGACCTAAAGAAACAAAAAAAAACAGGGAAGAAGATTTATTCTTTAGTAACTTCTGAATGTTACTGCAAAATAGCAAAACCAGGATACTGTTTATGATTTAAGACACCTGCATTTCAGTAACTAGCACACTAAATTGATAATTGTTCACAAAAACAGCTAAAACATATCTGTTGGTTTTACATGTACTGGTAAAAGAGAACTGACACCATAAAATACTAAACCCCACAAGTTTTTAGCTTTTCTGTCACATCTCAGTGCATTTAATATCCTTCTGTCATATTATTTATGACTTCACAAAGAAACCAGTTATTTCCCATTATCTCTTCAATAAATAAGTAAAGCAGAGCATGCTGCAGCGCTACAATTCGTTAATGAGATGCCTACAAAATCGTCACGGTGTCTAGTCTCAGAAGCTTGCACAGCATCTGACTATTAGAGCTCGCCTCAGCCCTGAAGAGTAATTGCATTTTTTACACATTGATATGTTCCAACCTGACGGCTGAGACACACATTTTGGAGTGGATTACATAAAGTAAGTAAACCTTTCCATGACACATTTAACATTTAAAAAACCAAAAATTCTAGCAGTCTTTTCAGCTTTCATTAACATTTCCACCAGTCTATCATAAGAGAGTTGCCTTCCTTTCTAATAAGGAAAGCAGATCAAAACTTTTACGTTGGATTTCATGTGGGAAAAATCCAACACTCCAGTCCCCTTTGGAATGAGTTCTTTTAAAGTTATGAACTAATGACATAGAAATGTTAGATTACATACTGTAAGACATAACTAGAATCCTGATCTAAAGCCTGCTGAAGAAAATGAAAGCCTTTCTGTTAGCTCCTGTGGGCTTTGCCTCCAAACCCAAATGCTGGTAGAAATAATTAACTTTTCCACCCATTTATCTATGTTGCTGCTTAGAAAAAAAATGCACAGGTGAAAAATGTTTCTCTTTTGTGTTAGATCAATAAGATTGTCACAAATGAAAAGAAACTAGCATGAAACTACTTCTATATTTAGAAAGACAAAATATTTACCAATATTTTTCAAATACAGTAAGTATAGTTTCCCCTGTAGTTTCTAGTGGTCTTTTTTATCATAAGGTGGAGCATTTACTATGTATATTTTTTTAGTTTTATTTGCTGTAGGTTCTCTCATTTCATTTCACTAGTTTGTAGTACAGTTCCATAATATTCCTCTACATCTTTTTTCTTCTAGCAATATTTTATATCTTGGAATATCATTTCAGCTGTGTTTTACACTGTTTATTAAACACACTATAAAGGACAGAAGATTTAAATGCTGTGAATTTTGTACGTTTTCCCTCTTTCTATTCAATTAGCAGAAAAATATTTACCCAGGACTCTTTGAAGACTTGTACAGAGGCTATTGTAATATAACCGTAATGCCTCAAGAGAATATGGGTACACAATTTTTTCTGAGGTGACCTGTTCAATATGTTCAATGTGTCCTTTCTCCTTAGAAAGATGCTGTCACTCTGTTTGCGTGGACAATGCCATTAGGAAAAAGCATCTTGGGGAAAGAAGCTTGAAAATGGAATAAGGAGCAGTTAAACTGCATTAGATTATTACACAAAACAGGACTCCAAATCTGAAGGAAAAAAAAAAAAAGAAAAAAGAAAAAGAATTCATAGCTCTGACATCATGGTCAGTTCATTTTGCTGTCCTGGAATGGGATTTAAGTAGATAGTGAAGAGACACTTTTGGGGCGTGCATGTAGGTTTTTGCACGTGAGTTAGTGTTGAAGCTCCCATTGCAGTCATTGCAGTCAATGAGTCTACAGAATGATTTAGCTCACCTGAAAGTAGACACATATATTTGAGCATCTCACCTAGGCTCATATTTAGATTCCTGAATTCTGTTCTCTTTTTCTTCAAGTATGTGATTCAAGAGGAACAGAGAAAAACCAGCATTATTTATATACGAGATAAGGAAAAATAAATTTGTCAGGCAGAAAAAGAAATCAGACATAAGATGATTGGTAAAATTCCTGGAAGAGTAAATGCCATCAGAAAAACTTTTTTAGTCAACAACACATCTCAGTCAATGAGGATAAAGATGTGTGTTTATCCACAAAACTCATTTACACATGCTATATGATTACTGTTTAATAAGCCATTTCCTTCAAGAAACAGTTGTGAATATGCATAAAGTCACTCATGCAGTGCATCCATTCCAACAAAGCCACAACGTGCTCTTAAATGGAATAAAACGTAAGAATAAAACGTAAGAATAAAATCTACTCTTTCTCAGTCCTTCTTCCAGGATTTTCAGAGTATTGGTATTCGTGCCTCACATCAGAAAAAAAATTAACTGCAAGTTTGTTTTTCATTAAACAAATTATTTAACTAATGGTCATCATGCATGGGAGGAACCTAAGAGAGTGTGGGCCTTCTCACTGGGAGTCATGGATTTTAATGTGGAAAAACAAGGAAGCATAGAATTGCATATAATAATCATGGTGCCGTTGAAACATATGGGTCTTAGCCAGCCATTCATTTTAACTGATTGACAGATTCTTGTTAGAGAACTGAGTATTTCTTCTTTATGCCCATTTTATATATGACCTTATCCTAATGTAGTTAAGCAGGACAATCCCAAAGTATAGGCAGAACTATCAGTTTAAAAATCCTTTATACCCGCAGGATAATGAGGAGATATAATATATGGCATATTTTTCACCGACTATTTTAGTAAACAGATCAACCAACAGATAAAACCTTTATTGCTCTAAATAGCACTGTTTTACCAGTCCAAAATCAGTTACATCAGGCTCTGGCTGTCATGTTCTCTGATGCTATTAATGTGTGATATCCTTTCAAGGTTGCCTGAAAGTTTCCGTGAGTTAACAAGACTTTGGTAAGCTAAGGAAAAAAACATGCCAACTTGTTCCCCTTTTAGCTGTAAGAAACTCCAAGCAAATTTCCTACTCGAGTGTTGATTATGACCAATTTCTGTGAAATATTCAGGGAAGGATCCCATGTATGACTCAACCTCTGTGTTACCAGAGAAGATGCTGTATTATTTGCTATCCGTAAAGAGTTTCCTCATGATAAACTGCGGACAGAAGAAACCTGTTTGTTACATCAGAAGTTGGAATCTATTATCTTACTGTTTTTCTGATGATGAAACTATGCTTCAATAAATATAACTAAACTCTATCTATCTTTTGCTTTTTTCACCCTATCTCTGTATAAGGTACTGATAGCAATACATGTATTGCAGGAATCCCTGTTGCACTGCCATGGAGTTTGGTTTAAATCCTTAGAGTTTGAGATAATTCAAATAAATAATTGCTGTCCTGGTCAATATCTTGCTAGAGTTGTTCATACACAAGCTTGATGCAAAGTCCTCTCAGGTCAAATCCAAGTCTCTAATTGATTTCCATGGGCTTTGGATCAAGTGAATAGCACTAAATCCTGTAAGGCATTCAGCACTCCCAGGTGCTGCAGCATTTATTCATCTTCCATTGAAATGCTTATTAAGTTTAAGTGTTTTGAAGCTGACAAAAGTTCTCATCGCCTTGTAGATTACAACCTTTGATTATATATATAGCTGAACAAAATAGAGATGTAAGAGAGAACTGTGAGTTTAAAGCAGCTGTTTTCCCATTTGCACAGTTTTCAAGCTCTATGATATTCTTGGACACTCTGAACCTCTGGTTCAGAATAGCTATCTTTTATCCATTGCCCATGGTTCTTTAAAATAGTTTAGGAAAAAAGTATAAAACAATTTATTTCCCTAATCTAAGCCTGATCCAACCCACAGTTAAGTCTTTTCCATTAACTGAGAACATGAAAGAGCGAGATGAAGGAGCCATTTAGCCCAACGTCCTATCAGTGGCCAGAAGCAAATGACATGGGTAGGACATAAGCAAAGGCAAGAATACAGTGATACTTCCCCCATTATACCTTCTCAGCTTTCAGCAATCTGCAGCTTAAGGACTTCCCAAGGCAGATGTATCTTTTGTATTTGATGTGCATTGATGGATATTTTGCCACTAATTTTTCTAATTGTTTTTTTCAGTCAAAAATGGCTGGAACGTGGCCTTTCATTATAAGATGAAACTGTTCTCTTGATAGCATTGTTTCTTAAAAATATTCTCCATTCCACGTGTGGATGAAAAGTCAAAATTGCTTTGAACTGAAATCCCAAAAGTAATTCAGATCAAACAATCCAAATGTGTCATTTCATTTTGAATTTTTGTTCTACATTTCTAAACGAAAATTAATAAAAAATAAGTGGATTTCATTCACAGATTTTTGGAAACAGGAAATTCATAAATTATATTTTCCAACTACATTTTGCTTTTATCAAAGTCTCGCTTAAGAAAAAAAAGTTCAAAGATTGTCAGATAGATTTTGTATTACCTTACATGGCAAGACCTCTTGATGTTTTATTGTGAAACTTCTAGAAGAAATATGAGGTTTCTTTTGGAAAAAGTTCTAGATATTTAGTTGAACATATTCACCTTTTCTTGATATTATCTTAGTTCTTGGCACTTTTTATAATTCTCTGATCAAATTTACGGAATCAGTAAATAAGCTACCAATTCTTAAACTATAGTAACGAAAACTTGTGAACAGGCATATTGCTCTTCTACCTCGCACCAGAAACCTGTCGTAGTGAACCTGACTGGGAGACCACAGTACACGGAAGAGTTAGTGATCCACCTAACAGTGAAACTGAGTAAGCGTAGTAGGCCTGTGCTGCACATCCATCCCGACCTTCAGGCTGTGCTGTGCTGCACAAATACCTCGTCCGCGGGACAAACCTGACCAGATCATTGTAATGGAGGAGCCCGCAGCTCAGTGCCGGTGATTATGCCACCTGTGTGGCCTTGCCTTCATCTAAAAGTGCAGCAAGAAGTTCTCATCAGAACATCCTTTATGAACAGAGTTGGTTTATTGTTAAAAAAAGAAATTATATGATAGCACAAAGGACCAAAAAGGAGGATCTTCTCTCCATGGACAGGGTCTCTGCAGCGTGCTGTGGGAAAATCCATCCAATGCCACATGAATGCATGGTTCCCAGCATCCGAAGGGACGTAAGATTTACTAGCTATCTATATTCCTGTTTTACTCTGTCTTATTAAAACAGCTATTTTATTAAGCCATTTGTTGTTGGGCCTTTCTTGTCAAGATCCAGAAAGAATCCTGCACCATCTCTCTCTCGCATCCCACCCCCCGACCCCAGCGCAGAACACCAGTCACTACCAGGCTGCTCTCTTGAAGGACTAGCAACAAAGATTTCTAACACTGTCTTTATCTATTTCTCTCTAGCAAACTAGTTAGGTAAATGATTTCTCTGCAGACATGTTGCATGGGTCCCTGTTCTCAATTTGTTTCTTAAGACAGTGGAAAAGTGGTTGGCATATTAAAAATATCACTTCAAGTCTCAGACGTATGTAAATAAACTTGTCTTCATACAAGGACTTGTTCCAAGGACAACTTAGAATCAAGCAAGAAGCTTAAGAAAGAGCCGACATTCTCTCCCATCAACATCATCACTCTTCAAGCTTGTAAAAAGCATTTACTTGAACAGCAAATGAGAGGAGCACTACTTTTTTTAATATAATTAAATAAAAATTAATTTCCCAAAATTATGACATAACCACTGTTGCCCCTCAAAGGAGAAGCAAACTTTCTGTAGTGGTGCAGTGGTGCAGGATAGCACTTTTGCTTTAGAACTTGTTTGGAAGTTTATGATAAAGCTGCCCAGTTGAGGGAAAAAAAGAGGAAATATTATTTCTTCTGCAGTTTATTAATCTCTTTCCACAAAAAAAAAAGTTTAATATGCCATTTAATGCATAAAGGTACGTAATTTCATGAAATCTTACACAAAAGAGAAACATACTGAAGGAAATGTGGTTATTTCACACTAGTATAGAAGTGTACTAGCTGGCAAATTTGAGATTTGCTGCTCTGGAAAAGCAGAACACGAAGATGAACTAAAATGAGTTAAACTAAATCATTGCTGATAACAGGATTTCATACCAAATTACAGGATTTCCTCACCAGAGAGATTGGTATGATTTGCAGAGAAGTGAACAAAGTTCAGTAGGTAAATGAGAAAGACACAAACTCTGAAGCAGTTTTGGCCATAATCCTCTCTCGTGGCCCTCAAACTTCTGCAGTGCTCCAGTCTGGAGGCAGCTTTAAAGAAAATGGTAATTTTTAAATTGAATTAAATATGAAAATGAATACTGCAATGAGGAGAGTGTCCCCCCTGAAATTTATTTTAGTGTGTCTCTAAGATTTTCAGTCTGCTTCAGAGCTATGCATTGGCAATGCCTAACTGCAGTCTAGAGCTCTGACACCTCCTGGAAGACACTAAAATAATGGCATGGGGGAATAGGCCTGACACCTCTCCATTGGGGCACTTTAAAAATGGACAGTGTGAAACAGTTAACAAGACCAGTATGTGAACCAGTCTTTAGGTTTCCCATTCAGAAGAACAGGAATAGTTTACAACCCTTTGAAGTTAAGGTTTTCAAGCTCTCCATATCTTAATTCAAAAGCATTGCTATTCGAAGAATGACTTCTTTCCTGCAGAAGATTACAGTGGATACTTATTTAAATGTTTCTTTCAGTTTTCTAGAGGCTTCTTCTAAACCAGCAGAAACATTAAAACTCCTTTTTTTTTTTTTTCAAATCTACTTTTTTTTTGTGTGTTGTTTGGAAAAGGCCAAAAAATTGGCAAAAGCACTGAAGTGGCCTTGACAGTTACACAAAACAAGAATATTTTGAGTTTAAACATAGCAGACACATTGCCTTTTTGATAAAGTGGGAATTGTCATCAAATCCCAAGCACGTACTCTGCTATGATCTTTGAAAGGAATATGTTATGGGCCTTTCAGAGTTACATAACTGGGAACAAGGAGACTAGACCAAAGCAGCTAGACACGGAGTTTGGGATTTATCTCAGCCATTTCGCTTGGTATTTAAATATTTAAGTCTCTGCTAATCATAATATATTTCATTTATACTCAGTGCAGAGGAATGAGCACCTCCAGATGCCTGCTCCTCTTCATTACCTCCTAAGTGAGACAAGGATGACTAGTTCAGAAGGATTTAACTTTTGGAGGAGTAAGTTAAAGCTTATAAATATCTCCCAGAGATGGTAAGCAACTGGCAGAGAAATAAGTTTGAATTCCACCTCCAGATTCTTCTGTAACAATTCTATTGTACACTATGTCCTGATTGTCTCCTTTAAAAAAAGGATGTCCTACTTGTCTCCTTTAAAAGAGCTGTATGTCCTGATTGTCTCCTTTAAAACGCCACACACCTAAGATATGATTATAAATTCCATAGCTATATCCTTCCACACAAACATAGGAACTGGGAAAAGAATGTATACAAACAACATGAAAGGCTTATTTAAGGAAACCTTTCTGCTGTATTTGGATTTGTTTGCTTTGAAAACAAAGGAACTTCTGAGTATAGCTAGTGAGCTGGAAAATAGGTATCAGAAAATATATTATGGCAGAAGATACACCACTAAAGAGATGAACCAACCTGTTTTCAGCCTTTTGATATTGAGTATCTTTCAAATCCACTTATGTGGATCCAAATCCATAGTTCAAACCGTTGTCCTGTCCGGTATTCCACATCATCTAGCACTTTTCTCTGTATTTATTTAATTTGTTTGCAAAGACATAGCAAACAGTGCACACTAAATGGGGTGGCTACGTAGAGAAATAGGGAAAGCACACATACCTTCTGGAGAAGTGTGGCAAAACCCACAACCTCGTTCCTACTGCATGGCCAAACCCACTGTACATCCACTCCAGGATCTGCCTGACAGACATCGTGCTGCAGTCATGGTGGAAAGAGGGCTCGGGCCAGACAGTGGCCAGAAGGCAGTTGCATCCAAAGGGATTTGTGCAGTTCACTCCAGGCACTCTTTTCTGTCTTCTCCTAGAGACCTGAAACAAAACTGGTTCCTGTCTCCCCCTTCCACAACTAGGTTTTTATCTTACATGTGTGCACTGCTGCACAAAGGTGTCTGTATTTTAAAATCATTGGTCGCGTGTACCAGACACAACTAGTCAGCATCATCTGTGGTCTGCAGCTTTGCCTGTCCCCAGAAGAAGAGAGAGGCTGTGACGGCTCTGCCGATATGGCAAGAGGCTGAACCGTGCTGAAGGGCTCACCAGCATGACTAGCAACATTGCTTCTCCCATGAATGATTTAATGCATTAAATTTCAAAAGTTTGAGCCCTGGAAGGAAGGAAACTATGGGTTAAATGAATGAGAATGGTTGCAGTCTTTCAGCAGCTACCGTTTCTGCAATGATCTGACTGACATGGGGTGAAGGGAGAAAGGTGCCAGAAGTAGCACATCATCCAAGAAGGATAGCATATGTATCACATATTACACATTTTTTTTGTAAGGAGCTTCCTTTATAATATTTACCTCTAAAACTCAGCACCTTTTGACACAGATTAACATCCTATAGGTTGATTATTGTGTTCACAAGCAAATCAGATAAAACTTGAGCCTCCCTTTCACTTGGAAAAGAACTAATACTGAGCTTGTCAAATCATTAAGACAGTCTGTGGATAAATTTACTCTAAACTATCTGTCTGCGGGGAAGCTTCAATTTCTATTCTTTGAAGTTTTCCATCCAGGTGCCAAAAAGGTAAATGCTAACTAAATTCTCAATCACTGTAGAGTTACAATGCAAATAGTCAAAGTTTCATTTTATATAAATACATATTAAATAAACACAAGAAATAGCTGCACCTATGACTTATCTAGCTCTTACTAGGTGTATGAGAATAGGTGTACATACTCTGTCTAGTTCTGCCTGTCCCTAGTCCTTGATATCTGTGTCTCAATATGGATTTGATCAACTGATGCAAACAAATGCATTAATAACCAAAGCCAACCAAAAAGCTTAGAAAAGCTAAAAATTCTCAACTCTGTAAGTGATGCAAGATACTATGGTATTTAAATTACAAAGTTGCTGTTAAAAAGTTCTTACTAAAGATTTTTTGGTACTGCTGTGCTTTCAATAGAAAGGCCACAATTCTTAACCTGCTATTTACCAACAACGAAGTGATTAGATATCCTAAACCAAAAAAGTATATACCCTCTTCACAGTCAGATTTGGAGAGCATCTTCAACCTCTCTGCTTTTCATTCCTCTGTGGGAAGCAGGAGAGTTTGGGGACCAGCATGTTGCAGCTGTAATCCACCGTGTCAAAGAGCATCAATTTTGTTCCTAAGCAACTCCGCACAGTGCAGTAATTGCTGTCCATAGCTGATAAGGATGCTCAGGGAATTGTTAACTGGCTGCAAGTGGGAGAGATGAAAGTTGCAGAAACTGAAAGTAAGGCCACTAACACAGTAATAAAATTCCTCTTTTGGGTTATAAAAAAAGGGGGAGATGAACAGTAACAACAATGAAAAGTTAAGGTTCCTACTCATATTACATATGCTCTCATGCAGAAAACTCTTTTGGTTCATCTTACTGAAAGAGCAATGAGTTAGGATGCAGCAGACACTTTCAGACTGTGAGCTATTACACAATGTTAAATTACGTCCTTCGCAACCTCACAGTCTGACTCTCAGCCATTTACAAGGAATGTCTGGATGGCCAAGCTTGCAAGTGATGACTTGAAAGACTGTTCCCTCTGTATCAGCCAAAATATTTTGAGAATCTGCCAGTACAGTGCAAAAAACCCCATGTCTCTGTATAAACATTTGAAGAAAGTTGGGGTTTGGCCTCAAAATAATTTCTTTTCCAAAATAATAATTAATCAAAGCATGTTAATGTATTATCATAAAATTAGATCATTATAAGTACCTTTATGGAGTTTCACAGTTATTTTTTTATCCAAGGTGATTTAAAACTGTAGTGGAGTATACTTACTTTATTTTAATTTACCAAAGTACTCAGACTAATTAAATCAATTCCTAGAAGTTTATATTGTCTGTTATACCATAAGAAGCTTTATCTATTTAAGGAAACTAAGTCTTCAATAATCAAACAGACAAATTTATTTATGCAGATAC
Organism: Calonectris borealis; assembly: GCF_964195595.1. Classification (NCBI taxonomy): domain Eukaryota; kingdom Metazoa; phylum Chordata; class Aves; order Procellariiformes; family Procellariidae; genus Calonectris; species Calonectris borealis. Next base: position 26,838,497 of record NC_134312.1, read on the forward strand.
AGTTTTTATAACATATTTGTTTTAATGCTCATATTATGTTATATCAGATCATATTTTGAAAAAAAAAATACAAATGTTCTTAATATTGGGAGTTCCGCTTCATATGTTAATTTTTGATATGAAGCTTTAGGGCAAGTGGTAGTTAGTACAAAGCTGAGCTAGAAACCATCTGGTTAAAAATCAACTCACAAATCACAATGTCTCCTCAAAGAGAAAGAACTGTGATACAAGATGTTTTCCTCAAGAAAATAACTTCTTATACAAAGAACCAGGAAAAATCAGGGAAATGTGTTTTAAAGATGTTTCATTTAGGAACACAGATTAAGGTAAAAATCTACTAGCAGAGCTATAGACTATGCTTACAAAGCTCGTATTACTGCAAAAAAGAAAAAGCAAATGCAGGCGAAGTACTTCACAAACCGCCCACGTAAGTCTACAAACAATATACATAAAAATCAAATAGAGACAAAATAAAAATATTTGCCAGCACACCAGAGAAGGGGATGAATTTGCAGTGGTCAAAACTGAGAATTACAGCTTACCTTTCCTTACCATACATCAGCATCTTAACAAATTTAGTGTATATAAGCTAAATATGAGACCTACTGAAACCAATAAATCCTCAGGTTGGATGTTTCTTTGAAAAAATGGAATCTCCTACCTGACACTGTTTTATAATTTTGCACCCAGTTTCTAAAAACATTTTCATTAATTTAGGAATATCTGCATGTCATAACTCACATTTCTTACATACCTTTTCATGCTGAACTGTTGGTTTGAAAAACACAGAGACACAAAATTAGGATCAAAAAATATATTTTCCTTTGGATGCTTTACATTATTCTTTCAGTCATATTACCCTTTTTTTTTTTCTTGAATTACTTATTCCTCTTTCCTAAGAATACCGTACACACAACGCTCTATCTCCTTCTACAGTGTTATGTTAATATAGGGCATATTGTATTTTAACAAGACCTGAACCCTTGTAAGATCCATTTGATTCTGATAGGAGTAGGACATACCCAGAGTCTCAGTACAGTACTCTACTTATCCTAGCAGTTATTTTTGTGCACATAAGTGCACATAAGACTATGTTTTCTAAGTTGATTAGGTACCTAGTTTCCCAGCTTACTTGCTTTCAACTGTTCTCCTTTGTGTTTCTAAGCGCCTAAGCCTCTTTTGAGAATTCAAGCTGGGTGCCTATCTGCATCTCCAGATACCTAAATGCCTTTAAAAATATCCCTTGCAGTGTTTGGCTCCTATAAACTAATAAACCCAGGAGATCTCTGTGTCTGTAAGACTTGACTTCACCCTTAAGCCAACCAGATCAAAGAAACCAGGAACATGGATGAAACTGAAAAACCAGGGATGAAATGCAAAATACTGCTCCTAAATACTTTAAATATGCAAAATTTCACTTTGTTCATATTAATAATATTTTTGTAGGTTTTTAGGCAACCTCCCATTTTCTTTAACAGTGCAGGATCAAGCCCTAATTAAGTACATTTACGCAGTGGCTCCAAAGGCTTTCACCTTCAGGATGGAGACCTGCAGACAAGTAGGGAGCAATACTACGCAGTGGAATATAAGAAAGGAAACTGTTTTTCTAAATACACAAAGAATGCGATTGCTGATATGAATAATATTTTTGTATCTTTAATATTTACACAGATAGCAGTCTTTTAATGTTTTGTGAGCTATTGTAAATGCACTTAACTGCTAGAATCTGAACTGATGGTAGTAGGAACTCTGTACTGATGACTGGGTACGTTTAAGATACGCCTTCTAATAATGCATAAGGTGTGTCTACGCTGGTGTGAGAAAAAGAGTGCAGTCTCATTTGAATTATAATAGAGCTGAATCTTGTTGGATTTTTTTTTTTAATGAAGCTAAAATATTCTAGGACTGATCTATTGGTCACATGATCTTCATATGTGGTCATGTTTAAATTTGAGCCTTCATATACCAGATACCAGAGCAAATATTTGCATCCAGTATTTTTCTACAGAACACTTACACCTGTTGCACATCAGTGCTCTAGTCAAAAGTACTGTTTTGTATTTCATCTCAATTCATATTTATTTAAGTCTATACTGTGGAAATAATGCAAATTTCTTTGTGTACTTTGATGAAAATGGATTTTTTTTTGTCAAAACAAAAACCACAACTTTTTTACTTAACAGGGGGATTATAAAATATTAGCAGAGGCACAGGAAGATCAAAATCATATGCTTCAGCAAAAAATACTCAAGAAATAATGGTAGAATTTAGGTTACTAATTGTGATAGGGGTCGAAGTCCAAGTATGGTAACTATTATTGTTCCAGGAAATGCAGCATAGAGCTATCATTTCAAAGCACTGTCTATGAATTTTAAAACCTTTCCTCCACTGCATGAGCAATGCAGAAAAAAGATGTTTTAAAGACCATGTCTTGCACAAAAATCTGTGCTCCCATCTATTGCCCGATAAATGATAGGTACAGAAATATACAGAATCTTCTCCATCACTCTGTCAGCTCTGTTGTCAGGTAACTGATGAAACAAAAATACTTTGTTTCTGTATTCCTAATTTATATTCCGTCTTCTGAACAATCTATCCACTTAACCCCTGCTGAACCAGATTCTTCTCTCACCAGCTTACCATAATACAAATTATGAACTGCTGCCAGTGGTCTATAATGGCGTAAAAATCAAGTAATAGGAGTAGTTCATTAGACTTTCTTTCAAATGTCTGAAAAGTTAACTGTCAACCTGAAGTTGCAAGATGTTCTCAACTTACTTTGGATAATCATTTTATTTCTGCAGTATTGGTAAGTTCCCATGTTCAGAAATACAGTTTCCATTTCCAGATTTTTTTTGCACAGTAGCACTATTTCCAATACTGTATTCATAGATTTATACAGCTTTTATATTGAAAATTTTTCTTCTTCGACAGAGGCACAATGATGTGAGTCAAGTACAGATTGTCATCACTCAGTTTGAACTTCTTGGGTTCGATCACTTAAGGATTTTACTAAAATCACAATATTCACTGAGGATTAGTTGTATGATAGGCCATAATTAATGATCATTAATGATCAGGCACCAATCATAATTACTCTGAGTCAATTTGTTCTGCTGTACTAAGTCAGCATATTTCTTTGCTACATCCTGGCCCACACCAATCTCATTGTTCTTATTCTCGACTCACAATAACAACAAGGAAACAAAATTCCATCTGTTTCCACCAAAGGAGCAAATAAATTAGATTCTGAGCAGAAAGATCTTTTGGTTAAGCATCACCTTCATGGTCTTCATAGCTGAAGTAAAGAAATTCATGCTCAAGAAAAATGAGTGAAGTAAACTAACTCCTGTTCTTCTAAGAGATCTTCACGTTTTTTTTGAGCAGGAAAGCTGGTCCCCAGTGCAACTAAATAAGAATATAATGACTCCTGTTCTCTGTCAAGCCAACAACAGCCCAACACAGTTTGAGTAATCTTTTTATTAGAGAACAAATAATTTTTTTCACTGCCATCAAAATGACCCTTGCTCTTCAGTATTTCAAATTCTCCCTGGAGCCCTTTTTGAATATCCAGTAACGTGCTTTGAAGGTGATTACACTAACATTTTGTCCCTCCTCTGTTATATGGTATTCTAACGATTCAGGCTAAATGTCTCTGCTGTGAAGAGAAAATAGATTGAGACATCAAACACATTTGTAAAATATAAAATTCACTAGGTTGTATACAAGAATACAAAAATAGAAAAATGTTATTTGAAACAAGGATGAAAATATCAAACACAAAATGAATGAATGAGTCGATATGTAAGTACAAGATATAGAAATAATATTCCAACTTCACTAATCTTTACCTTTGTAATATTCATCATAAGAGTATTTCTAAACTTTTAATGAAATTGTTCACAAAACAAAGATTTCTAATTTTGTGCTCTCTTGTTAGATTTTATTGAACTCAATTTTTTTAATATGAGTTCTGAAGAGACGGATGTTTTCAAACTAGCATGCAGAGACCATAAGAAACTAAAGGCACTCACAATGGTCAGAAAAAGAAAACAAGATAATTTGTGTGGCATTTGGGAAAAAAAGTGATGCTGTGGAAATTTTATGATGCTCATAAGGAAAAAATCTATCAAACAAAGGTCAGGAAAAAAAACCTGTTATGAGGAAAGTTCAGGTCAAATGCATGACAATGATGATGAGTGAAAGATTTGATCTAGTGGTGAAGGATGAATGAGGAATCTGGAATGAAGACGCAGAAAAAATAAAGCCAGAAGTGTCTTAATATGAACATTAAACTTGACCTGAACAAGGGAGGAAAGACGCCAAGCCAGCAGACAAATCCCCAAACAGGAAGACTCTGGAAAGTGGTAGTTTGAAAGAAAAGTGAAGAAAATAAATGGATGGAATATACACATAGGGATGCAATAGGAATGGAAAAGGAGTGAAGATGGGAGAGCATAGAATGCGCAGGAAAATTAAATCCATCACCCTATTCCCCTGTTTACCATTTGAGGCTTTCTGTTGTCACATTCAGTCACATGTTTGACTATAAAGTCTTCAGGGAATTTGATATATCTTAGATAGGATTCCTCATACATTATGGGCTATATTAACAAATAATGAAGATGAATAGGTGCTTTATCTTTTCTGGAAGACACACCTCTAGTTTATACAATCAAAGCAAATAAATGAATAGTCTTGTGTTTAAGCTTCCCTTCATAAAGTATTATGCTCATCTACAAAATATTGTATGACTTGACAAAGCTACCCAATGTAAAGCCTATAAATATAGAAGTTTAATGCAGCAGTGAGATTGCTTTACAACTAGTCACAGAAGAACACTGTGCTCCTTATTTAAAGTATAATATCTTTGTAAAACATAAACTACACTACAGCTCTGCCTGATTTGGGAACAAACATTACTCTCACACCATCAAAACCTTACCAGCTATTCCAGCTCATTTGCTAGCTACTGACAGGGCAGAAGGAAAGTTATTAGAATATCATGTTATGAGGTGACAGCAGAAACTGTGTCATTATGGGTGTAGATGTTCACAAGCCCCCATGTAATTCTGCCAGTCCCAATTTAATAGACTTGAGCTTTTTTCTCTGCCAGGTTTTACACTACCCTGTTTCTTGACCTTTATGCCCCTAACTTCTATGCTTTTCATTGTTATTTTGAATCTCCACAAACTGCTTTGTGACCTCTTTCAATTTTATTCTCTTGTCCTTTCTTGTCCCTTGTCCCTACTTTACTTTTGCTTTTGCTACAATAAGTGATAAAACACTAATTTGAAGTTTGAAATCAGACAACTCAGTTTCTGGCAGAGTGCATGCTGTTATTCTCGAGTCATATTTCTCTCTCTTCTCTCTCTCTCCTTCAGCCTTCATCTCTTCCTCGCTCTCTCTTTCTCTCTTCCTTTCCTCCTTTCTTCCCTTTCTTTCACATAACATCTCTGTGTACAACTATGTACTACTTGAGTTGAGCAGTCAAGAACAGTTAATAGCTGGGATATCCTTGGAGGCTAAAATATAGTAATATTTGAAGTCACTGGCACTCTGCAGAGGAAAATGTAATCTATGTTTTTTAAAGACACTTTAATTGCTCAGCAATCATGCAGAACTGAGAAATATAGCTCTGCTTCCACGATAATAACTCCTCAAATTGCAAAGGTCGCTTACTCAATACCCTTGCTATCTAGCAAAATATGAGAATGACACCAAGACTCAAAACCTCAACTTTATGTTAATCTATTATTCGGTATTAGCTTTCATGTATTTTTGTAATATTTCACATAACCTGCTGTGTGCTACTGTCATTTAAAACATAAAGACTTCACGTAGCTTTGTTGCTAAAAGAAAAAGGTTGTACATATAGAGCCCATTTATATAGCCCTAATTCAGCTAAAACTAAAAAAAGAATGGGAGTCCTATATTAGTAAACGGACGAGAAGTTTTAACACAGAGCAAAGACAGCAATACTAATTACAATCAGCTTTCACTGATCCTTGCTGCTTTTCCTTTTAATTTCCCTCTCTTTTTATGTAATTATTCCATCAACTAAAAAGAGTTCAAAGCTTTTATTACGTTAATTCTATTTAAATTATTCATACGTATTTAACATTTAAACATAATCTTTATATGGTTATCATGATGTTGTTAAAAGGACATCATCTAGCTAATGCGTTGATTAAAGATTTCCCAGAAATTTGTGATATCTGTCATATCTGAACTTACAATCATGTCTGAACTTCTGAGGGTGAAACTTTGGATCTCTGTACAACCTGCTCAAAACTTTCTCTGTGCAAACTACCTCGAAAAAAGGAGTCAAGCATGAGTGTATTCTTTTTAACCCTTTTTCTTCCCCTCAGGACCTAGATATTGTATGGCTGCATACTTGAAAATAGGTTCTTAGGCTCTATTCAAAGAGATTTTTAATGATGTTCAAATCTCGTCAGTACTTTTGAAGATTTTACTCGGTGCAATACCTCAAAACCTGAAACTACAGAATAATACTCATTTTTTGGTGAAACAAATCATATTAATGCCAAGTAGATACCATACCCGTGTCATAATCAATTGCAAACTGGCCATAAAACTGAAGACAAAATTATGTTCAGTACCATGGACAAGTACTGCCCAAACTGTGTCCGTAACAGCGAAAACAACTTACTCAAAAAACAGCTTTTGTTACAAAAAACACAGACTAGCTCCTGCTCTTTTATAATAAGATTATACATCCTAAATATTGGTAAATTCTTAAGACCTAATTTGTTGAAATCATCACAGTTCTAATTAAAAATATGTGGCAAAAAGTATCAGCATCAGAAAATACAGGACTATGGAACTAGTTAGCATGCATAACTTGTTCCTTCTGCAAACTTGTCCCTTCAGTTTGTCACTACCAGAAGAAAACGAAAACCAAAAAAACACAGGAATCTAAAAAGCAGATTAAAATCCCCAAAGCTCTTGTCACTCCTTCTTAGCATAACTTGCCCTTACAAGTAGTATGAAATATTTACAATGCTCTATATTTATCTTCATTTGTTATATCATGCTGAAGATAAAAGCTCTTATAAAAAATGGTGGCATAAGACAGTCCCTTTATCTTTTTCAATATTTTGTTAGGCGCGTTTCCCAACTAAATTACAATTGCACGTAACAAACCAACTTTTTCATAATAGTTTAATAATGCACTTTCATTTTGTTAAATTTAAAAGTTATACATGTTTCATAAATCTCAACAGTCCCAACAAGATGTGGCAAAATGTTTGACTAATAAAATGATGGGGTTTGTCTTCATGGAAGTGAAAAGTTTGTCTTTTAATATCTGTAATTATTAAATAACTGGACAGTTTCTAATGAATCAGCACATTTTCAGTTTCACAGATGATACTCTGCAGCTCAAAATTAAGAATAGGGCAAAAAATTGTCTTCTCAAATTAGTCAACATTTTAAATCCCTGTTACAATTACAGACAAATGCATTTTACAACTCGGTGCACAGAATCAGCTGGTAAAATATGACTCTGGTATCAGAGACTTTATGAAATACTACTATCTCCCATCTTTCCACTAAACTGCATTGGGGTCTAATGTCAACAATGGCATTTTTTAACTCCTAATTCTCTGGAAGAATTTATATTGCCGTTAGAATTATGTTTTAAGACATATGCTTCATCTGTCATATGCTTCACACTTCCTCAGATCATTTTCCAGAGTGTGTCACCGGTCAGTGTAGTTTGACACTTGTCATTTACAAGTTACAGGACCATGGAAATCAAAGGAGATTTATTCCGTGTCTTAAATAACATCAGGAATAATTTTTGTGAAGATTAAGGTATCTATACCTGTTTTATTTTCATGAAGACAAATCACTTTGTACTACCGAACTCAATATCCAAGTCTACATTAATACATCACTTCAAACAAAATGGCAGACCTTTATGTATGATCAAATTAAAAGATTGCACTCGGGTTCTCCTTATAATTATAACTACTTTAGCAACACTGTAACAAGTCCTCTCAGCAAACACGACTGTTAAAAATCCACTGATAACTCACAGATATTCATAAAATATTCCAATTTCATGATCCAAACCCAAATAAAATGTTAGAGAAAATTGCAAAGAACCCGAACAGTTTCAAGATTTTTTTTGGTTTATTTTCTTGTTTGCTTTTTCAGTTTACCTGCAGTTTTGGGGTTTGGGTTATTTTAACTTCAGCAACACTTTTAACTCACTTGCATGTGTAAAACATTTAGAAAGAAGTGATGAGTCGTATTCATAAAGTTCTGTAACAAAAACTTACTTACCCTGGCATTTTTTCTATCAACATTTTTTTAAATTGAGTATTTTCCATTCGTGCCAATACACTTGTTGAAATGTTGGCTGTAACCAAACACCAGCTGCACTTACCCCAGTGTTGTCATGGTGACAATGGTGTACCAGAAGGCTGCAGGGATGCTGGTGAACTTGCTGGCTGATGAACCCTTCTCTGCATAGTACATGACTGTGGCAAAGATGATGATGGCCATAGTGAGTGAGAAGAGGAGGAAGCCTAACTCTGAGGCACAACTTTTCAGGGTGTAGCCCAGGATGCGCAGCCCCTGTGAGTGGCGGGAAAACTTAAAGATCCTGAAGACACGAAAGACTCGTAGTGTCACAAAAGCCCCACTGACATCCTCATTATCTGTCATCACCAGGCCAATGTAATACGGCATGATGGCAACCACATCAATGATACTCATGACGCTGCGCACGAATTTGTAGCGACTAGGGGCCGCCAGCAGACGTAGGAGATATTCAACTGTGAAGATCATGACACAGGCAGTATCCAGACAGAAGAAAGCCACAGCATAGCGCTCTCCACAGGGCAGCTCCTTGATACGACCTGGGCTTACCCCGCAGGGCACTGTCTCCACCACATTGGCAATAACAGAGACGGCAATGAAGAAACCAGTGACATAGTAGAAGACCAAAGCCAGCGTACTGGTGTGTGGGTTTTCAAAGGCCCGCCACATCCTCTGCCGAGCTGTCATTGTGGGCAGGGAGCTTTCCGCTGCATGATCCTGATCGGCATCATCCTGCAGGCGCTCGGCATTCTCACGCCGGCGATCCTTGTACTCCTCATAACAGCAGTCGCCAATGATCTCAGGGATGATGCCAAAGAAGGCCAACTCCTCATCGTAAGCTGAGATGCACTCCTGGCGGGGATAATGAAGCTTCCCAGTACGGTAAAAGTTGAGAATGTGGCGGAAAATGTCAGGGTCCCGATCAAAAAAGTACTGCTGTGTCTCAGGGTGGTAGAAGAAGTCCCGCTCCGAACTGCCCAACAGAGTGTCAGGGTAGCGCTCTAAGGTGTCCAGCCACGTCTGGAACTGGATGCCACTCACGTTCAGCACAATCAGAGAGTCCTGGCTTCGCTTCCTCTCCTGTCGCGGAGCAGCTGGCATGGGACCTGTGGCCACTGGCATCCATCCTATGGCCGCTGCCCTGGCAAAGGGTAACCAAGCTGCTACTCCTGCTGCCATGGTCCCAAACAACTACTACAGCTGAGGGAGTCAATCTAGAGACAGTCCTGGTCCAGTCACTAAAGTAGAGAGGGAAAAGAAAAATACAAATGCTCACGTATTTTTGAGGCAACAGAATTTCTGAACATTGTTGTGATTAACGGAAAATCTTTTTGCTTCCTTTTTGTTTCCTCCCTTTCTTCACCCCAGAATATCCTTTCCAGGGGCTGGTTAGCCAGTTAGGACAATAAATCAGGGCACTTGGAAATCAACGTATTCAAAGCAGCTACTTCAGCAGCCAGATCCTTTGGATACAAGGTCCACGCGAGGCCCCTGGATGGAAGCAACGGTCCACAAAGCGCTCACCCCAGGAGCCGGCTGGCAGCCCTGGTGCAGCCACCTGGAAGGAGATTTTCTTCCACGCGTGATGCAGCCGTCCCCCCCGCCCCTCCTCCGCTCCGCTCCGCTCCCCGCCCGCTGCCGGAGCCGGGCCGCGGCCGCCGAGCGGAGCCCTTCCCGGGCGGGCTGCAGGGGCCGTCCGGCGCCACCGCCCGTTCGCCGTGGCGGGGCGGAGGGGATGGGCCGGGCGGGCCGCCCCCCCCTCCCCAGCCGCAGCCCTGGAGCAGCAGGGGGACGAATCCTCTCCCTGACCTTGATCGCCTCCCCGGGGACTCCTCCTGACCCCGGCTCGGGGCCGGGGGAGCCGGCGGGGCTGGGGGAGGAGCTCCGCGAGGCAGCATTAAACTTTAAGGCAAGTTTTCCGTGTAGGAAATGCATTGAAGGGCAGAGGGGCGCCGGGGAAGGGGCGCCGGGAGGGGGGAGCGCCCCAGAGAAAGGAAGGGGGCGGAGGGGAGTCTCTCGGGACGGGGCGTCGGGGCACGGACAGGGGCCGATCCGGAGCCAGGAGAGTGGGGCCGGGCAGAGCCGCGGTGGCGGTGGCGGGGGTAGGTAGGAGCGGGGGCTTTGGAAGCACCCGCAGAAGGTGGGATGCATGGGGCATCCTCGGGAGTGGACGAGCGGGCGGCGAAGGGCGAAGCCGGACGAGTCTGGCGGTGGAGCGGGAGCGGGGCAGGGGCTCCTCGGCGGCGGGGGAGGCCGGGGCGGGCGGAGGGACGCGGGGCAGGGGCGCGGGGTTCCGTAGCGGCTCGGCGGTCGGCGGCAGATCATTCCTTCCCCTCCCGCCTCCTTCCCCTCGGCTCTGCTCTCGCATCCCTCCGGACGTGCCCAGTCTGCGGCACCTACCTGGGAAAGTCTGGCGAGAGCGCTCAGTTGCATAGAGACTTTTGGAAATGCGGGCTCTGCCGCTAGATCTCCGCGCCCCGCCGGGAACGGCGGGGAAGTAGTTGCTCCTGAGAAAGCTTCATCGCATCCAAAGGGACATCGATAATAAGGCTTTCCCCCACCCCCACCCCCCTCCGCCACCGCCGAGCGCCAAGCAACAAGTTCAAGGGGTGGGTCGGGGGAAAAACAACGTAATCGCGCCTGGCAACTCGGCGGAGCACGTCCTTTCGGGGCGCGGATCCTGCGGCGCGGGGCTGCCGTCAGGCGCGGCTGCGGCTGCGGCCGCTGCCCCTGCCCCTGCCGCGGGGCTGCCGCGGGCTGCGGGCGGCGGCGAGGCCCTGGCGCGGCCGGGGGCGGGGGGGGGGTGTCTTTGCCGCTGCCTCCCCCGCGGCGGGCGGGCCATGCCGCGCCGCGGGCTAGGGGCGCAGGGGCGGGCGGCGCCGGGCGACGGCGGAGCGGGGCGCGGGGCGCGGGGGGGCGCGGCGCGGGCGAGAAGGGCATCGCTCCGCGGGCGGAACAAAGGGGCTGCGGGCGGCTGCGCCGGCGGCGGCAGGGCAGGCGGGGAGTGCCTGTGTGCGTGTGTGTGTGTGTGTGTTTGCGCGTGTGTGTGTCTCTGCGGGGCCGGCATCGCGCGGTCCAACCCCTCCGCCGGCAGCGCCGCACAGACCCTCTGGAGTTAGCGGTGTTTCGGGTAGGGATCGGAGCCAGGAGATGGCTTAGGTGAGGTATCGAGGGGATTTCGCAGGAGCGCTACCTCCTTTCAAGGGAAGGGAAGCGATTTACTGAAAGAAGGGGGGGATGAAATGCCTGGGGTGAAGTGCGGCGGTGCTCCTCGCAACCCGCCCCGAGCCACTCCGGAGTTCTCGCTGCAATATCCAAACGGCTCTTACCAGCTTTGGGAAAGGCGAGAGCTGGGACGGGTGTGGGAGCCTTTTCCTCCTCCTCTCCTTTCCGCTCCCGTGCAAAGCCGCCCCCCTTTTTCCCGTCGCTAGATGGCGCTTGGATGACGGGAAGTGAGCTCCCCGCCGGGGTGCCGCTGCGGGGCCGGGCGGGCCTCCCGCGCCGCGCTCCCTGCGCCCAGCGCCCCGCTTCCCGCGCCCCGCGCCCAGCGTCCCTCTCTCCGCGCCCCGCCGCTCGGCCGCTGGGCTTGCAGCAGGGCCCCGGCGCCGCCGCCTCCAGCCGCGGACGAGCTCGTGGCACCGCTGCATCTCCGGGGGAAAACGGGCACGTAATTCCTCGAGCTCTACGTGCCGTTCTGATAGCCCCGATAAATGCAAGGAACTATGTATTTTTTTAATTAAGATTCTGAAAACACTCGTCTTCTTTACAGAGTCCGCATCAAGATACCAGAAGGTATTCCTCCTCCTAATTTACGCTTGTTTCAGTTTAGTAGTAGGAGGCTTCCAAAGGAATCATAGAGTAAATAGGTTCCTTTATACTTGGAGATCTCCTGGCCAAACCTCCCACTCCCATAACCTATTTTAGGCATATGCCAAAGAAACCCGAAACAAAAATAAACCAAATATATACACTGAAGCTTGAGAGGTATCTCTTTTCTATATTTTAATAACATGCTCAACTTCAATATATATTAGCTTCTGGTTTAGTTCCCGTGAAAAAGATGAACACTAACAGTACTGTAGTCTCTAAGCTGTTCGTATAAGAAATGCTTGAAAGCATGGAGAGAAAAGGTTTAAAAATGTTTGAGTGCAATTCCTAATTTAGGAAAACTAGTGATGATGATCGATCACATATATCAAGTCACATGAAATAAAATATCACATAAAATAAAGGATACTTTCTGTAGTTTTCCTGAAGTTGTTTGTTCGTTTGTTGTTCTGTTTTTTTTCTAGCTCAAATGTTCAGTACATTATATCCTATAAATTAATCCATTAATTTGAAATTAATTGGTCAACTGTGGGTATTGAGCTTTCAATGATGCAGATATTCTTCTCCTGTATAAAAGATTAAGGGTTTTGATTTGCTGCTACAAAAAGACAGGCCTGTAGCAATTAATACAGACCAGTTTATGGTCCTGTCAGCTCAACACTGAGACAATAATACAGGACTTCCTTTCCTGACAAATAATCAAAAGAGATTTCATTTTCAGCTATAGATTCTTTTTGTAATCAATAACTGCTCTTATTTTTTAACATGCCTAGCTTTACAGAAAACATTTACTGCTTTCAGTGCCTTTTTCTTTGCAGTTTTTCCAGAATGGAATTCTTCACTTGCAACAAAAGGTTCCCCCTCCTATAGAGATGAGAACGGGTTCCATTAAAGAATCACTTGGATTCTTGTTGTAATCTTAAAGTTGTTTCAGAGACTTACATGTTTCATCAGGAAACGGGGAAAAAGCCAAACAATCCCTATACATTTGGACAAGTTGGTATCAGGTAGTATTATAACATTGTGTCTGTTTTAAATAAGAGGTTTGAAACCAGTCCGTGTTCAAAGTTTTTTCTGACACCATTGTCTATTTGGAAAAATGATCGCCTCACTTTAAATTTTTGTGGACAGGCTGTATCAGGGAGGTGTCTTTCAGAAAGTATCTTGGAAGGAAAAGACAAAGAGTATACTCTATTACCTTCTTATTCTAACACAAAGTCCATTAATATACTACTGAGAAGTGATAACCAGGAGCTCAAACTTTCACAGCTTGTGCCTTGAGTTTAGTGCCTTGAAATTGTCTGGCTGCAGTATTCCTTACTTCGTACATTTCAGAAAGACTAAATTTTGGTACATAAAGTGTACCTAAATAATCAGCTCTTCTGAAGTCAAAATCCTGCCTGTGACATCAGAATTAGCTACCAAGAGATTGGTGTGATGTGACAGGGAGGATTATGACTTCAATAGGAATTAAGTAGCAGGGACTCAAATGAGACAAAAATCCTATTTTCAAGTGAAGAAAATAAATCCTAGTAATTGCAGGAAAAGAAGAAAATGGTACTAAGGGGAATGCCCAATGGACTCTGTCTCTTAATTCTTTTCGAAGTCATGAGGTACAAGGAACTAAGGACTAAAGAAGATAACAGTTATGATGCATAAGTTTATATTAATGCATTTAATCTTTTCTTTAATATTTTTTGAAGTATTTAGAATATTTGAAACCAAGAATTTTCTTTACAGACTGAATGTACGTGTACATCCCCTCTTCCTAATTCCTCTAGTATTAAGCCAGTGGTCTTTCCTTCTGAGAAAAGAACACTACAAATATTTAAAGCCTCCTTGAAAGCCTTAACCTCAAGATTCAGCTATACATCTGACTTTTTTCTTTCCTTCCTCTTTAGTCTAGAAGATAATTTCACAGTTCCTGCATTCTTATAATATATACTTATAATATTTTTGTATACACAATACCAAATGCATAAAGTCATGCGGAGATAACTGTTTTGGAATATATGCTATTTTCCCCCTTCTGGATTAGTAAGAACAGCTTCCATAAAAAAACATATATTTATCCACTATTTGGTCAAACAATGCAAAGAGCTTTTTTTTTTTTTTTTAAAATTTATACGAACCAAAAGTACTTATTCTTCTTTAAAATACAAAAGTTTCTTCCAAAACCCACTGTGGTTATTACTAGCAGAATATTCTGCTGATCTGCCTCTTCTACCTCATCTATTGCTTTTTTGAAGGTCTGAGTGCTTCTCAGTCTGAGCAAAAGAGGTTTGGGTTTTTGGTGTTTTGTTTTGAGATTTTTTTTTCAATGGAGGGAACATTCCTGAGATCTTCTAAGTAGAAAAAGTCTGGTATAAGGATTTCTAGGGTGCTGACCACAGCCCCACTGAAGAACTGGGTCATGAGATAAAGAATGTTTCTCACAGAGGAAAATGTTAGATTCTATAATGCAAATAAAAAAATAATGCTTTAGTCAAACATGCAACCAACACAAATATATATCATCTGCAGCTTCCTTGCTATCATAGATTTGTCTTGTCTAAATCTAGCTGCTTTTTGTAGTGTGGGCCAGACATAACAAGTAGGAGGCTTTTGATATGGGCGTAATTTTCCAAAGACAAAAAGCCATCTTTCTGGGAGTTTGCTAAAATAGGCTCAGGTCACTCTGCAGTGCAAGTGCTTGTCGTCCTTCTTTCTATATGGAGAAATTGATTGCTCTGGATGTTAAAAAATGACCTCCCACTGGTCAAGGATTAAGATACACTGTGGGGGAAGTGCACAATATGCACCATTTCTTTTAAATTCTGAAGCCAACCTGAGAGTTAGTATAGCCATCATTAACCTAAAAAAAAGACCTTTATTTCTGTGGAAAAGATTTTTTATGCATTTATTACAGAATTAGTGGATGGAAGAGGAAGGCAGAGCAATCAGCACTGTTTCTTTTTTTCTTAAGGTGAGATTAAATCAGTACTTGGAATCACCTCAAGAAAACCCCACATTCTTCCAAAGAAGGGGCTGATTCTATTTCAAATATTTGTACTTTATCTGGTCTAAACCAACAAATACTGATTTAGTAATTATATATGTTTTTCTTGATGTACAGGATATTATATAACACATTAATTCTATTAAACTATGCATTAGTCATATTAAGCTCTGGGAATTCCTCTTCAAATTAGTGATATTTTACCCATCAATGAAATGGTAAATAAAAACTTTTAAAATTTACTTTAGGTAAATATGTATTTCTCATTTTGAATTCATGTTTTTGGCTCATATAGTATCTTCAAAGGAATAGTTGTTTCCTCTACATAATGAGGCACAATTTCAACCAATTTAGCTTTAGGCACCTGTGCTACGTAATTAGGAGCCTACTCACCCTGACTTCCTAGAGTCAACAGAGAGAGAAACAACTCCAGAGAGCAATCCGTCCTACCTACAATCTCAGTGTATCTAGGCAGGTATCCGTTGACTATACAAGGCAGGCTGGGATGACTGTGGTCCTTAAGTTAGGAGTCTTAGATACTTGAAATTAGGCAGCATGATCCTGAGACTGAGAGCCTGAGCCAGTCTGCTAAGTCAATGGGAAAACCACCCTGGACTTTAAGTGTCTTTAAGGTCACATCCTTAGAAAGAGAAACTAAGAGTGAATTAATGCAAAAAAACAATTAACCGCTAGAGTTCATACTCCTGGTTGCGCTGAAGCACTTTGGGAAGTCTTCTTTGACAAGGATGCCTCTTGCCAGACTTACTGTCGCTGTAGCCACATTTCTAATCACATGCAGAATCTCCAGGATCGTCAGATACTCACTTTTCACTCCACAAGCACTTTAAAAAAGAGAAAAAACAGTAAGAAACCCACTTAGAATGTATAGCATGGATTAGAAACACTCTCTCCTCTGAAGTGTGAAGCGCTAGTAAAGTATTTAGTTCTCACAAATGTCTGCATCAGTGTGTGACAACATGCCACTTCGACTAGTTGGCTCTTTTAAGTATGTAGAGTTTGGTACTTCTATTTGCCCTGTTTCTGTGCATTGATTCTCTAACATTGAGTTTTATCATTTGCTTGAGCCATTGGGTAAAATATATATCAGACATGATTTAAGTTATTTTATCTAATCTGGTTCTCGAAGACCAATGCACATAAAGACCATATTGCAGCAGACAGTCAATATCTGCAGAATTAACTGTCTATGAGTCAGTCATGACCATTCCTTCATATGTTTCTTCTTGATTCAGAAGAAAGCTTGGCTAAACTGGAGGACTGAAGTGGGTCAAAACATAAGTAAAATTTACGAGTCCAGGTCATTTTAGTTAGGGCGCTGAATCCTACTTTGCACATTAAACTGAAATTATTCAGTAAGTTCTCCAGTCTTACAGCAGTGAAAAGGGTAAATCAGATGAGAATCTCAGTCTTAGCAGGAAAGGAACTTGCCTGGAAATGTTTATCAAAGAGAGCTGCAAGATCTGCTGAACAAGAACTGATTGATTCACAGGGAGTAACACTGAAAGGAGCGTGGGCAGTCTGTGGTCCAGTGTAACCATGGATGAGACAGACTCCGCTAGGGTAGTTACGAAGTCTTGGAGGATGCAATAAATTTGCACAATCTTGGAAAGCTTGAGTCTTTACATTTTCAAATCAGGTTACTTTTCTTCTTTAAAAGTGTCCATAGACCAGGGCCGAGGTAAAAAATAAGTTAGTTTACATTTCAGTAGCTTCCAGATTCAAAGAATATGAAGAATGTCGCAGAAGAAAATTTCTCCCCTTTCTCTTAAGGTTTTAAGCTCCTTACTCCAGGCCATCCATAGCCCTACCATCCTTGTCTATCTACTTGTACTTGGAAAAAGTCATCTGATCAGTGAAATATGAAATCTTTGCTCAGTGGAATTATGAAATTTTTGTTGCATTGGGATGATACTTGATAGAAGAGACACCTAATGTTGGCTGAATAAAGCAAGAAAAAGTTAGTGTCCTTTATATTTGCTTCTGCTTTAATTAAGATGGACAATATCACTAAAAATTTTGAAATTGTGCTAAATTTGTGGAAAATGGGGATAAGCAAAACAAACTTGGTAAAACTAATACTTTTTCAGGAGTTCCCCTTCTAATTTTTCTTACTTCAGTCTTGGTAATGGATTTTGACAACGCTTTGTGAGTTTTATATAAATTAAAATGTGATGCTATTTAGATTCTTGTTAACTTTCTTTATATAGATTTTGCTAGCAGACCTTTCTCTCCTTTAGGAGCCTCATAGATGACAGATTGTGTGGTAAAATTATTTATCAGCCAAAACAAAATAAAAAATATAGTGGCTTTTTTTTTCACTTCACTGTTTTTGACTTAACTTTCTTTTTTTTTTTTCCCACTCTATAACATGCTCACAGCTTGGCAATCTTTCAATCTGTATCCAAACTTTACCATGTTAGATATACTCCTTTTTCTTTGTATTCCAGGAAATGTGGGGTTTGGATGTCAGCCACCTTCCTCTGTTCCTGCAAAAGCCTCACAACGATCAATGGCTCCTTGCCTAATTAGTCCCATCTCTCTTATACTGCAAATCCTTTCTAAACTGCTTTGTTACTAGATTGGCTCTGCTATTCAGTACCTTACATGGAGGATACCCAAAGAGGGGTAATACAGCTCCGACTGAGAGCGACTGGAATTGTATCCTACCTGTTTTTAATAACTGGTTTCTGTTCCAGCAAAGCTTCCACCATTTCAAATCTCAGTGACTTTATAGGAATCTTATATGAAAGAGATTAATATGTGCAAAAATATAGTTAATAGAAACAATGTGTCATTCACTGGCATGAATGAATATAGAACATTTTTCAGAAGTTAGTAGATTGAATAAAGTTATTATCTTGCATTACAAATTACTTCCTTAGTCCAGCCAGCTCTTAGCAAAGGAAGAAGCCTGAGGTCACGCAGGCTGGCATGAAGCTGGTAAATCTTCAAACCTGAGAATATCTGGAGAGCTGCCTGTGGGGGCACTTTTTATGCCAGTAATTGCTATTAGCCCCCGTACCAGAACTGGAAATAGAAACCTTCTTTCATGTTAATGACTGCTTTCTAATTGCATAAACAGCAATGAGAAAGCAGTCCTTTATAGCAAGCCACTTCTCCAGCTTAGGGAGGAAATAAAATTTTTGTGGCGTTCCTGGTGTCATTGCTGTGGTGAATGTTGAGTCCAAGTTTCCAACAGGCAGAAAGGATGAAATAAAATGTCTTGGAGTCTGTCTACAAAGTTGAAACATTACCCATGATTGTTTGCATGAAATTAATTTAAAAAAATCAAGCTGCAAAAAATAAAAATCAGAAAAGCTAACATTTTTTTCATAACATCTAAACCCAGTTTTATTTCCCTGGAACATAAATGAGGGTAGAAGAGTGGATAGTTAACAAGTTATGAGAAACATGTTAATTAGACTTGATGTCATGGTATTAGTGGATGTCATCTGGACCTAGCAGTCATAAAACCAAGAAGTTACAATTGAAAACTGTCCTAAATTTACTGGTCATTATGCTCTACATGCTTCCAAAAGAAATATGTCACAGACATAGGTTAGATTTATTCATTATTTAGCTTCATCACAAAGGTAAACAAATATTTTATTGCTTGATAAACAATACTTCACCTCAAGGGCAGTTTTCAGCACAGGTTATTCAGTTATAAGTTATGCTGCTAAGACAATCTGACAGCTTGCATAAAATTATTGCTGTCCAAGTTAAAGGAAGTATGTTTCAATGAAATCATACTTGCTTCATAAGGAGGCTGTAGCTTTGTTTACCAATTAAAAACATTATTTTGTTGTAGTATCATTGTTTGTAAATCAAATAGCAAGAAAATATCTAATTTGAATTACAACCTTTTTAAAGCAAGATAATAAAGAACAAAATCATCACAATGTCAGATCTTTAGTTTCCTTCCGGTTGTGTATGTAGCATTGCTCAGTCACTTGAAAGAACTGCTATATGATGTAACATAAAACAGCCTCAAGACTGCAGCAATTACAGTCTAGATATTTGACATACACCATGTGAATTTAAAAAAAAAAAAAATCTGTTCAATCTAATTCACGTTGAAGCAATAGAAAGCAGAAGGGTGAAACACTCGGCAATAGGGACATTTCTGTAAATACAGCTCTCTTAGAAGAAACAACTTGAAACCACTTGTGTAGCTCAAGGGCCCAGAATCAATGAGAGTTCTGTCACCGGTCAAAGTCCATTTGCGGCTTCTGCTCTGCTCTCATCAGCCTCTGCAAACCGGTCATATAATTCGTTTGGTCGTCTAATTTTATCTGTTATACTGAATGGAAATGGTGTCTAGATGGGACATCGATCCTTCCAAACCCTATACCGTACTCTTCTAATTAATCCCCCAGTTATAGCAATTAGGACAGAAGATAATATAACATGGAAAGCTTTAAAAAAACGAATAGTACTGTGTGCAGCGTAACTAATGATGCCTGCTTTCCCTCCTGTCTCTGATGTCTAGGAAAGGGTGATCTCATTAGCCTCTTTCACAACGAATAATAATAGGGTGTCTCTTCTCCATCCACCTGCCAGTTCTCATAAAATTATAAAAAATGCTTATCTTTAGGCTCTTTACCCCTCTAAAATGATGTTCAAGAATTACTGTGAGTTTGACAGACAGACTGACATGGGAAACGACTGCATTCACTCAATTTTGGAAATTTACTCAATTACCTAGAAAACCAGGCTACAAATTGCCATCTCTCCTTATTTTGCTATGTTAATTCTGAGAATTCCTAGCCAGCTTACTGTAGAAAAGAGAGATCTGGACATACTCTTCCAGTCTCTTTACTGTGGACTTCCACATTTCTCTCCCTGTAGATGAAACTCTGGTTACATCGGGCAGTTACAAGGAATAGCACAAAGGTTGCTCTTGCCTGGTTGCCATGCCCCTGAACTACAACAAAGAATTACAGTTGAGACCTGGGAATCCTTCTGCAGCTTTTCCACAGCTGCTAACGTAAACAATGGCAGCTACTAGCCAGAGGTGTGTGTAGATCAGCAGCTGTTCTTGAACAATAGCTCTTTAGTGGCATATCCCCTGTTTAGACCCTCATCCATGTCAGCTCAAACACTTTGTAGCTTGTGGGTATCTCAAGAAAAAATTCTGTAATAGGCTTGCATGTGTATGTGCAGGTCTAATGCAGCAGAGGTTTAAGAGCACGTTGTCATAAAAACCCAGCACAGTATAGATTATTCATTATGACCATGATACTAACAAGATGAGAGTACTTATTGGGAGGAAACAAAGGCCTTGAACTTGTAAAGGTCTTAGTAATTGTTGTGGCATTGCTGCAGTCCATCTCTTTGAGCTTGGGAGTAGCCTGCAAAACACCCGTTAACAGCTGGTGTGGAAGTGAACTGTGGCATGACAACTCTGTAACATGCTTCAACATTAGTAAAAAACATACCTATGGGAACCCATTACTTGATGCAACTTACTGGGGATTTGTCTGGCTATCCTCAGGCTGGCAGATAGAGACATGTAACAGCTCCAGGTGAGTGCGAAAAAGGTCACAGAAGAGGAAGTTACAAACAAGGTAATAATCTTTTTTTCCCCCTACTTTCCAGTGCATAACAACTAAATAGTCTTACCTTGTTAGTATTGCCTTGATAACAAATAATCTATACAGTTTTTGTTTTGTACGATCATATTGCATTCTGTTATCACTGTGTGTCACTTAAGACAGAGTAACAAAGAAAGATTTCAGTGAACTTCAGAAAGTTTGTATGGGGATAGAGCTCAGTATCTCCAAGATAAAAGCTATCCGCAATCCCAGTAACTTACAGAATTGGGAGAACAGCAGTTTAAAACCCCCACATTTCCCTAAGCCATTTCTATTCTATGAAAATATTAAAGGCAAACTCTTCAGTTATTTCCTTCCTATTTCTTCCTGCCATATCATCTTCTGGTTGGGGCCATTGGGCAACTTTTCATACTTTCTTAAGTGTCATATTTTCAGTGACATTTCATAAATGTTTAAGTGCATTCAGACCTTGAAGATCAGAGAGTGAATGAACCATCTCTAAATATGGTGACAATTTGAACTCTCATTGCTGGGCATTAGGAACGTAATTTTGAGTTAATGGTGAGCACCTCCTGCAAAGTGCTGCACACCTCCTGCTCCTAATGAAATTAATGACATCTAAGAATGTTTAGCACCTCACAAGAATAAGTTCTTATTTACCACCCAAGAAGATACCAGAATGGGTCATAATTATTAAATTTAAGCCCTTGTTTGTCATTCCTATTAACTTTAGCACCATCAGGAAGACATCCTCTATGAATTATTTATCTATTTTTCCTTATACTGCTACATGGGTAAAATTGCAGCTCAGAATGCAACTGCCTATGTGTAAATGGCTTTTCTTAGTCAGCATCAAGATGTATTGATCTGTGATGTGCTGTATAAATTATATATATTAATGTTTCAATCATTGAATTGGTATAATACCTGACAAGATAATTCTCTTTTTAACTAATATATATGTACAGTATTAAAAAAAGCTAAACAAGGAGTAAAATATCTAGCATTTTAACATTTAAAATACAATAAAACCGACCCAAAATTATACTTACAGAAAAAAATCCCAGTAAAAGTGCTTGTTAAACAACTTAATTATACCAAATTTCCTAGAATTAATTTGCCATATATGAAACACTTCACAATGATCAGACTCCATATTCTGCATGCGATATTAAGCAGGAAAATTCAGCAAGGAGTGATTTTACTATTGCAAGCCACATTCACTCCAGTTTACACTGTTGCACTTCTGATTAAAGCCACAGAAGCAAACAGATTTAGTAGAATTTAAACTTGTGTAACTGGGAGAAGAATTTTAATACCTTCACTTTTGTTGGTGTATCATGAAAAATGGTTATTTCAAAGGTAGAACTAATGGTTAATATCATTCATATCATTGAAGAAATCTTTCTACTGTGAAAGAAACACTTTTTCTACTGTAAATATTCTTTTTTCTTTGACTAACAGCAACAAAGGGCAATAAAGAATTCATGTTTCTTTTTTTGTTTTAAAGATACAATGTCAGATCATAAGTGTGCCTGCCTTTCTTCTCCTACTATGTTTCATTACGTATGGAAAGCTCAAATACAGTATCTGGTTAATGCACTCAACCTTTCAGGAAATTACAAAATCCAGTGTTATGTTTGAATAATAGATATTTTGCTATTTGATTTGGCGGAATATAAATATCGTGACTCTAAGTAAAATAGGAATGACATAAGGAAAAAGTTGTACATGCGTACGCTCATAGAAAATTAAGAAATGTACACGTTCGTGTCATTTTAAGCTTGATCTAAAAAGTTTTGTCTAGCCAAGTACATTTTTCATGGTAATACTGTAAAGATAGATAGATTACAGCTATTGCCTTCTGGGTTTCTTTGTTTTGTTTTGTATTGGATATGTAGTTGACAAGATGATAACTTTTCAAATAAAAGAATGTATGGTTGGTAGTAGAACTGCAAATAATTCGTTTTATTTCTTTTTTTTTTTTCAGTTCACTGCCTGAACAGAAAAATTAAAAACCCCAAACACTCTTGTATGTTGACGCAGAGGTAAAATTCATTGATTGTGCCACTGGAAGAAAAGAATGAAAACAAATTAATTTATTCATAAAATTTTGTTAGAAATATTTCACTTGGGGTTTTTACATTATTTTTAAATTTTTCCCTAATTTTGGCATTTAACAAAACAAGAAGTCATTTCAAACCAATAAAAAAGAAATGTCTTGCCTAGAAAATGACAGACTTTCAAATTTCCCCTTTCAGCCAAAACTATTAAAAGTTATTTCAACCCAAAGGCTGTTTTTTTCAGAGAATAGACTGTTTGTGGAAAAAAGGTCATAAAACACAGATTTGCTATTTGCTATAGACTTTTCAAAACTCATTGATTAATTTAGGCTGTGACCTGGGTTTCTCTGGTAAAGCGAAAATTTAAATTTATATCCTCTATTTGGGTTCAAGTCTGTAGTGACAGCTAATACAAAATTTGCTGTCCTTGTAAGTACCATGAGCTTCAGCAGGGTTTTATGTGGGCACAGGGATGTTTAGTATAGAATTCTTACTGAATGACCAAGGCCTGATTTTAAAATTCATGATTCCTTATGTAAGGACCCATGTGTAAACACAAACATGTCCACAGTGAGTGTTGTCTTCAGAAAGGAACCTGCAGGGTGTGGTAGCCAATTGGAGAATCCATAGTTATTTGAAGCATAATGTACATGCTTACCTTGCAGTTTTATGCTCTGCTGATCAGCTAAGTCTATAATTGGGAAAGCTAACATTTTTTTAGGCTTTGATCCTCCCAGTAATTGCATACATGATTAATGTTACACTCTTGAACAAGTATTTTGACCCTGGAGAGCCATCCAGAACATCTGCATTAGTTTCAGAATGGTTATGTGTAAATTTACTTGTGTCTTGGACACTGTTTACCTCTATTTTTGTATTGGCTGAGTATTTCATGTTTTACAGTACAACTAATATATGTAATAAGGGTTCTGATTATACTTCTTACTCCTTGACATAAAATCTTTCTCCTACCGTGTAAGTAAGATTAATTTGTAATCTTATTTGCTTACTTACGTCTCCCACAGTGATCAAAGTAGGCTAAATATGTAGAGTCTCGAATACAATTTGGGCGTAAATTGTAAAAATTAAACACTTCTGTCCATATGCTGCTGCCTCCCATTAACGATATGCCTGTATCTAACAGAAAAGATTGCTTTACTTTATTGTTCAGGAAAACACACAAAAAACCCCAGGTTTACTAATATCAACTGTAAAGAGCAGCTTTTATTACCAGTGGCAATTGGAAATCCTAATAATATTTAGTCCTGTGTATTGTGCATGAACTACTGAATTACTGTCCAATGAATCTTTAGATATTTGACATGTACAAATATTAACAATTCCATGGGATAAGTAAGCAAAAGGTAATTCTTGGGATGACATATGCTTATTTGATGGCATTGCAAGGTTATAATGAAGACTGTTAGCAACATGAAGTGTTATTCAGTGTTAGTAAAGAATCAACCCCAGGGAGGAACCTGAAGAGAGTTGCAGAGGCTCTCCAAAGGCACATTGCAAGGTGGGATGCATCTCACCTAAGTTTAACCATTTAAAAATTAAGAATTTATTCTAAGATAGTATTCTAAGCTCCTTTTATTGTCAACAGAGAAAGGCAAGCAATTGTATCTCATCTTTACTTATAATATCTTTCAGTATATTCTTCTTTACTCTTAATATTTGTAATACTTTTGCATAGAAGAATAATAGGAAAACAGATGCCAGGAGATTCTTATAAGATATCTGTATAGCTCTTTGGCATCAAAGGCAGTTCTGTGAGAGCAAGAAGACATCCTTAAAATACTCCTTACTCTGTGAGACATACAAAAGGTCATGGGCTGAAAAGTGAAACATGGCCTCGCAATTGAAATAGTCTACTGCTGTGCTGGAAAGCTGTTTATTTCATGTGTCCTAAGTCAACATCCCTTCTGTGTCATGTAATCGCTGTTAGATAGACGTATGCTATTGCATGAAGCTTCCGTGCATTTAACACAGTGTAGAAAAAGGAAACTAAAATTGTCTTTGATAGGATTAAGTTATACATCTAATCCTTTTTGTTCCAGATGTCAATACATAAAAGTCATATCAGAGACTCAAATGCAGAACCTCATACATAATTTTAATCCCTCATCCTGTGCTGTAGGTTACAGATCTGGAAATTATAGCATGTAAAAGCTTCTAAAAGTGGATCCCTTTCTCATTGCTTTTAAATCCAGTACTGTTAATAATAAACATTTTACTGAGTTATTTTGGAATACCCTGTGTGAGAACTAAATGAATTGCAAATTGTTTATACAAAATGATGGAGGGAGTTCAGCATTTCATGGCAGGTGAAAAGCATGTCACACATACTGACTTTCCATCTGTGGCTGCATACCTAGACAGTGCCAAACTGAAAACTAGGCAGCATGCAACAGCTAAGAAGACAAAGTGGGATGTGCATTTAATTTCACCACAAGAACTATCACATGCCATGAAACACATCAACTCCTACTGCAAAATAACTATTTTATATGAGTGTGTATATGTATATGTATATGTATATGTATATGTATACACACACATATATATGATATATATACACATGTATCGCTTGTTTGGATATACTGTATTTCTCCATTATAGAGACAATCTTGTGTGACTGTAACAGCTGTACAATTTAGGTGTATGGTACTGTGCATGTTTTGCAGGTGCCAAATGACGAAAATCTATATAAAGTCTGCTAATTTTCTGGTGCACAGAAAATTGCATGGAGATTACAAAAAAAGGAGCGAATTGAAATCTGTGTATCCATTTGTTTTGTAAACCACCAGTCTCTCAATAAGAAATAATAAAAAGACTGTGCTTCTGAAGAGCCTGAAATGCTTTATGCTTTGCTGCTGCAAATTTAGTCAGCAAAAGCAGCTCAACTCATCTAAAACTCATTTCGGAGTTGTGCTGACATTAATGAAACCAACAATGATACTGGTGAAAAACAATGACAGAAAGAAAAAAGTTTTTTATTTTAAGCTTCATTGAAAATAAAAGATAAAACGGAACATTTGTCAAATGGAAACAATTTGTGATTAACAGAATTTAAAAAGTCATCAAAATTTAAAATAATCATACTTCAGGTGTTAATGGATCACAGGTAGGCTACATTTATTGCAACAAGAGATTAAAAAAATTCTAATTTATTACAGCAAGAGATAAAAAATATTCTAAAGATGACAGAGTGCCTGTACCCCCAGACTTTTGGCCAAAATTGGTGCAACGTGGCTGTGATTTGTTTTCTGCTCAGATTTCAGATTTCAGATCCTATGGCTGTCCAGCGATTTGCCACATTCATAGTAGAGTAACAACTGTAAAACAGCTAAGGGGCTTTCTGGAGCTCCCTGCTGTATACGCCTGGCAGATGCTTGCAGTAGATCCTGACAAGGTTGGATGCTCTGTTGGGATCACTTTTCCATGTTTTCAGGCAGGCAGTCCACACAGATGAGTAGTTCATTTCTCCAGTGAAGGCTGCTACTGGTGATGTGAAGAGTCCTTCACCAGCTGAAGAACCTGGTGGAAAAAAGGGCAGAAGGCACTTCAGTTTTCAAGAGTAATGCTTGTCTCTTTACTTTGTACCCAACACTTGGAGAAAAGATGCTGGAAGTACAGTTCCTGACCTGATCACTTTTTCATGTATAATTGGGAGTGAATAGAGAGGGAGTCCCGAGGAGGAAAAGGAAAGCAAAATGGACTTCAAGGCAAATAAACCCGTAGGGGAGAACAGGGAGGGAGATGGATAGGAAAGGTTCCCTGGTGCGGCAGGTAAGTGCCCAGATATGAATATAAAGAAAGGTAGGAGTCCCTTCAGGAGTCCAGCTTAATGACATCCCTAGAACCTCTTTTATTGTAAAGTATATCTGCCAGCTTTCAGAGGAAAAAAGGAAGGAATTGTGTGCAAATTTTTTGTTGTTATCACAGAATTTATAAAGCCTACTCTTCTCCTTGCTTTGATGATATCAAATGTATTTCATAGCTTCTCCTAAACCCAATCTGCCTTACTTGGATTAAAAACATTCCCCTCTGATTTTGCATTTATGACAATGTAATTAGTGGGGAAGTGTATCTCCCCCTTCTCTTAGTTTCTGCAAGTCTTGAGTAAGTATAGTTGTGTTCTCATTTTCTTTTTTTTTTAATATATCGGGAGGAAACAATACCATGCACCCACTTCGTGAAAAACTGTCATGTAACATGATGTGAAAGATACTTATCTTCTGACAATCCAAATGAAGTCATTGAAAAAGGACTACCTTTATGAAGTAAAAATTCTCACCTAGTTTATCTAATTGGGTATGCAAACTCCATTTTATCATTAACAAGAATTGTCATCTAATGGTGTTCACACTAGTTGCCCTAAGGATAAAATGGCAATCAGAGACATTGTTCATTCTATTCGGGCTTCTGAGTTGTCATGCAAATCAGTATGCAGATATAGTCTGAGGATGAAACAAATAACCTCAGTGATGAAATGAAACATGAAACTCTCATTTGAACCTTTTGGTGTTGCTTTACTGAGCTTCATTGCCTAAACAACAGTATGCATATTATTACCATAAACATTTGACATTGTCTTGGCTTTGTAATGTTCTGGTGGGGAGTTTGCTGTGACCTTATTATGTCTTTATATTTAAAGACTTGAACAATAGTTTTGTCTTCACTGCAGCCATAACTATGTCTCTCAAAAAAATTTCCAAAGTTACTGTTTAGAATGGGGCAGTTAATGTAGGTCTTTAAAGGAAATTCTATTATTGCTTCAGTTGGTGTACATTTTTATACACAGTTGTCCTGGTTTCGGCTGGGATAGGGTTAAATTTCTTCCTAGTGCTGTGTTTTGGATTTAGTATGAGGAGAATGTTGATAACACACTGATGTTTTCAGTTGTTGCTAAGTGCCCTCCTAGTCCAAGGACAGCTCCCGTGCCTACTGACTGAGCTAGGTACACAAGATGGGAGGGAACATAATCAGGACAGCCAGCCCAGCTGGCTAATGGGGTATTCCATACCATGTGACGTCATGCTCAGTATATGAATGGCAGGCATGATCCAGGAAGTACCGATCGCTACTTGGTTATCGGTCAGCGCGGGTGGTGAGCAATTGCATTGTGCATCACTCATTTTTGTATATTCTATCATCATCGTCATCATCATCATCATCATCATCATCATCATCTTTTTTTTTTTTTTTTTTTTCCCTTTTGTGTTCTATTAAACTGTCTTTATCTCAACCCACGAGTTTTTCTCGCTTTTACCCTTCCTATTCTCTCCCCATCCCACTGGGGGGGAGTGAGTGAGCAGCTGCGTGCTATTGGCTGCCTGTCAGGTTAAACCACAACAACAGTGTACCTATACATACATATATATATATAAAATTTGTATATGTCTATCTATGATTTAAATATGCATTTACATTTGTACATGGAAGAGTTTCAGAAAGGTCAGGTTTTTATGTTTGTCTTCTTCCCATTCCTTTTCCAGGAAGACTTTCAACCCTTAAAAAAATCAGAACTAAATTTTCAGCTCTTGATGCACAAAAAAAGGAATACTTATAAACTCCCTTTTTGTAGATTAGTATAGCTAAGCAGATAATGAAGGGTGAAATCTGCAAATATTTATTTAAATGAAACATTGAATTTTCCATGGCAATATTCTAACTTGTTTTGTGCTCACTTTGCAAGAATATTCTAGGAAATTAATTTACTGAGAGGCTGCTTAAAATATGTATTGTTACTGAATAGTGGATGATACCAATGAAAGTCATACTTGTAGTTCTAATATGCAATTATTGAAAATGAACAATAAGCTATTACTTCTAAGCTCTGCTCTGCCCTGCAGAGAACCAAAAAGAAAATGTGACTCCTGCTTATATGCTAGCTGCAATACTTTACCTGTAATCTCCTGCTCTTCTTTTCCAGTTATAGTCATACATCTTCATCAAATACATAGTCTATTCCTACAAACATTTTATGTGTTCGTAACAATGCACGGTCTTATAATATAATATTAGGGACATGGTGTAGTGGGCATGGTGGTGTTGGGTTGACGATTGGACTCGATGATCTTAGAGGTCTTTTCCAACCTTTATGATTCTATGATTCTATGATTCAAACATGGGCAGAAATATTTGTAGAATGGGAAATTTATGGGGTAAGACTTTTGGGGTAAGACTTGTATTCATATAGATGATAAAGCGTATCAAACAAAAGACCTATTTCTGTTTGTTTGTTACTACATATAAATAATAAAAGATCAAAATCAAATTCATCTTCACTGTCACCTGTTATTCTGTATTTGTAGTAAACTGCTTACTACACTGTTACCAAGTATATTTGCAGACAGAATTTGGCTAATGTTAATGAATAAATAAATAGTATTATTATATTATGAATCTTTAAACTAATCTCAGCCTTCTGTTCAGAGGTGTTGATGCTTGCCTTGTGAACGCCCAAACTCAGGCCTGTGTTGTCGTAGGTGTATGCAGCAGAGAACCATAGTTCCTCAGGTGCTCAATAGCCCGCAGGTCAGACTGGTTGGGTCACAGATCAGCAGATACAAGTGGCTGTACACCAAGGTCATCATGCGAAGGTTTGTGCTCAAAGGACTCCAGCAAAGAGGCAGGCTACATAGGTGCAAGGTATATTATAGTCTCTTGCTCACCTTGAGTGACCCAGTGTGCCATTGCCTCTCGCAGCTGAAAGGAAGATGCTCTTTCACAACTGTTCGAAAAGGAAGAAAGGAAGCTATATTCAGCAAATAAATTATTAACTCTGAATTATTCCCTCAGCTCTATGGTGCAGTCATTGCTGCCCCAGTTTTCTGTCTTGCATGTGAAGCATAAAATATCATCCCTGTCCTCAAAGCCTTTTCTGATAGAAATTGGCAAGGTGGCTGAAGTCAGAATTGGGCCTTATGAGGTAGCATCTTTTGGCAAAGAATATATAATTTTGCAATTTTATTTTTTCAAGATCTTGTTCTATTCCTCTTGAATTGAAAGGGAGATGTGCCGATGACATAAAGGAGGGGAAGAGTGGCCCTGCGGTTTCTCTGACAGGGGAGGACCTACTTAGATACATACATCAATAGCAAAACATTCACACTGCCATCATACTTGGCATAGTGGCCTCAACATAAACTTTTAGCCCTTCTACCTGCTTGCTTACAGGAGTTTGAAACGACTCAGCAGCATGACTTTTCACAGAGGTCAAAGGGCTGAACAGAAACGTCAACCAATGCCGAGATTTTACTGGCTAATACACTGTAACGCTGGGCCTTACTTACATAAGTGAGTATTTTTATTGAACTGAGAGTAGTTTCACAAAGTAACCCAGATGTTTTCAGGATAAATTAAACTTCATACTGTCTTGACTTATATCACTTGTCCCAGCTCATTCATAGTAGAAATTTGTCAGGGCAAAAAGTACTTTGTTCTTTTATTATATATCTATTCAACAATAGAGCTCATTATCTCTGTCTTGCAAATATGGAGGATGAAATAGGAAAGGAACATGATCTTCTGAAAGCAGGACAGTAAAGCAGGGTCAGAAATTAGGTTTGACTTGGTATCTTCTGAGTCCCAAATCAGTTTCCCTCTGTTAGACAGTATGTGTTTCCATAGCGTCTGCTTGTATATCTCTATCTGTACAGATATATTCTTGTATCGCTACCTCTGTATAACTCTCTTTAGAGTAAAACAGTTTTTCTAAATGAACGTTACCAGATCTGAGGTGGTATGTAGATTCAGTAATATTCTATTATTGAAAAGAATATTATTACTGTTTGTTAGTGATTAGGAGCACAGAGACCAGAGGATAAAGTAGATGTATGAAATATTTTGGAGGAAAAGCTGTTTGATTATGCAGATTCCTAAATGCATATATCTGCCTGGATAAATGCATTTTGTATTGAACTTTTTCAGTGTAACAGGAGGAAACTCCACTTTATTAACAAAAAGTGTTGGCTGAAAATGTAGTCAAAATGTCAGTCTGTTCAGTAGTTAGAAATCCATCCACTGTAGAAATTTATTGAAATTTATTAATTCTGAGGAACACAAGAATATTAAGAAACTGCCAAGGAATAAGTCATAGAGTACATATTTTTAAGTCAGCTATAGAGTAAGATGTTTTGACTGGATGTTTTCCTGTGTGAGACTTAGTGTTTAGTAATTATTAAAAGAAAAAGAACATTTTACTTTCGGAATTTCTTTCATGTTTCTATGAACATAAAATCTTAGTCTAGAAATGCAATTAACTTCCAATGGTTATTTCTCTTCTCTATAAATTTAAATAGTAACATAAATATTTAATGTAATTTAATAAAATAGTTTAATGTAAATATAAACTTGTGTTTTACATTTATAAGATGCGTTTTGAAAGTCTGTAATATGCTGATGCTGATGGTTAATTATAATCATGATTCTGTTTGACTAGGAAAGTATATCTAGGATGATCTACCTACAAGAGCATCTTAAATCAGCTGGTTGATGGATGCTCTGTTCAGAGACACATATTACACGATACTGACCACTGATATTAGACCTGAGTGAAATAGTCATCTGTCAGATGGCCTTGGCTCCAAATGCTTCCTGAGCAACTCAGAAAGTGAGAGAAACGGTTCCAAATCTTCATTCCCCATACTAACGTCTTCCCTCCCGCGGCAAAGCAGATGGAGGTACCAGCTACATCACGTGCTGAGGAGAGAGCCTGTTCCCTCAGTGCAGTCTGTGCAAGTCTGATCAGACGCCGTTCTTCTGGAGGCCAGGAGATGGAGAACGACAGAGAAGCAGAAATTTCCCATTGATTGGAACTTCCTCAGTGGATCCGTATAGAGAACAACCAATTTAAATAAGACAGCATAGATATGTAAGCTACTAAAAGTCAGTACATACCTGTATTTAGCCTTC
The DNA here is from genome assembly GCF_964195595.1 of Calonectris borealis. Lineage (NCBI taxonomy): Eukaryota > Metazoa > Chordata > Aves > Procellariiformes > Procellariidae > Calonectris > Calonectris borealis. The sequence continues at coordinate 26,870,239 of NC_134312.1, forward strand.
GTACCAATCCCCTAATGTCCTTTCTACTGGCTCATATAGTCATCCCACAGCCTATTTGGAAAGTCATTCAACCTAAATGCTCTCTATTACGTGAGGTGCAAAGCAAGTTTGAACTTGGCTCGTGGCAAATATGTTATTAAATTCTCAGGAAGAATGCCACTGTATAGCCAAGTATCACTATAGTTTTTTAAGATCCTTTTTTAAGCTTTTTGTGTATTCGTTCTTCTGCTATTATCCTATTTCTCTTTATCTGGATTTCACTTTTTTTTTTTTTTTGGTGATTTCAAGCAAGCCAGAAGCAGAACAAGAAGAAAATTCATTCAAGGCTCAGGCTTGAAGTCATTTTGCAGTTAGGGATTTATTGCAAGGATTTTGGATTTATCCAGCTTGACACTAAACACGTAAATGTCTCTAGCCCTATTTCTTCCTTGTAGTGTGACAAAGAGAAATCCTCCCCCAAAATAAAAACTCTGAGGTATTCAAGGTCTGCTCTGTGACTTACTTTTTGGCCAGCAAAATCCTCTTTCTTTCTCTTCTTTGTGAGTTTAATATCCTGTATAAGTGAAGGGTCTAAATGGGTTTAGTTGCCTCAATTAGTTCCCAGGTAGTCAATGCTTTCCTGAGCTGTTTCTGTATCCTCTCTGGGAATTAAACTCCCAAAGTGGTTCACTGGAAATATGAGGCATGATCTGGAGGTTACCAAAGTCCTCTTCACTAGCTGTGGGTTAAATACTACCCAAAGGTTTAGATAAAGGTTCTGAAATAACCTAGAGTACAGTTGCATAATCCAGAAGAGAAGACTTATTTGCTAAGTTTTTTATGCCTGTTTTCTTATTTGTAAAAAACTAATTTGGGGACCAATTCTCTTCCACGATATTCCAGGATAAACTGACCTTAGAGGAATTAAACTGAGATCAATAACTGAGACAAGAATTGGCTCTTATTCTCCAGTTTGAATATATTCCTGTTAGTGAGTATGTTACTTTGCAGGATTTTTTGGTAGGGCTTTAGTATAGTTGAGATAAGTCCTTTGACTAATGATGGAGGGGGACTCATTGGTTATGGATAGTGTTAGGGTGTATTTTCCTAATGCAGTCAGCAAAAGCATGTTCAAACATGATCTGACTAACCAGTCTAGAAAGTGTATAGATGAGTGCTTGATGAAATGAGGAAAATACTACCTCTGCATGTTGTGAAGCAGATCTGTAGAAGCTACTGCAAATGGAGCAGTTCCTAGGAGATGTAGCTCTGTTATCTGTGTTCAGGGAATGCCAGTAAATGTCAGCAGTCTCTTTCCCAAAGAGATCTGAGTGAGAATCAATTTTCCTACCCTCAAAGTATAGTTGCAATTTTTTTGGAAATGAAGCAATAAAATAAAATTATGATCTTGCAGCAACTTGTAAGGCAATTTTTTAGAGATTTGCAAGATTTATCCTCCTTCCTTGTTCTACCCATGTTATATACCCATGGTCAAGTGATTTGTTTGCACGTGGAAGAGTCTGGCCCTCTGTTCTTCTGACTCAAGTCAGGAATTTGAATCTGAATGCTCTGACAACGCGGGGCGGCTGTAGTTATTAATTGCAAATTCTAACTATTCAATTAGATGGGCTTTTGAATCCCCCTTTTCCCTGAGCACTGTAACCAGAAACCTCTGAAGTCAGTCTCTAGTCATCGTGGCCAAATGAGAGTTACCCAAAGTGCGATGCTCCAACAGAAAGTCTTGTCAACTCATGACAGCCCAGCTATTGCAGACCCACCTTGTCTTAGGCAGATCCCACATGAAGCTCAGCTGAATTTCTCACCTGAGATACTTTTCAGTGCAAAACTACTAAGCTTCACTCATGTTCTTTTCAACATTCATGAATTCTCCTATTCCACTTCTGTGTACAGAGATGCACAGGGAATCTGTGTATTATCAATGCATGAGAAAACACTCCCCTTCTTAGCCCAGATTCCCTTTTCCTGAGGGTCAGCTTTGGAAGTTCCTTTTCCTTCCAAAGTCTTCTTTCACAGAGGCATCAATCTGATTTGGAATAATGTACGTTTCGATAGAAAGCAACAGACTGCAACTGAAAGTTTACAGATGAGGTAATCTCATTTTGAAAAAGAGAGACAATAAAAAAGGAGAAACTATAGAGCAGCTGTAAGCTATGTAATAGTTGCAGAGCAGCAATAGTCAGTACATAGAGGGCTCAGATGCACCAGTTTTCTAATGTGTTTATGATGTCAGAAAGATTTAAGATACTAACTAAGAGATAAAGTAATTTTGAAGTCATGTATTTCCTGGCAGCTAATGACTGGACATTGGATCTGAAACCCCATGAAAGGGCTCGTCATTTTATCTCTCCTGTCATTAGCTGCCAAAAAGAAGTTAAAACTCTATGTTAAATCACACATATCTAAAAATATAGAGGAAAGTAATTACTTTTAAATATTTTGCCTTTATTACCAAATTAAAGTTGTGTTCTTCCATTCAAAGCTCTGGCCTGCATCATTGCTTTTGTTTCTTATTATATTACTCTGTGGAAGAAGCAGGCATCATGCTTGTCAGTGAAATTCTCTGAACCACTTCCCCCAAGATTTTAATAGCATCTGATTTACTGCATTTAGTGATCCTCTGTAGAAACAAACGGATGAAGTGGTTTATAGTTTTAACTTAGCTCCACTTCTCTCTGCCTTTAAAGCACTAATCCCTTTTTATCTAGCGACACAGACAAACAAACCAACCACAGTTCAGAAGAGATTTTTCCAGACAAATGAAATCTCTCAGGACTGTTTAAACCGAGACCTTAAATGAAGATGATTTTGTACTGTGAAGCAGAGGGCCAAATCCCTAGCACATGGAAATCAGCTTAGTGCTACTAACTTCATTCAAAATCAGTAAAACTCTCATCATTCATATTAAATAAGGGTCTGACCCAAGGCTTTCTGTGGAGAACTGATGGTCTTTCTGTGCATGTTTAAGTTTTGAAGAGTTTCTCTGCAGTGTTTCCTGATAAAGGTAGTGATTTTCCCGACACAATGTTTTCTAGTAGCAGCTGCATTAGTAAGCAGGTAAATGGGCCAAGAACCAAATCTGTGGTGGCAAGTTGCACATAGTTTTCTCCCTTCACTCAGAGGCTTCATGCATCCAACCTGTTGGGAATAGTCCCTTGCCCAGACTGTTCCATGAATGCTGCTTGGGCACTGTGTAGGACTGTCCTGGTTGCCACAGGTCAAAGCTGTTTTAGGGACCGTGCTAAGAATTCAATAGTATGAGTGGCTGCATACAAGAGCTTTTGTCTGTTTAGAAGTTGCTTTTAGATCTGGTGCCTTTCATTGTTGTGTAGGAATTCAGTTTAATCCGAGAAGTGATTTTTTAGCCTTAAAATTGATACTTGTGCAAACTGGGTCCTGTTGATTTCAGAACCGTTCCAGAAGTTTGGTGTTTATTGCACTGAACTGCTTTGAAGATTGAGCTCGTTAAAGCTATATTAAATTAATGACTCTGATAAGTAAGTTCTGTGTTGTCTTCTGATAAAAAATTTTTCTGGAAAATCAAGAAGATCCTACAGGCACTACACAAACTGAGTTTATAAGTCTTTTTAAGGTCTTTGTTGCTCACTACGTATCCCCACCATTATGTTAATAATGCACCCTTCAGCTAACGCAATAGTTATAGTCAAAGTTCTGTGCAAAAAGGGTGAGCCTTGATCTGTACGCTGAAAACCAGCCTGAGAAATCAAATCAGGAAAAATAGTATGCTTTGCAAATATCAGTTTCCATTTCTATATGGTCTGAATATCTGCAGTTTCTGTAAACACTGCAAATTATGTATCAGGAGAAATGATCAGCCACAACAAATGTATGTATTTCAATCCAGAAAACAAACAAACAAACAAACGTTGTCAGGTTATACTGTACAGTAGTTGTTCTTCATGTTAAATATTTCACCATTCTGTACAAAAGCCTGAATTTACCTGCTCAGGGCAGACTACTAAACAAGTTGCTAGATTCCATTTTTCTAAAGGAATTGCTTTTAGGACATCGTGCTGTAATAAAATGTGCTGTCCTTCCACAGGCATGCAATCAACTGCATATAGGTAATTGCAATCCAACCCATGTGGCAGCAGGTCTGTCAGAAATTTATTCCCTTTGATGCAAACCTTTACAGCAAAGATGAGTGTATTTTTGGTTTTGTATGTTTGCTTGTTTTATTTTGTTGTTGTTGTTGTTTTCCTTTAGCTGAATACATCTCAGTTGTTGGTAGCTTCATTATTAGCTGGCTAATACTGAAATTGTTGCTTTCATTAAGTCAGTATGGAGCTTGACTCCCACTGTCCTTTCAACTTCCATTAGCAACTATTTAATTGAAGCTCTTCATACAGTTCCTGTTACTCTGACTGGGATGTGCTCAGTTTTTGAAAGAAAATTGCAGCTGTTGCATTTGGGCCATTTACATTTGTAGCAGAAGGTCACCTACTAGTTATGAGTGAAATGGTGACACCTGAGGGCTTGTGGTCTTTTATTTATTTATTTATGTATGTATGTATGTAGAAAAATCTAGTATGCCAAGAGCTACAGCTACAAATAAATAGGGCTCTTCTAACTTCTCTGCCAGACTAGTCCCAAATTTAGATATTGAGCACATAACCACACCATACGTTAATGTTATAATTTTTCCCGAGGTGTTGGAAGTCTTCTATTTCTGCAGTAAAATTTCCAAAACCAATCAATTCTTGATAGTGGGGAGTAGATCAATGTTTCTCTTATACTGATACCCACCAGGAGTCATAATCTAGGGACCTCTTTTAGCTTTTCTGCACAGTCTGACCCGGCAATTATTTACTGCACACTGAGCAGAGTATGTTCTGCATACAGCATAGCCAAAAAAGGCTGGTTAGAGCACTCACTATGGATGCAGATGATATAAGTCCAGTTCTTTTTCACCCTTCCCCTCACCGTGAGAGCATTTGAATGCATCTTTTCCAAGAGAATGATTTAACCATGAGAGTCTCTTTGGGTCGGCCTCTCAGATTTCTTAAATCTATTTCACTTGTACAACAAGCCTTTTATCTGAGAGGAATACTTCTTTCACCTGTCTAAGTTCTAAAACCTGGAGTCAATCTCTTCGCTGACTATGTTTTAAGAATTCATTCAAGGAGAAACATTTTCCATAGGGCAAGGCAGGCATATATCCATACTGTTTTCTTCTGGGTGGGTAGAAATATCAGCTCAGATTTATGTGACCGACGAGGGATTTTAATGCATCTCAGGTGAAAAGGAGATATTGGATTACTAAGTTATTGGATAAAGGGAGGAGAATGCAATGCCTCTGAGAAATGGCTGGCTTAGAGGTGTTTTTAGCATTTTGTCATTGCTAGGGTATGAATCCTGGGTGGCTGCTCTCTTCAGTCCTTGTTAATGCAATAAGTATAGTGATCACCTGTGAAACACCATGAATGAAAGGGAAAGAGGTTCTTAGCTTACTGGTAGCTGCTATGTGTAAGCATTGCTCTAAAAGCATTAAGAGATGTATCTGTTGCTAATGTAGATGGAGACAACATTTAACACTGTCAAAATAGGCAGGAATACCAATTCTCCCGTTTATTTTCTTGTGAATTCCTCAGCACCCCTGTGTTACAATCATTGGGAGATTACTTCATGTTTTTATTATGTAGGCGTTACATAAGTAACAGTTTCCCAAATAAACGGCTATTTTAATGGATTTTTGGATATCACAAATGTATTAACACTAAAATAAGACAGATATTATTGTACTTTTGCTTGGCTCTTGCTAAATCTTTGATTACATACATACTTCCTAGGTTACCTGCTGCTTGCCTACTCATATGGTAAGTGTAGTCTTTTGGGAAAATTAAGAAGTTGCATCCAATAATCCATTACAGTCTCTGCACCTCACACTGCGTTAGAAAAAAAGTCAATAATGTAATGATGAGACCTATTTAACCTCTGACAATACTTATTAATTGGAGCAGTGTCTTCCAAACTTGGTTAGGACTGTTACAAGAGGGAGTTTTCCAAGGCCTGCTTGGAAGTCTCAAGGACTTCTAGTTTTGAGAATACTTTTCTGATATTTGAGAATACTGTCTGATACCAGAATTACTGTTTAATTAGCTGTAGAAAGCATATGTCTTTGCCCATGAATAAGTATTTTCCTGTAAATATAAAATAGGAGGCATTTTGCCCTTGCCATAAAGCATTGTTGTGTTTTGATGGCACAATGCAGCCTGCATGTGGATGCAGGGGCTGTGCAGCTGCATGTCAGTCCTCATCCCATGAAATGTGACTTGCACAGGAAAAGGTGGAGAGTGTTGCTTTCTTAGCACTAAATCTGCTTCCGCTCCACTAAGTGATATCAAATTCCATATTATCAGCCTCTTTGATTTTTTTAATTTCCCAGGTGCAGATATCAGAGTGCACCTGGAGCTGCTGATTAAGTCTTTTTTGTACTCAACCTAAGCAGCCCTCCTCCTCACGTGCATTGTTTAAACAGCCTCTATCAAGTCATCTTTTATCACAGAGGTGAACCAGGCTTCTTCAATATGTCTGGAACCTAAGGATATACCGTCAATCTTTGTTTCTTAACAAATTCATTTGAAAAAAAATCTACTTACCTTTGGTATTAAACATAAATGTCCAATATCATTTTTCTGAGCCCATATAGTATTTTACCTGATCTTCACAGCTGTCTTGCTTTGAATAAATATTGTCCTGAATTGGTTTTGGTTTTTTTTTGTCTTTTCTTTTTTTCTGACAATACTGCGGGAGTTGCCCCATGTTCGCTTTAAATATAAGACATAGTCTGTTCAGTTCAACATTGAATACTACTGTATGTTTTTTCCTGCATATTTTGTCCCTTGGAATGTGAAATCATCATGTGATGTACACTGATGGCAGCAACGTTATCTCCAGATTCTCTGGGAAACCTCTATGTTCTTAGGAAACTACCTATTTTGTGGTACTTCCATCAGTCCTCCTCTCTGCTGTTCATAGTTTCCAGCTGTTGCTTGTCATTGTGCTCCTTCCTCTACAGCTCTACTGTTCTCTCTTGTGAAGAGATATTGTTCTCCCTGTCCCTACCTGTGCACTATTTTTGTATTATGAGAATGCTCCTTTTGCTATTTCAGTTCTGTTTGGCTCGTCTTCCATGTATCGAGGCCACCTGATACAGGACTTGTGCTTTGGGAATGGTAAGTAACATTGCCTGCGCTTGAATCTGAGTGACAGTGTCTCTTCCCAGAAGTGGGGTCCTTTTATATGCACGATTATTCTTTCTCTTATTAGTTCTCTTTTGAAGTCCACATATCTGCAGCATTCAGCAAACCTATCAACTGCTGTCATGAAAACTTCATTCTTTACCTTTATTCCTAGCCTTTTATTATAACAAGTGATCCTGTCTGAAACTGTTTCTTGAAGGAAGTCAGAAAGAATAATAGACTACTTCAGCTTTTGAGACATGCTTTCCTGTCACTGTAAATTTAGACACAATAATAGGAAGAAGCTAACAGTTGCACTTTAAAAAATAGTTTGATAAGTTTGTTTCTTAATTAAATTAGAAGATTTCAGCAGCTTGCCACTGTCAGTTGTTCTACTTGAATTGGTTTCCCTGATCCAATAATGAGAATCTGTCCCATAGAAAGTTTGTCTAAGTTATTACCTTTTTGTAATTAGTCTAATAACATATAATATAATATAATATAATATAATATAATATAATATATAAACTAAGACAGGAAATTGTGACATTTATTGCACAAAACTGTTTTCTCTGAATGAAATGTATTAAAATCCAGGAGGGAAGCTGACTTGTTCTGACACCAGCACACATGAGAACAGCATGCTATATAGCCCTGATGGTATGTAATCATATTATCTTATTTAAATCTGGATCATTAACATTCTTTGCATTTTTATCAACTTCAGAAGATAACCAGCTTATGCTGGTATAGAGTGTTGTATCTGGAGGAAAATTGCTCTCCTGTGAAATGACAAAACTGATTAATATCCAATATTTTATCTTCTGAAAACAACTACACTAACTAGTTAACTATTTTGCCCATACCAAAAAGAGGTAGTGATACATATTGAAGAGTAATTATGTAATTGAAAAATAACTTTAAGGAAAACTGACTTTTAATGTAAAATTTATTTTTAAGAAAAAAATTGTCAATGTTATTGTCCGGCTTTTTTATGTAAAATGGAAAAGGAAAGATTAAAATGTCTGTATTTTTCAAAGATTTTGGTGAATGGTAAATATCAAAGCATTTTTTTGAAAAAATGTTTCTAACAAATACATTTTTCACAAACAATAATTCTTCTAGGTTTGTTTCCTGCTTCTGAATTAAAAAACCCATAATGAGATTTTTCAGAAATGACTTTTCCCAGAAGGATATTTTTGAATGGTCCTAACACTCAAAATTTTAAATAAATGTTGTCTTTTGCAAGAAACACCAGTCTGACCCAGTACCTACTGAACTCAAAGGCAGTATATGACTCATAGAATCATATAATAATTTAAGATGGAAGGGATCTCTGAAGGTCATCAGTCAAGATTCTCCTTCAAGTGGGACTAACTTCAAAGTTAGATTAGTTTTTACAGGGTACAGCTTTTCCAGGAAGACTTTATACAGGATCTAGACATCTGTGATAGTCTGTATGTCCAAGCGTGCTTTTTACATATCTTTTGGGGCTCAAAATATGACTTACTACCAGGAAGGAATGTGAAGTTAGCTCTCACACTTTGGTATGGCTTCCTGCATCTTCTCCAGTTGTGAAAGAGCTTTCAGTTTGAATCTCTGAGAAAAGAAAGTTTTGCTGTTCAGTATCCAAATAAACACTCATTTAAATGCAGTTCACATTTCTAAAAATACTTTTTTTTTTTTTCTTTGGGTTCAGTTGTGAAGCCTGCTGCACATGTATGGATGAAGATCATAAATATAAGGATGTCCTTTACATTTTATGCAAATACTTCATTTTGTCAGATTCTGCATGTGAGCATGATGAAGAAGGGAGAAGGGAAGAAATAACAGCTGTTGACCATTCATGAGGGTTGAATGAGAAGTAGGAGTATGGAGTCAGGATTGTGTGACTGTCAGGAGCACTGGCACAAAAGTGTGGAGGGAATACAATCATCTGGTTCAGAGCTGTGCAGTGAGAGAACAGCAAAGATGATGATTGGTACTATGCAGTCTTACTCTGAGTGACCTCTGTGGGTGCACCACCCCCCTCCAGCAATCAACTTTTGCACACACTTTTATGACTCAAGCTCCCTAAAAATATTCACAGAAAATGTATGTATATACATATAAATAAACAAATATGCTCTCGAATGTTCCCTACAGAAAGACAGGGAAAAATTTAAAGGTGTCATAGTCTGCATGTTAATTAGATACTCTCTTTTGAATCTCATCTAAAGACGCAAAACCAGGTTCCGAGCATGTCCTATTCATATGGCAGTTCCTCGACTTGTGTATTCTAAAAGCCTCTAATACCACTTGATTTGTTGGTTGATATATGTGTGATTGAGGATTTAGTTTGAGGCTCTGAGAACCTGCTCATTGGCACATGTCCAAAGCTGCCTTTATACACATAAGGACTTGATTTATCATTTCATAACATTTTAAATTAGCAAATATATACATAACTTTAGAGATATTTTGTGAAATTACATGGAAAAGCAGTTATGACAAAAAGGATAAAAATATGCACACCTAGGGTGCCTTATTTATTTTGTCATAAACACTTGAATTGTTGAGTGAATCTAACGGAATTTAATGAATCTTCAAGTACATTTTCAGTCCATTGAAAATGACTATCAATTCAAGGTTACTTCATAAAACTGAATCATGAGCAAAGATTACTTGGTGAAGATGAAAAAGGCAAAGAAATAAAACAAACAAGCAAATGAGTATTAATAAATTAGAAATTAGAACAATGGAAAAATGTTAACAGATATTTGTGGCAATAATTTTTTTTTTTAGTAGGGTCTTTCTTTGTCCATCATTGGCCTATCTATCTGTTCAGTATGTAGAAAAATTATCTGTTGACTTCAATAGCACTATTTCAATTCATGCAGGCAACCATTTCCACTTGAAAAAATTGTAAATATCATTCATGAGTGTTTCCTTCCACAAATGGAATTGCAAAGCTATTCCTTTCTCCATACATTTTTCACCCAAATTCCATTTTAAAGTATTATTTTGCACTAGCATTAAAATATGAATAAATTTAGTAATTCATAAGCTTATGTGGTTATATTTTCTTTTACATATATTCTTATGAAAGAAACATTTGTCTTCTTGTTAATTTTTCTCCTTTTCTTGCCTTCAATTGGCATGTGAAACACGAGAGGCTTATAAGATTGCAATTATCTACTCAGTAAGAAAGGTTATTTGTCAAGTATAGAATTACTGAAAACATAAAGGCATTAGTCTCTTTCTCCCCTTTGTTTTCTATGCCTGTTTTTTCTGTTCCAATTCTCTAGCTAGAACTGAGTTGCTGTCTAGACAACTGTAATGCCATCTTTCCTTTGCACAGATAGTAAGATTAACTATTGATTTGGCCTGTATACAAAACTCAAAAATATAAATGCAAACTGGGTTTGCCAAAAGGAAACAGTGCCAGATTAAACTCATATCTTTTAATGTTAAACTAGATAATTTTCGAGATAAAAGAAATAAAGTAAGTTTATTGTAAGTTTACATACTATTATTACTGTATAGCAAGTATATTACATAGCAATTCTACTGAAATTTATATGCTTACACTTCAGTAAGTCATCTGAAATTATATCACTTGGAAAACTATTAGTTTTGCAGCAGAATGTAAATAGTAACAGAGGAATGGTAAAGTGGTCAGGTACTGGTTAAAGAGTAGACACAGAGAGAGCAAGCTAGAAGGAGACCGCCAGTGAAAGTTTCTGGTATTGGTCATGGAACAATGTCAGTTAATATTTTCATTTGTGACCTTGGAAAAATAAGTAGAAGTACAAAATTCACTGATAACAATGATATTGGGAAGACATTGTCAATCGATGGAATGCCATATCCAGAAAAAAAAAAAAAAAAGAAAAAAAAAAAGGATGGCCAAAATAAAAATGCTTTCAAATGTAACTGCATAAAATGCATGGGACTACATCATATTAAAACAACCAACAACCTTTCTCTTACAAGGAGAAAACCTCATTTTCATATAACCAAGCAGCAAGCTGAAATAACCAAGCAGAATCGTAAATTCTGTCGCAAGAGGAACGATAACTCCATCTTCCCCTTTCCATCCAAATATCCTATTATACTACATCTCGCTCTGCTCCTTGGCTTAAGTGACTCTTGTGACCAGAGGTCCCAGTGTAGAGGTTATACAGGATATCCTTAGAGAGGATATCCTGGGTATAGCCAGACACTCCTGGAAGATGAAAAGTATCAGATTAAATTTCCTTCATCTATGGAAGACCTAGAACATCGTTCTCTTTTCCTGCATGTTTTGAGTGTCTACACAAAAATAGGCACTTTTGCTGGCCTTTTAAAACACGGAATCCTACTCAGTGTATGTAGAGGAGGCCAAATTCTGGACTCTTGATTCCAAACTTGAAAGACAAGTATTGTTCAGCATTTCCTGCTAGGCAGCAGTATCTGTTCCCCTGCTTAAAAAGGAGTTTTCATGAAATTAATTTACATTCACTTTTAATGTGTCAGCATATGTGTCAGATATCCACACTATTACAGTGAGGTACTGTGCTTGAAATGAGGCAGTAAAAAACTGCTCAGACCACACAGCTTCCTGAAGTGCCTTTCAGCAGCTGTACATGGTTGTGCAAATGCTCCTAGTCTGTTTCAAAGAAACTAGACCAGGTGAGGGTAGAAAGAAGAAAGTGTTTTAAGTTAATATCTTTCTCTTGCATGAGATGGACTCAAAAGCTCAGACAGGCCACAGTTTCATGATGCAGAAGCTTTGGCAATAACTGAAGTTTACGACATTTCTACCTCTCCACCCCTTGCCATTCGATCCTAGTCCTGCCCTTGTTGCTCATTTGTATTGCAGGATTGTTTGTAACCCCAATCATTTCCATGATCTAGTTCACACTACTGTATTGATCTGGATCACAAGCAACCCTGCAATACAAGTTAAATAAAAGATTGTCCTTTTGTTTGTAATCTGGGTCTGTTTTATGATGAGTTCAGAGCAAAACCTCACAAGCAGTGAACTGGCACAACAGGAAGGGTAGACTGCTATGACATGGAAGTGGGAACATTTTACAGAATCACAGAATGGCTGAGGCTGCAAGAAGCATCTGGAGGTCATCTGGTCTATCCACCTGCTTAAGCAGGGCTACTTAGAGCCAGTTTTTCAGGACTATGTCCAGATGGATTTTGAATATCTACAAGGATGGAGACTCCACAGTCTCTCTGGGCAACCAGTCCCAGTGCTCAATGACCCTCACAATAAAAAATTTTAAGCTTCATTGTCATTAAATATTTTGTGTGGCGACAGCCTGCTCTAAATTAGAACTAAAAAGCACTTTTAGAAGTTCATAGCTGGCTCCCAGCTCAGGTCTTACAGTTAAAGGCTTCAAGCTCCTGTGTCTGTGTAACACTGCCTGTGTCAGTCTGCCTGGATGCATCTATACTAGTCAGTTCTAGTGTGCTTTGCAATGCTTCAGGGCATGGGAATGTGATCGTCCTTGCTAGGCAACTCTCAGCACACTCCCTAAAAAAATCTTGGCCTGTTTCAACTATTTATGTCCCCCAACAACTCCCTGGCATGGTCTGTCAGTCAGAGCAGCTCAGGAGAATACCCAATGGGCAGTTCGCCTTCAGGCAATTTCTTAGTGTAGATGCCAGCCTTCTGTGAATGATCTCAGTGTCTTCGGTATTCTCAGGCATGTTTAATTTTCTGGTATATAAGTGGTCTGTGTCTGTAGGATATCTGAATGTGTGCTCAGCACTGTGACCTGAGCTTTAGTGCATCGAGCTGCTTTACACACCCTTGACTCCAGGCTTGGTATGCAATGTGTGTTAGGGTGATGGGGCAGGCAAGAACGCCAAAACTGCTTCTTTGCTTCTTGTCTTGGTTTCCTGGGAATATTTTCATTAACTCTTTCCTTTTAGAACTTGTCTAGAACTTGAGTTCTGTTTGTGGATTTGCCTTTCTGAATGTTAGCCCTCTGGGCATGAAAATCAATTTCATTTAATTTTTTTAATTATTTACATCAGAGCAGATAATGTTGTGACTCAGACACATGAAAAATAAATGAAGCAGCTTGCTTAATTTTAGCTGAAGTACAACTTTTCAATGTGTTTTAAGCCTTCAAAGATTAGTCTACAATTTAGGATCAAAAAAAGCTCTGAGCAGAGATTTTTGATTGAAAACTGCAATTGCTATCTGTATTTCCAACGGATCTATTTCAGAGTGAGAATGAGAAAATGGACTTCTTGAAACCTCAGTATTTATTTTTAATTTCACCTGCATTTGAGACCTCCTGCTGGCCTACTTCTTTGTGGTTTTCTCAATTTATATTCATTGTAAAACTGATTTTAGGAGAGAATCAATCACTAGGTTTGGAATGCTGATGAATTCCTAATCTTTAGCTGTATGCCTCTTTAGCACGGTTATCTTTACACGATAAATATATATAACTCAAGAATGTACATTAGTAAAATAAGGTACTTCTGTTTTAATAAAATGAGGACATCTGCATCTATTGCTCTCATAAGATCTGCAGGACACTATAAAGAGTTTGAAGTTATAGTACCATAACATAAAAGTATTGTTTTATGAAGATCTCAATAACAAAACCCAAGAACTATATTAAAATAATGTTTATATTTAGAAAATTCTTTTTGTACTTCTGTTAGCATTGTTGTTTGATTGAATACACAAATGGTTAATTATATAAATCTGTTACATCATAACCTACTGAAGCAAGAAACAGCAGCCCGCAGCTTCTTCTTTTATTCATACCTTGCAGCTGTCTTTGTACCACAGACGTTTTTGAAACTTTTTCTTGAGACCCTATATTAATTTGCTGTATTTTTAAGCTTCTCTGAGTAAGTTGTGTTATTTACACTTTTCATTATGTACTCTGAGTTCCAAAATAAATGAAATTCTCTCATACTTCTCTTTTCACTAACTTATTCTGTTCAGCCAATTGTTATATGATAACTTCCAATGTGGTGATTCATCCAAAGTGAGCACACCACATAGACATACAGATACCAGACTACTGTCTATTCTTCTTAGTGAAATTAGCTATTGATTGCGGTTGGCTTTGTCCTTTATTTCTCTTTCTTACTGTAATAGCAAGGAAATGTAAGATGCATATTTATTGACTGGCTGATTATAGGCTTGTGTGTAGCAGTTTTGTTTTCAAATATTAGCTTTTCTAAAAATGTTTGTGCTGTGGACTGACAACTACATTAGTAAAGTAGGAACTATGCTTTTAAAAATGTGGAATGTCCTTGTATACAGTATTTTTACAACTAAAACAGAAAATGTGGCATGATTTATGGAGCAAGGAATTGTACATGCATGAGAATTGAATATAACAACAATATATTTTTCTTCAGATCATGTTCAAATCAGTTATTTTTTCTATGGGCTTAAATTCTTAGGAATGACTTCCTTTTAAATGCATTTTATGCATAGCAGAAGCAGTAGAGAGACAACATATTCTTTCTGAACAACATTCAATACAAAATATAGTGTTTGTGAAAGGGTTAGATTTAACATGTTTGAATGAATATTTAAAACACTATAATTAAGATCATTCTTTGTGGTTCCATAAAAGAACAGCACACTTTCAAATGAATTTAATGGTTATGGAAAGTATAAAATTGACTGGTACAGAAATGAAACTCTTATTTATTGTCACTGACTATGTACAGAAAGGCAGAGGCAGAATAGGAGTCCCCCCCTGAAGCAACGGTATGTCTTACATGTGATATGGAGAAAGATTTCCAAACATTTATCTTTATATCTCTGTAAAATCAGCCAATGAGGCTGTTGCTTGTGCAGATAGGTAGTTAGTATAGGCATGCAGCTATCAGAAATTCAAATGAGAACTGTGCCGGGAAGCAAAACTTCACCAAGTACTGACCTTTCCCTTTTGACCACTCCTCAGTGCCTGAAGGAGAAAAGCTCTGTGGTCACTTCTCTGCTGCCCAGATAATACAGTCATGCTACACAGGACAATAAAAACACATATTGAGCTAGGAAGACATGCTAAAATCTCACTCTAACTTCTTCAAATCCCACAAAAGCCACAAATTGTTTCATTACTCTGCTGAAGATACAGCTTTTAATTCTGCAACTTTCAATTCTTTAAGATCTGGTACGTTTATACTATTTCCCTCTATTTCCAACATTGCAGGTGGGTAGAGTAAAACATGCCTTCAAGTATTATTATTTATGCTTTCCAGAAATGTTGAAATTACTTACCTGTTCACTAGCAGTTAAGACTACTTGAACCCCCATTTTTCCAATGCCAGTCTTTCAGTTTGTCTCCTCTCATGATTTAGTGAGGACACAGGACTTTTAAGTTTCCATGATTCAGAGGCTGGATTCTTTCCTGAGGATAACAAGACTGAGGACTGCAAAAGGCTAGAAAGATAGCTTAGACTGTAGGACTTACGACTGCTGGCAGATTTGAAATGAGGTCCTTGGGGTGAAAAGCACATTAGTAGACTCCATAGTCTACTTTTTCATTGACTAAACTGAAATGTAAAAATATTGTACATATGTTTTGCGCATGTGTTGATATGGTGTATCATGCCATATACTGGAAACTTACACTTCAAACAAGGTAGTTTAAAATCTCAGTACAGCAAATAGTCTTCAACAGTTTTTATAGGCAACTATTAAAATACCTTAATTACTTTCATTAAAAGAGTTTTAGAAGTGTATGCTTTCAGAAGCTTTAAATACACTTAATCTGCATCATCACTGTTAAACCTTAATGTATCCAATGAGATAAGCTTCAAGTACCAGCATTTCCTAAATAATCAAGAAGATTTTTTTAGGATGATAAAGCTGAAGTAGAGAAAAAAGCCATTCCCTTGAGATATGAAATGAAAGTCCTGAATTTCTGTTGCTAGTGTTATATTCATGGCCATGAGGACTTCTCCTTATGCTAAACAAATGAATGGTCAGATTAAAACCATAGGCTGGCTTTCATTCTGAAGATCTTAAAAATTTAGAAATATACTATTTTACAACTTCAATTTCTTTCTCTACTTCATATCACAGCATTAAGAAACCTTATTTTAAGCTACGAACATTAATTGCTATCTGAGTTTTCACCTGTTCCATAGGGACCTCCACGACATCTTCTTGGTTTTGTTAGACCAAACTTATAAAATGCTACTGAAGTAATTATTTTGTATTTGACTGTTTATCAACAGTACCCACAAGACTATATGCATTTTATTTTATGTTTAGATGTAATTAGATACCAGGTAACAATTCTTGAAGACATTGTAAATTATTTTAGTATTCAGATCATTTCTGTATTGCATGTAAAAGTAAAAAACCCAGACACTCAGCAAAGTTTTAATAAAAACAAGGTCAAAAGGTAAAAGGAGGGAGCTGCAGTATCAATGAATTTATACTGACATCACCTATGCATTTTACTTATTTCTAGTTAGCTGGGACATTCTAACAGTATACTGCCTCAGATTTGTATGTGCATTGCTATATTTCAGGGAAGTGTATTGTAATATATTAACACGCTGATTATATGAGTTTAGAATATTAAAATGGCATGTTTTATCTTGTGCATGTTTATTAACATAACAATATGCGGTAGGCTACTTATTATACTATTGTCATTTATACCATAATAGCTAAGGATCTTGTCAGGATTTACATTATGATTCCTTATTTTCAGGGGCTTATAATTCATCAGTAAAACTTTCCTCTGGGCTGAAAGTTGACATGAAAATTCTATGTTCAGGATCATATATTTTGAAACAAAAGGGACACTGTAAAATCAGAAATCATTTTACTGGGTGATTATTTTCCTTTTTTATTGTTTTTCAGAACAGTGGATGGTGCTGAAGATGTTACAGAAAAAATATCTATCTATTTCTCCCCACACTTCCACCAATTTATAACAATATGCTAAAGGCAGCTGAATCACACTTTACTTAAAACTCATATAATCCATTGCAGATACATGTTGTCACCTTCACTCTTTTTGCCGTTTCCTGTGGGGTACATATATTCACTTTCACTGCTCGAGTTTCATGCGCTAGAAACATTTTGCTAGGTTGTATATCTTGTAAAGATTAAGAATGAGATGAATTCACAAGTGTTTGATTTGCCTGAGATCAAACAACAGCTGTCAATTAATCAAAAAAAAAAGTAGATATGAAGAGTCAAGGAAGAAAGAGGAAGGGAGTGTGAGATAAGAGGTGAAGCATCTGCATGTAACATGCAGGCAGAAAACTTCCAGGGAGGACACATGACGGCAACTGAGCAAGGAACTGAGTGAGTTTCTGCAGTGATTATCCGAAGCTAAGGCGGAAGGAAACAGAGCTGTAGTGGATAAATAGGAATGATGATCAAGTAATTTCCATGATTAGCATACTTAAATATTAATTAGACACAAGATTTTGAATAACATGTTTCATTAATCTGAATATATAGATAAGATTTATTCTTCTCAAACTAGAGTTCATATAATAAAGTACATATTAAATCAATGCTGGAGTATATGTTCAGCTCATGAAGGACATACAGTGCAGTCTACTTAGACACCACAGACACCACACAGACTTTTACATTTGAGGCAATCAGTACATAAAAGTAAACATTTCTAGGGCCCTAATTTAGGACATGTTTTGCCTGTCTAATTTAGGGTGAGATGAATATCACCTTAGAAGCAGGGATTCCTCTGTGCTGAGTATAAAGGAAGCCTAGGGTAACTAATTCAGATGTAAACACTGTAAGTAACTCAAGCCTGGTTAGAAGACACCCACTCATGGACATTGTAGTAAGGAGACCCCATTATCTGCCGTGCCTTTTGCTGTCATAACTACTACATCATGTATTTAAATTCATGAGTTTTGGAAGCACAAAATTATGGATTCTTCACCTGGGGCAGGGTCTCTTCAAAGACCTATTTCACCCAGGTCTCACTCCCCAATTACTTTTTGGGAGTGTAAAAGAGATATACTACTACTCTTTGCTGCAGCTTTTCTTCAGTTGATTGACTTCCAGCCTCCTGCTGAAAAGCACTCTCCAAAAGTATGTCTGTATTGCCAGTCAACCTTAAGATACCTGTAAACTGAGAGTCATCGATTGTCTCTTCTAGTAACTGTCCCCTTGGTCTCTGGCGGCAATCCCAGTGCAAGCTCTGCCCTCCCTGGAGCCTCTGGAACTCCACCAGCCACGGCAGGCTCCAAGCAAGAGAATGGCACCAGGAAAATCCTACCTTTTCCCCTTTCTCATCTTCTCTTCTTCTGACAGCAAGATAATGCCATTATGCCTTTCAGGTTTTCTTTCTGTGTTTTCACACTGGAAATAAGGTTTTATTTGCAATTGATTAACCATGAATTAGTTTTAAGGAAATATTTGTGGCCTTAAACTAAACATGTTCTTTAGAAAAAAAAACAAAGAAGTGAAAGATTTGAACAATGATCGCTGCATAGTTAACATATATAGAAAATGTTACACTGACAGAAACCCTGTAATAACACCGAGCATGATCAGCAATAAAATTAAATGAAAATTATATCTATCGCAGGGCAGGAAAGAGTGTGCTTTTTCAAGTGCCTTACTCCTGAATCTCTAGCACATCATTACTTCCTTTTTCCTTTCTCTGCATATGCCAGTTGTGATGGAGAACTGAGACATACATACAAGCAGTGAAAAGTTTCACATGCTTTGCAAGTATGTGGTTGTTCAGACTATGTGTGTACTAAACACAGAAGTGGCAATTGATCTCTTCATAGTCACAGCCTAATGATCTTAGAGCAAGCAGATTCTAAGGATAGTGTTTAACACTGAAGTTTGTAATATGGATTTTAGATTCACTGCAGTGACAATAAAAAGATAAATGGATATTTAAAAAACATGAGCATACAATATGCAAATCAAAATATTTACCTTAGATTTCTCCATTGATATGGCTATATAAATTAATTTCTACATGATTATTTTAAATAGAAAATAAAACCCAGATGTGAAATTATGTGAGCTGTTAGCAAGGAAACAAACAAAGCTTCTGCATGAAAGGAATGACTGTGTTCTGAATTTTATAGCAGCATTAACTTCTTCAATTGTAGCAGAAAAAAGAGGGAAGAAGGAATAAAGGAAGAAAATGGAAAAGCAACCTAGATAAATGCCATTCTACTTTACATCAGTATTGGCTGTCCATTTTATTTGAAGTATCAGTATAACTAAACATTTATTTCACTAAAATAAAAGTAATCAATAATGGCTGGTGACAAAATACACTCATTTTCTTTTTTATGGTTTCCCAAATTGATATTATTCTTTATATTTCTAATATAAAGAACACCTGTTTTAAATAATATCCACTGGTGTTTGAATGCCTAAGCTGAAACAATTGAAGCGAGTGGATTTTCTCTTCGCTACAGAGCCAAAGTCAGTGCTGCAGCTAGATTCAGCCATCAGACACACCTGCCTGTATAAACAGAGAAGCATATCCACAAACTCAAGTCTTTGTTTTGAAAAAATAAATCTGTTCTTTGGAAAAAGCAGCAAAAGATCCACTCCAGTATATAGAAGAGGCCATATTATTCCATATAAATATATAAAGATTCTAAGGAGATAACAAATGATGCTCCAAATTATTTTTAAGAAGAAAGGCATATAGCATACTCTGTCCTACCATTCATAGAAGTGGACCTGATTCCAATCAGTGATACAGTCAGAGATTCCTGGTCCCATTTATGTATGTTTAGAATATGCATAATGGCAACAGTGGGCTCCAGATGTGAAATTTATTTTATAGTTTGGTAATCATTGTAAAATGTAATGGTTTTAATAACAAACACTATTTTTATTTTTCACCACCACCCTGCATTGATGTTGCTGGTAATCCTAGATAACCACAACCAGAACTGTGAAATACATGGCCACAGATAGTATCAACAGGAATAATCTGAAGTATACATACAGAAAGCAAGTGAACACTAGGACTGAAATCTTGAATGACAGAAGAAAGCCAACACTTTAGTCCAGGGTGATAAAATTACCTGATGAGGGGAAAATTCTGAAGCTATTCTCCTTTATTTTTCATAGTGCTTAGAGACAGAACAAGATATTTTTGACCCTTGTATTTTACAAATGAACAAGGAAAGAGCAATAAAATACCTTCCTCATCTCACATATTCCCATTTTACTGTAAATTATACTCTTTCTTGGGAGCAGTAGTAATCTGTGATTAGATCCATGAAGAGATTTAAGCATTGCAATAGGTAGCATTGTATTGACTCTTTAAAGCATTTTGCTGCCTAGTGGAATTGCCCATCCCAGCTCCAGTGCTTAAACTTCCCATAAATGCCTGCAGAAAATTAGGTCTGAAGAATTAAGGTCAATAACATAAATAGGAGCTCATTTCTGAAGATAAGATCCATAAAATACAGCAGGTAGCAAAAGGAGACGTTGAGGTACCTAATAAGACACAGTGAAAACAGGGCTTGAACACAGACAGTTAAGTCCCAGTTACAGGATACCATTCCTGTACACTGGCTCCTGACACCAGCTGCTTATTCCAGCCTCTCTGACAGAACATGGCTAGAAGAAGAAGAGAGTTTGGTTTTCTGTCCTTTTTCTCATCTGTTCCCTCAAAACTTCCACGCAATACAACAATAGCTTATAAGGAAATAGGTTTCCATCACTACTTCCTTTTGAAACTGTCTTTTTTTTCCCATGAAATAAATACATTTTTGTTGGACCAGCAAACATAAACAACTTCCTTCCAGCATATAGCATACTCCTTTGAACAAAGAGAGTAAGTGCCAGTAAATGATCACTACTCTATGTTAAGTATTCAGTAGAGCAGATAATCAAAGATTCTTTCCCTATCCGCTAGCCTGTGAAGTCATGCTGAAATATTGAATACTGAACATGTAATCATTTTCTACTGAGTGAAATAGCTAAGGGACTAGAGTGTTGCTCTTGCTTCACCAGGCTGCAGAACAGAAACAAGCCTGGTGTATGGGATGGCTTTTCACATGGGATGTCCCCAAAATCTGGAGAAGTGCCTTTCTTTACTGATAAAGCTGGAGAAAACAACATATCCTCTAGTGACAGTAACATACTTTGTGTTAGCCAACAAGTGTGCTATGAATGTCTACTGATTTTAGCCTAGCAGATAATCTGGAAAAAAAGGAACACAAAACATTTCGTTGCTGTTCATATATAGTTAGTTTTGGTAATATCTAAAAGCAGCCTCTACTCAGGGAAAGCTAAGGCATTCTACAATTATGGCTGTTGACTGTGAGTTTTTAGAATCTAAATTTTGGATTACAGAATCACAGAACGGTTAAGGTTGGAAGGGACCTCTGGATGTCATCTAGTCCAACCGCCCTGCTCAAGCAGGGCCACCTAGAGCCAGTTGCCTAGCAGGTTGCTCTAGTCACTTAGAGCAGATTCAGGCACCTAAAGGAGTTTTCCAGATAGATTTAAGAGCTTATGTCCCTTTGTGGGTTAGTCCCACTCTATTCATCCTTTAAACATATGTCACATACCAGTTGAAAGAACTGTTCTTCTATAAGAGGATTACCGCATTGTTCCCAAAGGCAAGAAATTAAGATAATAAATATAAATGAATCATATATCCATTCAGAAATAACAAACACATAGAACTTATTTATTACTATTCCTTCGTTTTCTTTCCCGATTCCATTTGATTTCTCTCATCCGAACAGATGGCCTACAAATTTGAAGTTATTCTATTGAAACACACATGAATCATTGCTGAAAAATTGTTGTGAAATGAATTAAGGATTCATTGATAATCTGAGGCTGAAATCTTTTGCTGTCCCCTCTGTAGTCTTCTGCGTTTATATACTCTCTCTTCCAAATATTAGGGTCAGAGTTTTGAACTGATCTTCTGACCAATGGATGTAGCCAGTACTTTCCTCAAAAAGAGAATCATGAGCAGAGAACTGTCCAGGTGATTGACATGACAGCAGCACCCAACCTGTTGTGAGCCTTTGAGGAGACTTAATCACAAGTTTTGTGTGGACGTTGACGTTACCAGACCATGAAAAATGTGCTGAATGGTTATTGTGTGTGAGACTGGGATAATACTGACAAATCACAGCACAACCTTTGTCCCCGTGCCTTGGAACAATAGCTGCTGCCTCCTTGCCTGTAGGCAGCCAGTCTCTGTGGCCATAGCTTTCACCTGGCTTCTGTTGGCTCTCCCAGTGATTGTGAGATATCAGTCCAGCTGACTGCTCCTGCTGGGAACAGTCCAAGCCTCAGCTAGGTTTCAGGACACAGAAGCACACAGGCATGTAAAAATTATAATGATCAATAACAGTGATGATAGTAATAGACGTACTAGTAATAATATTTTGAACAAGAGCGATCAGCATTTGAACATAAAAAAAGCATGGTGCTTGGACCATACCACAGCTGTCTTTGTTTCTCGGGTATTTCCACCTTTTTGGCAGCTCTGTAAACCTTCTGTCCCTGACTTGTCTCTGATCTCCATCACAGGGCAATCTGCTTGACAGTTCAACTATTTTTTTATGATCAGTTCAAAATGTTTTTTCCTGCTATTCCTTGCTCTTCTACCCCTAAAAGGTCCTCTTGTTGCCTGCACTTTTTCGTATTCCTGATGAATGAATGCCCCAGTTCAATACAGGGTTTCAAAGCTGAAAATTTGTCCTCAGATGGCAGAATTAATGTATTTTATTTTGCTGTCTCCATTCAGCAGGATTCAGAGATCCTGATGATACTGTGCTTCTTTACTGCTTTCAACTAGACCATGGGAGATGATGAATCCCTAAACCTTTGGATTTATTCTTTTTTTTTCAGGCATCAGCAGGGGACAAGCAGATTGCAGAGGGTCTTGTCTCTACTGCTAATGTAACTTGTGCATAAGCTATGAGTATGGAACTCAAGGTGTTAATGGTAAGCCAGGTCCCTTTCAAATAGTGGTATCTAGTGGTATTTGAGGTAGCAGGGCAGTATACTATGGATGAGATGGGCATGGATCAAATAATAAAGAGCATTTCCAGGTGTTAAGCAAAGGCTTGAGGTTAGGTGCTGTGCCCATGGCAACCCATCTAGTGTGTACAGACCTGGCACACTGCCGTGGTGTCCTAAATGCCTTGGTGTGCAAAAGCTGGCAGGGTCCTTCAGGTTGGGGCAGCTTTACATGGTGGCTCTTAAAAGATTGTGAAAGTTTTAATCACAAGCAAGTTGTCAAAATTTTCACATTGTTGACTTAACCACTTCCCTTTACATTTTCTGGCCTGCTTAAGAGATGCAGATTGTAATAGGTAGAGGGTGTTTTCACCTGAGCTCTGGAAAGTACTGTATTCCTATTTATAGGAAGTATAATAAATCTTTATACATTTTCAGGTTATGTGGCTTTCCAAACCAGACTTTTGTGTTTCAAATGGGATTTGAATTTCAATTGAATTAATAAAACTCAATGAGGAATTTGCTAAAAATGCAAATTTTGTTTGTTCTGAAGTGGTACTTAGTACAATGTAGCACAGTATCACTATTCTAGTGGTTTTCCCTAGCTAAGAGGCAGCAAGGACTCTCAATCTGATATTCCTCTTTTCACCTGCTGCTTTGCTTTGCTTTGCTTTGCTTTGCTTTGCTTTGCTTTGCTTTGCTTTGGCTTGCTTGCTTACTTCCCCCTTCCTTCCTTCCTTCCTTCTTGAATGCAAGTCCAGAGTTATTCTTGCTCTATAGCTAGGGTTTCATCAGTGGACTGTGGGAAGAGCTAGGTAACAAAAGTAACAGATTAGGGACAGAATTATGTATTATGAGACAGTGAGAGATTAGCACTGCTTAAGGCATAGTGCAAGAATTTAGACTTAGTGGAGCCTTGGAAATTCCCCTCATTTGTCTGTCTCTTCATAAGCTATGTTTCTCTTATCAAACGTTGTGTTGTTTTTTTTGGTGGGGTTTTTTTGTTGTTTTTTTTTCCCTCTTCCCTGAAACAATGAAGCTTTCTTTTGAAGACAACAGCTCAGTAACTCATTAGGTAGTATATAGACTAGAAGGGAGAGTCAATATTAGGAGGGCAAAAATAAAAAAAGAAAAGCAGCTGATTTATAGTACAAACTACAAATAAAGGAGACGATGGAATCACCGTTATAAGAAATATTTACATCTAGACTTACTATCAGTTTATCTAAGCTATTTAAAAAGAGATAACAAAATATATAAGTCCATCATGTAGGAGGAACTGGCATGTTCTCATTCAAGAATTTTCCACTGTTACTGTCTTGGAATTGTCAACTAAATATGATCTGCTGGCTCAGAAAGCTCCTAAGCCCAATTTTTTGTCTTTCCATTTTTTAAATGCAGTAATTCGTTGGATATTGTTAGGAGACAGATTTGTTTTTTTTTTTTTCTTTTGGTGTGAAAACTGTAGGAGAAGCAGCAGTTAAAATATGTGAAACAATGTCCTGCAATATTAATTCAAAATTGTCATGTGAAGATAAGTGAGGGTCCACCCAGACGGATACTCTCTTTTCATTTTTGGTGACTCCTAAAGAATGCAATTAAAGAGGCCATAATATGCTTAGTTGTGTTATAGTACAGCAGTAAGCATTTCACATCTGTTCCCATAGCAACAACAACACCGCAGAAAAAGTTGTTCAGGCTACAGTCTATGTCACATTGGTATGGGGAAGCTCTCCCTGGCAGGGTAATAACTATACCTTTCTAGGTTTCAAAAGACATTATTTAAAACTGTGCTACTAAACAATGACATTACTTAACAAGAGTCTTATGGCACCAAAGAAGGAAGAACTGCAGATGAGATATACATAGTTCTATTTGTAAAAATAATTTAGTTTTTCTAGGACATCACATTAAAGAAAAACAAAATAATTTTGCTGGCTGTAGATACAGTAGAGCTTTTAAAATACCATTGAATTCTGATCACCATACTTTACCTGGAAAGCTGCAATAAGTCAGAAACAGTAGAAAATTACTAATCAGACCCAATTTTGGTTTTGTTAAAACAGCATTATCACTTGTGGCATTGTTAGAACTATTTTTCAGTATGTAGCTGAATGTTTATTGGCGATTTGTTTTTAAAGAGTTCAGGTTTTCTTAATGTACAAGATAAGAGAATGTCCTGGTTTCAGCTGGGATAGAGTTAATTTTGTTCCTAGTAGTTGGTATAGTGCTGTGTTTTGGATTTAGTATGAGAATAATGTTGATAGCACACTGATGTTTTAGTTGTTGCTAAGTAGTGCTTACATAGTCAAGGGCTTTTCAGCTTCCCATGCCCTGCCAGGTGCACAAGAAGCTGAGAGGGAGCATAGCCAGGACAACTGACCCAGCTGGCCAACGGGGTATTTCATACCATATGACGTCATACTCAGTATATGAGCTGGGGGGAGTTGGCCAGGGAGCAGTGACCGCTGCTCAGGGACTGGCTGGGCATCGGTCGGTGGGTGGTGGGCAATTGCACTGTGCATCACTTGTTTTGTATATTCTTTTATCATTATTACTATTACTATTATTTTCCCTTCCTTTTCTGTTCTATTAAACTGTCTTTATCTCAATCCATGAATTTTACTTTTTTTTTTTTTATTCTTTCTTCCATCCCACTGTGGGGGGGAAGTGAACAAGCAGCTGTGTGGTGTTTGGCTGCCTGCTGGGTTAAACCACAACGGTAAACAATCATTTTCCCCTATTAGATTCATTATGTGAACTGAGGTTCTATGGAATATTGAAAGTCTTTCCTCAAAATTAAACAGTTTATTATTGTCTTATCAAATGTTTCTGATATGTTGTATTAGAAGGGAACAGGAAAGGTGTTGTGTGAAAAAAAAAAAAAAGATAATCCTAAAAAAGAAAAGAATAAAAAAAATCTAAGGACATTTTTCTGTTTTCTTATGTGGAAATTCTTCACATTAAAACTGCAGGGATTAGTTGAACTACCTAATAGTTCAATAAAATATCCCAAATTAGAATACATTATCTTAACACATTTGTTCCATGGTAACAAGCACAACAGTTAAGGATGCAAAACGATTTCAGATATAACCTCTAATTTTCACACCTGCATAATAGTTTAAATTGTCCCTTTCAGGGGAAACTTTCCATATTGTTCTGTGTCCAGATTTTGTTTTGTTTTGTTTTGTTTGGGGTTTTTTTAGGTTTAATGATACTCCAGCCAGCTATCTTTAAGTCAAGGAAAAATACATGTTTGTAATTTTAAAAATATTAACTGTATTTGTTTTATAAGGCCTCTCTAGAAAAAAATAAAATATGAAATAAGGAATTTAAGGCTAAGTCCAAGGAGGGAGTTGAACTTATGCTGGCAATATAATTAGGCAGGTCAACTGGCAGCCTTGGGACTTGCTCCATCCAGTAGGACATTTTCATTAGGGCTACTACCTTTCTTAAGAGCTACTTACAGGCTACTTAAGGGCTACTGCCTGTGAGGGCAGGCAGCTGGGAGTTAAAGGTGTGCCTTTCAGAAAGGGTTGTAGCTGGGCCATATCAAGAAGAAAACCTGATTTTTAGGCAAATTTTCTTTTTTTTTTTCAGTTCCAGCTAGTTGGCATAAGCATCTTTCTCTTCAATCTAATCTGTACTGCGAATCCTGCTCATAAGTGCTAAGTCCCTGAGGACCACATCTTCAGAAAAGGACGTTTAATTATGAGCTTCTGTTTAAATTTGGTCAATATTTTCTAGTCTTGAAAACCAATGAAGCTTTATGACTTATCATGCTGTAATTATTTTCACTCAGATGATGAATTCTGATCAAACAGGGAGGCTTTTTTTTTTTACACAGCACAAAAACATTTACAAAGAGTTCATATAAGGACTATGTATAGATTGTCCTACCACTTTAGACTAACTCTGTCTTTCCTTCCTGCCTTACCAAACAGGGTGAACTTAAACCTATTATCCCTAGCACAAAAGCTCTGTTCTGAATTTGTGATAAATCCAGATTTGTCCATTACAATACAGTGACTTTCCAGCTCACCAGATGGTTACACTGATGTGGGGGATGTGAATACAGGAAAAAGGAAAATAGACAGTTGCTCTGGTGGGAAGGCTGGAGGAAGATCATTGCAAAGACTAATGTTTGAACATCTCAATGCCAAATGCAATCCACAGCTCTGAGGTAAGTCTCAGGAGTCTCTCTACAATATATAGGGATGATGAGATTCCTGAGGAAAGGAGTCTGTGCCAGCTGCTCGAGTATGCAGGGAGCCACATAAGCTGCCTGGGTGTTCATGGTGCTCTGGTTCAGTCACGTTTCTTTTGCCCAGATATGTATTTACATGTCATCCTTCAGGATCCTCTTTCTGATGGCTTTAACCATACCATTTCCCTAGCAGTGCATCAGCTAGTCTCATGAATGAGTCTTTTGCTCATTAATGTCTCTCTCTTATGGTCTTTTTCTCATTTCTGCCCTCCTCCTTACAGAAGTTTATAACCCAACTGTTTTGTTCAAACAGTTCCAGCTTCCTGGCATTACCTCATATGCTTTAATAGAGTGTCTTTCCTCCTCCTTGTTCTTGTCCATTGAAACCCCCCTTACCTCTCTGTTTTTCTGTCTCATGGTTTGCTGCCAGG
This sequence comes from Calonectris borealis, assembly GCF_964195595.1. Lineage (NCBI taxonomy): Eukaryota > Metazoa > Chordata > Aves > Procellariiformes > Procellariidae > Calonectris > Calonectris borealis. Next base: position 26,898,010 of record NC_134312.1, read on the forward strand.
CTCAGAACTGTTGCGCACAGTTTATCTCATTTTCTGGAGCTACAGTCTCAATGGGCTTGCTAAGTCCATTTCTTTCTTTCCCTATATTCTTTTTTCCTTTTTACATCCCATTTTGACAGCTCTCGTCTTCAGGAGGATCCTTTACACTGATCGTGAAGGATAGTCACAAATGTGCCTAGCTTACTTCCCACTCGCTGGCTGTGGCTGATGTTGGCCAAAATCTTTCCCTTTCTGTAACTGCGATGGAAAGAATGTGCCATTGGAGACGTTGCTTTATGGTTGGGTCAGGCTCCGTCCGGGAGGACAGAATCATTAAAGATTGCTTCTAATTACCACCAATGATTCCTGCACTGGCAATTTTTCAGAAGACACAGCAAAGCAGATTTTCATGATGAGTACAAAAAGCTCTCTTCTAACACACGGCAGCCCCTCCGCCAATTCTAAGCCTTCTGCCAAACCACAGAATATTAAAGCTCTTAAGGACTACGATCTCCAGAATTTTTTAACATGCATTACTTTTTGAAATGACTGAACTGCTCTGTCTAAGCTAAAAAAAAAGGAAACAAAAATAAGTTTGATCTGAGGTAGGTGCCGAGGACATTAAAAAGAAACCAGTCTAAAACGTACAAGTTTTATGGAGTTATAATGTATCTGAAAATGTGGCAGTCCCATGGGAACTGCACAGAAGTTATAAAACTATATTGCATGAGCAGCTCCGTCTTTTACTCAGAAAACAAACAAACAAAAAAGCCCCAACCATTTGCTAAGAACTTTGGGACTTTATAATAGCAGATGGGGAGGTGGGGAGAAACACCAGCTAATAGCAGGGAAAGGAGGAAAACCACTTTTCTTTCACAAGAAAAGTAAAAGATTTCTAATTCTTATTGCAAGTTCACATTGTTAGTGGTTCGTTGCAGGAGAAACTGTTGATAGGGTCAAGAGAGATTAGTGACAGCAGAAAGCTGGAAGAAGTATATTCTTTGCCAGTCAATACAAGCTAAAGCATTTGCAGAATAGGTGGGCCTGATAAAACAAGTTATTACGAAGCTTCATTTTCTCTTGGGTCTGAGAGAAACCAGCTAGCTCAGTACTTCACCATTATCTGTGTAGTGAAGGTGCGATGAGATTCAGGAGAGTTTACGACTTAGTTTTTCAGCAGTAGTAGTCAAAGTAAAAGGCAAGTAAAGGGCAAGAATTGATCTCAGCATTTTCATTTTCCACATGGGACATTATATATTACATTTGCATTTTATATGTTGCATGCAATTTTCTGAGCGTTTCCCTTCTGACATTTATGCCATATGAGATGGTTGAGTATTTGTTCACTTGCATTACTGTTATCACTTTTCAATTATGGTAGATTCTTGCTGACAGGAAGATACAGACTTTAACATAAAGCGAGCACAGGCAAAAGAGAGAGAGGAAGAGAGGAAGGAATAGGGGAAAGAAAAGCAGAAGGAATAGAGGAAAAGATGAAGAGAGGGAGGGAGGGAGGAAGGGAGATAACTTTTAACAAGCTTTCATTTCTTGTTTGTTCCCTAACATTTTATGTAATGACAAGATAATTCAGAACTCTCAATCTTTGTTTCTTACCTTTAAATGGCAGATAGCATTACTTAAATAACTTTCTCCAGTGCTTTGAAAATCTGAAATGAAAAGCAGCTTGTACAGGAAAAAGAAAGGAAAATATTTTGATATTTCTGCCAAAGAGCTTCTTCATATCCTTCCACTTGGAAAAAGCTGTTCCTTCTTACTCAAGAAACAAGTGGAAGGTTGTTGTGAGAGAAGTCAGAGCCATCTGTCTAGGACACTTGTGTTACCTCAATTTTCCTTGCCTCAACTTTAGTCTCCCACAACATCTGTTGTTTTCCTGTCTCCATATTTCTATGGAACGGTTCCTACTTAGACCTCATCTGGATTTCTTTCTGTCAGATTTCTGTGCATAGAAAGGGATGTCGGTAAGGTAATAAAACTGTCAATTCTAATATATTTTTGGTAATGCTCTTAGGAGGTATTAGAAAAAAAAGGAGGGAGACAATTTACTAAACCAAGAGTATCTTCAGGTTTTTATAAGTCCACAGACTGTACAGGGTGGCATGGGTCACAGGGAGTGAAGGGGAGAGGAATGATGGTGCATGGAGGTGACTCAGCTCGGTGAGAAGTGTCCTTGCTCCAGCAAGAGGAAATGAGTTTCCACTCACTCTGCTCAGGTTCAGGAGGTTGTCAGAGAAATTCACGAGTTGAACAACAGATCTTTTAATGAGTTTTCTTACGTAGATTTTATTAGCAATAAAAACATTACAGTTTTACAGTTTGCTTCATTGCATATTCAGAAATATTTGACAGGTACATGCCTTGTTGATGTACTGGTTCTTGGGAATCCATTGAGTTTCTGTATTTGTACATTGGCAAAGATAAAATCCTCCTATTACATTTCAAGACAAGTGCTTAACTTCTACTTTCATACTGTTTAAGATGAGTTATATAATCTTCCAGAAAAGACAGAGAAACACGTTCTGTGCTGGAAAGCTAAACACTTAGCTAAACTCTTTTAAAAATGAATAAACAAAAGCTGTCTGAGATTTTATTCTTAGGGTAACAAATGTATGTTAAAAACGTTTTCCATTTTTAAAATATTGCCTTTCTGCTTCAGAACTAAGAAAACTTCACTTCATCTTTCTAAGATTTGTTACTGATAACTCAATACTGGGCACTCAAGCTCTTAAATGTCATATGTCATGTCCCTCCAAAATCTTGAAATTCAAACAATGAATGTATTTGGGATTCTTTTTAATTCTGTCAATGTTGTGTGTTTATTTTCAGCATATTGGGCTTTCTCTTTAAGGCTTTTCTCCACAGATATGAGGACTTGCAAAGTTTCATTACAAAGGCTAAAAAGAACTTCAGGCTCACTGAGTGAGCTCTTGCTTTAGCAATACTTTTTTTCTTATAGGAAAAGGTTAAACGAGAGGAAGGTTTTTCTAGATATAATTATGACTAATAAAGAGGAACTGTTTAAAACTGACATCGTGGAGGGTAACTTCGTTAAGACTTAGGTTGAAATAGCAGTCTTCACAACTTCTAGGGCAGGAAAAATGCAAAAAGGTGTCAAGAGTTCAATCAACTCAGAGAAGTAGAAGGGTATATTTTTGGAGACAAAAGCAAAAGAATTAAAGAGAGCTGGTACCTTTAAAGAAATAAAAGTAAGGGCATAATTACAAATTATCTCACTGCAGCAGAAAAATAGGGAGACTACTAAGAGATCAGTTTGACTAACTCATGCACCCTCTGTAGAACTCCAACATGAGAATGAGGAATATAGGACCTAGGACCAAGGTCAGGTTATTAAGGAAGAATTAAAAAGTATAGCACATATGTGTAGGGACAAAATTATAAAGAAAAAAAGGATGTAACAAGAGTAAGAGTCAACTATTAAGGGGCAAAAAAAGCATCATTAAATCATCCTATAAGGATCATAGTAGTCAGATGCAAACAAAGGACCAAGGAAAGGCTTGGTCTGATACCAAACTACTAACCAATGCTAGTTTTAAATGGTCTTTTTGTATCAGTCCTCACTAAAAAGATTTACTACCATCATATACCAGGAACTTTTTTCGTATTAGTCACATATTAGCAACCACGGAGTAAAAATGCAACCTTAATAATGAAAATAAACATTTAAAGGGTCTCAAAAAGGATGATATATTTGTTGTGATCTGGGTCTTGTTTAGGTGCATAAGGTACTCTGAGAACTACTGGCATTATCTAGAGATGAGGAAGTCTCCAGACAACCAGAGAAATGCAACCTAATACTTATATTTAATAGAGAAAGCAACAAGTAAATGCCAGTTCTGCTAAGGAGGATATGGAATTACAGAGGATCACATGCTATCAGCAATGTCCTTCTGCTCTATACTGGAAGGCAAAACAGGAGTATGGCCAGGAAAGTATATAAAGGTATATATATATAATTCTTCTGCTTTACCCAGTATCTTCCAGTCAATATTCCATTGTTAGACACAGATAAGTGTGAGAGTGCCCAGAAGCAGCCTGCATAAAACAAAGCGTGAAGGGCATAGTATTTACTCAATTCAAGTGCTATCAGTGGTGTCATATTTAATATTTGTACTTCTTTCACGTAAAGGGAATAGTTACAATTCATGTAAAAGCACTGTTTGATTGTTCCGTATCATAATATATACATGTTAACAATGTTTCTTCTGGTAGCAAAACATCTTAAAGGCAGGAAATTACTAATTAAATTATACAGTTTAATCCAAAGAAGAGGAGGGAGAAAAATTTGGGGTCAGATTTATCTGGCTAAATACAGATGTTTACTGTGTAAACTTCTACATTTCAGCTTGTTGTTTAGACTCCATAGCTTATGCAGACAAACAGGTTCTACTTGTGCAAATTCAACTCATCCAGATGTAGTGGATAAGGGAAAGGCTGTGGATGTGGTCTACCTGGACTTCAGTAAAGCCTTTGACACTGTCTCCCACGGCATTCTCCTAGAGAAGCTGGCGGCTCATGGCTTAGACAGGTACGCTCTTTGCTGGGTAAAAAACTGGCTGGACAGCCGAGCCCAAAGAGTTGTGGTGAACGGAGTTAAATCCAGTTGGCAGCCGGTCACGAGCGGTGTTCCCCAGGGCTCAGTTTTGGGGCAGGTCTTGTTCCATATCTTTACCAATGATCTGGATGAGGGGATCGAGTGCTCCCTCAGTAAGTTTCCAGACAACACCAAGCTGGGTGGGAATGTTGATCTGCTTGAGGGTAGGAAGGCTCTGCAGAGGGACCTGGACAGGACCATGTCCTGGACCCTGGATTGATGGGCTAAGGCCAACTGTATGAGGTTCAACAAGGCCAAGTGCTGGGTCCTGCACTTGGGTCACAACAACCCCATGCAACGCTACAGGCTGGCAAAGGACCATAGGAAAAGGACCCGGGGGTGTTGGTAGACAGCTGGCTGAACATGAGCCGGCAGTGTGCTCAGGTGGCCAAGAAGGCCAATAGCAGTGTGGCCAGCAGGAGTAGGGGAGTGATTGTGCCCCTGTACTCGGCACTGGTGAGGCCATACCTCGAATCCTGTGTTCAGTTTTGGACCCCTCACTACAAGAAGGACATTGAGGTGCTGGAGCGTGTCCAGAGAAGGGCAACAAAGCTGGTGAAGGGTCTGGAGAACAAGTCTTCTGAGGAGCGGCTGAGGGAACTGGGACTGTTTAGGCTGGAGAAGAGGAGGCTGAGGGGAGACCTCATCGCACTCTACAACTACCTGAAAGGAGGTTGTAGCGAGGTGGGTGTTGGTCTCTTCTGCCAAGTAACTAGCGATAGGACGAGAGGAAATGGCCTCAAGTTGTGCCAAGGGAGGTTTAGACTGGACATTAGGAGAAATTTCTTTACTGAAAGAGTGGTCAGGCCTTGGAACAGGCTGCCCAGGGAAGTGGTTGAGTCACCATCCCTAGAAGTATTTAAAAGATGGGTAGATGGGGTGCTTAGGGACATGGTTTAGTGGGCATGGTGGTGGTGGGTTGACGGTTGGACTCGATAATCTTAGAGGTCTTTTCCAACCTTAATGATTCTATGATTCTATGAAATAGAGTACATAAACAGTGCCCTAGAAGTGTCTCTTTTTTCCCATTGATCACAAGCGGAAGTTAGAATGAACATCTCAGATATATATATGTAGACATTGGAGACATCAAAAGAGAAATGAGAGCATTTCAACCTTGGGTGTCATAGTGCCAAAGCATAGGAAAAACAGCAAAAATATAATGTGAAAGACAAATGGGAAAAGCTTTATAGAATGGGATAAAAGTTGAGCTAAAGATTTTGTTTTGTGCTCTTCCTGTTTACCTGGAGAGGAAAAGAAAAAAGAGTGGCCACGTTATTCAGAGAAGAGTGGCTTCTTCTTTAAGTTGAAACGGATTATTCCAAACTAATTCAGATGAAAGAAACATGGAAGCTAGTTTAGATAGTCCTGAAGGATCTTCGCTCGTCACTTCCCAATGCAATGTGTGGTTTTAACCTTTTTCTTTTTTTTTTTTCACTGCACTATGCGCTAAGCTGAGTAGTAAGGGAAGGAAAATTATGCCTGATTCTTAAGGGGTTTTGAGGGATAGTGCAACAGCAAGCTAAAAGCCAGGGCTTAGTGCATATGCTGTGCTATGGAAAGCACTTGCTTGTGTATTGCAAATCCTAAAAGTTCCCTGAGGTTCTCTGACTGCCTGTGTCTACAGTGAATCCCACAAGTGCATTAGGGAGTGCACTCATTCCCTTTTCACTTCTCAGAAACCACAATTCACTGAGAAATTTTTTTTCCATGGCACTTGAAGGGATTGCATTAATACCATTTACTGTACCAGAATGCACATTGAGAGGGTACTCCTGACCTCTGCCTTAAGACGTGGCGAACAGTTAAGGGAAAAGGACAGACACTAAAACTTGCAGAATTCCCCACTACTCAGCAAACCTTTGCCTCCCTGACTTATGAAAAAGCAGACTGACCATCTAAATCATCATAAGAATTCCCTTACTTTCTAACTCAGCAGTCACAGAATTACTATTAAACACACCTCTGGGAAACTTAAAGTTTATTGATGCATGCTTGATGTGCATTTTATGTCCAGCTTGTGGTACATGTCCAGAATATTGAGTGACTGATGCACTCTGCAAAAAATCTTCAAGACCAAAGTTTAATTCTTAGGTGAAGGCTGTTATGAAAGACAGAGATTTGCTTTTCAGCATGATCAACAGTAATATCTTGTCCATTAGGGACCTGAAACCTACTCTAAGTAAAATGCATGGTTGCAGTTTCTGGTAGCCTTCTTTTGATGACTGAAAGTAAAAAAGGAAGATAGAGTTTGGAAAGAATGGGAAAAGTCTTTTTCCTGTAATGCAGGCTTGGACCCACAAATGACATATCACACTAGCTAAATATTTAGATAAACATGGATGTATATAGATTGAAAAGTACTATATGTTTCATTTGGGTTTCAGGTCACTATACTGCTTTGAGAATTAGACATTGCTTTAATGGTACTGATTCCTAAGTGAGAGTCAGCCTCCAGTCTGTATTAAAAAGAACATTTGCTAAGTGGTTTCCTATATTCAGAGGAGGATAAATTTATGGTTTGTGTGCTGCATGATATCCCAACCTCAAATGCCAAGAAATGTCTGCCACTGCAAGGTTATTCTCCACACCAAAAGTATGCTTATGCATTATCAACGTGACAGAAAGTTAACTGTTGTGCAAGACAAATATTGTTCCCTTTTTAATATGCATCATACACAGACAATGATAACCAAAAAGGATTGAAAAAGAGCAGATAACAGAACTATTACTTGGAAGAATGTTAACAGGTGTCTCTTCTTTCCTGGTTTTTGTAACACTCATAAACATGGAGGAGCCTATGCTCATTCCAAGACGTTCAAGTCTGGGAAGGCTAAAGTCTCTTGGCCTCAAGTGCTGAAGCATTAGAAACAAATTTAATAAGAAAAAACACGATTGGATACCAAAAACAGTGGCAATGTTGATCCACATAGTTTAGGATGTTTTATATCTGCCACAGATATATTTTGTTAGCAGTATTTCATAGTTTTCCACTGTCTTCAGACAAAACACAGACATCCAGACTCACAGTGAAACATATAAACATCAAAAAGTCAAATAGCACAGAGTTCTAGCTTTTTTTTAACAGAGTTTTGCTAAACTCTTGCCTAACTTCTCCTGTCTTTAGTTAACTATCTTTAAAATATAAGGAAAAAAGAACAGACAAGTAATAGACATCAAACTTGTTCAGCAGCAGAAGAGAGTACACAAGCCTACCACCGTATTCTTTATTCCTGAAATTTCAAGTTGATGAAGTGCATCACAAGTTGGCACAGGCGATATATGAATGTTATCATTCTTCAACTCATACTAAAATTGGAACAGTTGTGACTGGTGTATTGGCTCTTTTGTGTCAATTGAGAAAATAAGAGTTGAGTTGAAACAGATGACACTGATGAGTGTTGCTATGGGTACATTTGACAATAAGATGTCATAAAAGCTCAAGTCCTTGAATGCTGTCAGTGGCATTTAAAGTTACAGGAGTTTTCTGATCTGCTGGATTAACAAGCAGAAACATTTCTGGATTTCCTCACCAGTGCAGTGAAAATAAAAACCTTAAGCATATGCGTCATTTTCACTGGCGTTCAGATGACACCAGGGCCAATTTTTGAGAAGATAGTGAATGGGAAATAGCATGTCTAGTGAAATGTGAAAACCATCATAACGCAAGAGCTTCAGGACATTGAACTAACGGTGCACAGTGTAAGAGGAAAAAAGAAAGTGGTATTTTATCATACATAGAAGTGTTTTTCCATGTAAACCGTCTGAATGCAAGAACTGAACAAATTTTGTAAGTCTGGCAAAAGATGGCATAAGGAAGCTCTGACATATAACAGTGTTGTTTGATGGTTGCTTCTGGCCGTTGGCATCTCTTACACGTTTCTGATGCCTTGAAATTACACAATGATATTCTTTCAGGACTCAGATTCCAAGGCCTCGTTGTAGTTACTACATCACCAGCTAACACTTCTAAATTAATTTTCAGGGGAATAAATAAATGAAGTATACAATTGTTGAGACTGAAGAGGCAGAAGTTAGAAATACCAAAAGCTAACAGTGCATGAATTGTTGAAGGTGTTCGTTGTGCTCAGGTCAAAAGAAATGCTGAAAAAACTGTAACAAAGCTGTTGTGCATACCTCATCTTCAAAAAAGTTAGTATTTTATGGTACTTGGGTTACATATTTGGGAAAATGGAATTTCTTTAAGAATTATAGAATTTTGTTCTGGCTGACTTTGGGCACAATTCCAGGATATATCTATGGGCTAAAATACTTCTTATTTCCCGTCTTATTTTATAAATAATCTTCCTCCTCTGATGAGTTTTTTTGAGTGAGGTGCTATGGATTAAATACCAATTCCTTTGAAGACTCCAAGAACAGCAATTAGACTGAGCCAATGTCAAAACAGAGAATGTGGTGATATCAGAAGGTGTGTTCCTGTATTTTTCTCTGGTAGGTCCTTTTGTTTACTGCCTAGTTGTAGTTGGAAAAATGCTTGCTGTCAGCTCTGTGTATTTCCGTGTTTCACTGGTTTACTTTCATTGGCTATCACAGTAAAGAACAGAGGCTTTCCATGGTGTTTGTAAAAAATGTGTTTACTGTTTTCTCCAAAATGCAAGCAATCTTAGAAGAAAAAATGGTAGCTAACTGGTGTTAAACTGCACCAAATTATCTCCCAATTACGACGTAATTCAGAGTTACACATCAAAAAGAGGTTGCCCTAAATACAAGTTTATGAAAAAGAAAAGTTCAATTTCATGCTTAAGTCTTTCATTAGACTCTCAATTTTCCTGCTTTTCTAACTTAATAATAACTTAATGAAAACAAATTTTAAAAGTGTTTTAGAGTATCCAGGTAGATTGTTTACAATTATTATTTTCCAGTTGCGTGGCTCAGTTGGAAAAACTAATTACTTTTGCAGTTCCCAACCATATTCCACCTCATGAGTGACCAGGAATTAGGGTGTGGCAGCAGAGAGAAACAAGGAATGGGCAGAGCATTGTCTTCATTTCAGTTCTTGACTTGAACATTGAGGCAAGTGGGACAAACACCACCATTTGCGCTGACACAGGCAGTGTTAAATAACAGCGGGAAAACAGTGTCACCCAGGAGCCTTCTGCATTGCACGTCAACATTAGCGTCATTGGCCCATCAGTCTTACAAGCGGTGACACATTTTCTCATACCCAACAGACTTAGCACTCACAAATAGCTAGAGCTCCCATAATAGTCCTGCTATGGAGCAAGGGAGAAACAGAGAGGAAATTGGGCTTCAGAGGCAGTGTACCTCCCAGATCACATTTACCTGTGCATTTTACAGGACAGAATCTAGTCCAATAGGTACATTTGCAGTCATGCAGATGTGTTTCTGGCAGCTAAAGGTTCTATAGAGCCTTTGAAAGTAGGGCTTATTAATTCATCGCTGCTGTCTGGAGATCAGGGTACTGAAGGACTGAAAGGAAACAGGTATGGACCTAGCGATGGCATTTACAATAAAGCAGGTACATGATAGGACTGCAGCTGAAGGCAGAGACTATTTAAAAGCTTGACTTATGAAAGTGAGTGAAATCTGGAGAGCTGACACTGAGATGTGACACCAGGATCCAAAAGATGTCAGAAAAACTGAAAAATGCAGTGAGGAATAGCTAAAAGATGTGGACATGAGAAGTTAACAACCTCTGAGAATGGGCAGTCAGGGAATTCAGCAGATATTTGAAGATAAGAAGAGAAGCTGAGGGAACAGAACCCATGAGGAATTTAAATATAGGCAGTACACTGGGGAGGGTGTGGAGCAATGTGAGTAATTAAAATATTGAATTTACATCTATAAAATAATTCAGCATAAAATATTAATGAGGGCACAATTCTGGGTCCTTAACCTCTGATTGCCTAGAAATCAATTGTCAGTTACAGAAATCCTTCCATTGCTCTTTTTTAAGCAATGAATACATTTTTAAAAAAGAAATTTTATATGTGATTCGAATGCTATTTTCAGTTTTTAGTTGAATGTGATTCCAGTGATAACTGTGGGAACTGTGCCAATATTCAGGGAAGCTTATTGATCACTCATAGAAAGGGAACTGCACATTTATTACCTAATACTCAGTCTGGCATGTTTACATCTGCCATACAATTATTGCAAAAGACAGACTGGGCTGGTTGTGATTTTTTTCACCTCAGTCATTGCTCTTAACATAAAGCCGTATTGTTAGCACGTCCACATTTTGTCTTTCTACCAGATCATTGTCTCCATTGCTTACTTTATTAATGTATAAGCTTTTAATACAAAAGTAACATGAACATAGATAAAAAGGTTATTTTCAGCTGATGTACAATTACTTGACAAAAATGATCTGTGTAAAACCAATAATTGTTTAAATTGGGGCTAATGCTGGTTACTCAGTGTTTATGAACATTACCTTCATTAGTAGAACATCTGTAAAAGAGAATAATATTTTTTCAGTAAGGTACATCTGCTGACAGGGAGACAGATCACCCCTCTGTATTGCATCAGATCATAGACTCTCATGTGGCTGTATTAATACAGCAAGCAGATCAATTCAATCGTTTCACAGCTTTTTTTTTCATAAAACAAGGCCAACATGACTTAGATCAACATGTTTTTAGAGCTCTACTGTAAATTTCTTGTTTGATGATGATAATGATAGATTTAATTATTGTAGTTCCCAAATATGCTACCTGAAACCACAGCTCTAATGTGCTAGATATCGTACATATAAGAAACATACAACAAAAAGTAAAGACTGTTTGCAGAAGGGGGCTGTATAAAAATTCACAATCTCAACTGGAACTTCAAGCAGGGCTGTAGGTTTCTTATAACTTCACCTTCCTGGTGTCATCAAACTGATCCACTGAAGGTGGTCTCAGCAGCATGTCCTAAGAACATCTATGTCTTGCAGACTTTCATTAAAAGTCAAAAAATGGGTCAGAGTATAAAACCTATCTATCTTATACTTTTGTACTGCATAACCCTGAGCAAGTAAAGAGTAGCTATACCTGGAATACTGAATGAGTCACAAGAATTCTCATAAAATATAATTTTACCACCATATTAAAGTCTGTATGATTATGCTTGAACAGGCAGATTAGGATAAGACAAAGAATCTCACTTTTGCCATTTCTTACCTTGTGAGTGCTTGTTGTGTTTTCTTTAAAATCTACTGTACGTGTTTTGAAGGAATTTTCCAGATTTTCAAAAGCAAAGTGCAAAAGTAGATATTCCAATAAATGTCATCATATTAGCATCAACATACTCAGAATCTTTAGATCCTATATGCAGACCTTCCTTGCTTGAGCTTATGAAGTAACTGGATTTGGGAATAGGTTGTCATGCACTAGGAAAAGGAGGAAGCAGACTAGAAAACCATCTGGAAGATAACCTATATATATATATATCTTCAATACAGATTTGCCAAGAACAAATCATGTCAGACTAATCTAATTGCTTCTTTCTATTCCAGGCTAACAGACTTATATAGATGAGAAACTGTAGACTTCTGACAGTTTTCAATGATAGTTCTAGTAAACAACTAAAGCAAACATTTTCTAGAAGAAACTGTTAAAGGTTGGAGTGAAACTGGTTAGAAAACTACATTTGGATAGAAGGTGTCAATTTTTCACCGTCAAAGTGGAAAAGTTCAAAGGCAAAGGTATTCAGTTGCAAACAGAAAGGATGAGAGACAGCTGTCTAAGAAAAAGACCCAAGCTGTAGCTGCACATGTGCTATTGATGTCATGTTCTTATGAGTAATATCATACAGAGTCATATAAAAGAAAACATGACTTTAAAATATATAAAAATCAGTAAGCCCTTCTCTGGAGTACCACGGGCACACTACTTCAAGAAAGGTTGGACCAATTTGAGTTCAGAGAACAACAGCAAGTGCGGTAAATGTCTTAAAAACATGACTTACTAAGATTAAATCCTTCTGTGTGATTCCTGGGATCCTCCTCATCTCTTACCATTTTCCTGTCTTCCCTCCACCTTCCTTACTGGGATTGCAGTTCCCTTCAGTATCCATCTTCAGCAGTTTCCACCACCTCTGCCCTTGTCTTTTTTCCTCCGGGTTCTTCTTTCAAAATAATTCATTTCCTATTCTCTGTTTTAATTCTTGTCACATTTATATTTGGTTATTATAATTACCCAGATAGATTATTCCTTGGTATCTGTAACTAAGCAGAGTTACTGAAAGCAGAAGAGAGAGAGTGAGATGGTCAATACAAGGTACTGAGATAGGGTGAAAGGAAAATCTCAGGGCATATGAAATCTCTGACAATTTTAACAGTTAATAAACCACTGTAAAGCACCTACTAGGAAATTACCATGTAATTGGTAACACAATTTGGAAAGTTCTTATGAGAAAAAAAAATGTCCACTCCCCACTTCCACATTCCCAGTCCCTGCTCTCATGGTATGTATTTCTTACAGAAAAGGCTGGCCACATTTTTACGTATCTAGGAAAAATAAATAAATGAAATTCAGCCTGAGGCAAATACCTAGCATGAAAAAAACTCAACTCAAACAATTTAAGTTTAGTAACCTTGTAAATAACTGAAAGCAAAGCCTTATAATGGAAAGTGTTGAGCAATTTTAGTAAAAGGCACTCAATGTCACAAGCTCTACCTATAATAATTTTTCCTTAATGTAACTGTGTCCTATCCTTCAGCTCTCCAGCTGGAGACTCATTTCAGAGATATCTTTGTCATTCTGAATAAAGTTCAATGACAACAATTTTGTGAGAACAGTGGGTATTTATAAGCAGAAGCTCAAGGATTAACCATGGTAAGAGTATTTCTTTTTCATCTCTCTGGTGATGTAAGAATAAGATTTTTTTTTTTTTTTGAGGCCCCAAAAGACAAATGTTATCTTTTTTTTTTAAGTTGAAAAATCTACTATTTTAAAACAATGACCCACTGCTGCACTCCAAAGAAAACAAAATTAACAATGAAGTACCACTCTGACATGGGGAAAAATAATTATTTCAGATATTATACAAAGATTACAGATGAATATTGTGAAGAAAATAAGCTATCTTCTCTTATGCATCAGAATCTGTGCAGGGACAATTAAAGCTATGTGACTTTATTGCTCCACTTCACCTGGCGCTATGCAATAGAGAATCTGTACAACTGTGGAGTGGTTTGCTCCCCTTCTCTGGGTGGGGATTCAAGGGAAGCTTTGAGCATTGTGTTCTTCTGAGCAATGAAAATAAGACCCCAACATTTCTGGTAACATTTCTGTCTTGGCTAAATTGTGCTATTTGCCTTCTTGTTTGCTGCTCTGAAAAAAAGTTTTGTCTTGGTTGCAGTCCTGCTCTCGACTTGCTCTGATAATTTTCACCTTTATAACCTGTACCTTATATAGTCCTAATGACAACAGTGTATGTATCTTATACAAAGATCAAACTGTAGAATGAATTTTTGACAACTTTCTGTTAAAATATAGTATAGACAATCAGATGATCCCTATAAATCTGTTGCAACCTTTACCAAAGTCACTGTTTAGTTTCTTGCTGTCACCTTCAATAAATTCTGTAATACTCTCTTCCCTACATATTGACTACCATTCCTTCCTTCTATATTGTTGCTTTAAAGTTCAGCCCATATAAATATACAGTCTTGCAACTGCCAGAAATAATTGTGTCTCATGTGGAAGGCACATAGCTCTAAGTCATACATGAATGTAGGGAGTTTTAATCTCTTTTTGGCACTAGGATGTCTGCATCCAGCTCCAACATCTATGGGAGACATCAGAAACCCAGCCTTTTCCTCAGGAATCCCAAAGGTGATGTTCTCACCTTAAGACAAAAGTTGACCTTTATAGGCTCAGAATAGCACTCTCAGAAGTGCCTGAATACCATTTCCAGAAGTGATCCATGGAGATACTGTATTGTCTGAAATACCAGGTTAAAGCTGAGAATGATGTATTAAAATTGTTCATGTCCTTTAAGAAGGAAGGCACCAGAGCATGCTTTACAGGAAGTGTACCTCTACCACTTAATCATATGTGGATTCTATGTCAACAGAGATCTATTTTCTTCCTATCCTTCTAAATTGCCTACATGAAATCACTGTGAGAACTAAAAATACCTAAAATCCTTATTAGCATATTTTCAGCAGTAAATTGGCCACACTAAGTTCAATATCTTTAATATCTGTAATATCCTATTATTTTTTAAAGAGCATAAACTCTATGTTTTTAACATTCTGCCCCTTTCTCTTAAAATAGTAAACTTCCTTGAGAATAATTGGAAGGTTTAAGAAGATGGTGTTGATGTCGTGGTGCCTGTTTTGGTGAGACTGTTTCTATTTTAAAAAGGCTGTGGAAATGATCCTGAAGATTATTGTCTGTTTATCTTCCTAGATGTGATTTTTAAAATTTGTTTTTAAGATTTGCATATTGGAGAGATTAGAAGGTTAGACAGAGAATTATCATTTACTTATTGATGAATAAGGAAGTCTGGACTCGGATGCCTCACCATCGAAAAATCTTTGACTTTTTTTGTTTGATTTATAAACTTTGCTCATGTAAAAGGAGCAAAATTGTTGCATACATGAAAGGTGTAAAAGGCACCTTGTCATTTGCCTTATCATTGGTATACGTGTACGAACACACACTCACACACCATTTAGACTGATGTATCTTGGCTCCATTTGTGTAAGTAGTATGCTATTCCAATGCTAATCCACTGAAATATTTTCTTAAAGTACCTTTGCCAGGAGGAATGCCTGATCATAAAACATGAAAAAACTGAAGTGATTTCCTTTAACTGAGTATCAAAACTGTGTAAGGGTATTATTGGTTGTCAGGATATTTAACAAAGGATTTTTTTTCTTCAGTTTAGGTATTTGTTTTATGAACAGTGGCTTGTGAGATAAACATATAATGAGGCTAAGAAGATAAACGTATAAAGAAGAAAGGAATGCACATTTGTATTCCTGTAATCTCACCTGGGAAATAAATGGTTAACTCTAGACATCAATCAGGCAGCTTTTTCCACACCAACTTACGAATTTCAATACTTATTACGTAGTAAAAATATTACAATTATACAGATTAATTTCTCATTTTGCCAGGCTGCTCAGAAAGCAAGGAAAAGTTATGTGAAAGAAAGGTAATTTAAAGCTAATGAAATAATGTGTTCACATTTTTTTTCCCATTTTACCTTAAATATTGCTTAAAGTATGCAATTTTTTAGTATCCTTATTTTTATATCTTGATTTTTTTCACTTTTAAATTGCATTAATTTCATAACTTGTGCTGATTTTCAGAGGTTTGCTTATTATAAGTTTACTGTATAGACAGTGGTTTCTAGCCAAGACCCTGATCTCCTTTAAACAGTAGAGGTCACCAGGTCATGTAAAACACAATTCCTCTTGAACCTGATCACATATCACATCATTAAAACCATGAGAGACCAAATGATTGGATGAAATCTACTCATATAAACCCCCCGAAATTAAATTATTGATTAAATCTGAACAAGACAAGAAATTTGTGAGCACTGGAAAGCATGTTGAAGAATTTGAGGCTCTTTGAGGCTTTAGTTCAACATAGGTCAGCACAAGATTCCAAATGATTAGAACTTCCTCACTTTTTCTTAGGGATATACCTACACTAGACCCTGAGGTATTTAGTCTTAATATACCTCATTAGATATCTGAACTATGTATCCTTTTGGACATAGCATTCTTCCTAGACTGTCATACTCTTTTTCTCAAAGTCCTGTTCTCAGTAGGTAAAGTAGCTAGTAAGATGATGATATTAACACAGCTGTACTTTATCTAAATATGCTAGAATTTTGCCATATAAATAGATGCCCTCACAGAGCATCAGCAGAACTTCTTGGTTGTGCAGTATTCTTGGATATCATGAACTCATCAGAAGGATCTACAGCTCTTTACATTGTCACACTACTGGAAATAGAACCATGTTCGAAGTCTTGTACTCAATCTGCAAGATACTCAATGAGCACATGGATAAGACCATTTACAGGTCTCTTGCTGACAGAGTTTCTCCTATAATATAAATAAACGATATGCAAGAAAACTGAAGTCTGACTGAAGGTTCTTGAGGACCATCTGAGACCATAGAATGAACTGCAACAAAGATAAAAATTCTTGACAAAATTCACCTTCTCCAAACAGAAGGCACCTTTTTATAAAGGGTTTTTTTTTAGTTGGGTTTTTTTTACTGTTTTTGTTTGTTTGGTTGGTTGTGGTTTTTTTTTTTCTTTTACTGGAAGTCAGTATCAACAAACTTACATAAAGCAATAATATTATTAGCCCAAATTAGCCATTTCTCCACCTGGAAAGAGAGAAAAAAAAAAAGATAAATTTCAGAAGATTTCTTAGTCATGTTGCAATCCTGCTGGAGGGTGTTCAACTGTTCTGATGAGTGCTATAAAGCCTGGGTAAACCAGAATAAGAACAGAACTTAAACACCTAGGAAAATAAGGTTAAATCCCATCGACTGCCACTAATATCTAGTAAGCGTTATCAATAGCTCCCTTGTTACTCAGGTGTCAAGCAATTAACACATGTCTATTGGACTCATAGGTTATCTAAAAGCCTGTCCTTGACAGTTTTACCCACAGTAGGCCCTTAGTATTATTTCTTCATTTATGATCCTTTTTTCCTCCCCTATGGATCATTTATGAAGACTGCAAATAAAAGAAGAACTCATGTAGATGCACAGTGGAAGCAGCTTTTGAATATTTGATGCAGATAACCTTCTAGGGTATTGAAATGGGTACTAGAAATTTAAAACTGTAGTGAGATCCAGAGAACAGAATAATGGCCAAGATGCTTATATGTTTTCCCATTATTAACGTTTTCAGCTGAGCTATGAGGTATATGTTGTTTGCAGGAACTCAAAGACCTTTGTATGGCTGTGTATTTGTGAAATACTCTTCTTAATGGGAGGTGAGGCATTACAGTCTGTAAGCTGATACAAGCAGCTATTATTCTTGGACTAGAGTTGGAACCACTGTTATTGAAAAACAGCAGGAATAAAATGTCATTTTTTTTAACATTGCAGTTCTGCAAATAAAAACCATAGGATTAATTTTTCCATATATAGCAAGAGTGGGAGGGATTCAAAGAGGGACCCATAAAATGGAAGTAAAGAGAAATAAAGTAACTTTACAAAGTTATACAAGAACTGGGATCCCCACATTAAGAAATTCACAAATATTCTTCAACTCGGGGCGGGGGGAAAGTAAAAAAAAACAGGACTTGGTTAATCTACTGCTGACGTTTTGCTCTTCAGAAGAAGTAACAATACTAAGATTTGGGAACATGGCTAACTGATCTTTTGCCTTGTGACACATACAGTATGAAGACAATAGACTGTCAAAAGGACAAGAATTCTGGCTAATCCGTATACGTAATTTTGGAAAGGTCAAAAACTATGTAAAAATACATAAAAGGCAAAATTTTAAATCAGCAGCAATTTTTAAGAAAGCTTACATAGCTCTGAAGCATTTATTCCATATTTGAAGTATTTGTTTTACTTTTTGGAAAATAAATTATTGTTTCAGAGGTTTTTGTTTGATTATTTGTTTATCTTAAGAAATCTGTCCTTGGTGCATTGTCCTTTCAGTTCAAATTGCACTCAAGATACAAGGTTAGTCAATTTTTCTAACAGAAAGATTTATGTCTGTACAGAAAATGCCACAGCAGATATCCATTCTTAAAGTTCTTGCTGATAAGAAAGAGGTAAATTAATCATATCTCTGTAATGCTGAAATTATGGAACTTTTCTTAAAGTGATCTTACTGCAAATAACAATCAGCTTCTTATTCTCAAAATGCAAATTTTTTTAGTTAAATGGTTAAATGGTCAAGTCACAATGTTATAAGCAAACTGATACATAAAAATGAAAGAAGCACTCCAGCAAATCATGCTACTAGCAGTCATTAAGGTTCTTACAAAACTGACCTTTGGAAGATACAAAGCAGTTCTCAAATATTTGGAAAAGCTGGTGTGAAAAGTAAAAATGTGTATTTTTATGATCTGTGTTATAAGTCTATATTGACATCTATAACTACTACTGTCAGCTAGTTTTATGTCTAGCACTATAAAATACATAATTATCAAAAGTAAAATCTTTCTTGTCAGCTGTAACTCATCCAGTGTTATGAACAATAACATGTGCATTTCATCTATATATCATAGCAATAAGGTTTGTACTTTTTTTTTGCAAACATTTATGATTAAAGCTATCCTAAATGTAGCACTAATTGAATGTTTAGGTATTTAATTATTGTTGAAGAATTAGCATAAGATTCCCAGTCCTTCAGATGAAAAACAATATACCCATTATGTTTAGCAAAGAGTTGCCTGAAGATTGGTTTTGCACCATGATTGACAAACTAGATTCTATTAAGTTGTTAAGTTCGAGATTTGTTAAGGATGTTGAACCCTAGTTCCCATGCCAAAAACTTTACCTTTATGATGTGCATTCTGAATTAAGCAATAACCAAAAATGTTGCCCGTCGTCATATCACTACAGGCCCTGGTAAAGAGACTCTCTCCATCTTTCTTCTTTCTCCTTTATATATTGAAAAGCTGCAATAAGATGTCCCCAGATCCTTCTCCAGGCTGAACAACCCCAGCTCCCTCAGCCTTTTCTGATAGGAGAGGTGTTCCAGCCCTCTGATCATTTTTGTGGCCCTCCTCTGGACCCACTCCAACAGACCCATGTCTTCCTTGTACTGATTTACTACGTGATTTAGTACGTCTTCTCAAGAGAAAGAAGCAAGAACCTATTAGACTACTCACAATAAAAGATGTTACCCAATATCCAAAAAGTACATTTCACATGATCATGAATCTTTTTAAAAACACACAGCCATATTCAGTTCATCACACCGCACCCCATACTATCAAATGACTGTTTCTAATTGTTGATAGTAATCTGTCTTTGACAAACTCACACTCCTATGTCTGATTGTTGCGTGGCCATAACAGGTCATTTCTGCAAAATGTTCAGATCCAATAGCTGTGAAAACACACACTTGAGGACTGGTCTCCTAAGACCATGAAAATGACCATAAAATCATAGAATCATAGAATCATACAGGTTCGAAAAGACCTCTAAGATCATTGTGTCCAACCGTCAACCCAACACACCATGCCCACTAAACCATGTCCCTAAGCACCTCATCTACACGTCTTTTAAATACCTCCAGGGATGGTGACTCCACCACTTCCCTGGGCAGCCTGTTCCAAGGCCTGACCACTCTTTCAGTAAAGAAATTTCTCCTAATGTCCAATCTAAACCTCCCTTGGTGCAACTTGAGGCCATTTCCTCTCGTCCTATCGCTAGTTACTTGGGAGAAGAGACCAACACCCACCTCGCTACAACCTCCTTTCAGGTAGTTGTAGAGCGCGATGAGGTCTCCCCTCAGCCTCCTCTTCTCCAGCCTAAACAACCCCAGTTCCCTCAGCCGCTCCTCGTAAGGCTTGTGCTCCAGGCCCTTCACCAGCTTCGTTGCCCTCCTCTGGACACGCTTCAGCACCTCCATGTCCTTCTTGTAGTGAGGGGCCCAAAACTGAACACAGTATTCAAGGTGCGGCCTCACCAGTGCCGAGTACAGGGGCACAATCACCTCCCTCCTCCTGCTGGCCACACTAGTTCTCCTACAGGCCAGGATGCCATTGGCCTTCTTGGCCACCTGAGCACACTGCCGGCTCATGTTCAGCCGGCTGTCAGTCAGCACCCCCAGGTCCTTTTCCTCTGGGCAGCTTTCCAGCCACTCTTCCCCAAGCCTGTAGCGTTGCCTGGGGTTGTTGTGGCCAAAGTGCAGGACCCGGCACTTGGCCTTGTTGAACCTCATACAGTTGGCCTCAGTCCATTGATCCAGCCTGTCCAGGTCCCTCTGCAGAGCCTTCCTACCCTCAAGCAGATCAACACTCCCACCCAACTTGGTGTCATCTGCAAACTTACTGAGGGAAAATGTAGTAAAGTCACCATCTTGAAATCACAAGGCTTTAAGCAGGATCTCTAGAACTTAGATTTATCTACTCAAGGCAGCAGACTTCAAACTGCTTTGCAGGAGTTTCTTATGCTTATGACAAAGAGGATTTTATTGCTTGTACAGTCGCACCAGAGTTATAGGGAGAAATAATGATGGTGGTTTTTAATCCTTGCATATTTCCAACAGCACAATCAGATATAAATGAGATACAATCACAGTGTCATCCCATCAAAGCATTAGGAAGCATATCCTATGGTTTAATGATTAAAATATGGTTTTATTTTTGTAAATCAGCAAACTAGGATTCCCATTCTTTACTGTATTTTCTAAAATGCATCATACACTATAAAAACATAGATAATACAATACAGATGTAGAAACTCTACGCAATAAACTACCAATATGGGTAAGGAAAACTGTATTAGCAATAGTAACTGCATATGCTATGCATAGTCTAAGTTTATACTACGAAATAAGGAGGCCGAGGCCAAGACCAAGTGTCACACCAAATGCTAGATGGGAACCATGGTAAGTGCACAGAATGTGAGCTCACACAGTGCTTTCCAGAGGAACTAATCTTAAGTAGTGCTTAAGCAGTGCTTCTTAAAATTTCTCCAATTTCCTCATTGTTGTGGGTTAACCCTGGCTGGCAGCTCAGCACCATCCAGCTGCTCGCTCACTCCCCCCAAAATGGGGTGGGGAAGAGAATCGGAAGTGTAGAAGTGAAAAAACTTATGGATTGAGATAAAGACAGTTTAATAGGTAAACTAATGGAAAATAAGGAATTAAATCACCACTTCCCGTTGATAGGCAGGTGTTTAACTATTTCCAGGAAAGCAGGGCTCTATCGTGAATAACAGCTACTTGGGAAGACAAATGCCATAACTCCAAACATCCCCCACCTTCATCCTTCTTCCTCACAGATTTTATTGCTGAGCGTGATGTCATATGGTCTGGAATATCTGTCTGGTCAGTTCATGTCAGCTGTCCCAGCTGTGTCCCCTCCCAAATTCTTGTGCACCCCCAGCCTAGTCGCTGGTGGAGTGGGGTGAGAAGCGGGAAAAAAAGGCCTTGATGATGTGTAAGCACCGTTCAGCAATAGCTAAAACATCAGTGTACTATCAACACTGTTTTGGTCACAGATCCAAAACATAGCTTCATACGAGCTACTATGAAGAAAATCAACTTTATTCCAGACAAAACCAGTAGTATAGTGAAACAGAGTATAAGGGTAGAGAACACTAGCTTAATATTTTCTGTAAACTGCTCCCAGGCAGCGTGCTTGTGGTAAACATTCATGCTGCTGTTACAATCTACAGTTCCTTTTTCTTCATTAGTGTGGTCACATCACCTTTCCTTGCACTTTTTTGTGCATATAGCAGCTTTTGCAGGCTTGTACCTTGTGCTTTTGGTACTCTGCACACATTTTGAATTATTATGCAAAATTTTGTAACATATAATAATAAATAAAATAAATAAAATAAATAAAAACAATCATAACCTCCGTTATCTTGAAACCATTCCTATGCCAAATACTGTGAGAAAAAATAAAAGATACTATTTGCAGGGCCTTTAGAGTATGTAATCTAGTCTGCTTTTGCACCACCAATGTTCAGATTTACAGGTGCTACTCTTACTTCTGCCAAGCACTATATTAGGTGCACTTCACACCATTAGAATCTATCATTTTATTTTTTTTGCCCTTTACATGCAATTTCCAGTTTGCCATCATACACACTTACAAGATGTATGAGGATCTTTCTCTAAATCATTTGTTAACTTTTACGTTATCAACATTACTTTCTCATATAACTGCCATCATAGCTTGTATCATTTTCTAGAATCTTAGCTATTACATATATCATTTTGCCTTGAAATTTCAGCAGATGCTAACACTGTATAATTTGCAGTAATAGGGCCACATTTTAAAATGTGAACTCTGGTAACTGCAAAATCTACAACTCTAGATGAGGAAAATCTACATAAGCAATTCACTGATATCCCTCTGAAAATGAATGTACAAAGTCTTGGGTGATTATTCACAGATAAATCAGCATAAGATGGATGTAAATACTGAACCTGGAACTCAATCTCAAAAAAATTTCTTGCTCACAGATGAGAAATAAGCTTTCAATTGTGGAACAGTTTATGTGAATGCCTTCCCCATGTCGAAGCATGGGGCGTCTGTGGCTTAGGATCATAGCATGAAAGAGACATCATCTTCAAAGGACACTGACAGAGACCGAATGAGCACATTATGGAAATCAATACCACCCACCCCCATCATATGCCACATAATACAACAGAACTGGGAAGAGAGAGAAGGGACTCATCTGCTGTGACTAAATTATAAACTTCTGTGGTGGGTTGACCTTGGCTGGCTGCCAGGTGCCCACCAAGGTGCTCTCTCACTCCCCCTCCTCAGCAGGACAGGGGGAAAAATTTAGATGGAAAAGCTCATGGGTTGAGATAAGGACAGGGAGATCACTCACCAATAACCATCACAGGTGAAACAGACTTGACTTGCAGAAGATTAATTTAGTTTATTCCCAATTTAAAAAAAAAAAAAAAAGAGTAGGAGAAAGAGAAACAAAGACAAAACTAAAACCACTTTCCTCTCACCCCACAATTTCTTCCCAGGCTCAACTTCACTCCTTTGTTCCCAACTCTTCTACCTCTTCCCTGCTCTACTAGCAGTGCAGGAGAGATGTGGAATGGGGGTTGTGGTCAGTTCGCAACGCTTTGTCTCTTCCGCTCCTTTCTCCTTGCACTCTTCCCCTGCTCCAGCATGGGGTCCTTCCCATGGGATACAGTCCTTCATGAACTGCTCCATCATGGCTCCCTCCCATGGGCTGCAGTTCTTCAAGAACTGCTCCAGCGTGGGCCCTTTCCACAAGGTACAGTCCTTTGGGGACAGACTGCTCCTGAGAGGGTCCATGGGCCACAGTTCCTACTAGAAAACCTGCTCCATGTCAGCCTCTCTCCACGGGCCAGGAGCCTGCTCCTGCATGGTCTCTCCATAAGCTGCAGCTTCATTCAGGGCACATCCAGCTGCTCTGGAGTGGGGTCCTCCACGGGCTGCAGAGGGACAACCATGGTCTCTCCATGGGTTGCAGGCGAATCTCTTCTCCAGTGCCTGGAGCAGCTCCTCCCCTCCTTCTTCACTGACTTTGGTGTCTGCAGGGCTGTTTCTCTCACATTTTTCTCACTCCTCTCTCTCACAGCTGCTCTGCAGCATTTTTTATTCTTTCTCAAATATGTTTTTCCCTAGTCACTGCCAGTGTTGCTGATGGGCTCAGCTTTGGCCAGCAGCAGGTCTGTTTTGGAACTGGCTCTGTCTGACATGGGGGATGCTTCTGTTACCTTCTTATAGAGGCCACCCCTGAGCTCCCCCACTGCCCAAACCTTGCCACATAAACCCGATACATCTCCTAACTACATCACACAGTGAACTAAGGGATTATCTCATTTCTAGTCAGATTCGTGGCACCACAGATCCTTTATGCAATAGAAGGAAAGAGCCAGCTGTCATTCTAACCCTCGATGAATGACCTCTCTTTCCAAAGCATAATTTTACAGTTGACGGGTACAGTCCTCTATATCCTTATTCCTATGAGCAGCTTTTTCTCTTTGCGTTTCATCTCTGTACTCAGTGCACTCAATAGGTATACTTGCATGCCCATAGATACTTGCAGAGTAAATGCTGGCCAGTTTGAGCCCAGATACATTTCAGATATAAGATCACCATGAAATCCTCTTTTAAGCTTAGTGCAGTGAGTGCTTTGCCCATGAGAATAAACAATAGCTTAACACACCTTTCTATGCAACTTCTAATTCACAGTTTTCCCTGCAAACTTTCCCAATATAATTCTTAATTGCTGGAAGACCAGATAAGCTGGAATTAAGTATGACATAAATAAAAGCAGGAGCAAGACAGTAGCCTAGAGCTTGTTCAGCTCTTGTAAAGAGAGCTGAAAACAATTTAACTATGCTTCAGTACTGATGTGGAAACTGGTCTGGAATAGATGCTTCCCCAGACTCTAATTAGAACAGAAAAAATGGAAGCAATGAAGGTCATTGTTGAAAAGGCATGTTCTTATTGATAACAATATAATTTGTAGCTGCTTTCAAACTAAAGTATGCTTAAATGCCTAATTAGAACACCCAAATAAACACTTTTAGAGTAAAAAGCCTTTCCTTCCTGTAGACACATTTCTCAGGGATTTCTTTAACACTGACTGTTCTTCAGGGAATTCATGTTTAAACAGTTAGATAATTAACAATCTGTCTAAATATCCCTGATTTTTGTTATGCTTAGCTTTTGATTAGCTTTAATCCTTATCTTTGCTTCATGTCTGTATTTAATACCCTGCAGAACTCTCCTGAAATGCATTTCTAGAAAATTTCCTGGGCAAATATTGCAACATAGTAAGTACAAATATTTCTTTGAATTTAAAAGAACTATTTCCTTCAACCATATTATGCTTTTAAAATAAATATTTAAACAACTATGTTTTCACTTGTATACATTTTTTCCCTCAATAGCTTTTTATACAAGTAAGTATACTCTTATACAAGCGTAAATGTATACTTTTCTTAGTTTTATCACTGGTTCTTTCATATCATCTGGTATTATAATTTTACCCCATTTTCTTAGACATCATGAATAATACAACAAAATATATATTAGAAATTAGACAGAACAAAACATGTGCAAGACCATTAGTTCAAAACAGACTATAAGTGGTAATATACTTCTTCAAACTTTAGACTTAGACTCCACATGAAATAAAACAACATATTTGTGAAAGTAGGATTGGTTTTATACAAACATGTCAAAATTTATTGGACGATTTATTTGTAGTGAGTAAATACAGTTACTCTACTACAGTACTTGGCATGTAGCTCTTTAAATCAAAAGAGCTGAGAAAATTGAACTAATCCTCTAAGTATTTAAAGAATTTGATTGCTTTCATTTTTGGTTTTTTCCTATCTTCAGTTATTTACTGCACTGATGGTTTTGCTAGGTGAGGGTATTCACACATTTCAGCTTTAGCCATCCAAATTCCTTTTAACATGACTAACAAAGGGGCTCACTGAACAGCCAGTGGTCCCCTTATGAACAGATGGCAGAAACGGATGCTGTTAGGATCAGACCACCCATTAAAGTCTAGTGAGACCGCAGGGGCTAATTCTGCATCCATCCCTGTAGAATGTTACTTCTCAATGCCCTGATTTAACTATGCATGAGAGAACTGAAAGCAACTGCAGGAGGAGGTGGCTTTTTTCCCCCCTTTGATCATTTGAGCTTCAGATATGCTAAGAGACTGTACCATCCACTGGTAGAAGTGAAGAATTCAGTCTGATCTAAGAACTTAAGAAGGAGAGCTGTACCTAGCATTCTGTTAAAGGTTTAAATGAATACATAATCCGTGCAGAGGAGAAAAGTTTTGTTGTTAAACAGTATATTTGGAGATAGTTAGGCTCTTCTACGTATTTTCCAGTAAAGAAGACAGACCTAAGGCTTTACGTGGAAGCACTATTGTGTTGTAGAGCCCACTGCCAAGGCCTGTGATTAGAAAATGAAATCATTGCTTGTTCACTTTTCCCAAACTTTTTTTTTTTTTATTTCTGCATGCCTCTGCACTTTGAGTTACATGTTGTCTCTCAGCAATTATTTATTTCTACAATACAGCCTGTGTAAAATCCTGCTGCCAGGGAACTGGTCCACAGTAAGTTAATCATGCATATTATACTGCAGTTACATTATGACCCTGTCTGCTTTTCCACCTTGTCAAAAGTGATTTAAAATTTCATCTTACACTTACCAGTAGTTGGGCTTGATTTCCTTGTGAAAGTTTTATTCATATCTGGTCATTCCATGAAGTGAGTAGCTACATATTTGTTTAATGCTTCCTTGGCATATGGATTAGCTCCCAAACTGACAAGCTCTTTAGCACTCATGGTCTGGATTTTAGAATTCATTGCCAAAAATATATCAAAACATTGACTCCTCCTTGTCACGAGGAGAAAATGCTACTTCCTCAAGACCCATTTACATTGGCTTTAGCTGCATATTCTTGGTATATTTTGAAATAAGATGTTTTATCAAACAGTATATTGTCTAACTTAGTTTTGACAGCATCTATAATGCAAAATTATGGCAGACACTTTAAAAGGAACAGACTGTATTGTAGAGAACTTTCACACAATATGTTGTGTACTATGCCATGCATGCCATTGAATTTTGAACAAGCTATAAGAATGTGACTGAAATAGCAAAGATTTATAAAAATTTCTTTAGAGAAGCAAGTGTGAATGAAGAGAATGAAGAACGTTTTAGCACATTGAACGGAGACTGATCCACATACAGGTTAAAATGAGAGTCAGTACTCACAAGTACAGAGGTTGTACTTGATTCTGTAGCCATTTCTTAAGGGAATCTTCTGCAGGAAGTCAGACCGGGAAATAGTTAGCATTTAAGATATTTATTACTGAAATGAATTTCTGCTGTTAGCCTACAAGTATATATTGAAGAAACTGCTTTCTACAGGTTTACTGAGATCAAGTGGGGATGGCTTCCAGGAGAAAGCTTTATGTCAGTACTAAGTGATTACAGAACTGCTTCTTACAGGATAAATCAGACTGCATTAACAAAAGTAGAGCTTCTTTCTGCAAGACTCTAAGTATTTCAAGGTGTATGTAACCTGTAGGCCACCCATGCTGCTAATGTCTGTACCAAGAAGGCTATTGGACTGTATTGCCACTTGCTCTGGACCTGTGCACCTGGGTTTCCTTTGCATAGAAAAGAAGAAATGGGAGCAGGAAGCACAGAAAGGAAGATTATGAGAATAGTGCATGCCTATATCCTGTCCTGTTGTGGAACTGGGACACAACTGAGAAGTCTTCAGGTCAAAAGCCATCTCAGCATGGTCTCATGGTTCTCTTATTGGTTCTCATTTTGCTTAGCCAAGCTTGTAAATATAACTTTAATTAGCCAAAAAGTTAACGTGCTGCATGATCTTTTATCAGCAGGACACTAATAGTTCTCTTTTGTGAAACTGAGGGAATTCTGGAGAACTACATAATTAAGAGGTGGCTCCAAATATCCTCTTAAGGCACCCGTGCTATTCACAGACTGGTTTTGCTGCTGAATGTGAAAAGCCCCTATACCTCAAAACATCCACAAGTTTCCATAGATTTGATTGGAAAGATTTTGTTGGAAAACAGTAACGTCATTTAGGTGTAACAGAATTTTCTTGGATTATATTGCGTTACATACATGCTCAAAAAGTCTCAACTTGCATAAAAGACTATAAAGAATAAAACTTTTAGACTGATGTGTGTGTCCTCATCTGTCAATGGTTATTTTATTATCCCAGCATTTGGAACACTCCAGGGCAAAGCTCTACTTTATTTGATATTTGACAGTGACCAGTCCAGTCTGCAACATGCAAGTAACGCGGACAATGGCACATAGTTTCTCACCACGATGTCACTGGTTGCTCTGACGTGAGTGTCTTTGCACTTTCACTGCTGAAGAGGCTTCAGTGTGTAGAAATCATATTTATTTGTATTAGTAAGACAGTGCTTCCAGATTCTAGTGGGTAGGACATTTATATGGATATATGGACTCTAATTTAAGTCTCTGTTTCAAAAAAAAAAAAAAAGTATTTATTTGTACAAAATGGATCAGGTTCAACATGAAACTTCTACACATACTGTCTTGGAAGGATTAATATAGTCAACAAATTTTGAAAGGGTATATGAATCGTAGGGTTTCTCCTTGACATCTCTTCCTTATGAGTTTATAAGGTTCCTTGTCCATTTTGATCATCTCACTGAATTCCTGTCTTGGATACATTTGTCTTGCTATGCCTTGTATAGAATCATAGAATCATTTAGGTTGGAAAAGACCTTTAAGATCATCGAGTCCAACTGTAAACCTAACACTGCCAAGTCCACCACTAAACCATGTCCTTAAGTGCCACACCTACATGTCTTTTAAATACTTCCAGGGATGGTGACTCAACCACTTCCCTGGGCAGCCTGTTCCAAGGCTTGATAACCCTTTCGGTGAAGAAATTTTTCCTAATGTCCAATCTAAACCTGGTGCAACTTGAGGCCATTTCCTCTTGTCCTATCGCTAGTTACTTGGCAGAAGAGACCAACACCCACCTCGCTACAACCTCCTTTCAGGTAGTTGTAGAGAGCGATAAGGTCTCCCCTTAGACTCCTTTGCTCCAGACTAAACATCCCCAGTTCCGTCAGCTGCTCCTCATAAGAGTTGTTCTCTGAACAACTGTTATAATGGCATTTGACTCACAACTCAGGCAGGTTTCAGTATTACAAATTCCTTTGCACATCTAGGCTTAGTCCAGTCAAAGTCCACATCTCTCAGCACTTTTGAAAACACATTGACAACACTACAGTTTTAAATTCACTTTAAATATATAATTCTCTGTTCCTGAAAGGTTTCTTCTTTCACAAGATTATATCACCAGTCATTACTCCTGGATGTAACTAAGCACACAACTTTCTTATTGATTGAGAATGCTGTCTTCAGTAAGTTTTTCCTGCCTTTATGTATGCGTGCTCATCCCTTATCAATAGTCAAAGTGAATTTAGTCAATTCAACTTCACAAGTAAGAATGTAGAAATAAGCCTGAGTGATAGGAAAACTTAGGTTCCAACTTTTGAAGTTAGGATCCCTACCTGTAAGGCTTTTTAGTATATTACTCATAATTCTGCTTTGTATCTTGTTTCTCTTCACATACACTTTCTACCAGCTAGACTGTAAACATCAACAACTCAGACATTATTTAGAAGTATAATTTTACCATAGCATATGAGCAAGTTGATACAAAGCTGACATCATGAACAGAAGGATTTATTTACCTTTATTTACAGATTATAAGAACATCCATCTAGACTTGGTAGCCCTTTTTAAAGTTAAGCATAGTAATCACAGAATTAAAATTAAACTACTGAAATCCATTACCACACTCATAATGTCAAAAGTACGTGAAATCTGAAACCTAAATACCCTATAGAACTAAAAAATTCTGCCCAAAAATTATTACCTCCCTAAATGCTCATGAAAACAATAGATGAGCTAACATATCTAATCCCTCTCCCTCATCAAGGTGCACTGCAAAAGCATTTCTCTTTCAAATTGAATGCCTACACTATTAAAGCTCTTATTGGTATAAAGTGAATGCATAGGAGGCAAGCAGCCTCAGTTTCATAACTGAACAGAAAAATCACATAGAAGTTGAACATATCTTTTGAGAAGAAAAATGAAAGATTCTACTGAAAACTACAAGCTGCTGATTCTATGTCTCATTTGAATGTTATTTGTGATGCCTAAATTTACCCCCAGAATATGGTTGGAATCAACAAACAGGTAACAGGGATGGACTGCTCTCTAGAATTTTTGAGCTATTCTGATAAAAGTTGCCAGTTAAAAAGATGACAGAGATGTTTTCAGCAAATATGGGAGGTGGTTGGGCATGTCACTAAATCTGTGGAAGTGAGATGCTGTTGTGTTAAATACTTACTGGTCATTAATACATTATGGAAAAGGTTTCAGTATAGCATTTGCAGAAAACAGTTCTGTTATTCCTCGCTTCCACCCCCACCCCCACCCCTGCCAAATGATCAAGGTATATATAAGGATATTAGTCTCTTCATAAACTTTTATTGGTGGAAACTTTACACCATTAAGGACAATGCCATTAACATTATTCAGTCTAAGAGTGCACTATAGTTCTTTAGACCTTCATCTAGCGTGCGCTGCTCTGTTACGTAATAGCAGAAGTGAGGTATCGGATGCTCGTGCTCTGTCCCTGGCGTGGATGACATTTGGATAGAAATGAAAGGCAGCAACCCATTTTAGATCAGGAGAGGAACAGTCACAAGTGGTGCATTTGCAGAAGTGCTTTACTCTTGTAAAACACAACCCTACTAAGTCTGCCTTGCTTGTCTCTGCTCTGTTAAGGCAGTCCACTTGTTCTACTACCTCCTTTTAAATGTAGCAGCCACATCTTCCGACGTTCAAACCTACATATTATTCACAGCCAGCCTCACTGCTTTCATGCACTCACACAGGCCCTCGAGCTAATTGAAAAACTGTGCTGTAAATAAGCACTCAGAGTCAAAACTACAAATGCAGTCTGGGATCTGCATTTTGACCAGGTATGCCTTTCCATTTCTAACAGAAAACAACTAATTGGTAACGGCAAACACCAATTCCAACTTAATTATATACTTACATATTGTGATAAGAAACTTGGAAATTTGCATTTGAACACATTTGCCTGTTCATTACTACAACAGATTTCTCTTCTGGTCCCGCAAAATTCAAATAACTTTTTAGAATTGAAACAGGCATGAACCACATCAGGGAAACACTGATTTTGCCAGACATCACCACTTCTGCAGAGTTGCCTTTGGGATTTTCACCAGGAAAAGTGGCTTATTAGTACAAAGCAGAAAAAGACTAAAGAGATTTCACAGAGTCATCTATCAATATGCAGTCTTTAAATCTTAGTGTTTTGAAGTGTTTAGAAGATCTGAGGTCTTCTTAGGTACAATACATGTAAAAATGCTGGACTGAGAGAAAACTGAGCTACAGTTGTAACAAACTAAGAGTGGCAAAAGAGGATACAAACATTTTTTCCCCTGGTTTTAGACAGGATTTTGCAGGCATGTGGAACTAGTGTTGCCATATTAGCACTCAGCAGCAAGAGATGATTTCAGAGCAGAGTTGTCCTACTGTGGTGCTAAATGATTACCTCCAAAAGATATTGACAAAAGGAGCTGCATAAAATAAAATCTTCTGAATGAATCTGAGTGAAACTTTTATGTAGTTTCAAAAAGTTAAATTAACTTAGGTTTTAACCTGAAATATTATTTTCTGTTTGGATCAATAAATGGTAAAACAATTAAAAAAACGCTGAAAGTGTAATATTTTTTGACTAGTTTGACTGTCTAAATGCTGGAAACTTTGCTAAAAGAAGATTCTTCTCCTGTCATTTTAACACCAGTTTTACAAAATCAAAGCAGGAAAGCTTGAAGTTTTGGATAAGTATTTTAATATTTGGCTGAACATGAAAACTACAACCAAGTTCTTCAACCTTTTGAAGCTGACTCTTCAGTAAGTGATGAAAACCAACAGAAAGAAAAAGACATCCCAAGAACAGAAGAGAGAATACTTCCCCCCCGCCCCCCATCTGGACATTTTCTCCAATTTAACCTTCTGTAATTTTCAACTTTTTCCTATCCTTTACCATATGTATTTATAGATACATTCACTTTCATCACAACTTTTGTTTCTAATATAAAACTATTCTTTTTACTGCACTGCAAGAATGCTTAATATTTTAATATCTTTTTCCTCTTCTTTTTATTCTCTGACAGGTATCTTATCTGCTGTATGCAACTATTATCATCCTTTAGTTTAGCAATCTGCCTCCTTGTTCTGAAGAATATTTTCCCCATGAACAGATGTATAAAGCTTATGATGCCTCATGGAAAATAGAAAGAAGCAGTCCATCATCATCATCTGTACTGTCTTCTTATAAACTATTATAAAACAGCCCTTTCTACGTGGGAATTTCACACCTTATTTTCAAATAGATGTTAAATATAAGACAAGGACATACTTATTTTGTTAAAGCCAATGAATAGGGACGGAGTAGTGAGAGTTTGCATATGTTACTGATTTTTGGATTGCGAGTCTGCAGTGATGCTGGAGTTGGGGACTGCAGACAGAGCTAGGTGTTATAGTAAAACAAAACCCAGATATTCACTTTGTATCTCTTTTGTCTTTCTTCTCAGCTTGAGTATTAAAGGACTTGTGTTCAGTCTGCAATTTTCAGCAAATCATTTGCACATCAACACTGTTAACCATCAGCTACACTATGACAATTGCTGGTCTTATTTTCAGCAAAACACATTTTGCTCCCCTCCACATGCAAACATTTCCACATATGCTTCTGCTGTCACATTTACAAAAGATATCAGTTAATGTAAAATTGCCATATGTTCCTGACAGGATGGAATCCTTCAAGGTAATTTTTCACCAGATTTTCAATTTCTGATGTTGAAATCCAAATAATATATATCACAAAGAAGAGACATTGTTTTACCTGCTGTGTTAGGTAGTTATTAACCTCAGAGGTCATCCGTAATAATAAACAGCACTGGATATTCCAACACATTGAACGCTATGATTCCATTGCTTATATCCTAACTGCATCTGAATATTCAGTCTTTTTTGTAGGTATGCTCTGCTTGAACTTGCATCCTGAAATAAGAAGGAAATTATATAGTAAAACCAGAGACTGAATACATTGCATGAGTCCTTAATTCTTGGCAAGGAAATTAAAAAAGTGCTGAATATAAGGTAGAATAATCAATTTTCAGTTCATAAGAGCTATAAACAATTTAAAGGCACTATTGAATGTCATTACTCCATAAAGTTATCATTAAGAAATTAGCTGAGCACCTAAGAAGCTGCTATCTTGTTAGAAAACTCTGATTCTTTTAAGAAACATTAAGAAGTCACAAATAGCACATTAATTAATGTTAAATGTGTGTTAGCAGTCAAGTGCTCACCTGAAATTTTGTCTGTCTGTTATGATATTTATGGCTCAGATTCACACTCCAGCCCTCATCTAGTGGATAAGCTGAGGCTCAGGGGTGTGGATAGTTTACATGCAAGTCCAAGATAGTGAAGGGAACTTCAAAGAGTGATATCTCTTTCATCATGCAATGTCATGGATGAGACTAATGCCCAAACAGTAACAGATTACAGAAACCACAGATAGACCAAGTTTACCCAACAAGGCACACTACCATTTCCTGAATCTATTCTTACAGTTCCAGTACAAATCATTCTTTACTCTGGGTGGAAAATATAAAAACCCACGCTGTATTTTACTAATTCTGCAACACATCCTGTGAAGAACCAAGATTAGCCATGCTTCCCCATCCCTGCTCCCTTCCTCCAGCCCACCTTCCCCACCCCAAGATCCAGGTAAACAATTTGAGGTTATGTCTTCCATAGGAATTTTGTTAGTTGCCACTCCCATGGAGCATCCTGTGAAAGCCTTGCCCATGTGTTGCTACTAAGCAGAATCTAATTATCAAGTCCTTCTTCCTATCAGTAGCAGCAGCAATAGCTTCCAGCTTGGCTTGTTGCTGTTCTTTCCCAACTCACCCAAAATACAGAGAAGAAGGTGGAAAGAGAGGGAACAGAGAAGCAGCAGTTCTTCAGTGCTGAAAGCAAAGGAAAAGAGGAGGAAAGGAAAATGAGAACTACAGTTAGAATTGCTACTAAATGATATTATGCTTGCTGTCTAGCTGAACCCTATGTCTTCCATTTCTTCCCGGAAATCCTGATGTCACTTGTCATTTAGTAAAGTAACTGGTTTATTAATCAAGTAGACTAATTTGCTTGCTATTACTTGCTTTACTTTATTTGTTACAAGTAATCTTATACCAAGTTGTCCCAAAAACAGTCAGCAGAATAATTTGTCATTCTATAGTGTACAAAAAGGAAAGGAAGCTAAAACAGGGGAAGATTTGATCACCTTAATCAGAACGGAAAAGTGTTAGCTTTACTGAGGTCTCTAAAGATAGGCCTTCTTACAACTAACGAGGCTAGGTTGAACACTTTTGCTCTTGTTAATGAAAAAAGTATAACTGCTGTATTTCTGAGCATAGGAATATTCAGGGATCATTTACCATTTCAAATCTCCTCTGAATTGTACTGTTCTTTTCCCTTGAAATTCAAAATATTACTGTGAAAAACTTCCTTCTGAAAACAACATTGCAACATAGTAGTTTGATATACCCCTGGTGAATCAAAAATTCAGATGAGCGCATTCATCAGCTGGCTTTACTGTACTATTTTGTTATTAAGAACAACAGTAATGGCAAACAAAACATGATTCTTGAGTAAGTAAAATAATGACTTAATATTATCATCCCTTTGTAATTATTGATATGTGATTGCTAAATTCTAAGATGCCATCAACCAATGTTAAAAAGGTTGGGTTTTGTACCAGAAGGAGCTTCCTAGTGCCCATTCTGTTGTCTCAGAATTAATTCCAGAAGTAAGGGTTTCCTTTAATTAACTGTACCACTTAGGAATCTGTTCTGCTTCAACAACATTTCTGATCCCATGAAATGTAGATGATCTTCGCACCACTTTGTTGATTCTTCTTTTATCTGGTTGTAACCCAACAGATCACAGCCAAGGCTTCTGTATGGAGCAGCTGACTGGACTGAAATGAAGAGAGGGACAAGGTGACAGCAGTCCATTACTAGTGTTACTGTAGCTTGCAGGTGCATGCAACTGCCTCTAAACCCCAATCACCCCAGGCTTTAACATTGCTTAAAGCCACAGGAGGTCCAACAGTCTATGTTGCTATTGGCCTGCTCTGTTTTTTGTCTGAGGTAATTTTCAGTTTGTTATTGGCCATTAATGGCTGACAGGAGACAGTAACCTTTAAGTTATTGGGCAGCTATAAACAGCAGTACTTATTTTTTCTAAATTGTTAGCACATCTGAAATAGATGCCATGTCACAATTAATATAACGGTAATGACACCTCTCCAGGGCATTCCAAAACAGTATATTCAAAGTTCACATTGTTTAATGGAACGATTAATGCAATAATTTTGACTCTAATATATCTTCACTTGTAAATCATCAAGCCATTAACCTTAATAAAGCCAACCTGCTGTCATTTATCATGCTCACCTAAATTGCTTGATACTGCAATAACAGAATACTTCACAGTAAGAAATGTTTAACTGCCCCGGTGAAACCTGATAAATACAGCAACCTTTTAATGCGCTGGGAGTATTTTGTAAAGAACAAAGGCAAGCTGGAAAGATACAAGAAAGAAAATAGGGTCAAAAAAACAGGTAAATTTAAACATAACAAAATGGAAGGTGCTGATGGCAAACAGAGTCCCTGCATTATAACAAAAACCAGATATGTAAAGTACAGGGTAGGAAAACAGCACATCTTGGCACACAAAAATAAGCTAAACCAAATAGCTAGGGAGCATAGACAATATATATAATGGTCCCCTTGTGAATTAGCCAAACAGGCATGAAGTTTGATTCAATAGCTAGAGTATACCGTGTTAGTCACATTATAAAGCAATGCGAAGCAATGCTAGGGAATGCTCAGCAAGATAAGGTAGTAGATCAGAGGCCTAATTTTATTTACACGTGAGAATCAGTCCTATTACAGTAATTTGTGAGAATTTTGCCCATAAAATTTTGGTCAGAAAAATGACATCACTTAATTGTAATGTAGATACCACCTTAACTCTTGTCAGGACAAACTCTCCTCTCTACTGAAAATGCTTAATCACAGTGCAGATTTTCTATTTCAGTTGCTTTCTTAATGATGAACTACTTCTTAATGTGTTTTGTTTGCCAATAATTATTGATTTATATATTCAAAAGGGACTAAATAGCTCCCAAATGAAATAATAAAAAAGCATAGCAACACATAAGGAAAGTCATTAGAAGTTATCATAATAGGTGGATAGGTGATAGAGCAACTTGAATCCAGTGAACAATTTAGGGTCTGCTTAACAGCATCATGAGGAATAATTTCAGAACTAAACAACCAAATAAGATATTTTTAAAAAAAATTCAAAGGGAATTAACAGATTATTAGAATGATAGCAGTACTCCATACTGTTTTGAGGGGAAACAAAGCTCTGAAAGTGAAAGAAAAACACCTTAATCATACTTTTCATTTTACCTCCCCTAATCATCAACTGTCAGCATTACCTCACTTCATGCTTAAAAAGCTGTACTGGTTATGCACTAACCTGTAAGAAAATCTTGAATAGTAAGTCCTAGAGGACACAGAATACTATTTAAACTTACTGGCCCAGATCAGCAGCTGGCATATATCATTGCAGTTCTGCTTAAATCAATACAACCTAGGTTTCTGACTCAGAATTTCCAGAGGGAAATGATCATGTATCTATGAATATCAGCCTGGCATTGTCTCCTGGTTTATAGGAAAGGTCTATAATTGGGCACACTCCCAATTTAGATATTTTAAGCTTTCTGAGACATTGGCTCAAGTTAAAAGTACAACTGTTACTATCTATAACAGATACTTGGCACTTATCTCAACGAAAATAGCAGATTTAATATTTCATATGAAATGATGGTTTGCAGTAGTTCAAGGGAGGATAACCCCCATAGTATTCAGTCCCACAGTAGGAGAGAATAGTTTGTTCCAAACTAATATGTGAGTTGCATTACAGGTAAATTACATGCAATAACCATAAACACATCTTTATTTTAGACTATACATTTCACAATATTTAGTGCTCTACCAGCACTATTCTTCCACACTAGCTGTGATTTCATTAGTCTATGTATCTTAGTTAAACAATGTGTGAAAAAATAGCAATGTAATGAATAATGTATCCCCATCACCCATAGTCATCTAAACAGACTGGATTTTTTTCCCCCCACATCTCTTATCATCAACAGATTAGCAGAATTTGCTTCAATGTAAATATACATATTGGGGGAAAAAAAAAAGTTAAGACAGAGTTTCATACATAGCCTCTTTTCTTGACAGTTCCTCAACCTGTTACTGAAAACTTTGGTCTAGGTACTAGCTCTGCATTTGAAGGTCCAGTGACGTAACAGAATCAGAAAGAAGAGCCCTTGGAGGGTTAAAGCCATAGGATTTTTGGTTGCTTTAGCCAGCTGTACCACCAACTATGCAGTTGTGCTTTGGCAATGTAACTTAGCATTACCCCAACTATAAATAAACTGTTTCAGAAAAAGAGAACCCTTCCAGTATCTTTCAGCATTCACTGAATTTCAACCAGAGACTCAGAGAACTTCCTCCAGCCCAGCATTGGCTTGGTAACAATATTATAATTACGTTTGTGCATTTGGCAAAGTTATGTCATTCTTGCAAGTGAATTTCTGCACTTTCAAGTGCCTATAAAATGAGATTAGAGGCATATTGCACACCTCTTCAATGGCGTAGGATGCAAAACCACCTGCATGTCAATTTGGCACACTGCAGTACACTGCAGGAGGTCCACCTCAGCCTGGAAAACATTGGGTCTATCTTAAAGCAGAACTGCTTGCTCTGCTAATGCAAACACTTTGGTTTTGGCTCTGTAGCCAGCTTAGTGAGGTTCTCAGCATTGTGTGTTATCAGCATGAATGGGTCCAGACGTGTCTGAGACTCCTGGAAACACAACCTGTGTCTGTTGATTAGGGCACTGGTCCTGGGCAGGGCAGAATGAGATCAGGCTGTGAGTCAAGTGTCATGGTTTAACCCCAGCCAGCAACTAAGCACCATACAGCCATTCGCTCACTCTCTCCTGGTGGGATGGGGGGGAGAATTGGAAGGGTAAAAGTGTGTAAACTCGTGGGTTGAGATAAAGAGAGTTTAATAGGTAAAGCAAAAGCGGCACACGCAAGCAAAGCAAAACAAGGAATTAATTCACTGCTTCCCATCGGCAGGCTGGTGTTCAGCCATCTCCAGGAAAGCAGGGCTCCATCACGTGTAACAGTTACTTGGGAAGACAAAATGTCATCCTCCGAACCTGCCACCCTTCCTTCTTCTTCCCCCAGCTATATACGTTGAGCATGATGTCATATGGTATGGAATATCCCTTTGGTCATTTGGGATCAGCTGTCCCAGCTGTGTCCCCTCCCAACTCCTTGTGCACCCCCAGCCTACTCGCTGGTGGAGTGGTGTGAGAAGCAGAAAAGACCTTGGCTCTGTATAAGCAATAACAAAAACATCCCTGTATTATCAACACTGTTTCCAGCACAAATCCAAAACATAACCCGATACTAGCTACTATGAAGAAAATTAATTCTACCCCAGCCAAACCCAGTACATTCTCCACCCCTTATTCCATATTATTTACATCATACTCACATCCCACACTATCCGATACAACCTCATTAACCACCCTTCCCTTTCCCATCCTTTGATACAACACACAGATATCATTCCCTTAGTCTATAGACCACCCCTCTAAAATGTGTTTAAAATGTCCACAAATGTCCACAAAATGTCCATTGAGTTCTTTAGTCCGTGACTTTGGGCTCCATCTGTTGTGATGGTCACTCAGAACAGGAGAGGTGGTGTGTTGTGTAGAATTATTGGACACCAAAGCTAGCTCAGGTCGGGTCACTGCTGCACTTGCACTGCTTCTTGTAAGGCTTGTCCTCTATTGGTTTGGGTGGTTCCTGCTATAGTAATTCCTACAACATGCAACTCAAATCCTGGGTTACAACAATTTAAAGGTACATCCATTACAATCTCCACCCCTTGTCCCTTTGGGCCAGGTTATAGGATTTAACATTGCAATGAACTCCTCCCCTTGCTCCTAGCCTGGCTAGCAACAAGGGCTTCCTGCTATAGTAATTCCCATAACATGCAACTCAAATCCCAGGTTACAACAATTTAAAGGTATTTCTATTGCAATCTCCACCCCTGGTCCCTTTGGACCAGACCATCGGGTTTAACATTGCAATGAACTCCCCCCTTTGCCCCTGCTCCAGCTTGGACTTATCCACAGACTGCAGTCCCTTAAGGTTGTACCTGTTCCAAGTGGAGCCTTATCTATGAGCCACAGTCTCTCCAGGGGTATTCCTGCTGCGACATAGACTTATCCACAGCCACAATCACTTTGAGGTGCACCTTTTCCAGCATGGCCTTATCCATGGACCACAATGCCTTCAGAGATATACTTGCTCCAGTGTGGCATTACGCACAGCCACAGTCCTTTCATGCTCCAACATGGCCTCATACACAGCCACTGATGCTTCAGGGTGTATCTGCTGCAGCATGGACATATCCACAGCCACAGATGCTTCGAGGTGTACCTTCTCCAGTGCGGACTTATCCTTGGGCCACAATCCCTTCAGAGGTATACCTGCTGCGGCACAGACATAACCGCAGCCACAGATGCTTTGAGATGTACCTGCTCTGGTGTGGATTTATCCACAGCCACAGACATCTCAGGCTGTCCTGCTCCTGCGTGGACTCATCCACAGGTCACAGTCCCTTCAACCTGAGTTCACACTGGAGTTCCAGCCTGTCCAGTACAGCAGCACAGAAACAGCAGCGATGCCCTGGCCATCTGCCAGCCCAGGCTCATCGCCATTGCTGTTATCAGAATGTTCCCAGGCACAGCACAGTAAGATGATCAGCAGTGCAGCAGTACAGCAAGCAGCAAAAGCAAAAATCAGCCACTAATGAACACTAGACTCTAATATACAGTAAGGAAAGCAAGCCCCATGGCAAGCGCAGAAACCTGCCGATTAATAGCTGAACAGGAAGAACAGCTATAAATTCAATCTAGCACATTCCAATCAAATCTGTTATCTCGAATCCTTGAGCCCATGTTGGGCGCCAAAAAGGACTGTCGTGGTTTAACCCCAGCCAGCAACTAAGCCCCACACAGCCACTCGCTCATTCTCCCCCAGTGGGATGGGGGAGAGGATCAGAAGAGTAAAAGTGAGAAAACTCATGAATTGAGATAAAGACAGTTTAATAAGTAAAGCAAAAGCTTTATTTATTTATTTTTCTATTTATTTATTTATTTTAATAGCAATGACTTTGGTCTTTCTTCTTGTTCACAGCCTGGAAATTTTACTCTTAAGCATTTATTGTGTATCATCCATCATTTCCTTTTTTTTTGCTCATATTTATATATGTTTGGTCTTTTTAGGAGTGCACGATACTTCTACTAGCGTGTGCACGCCATGGGAATCTATTGTGATTTATGTTTTTCTTTTACTGTGCAACTGTCATTAGTAAACTCCTAATTCCAAAATTGTTTCTAGCAGTTCATTAAAATTCCCACATACTAGGCCTCAAATCTAATTGTTAAAAAGAGGGCTGATATTAAAGATGACTGAGTACACTTCTGACAAAACATTAGATAAAAACAGTGCTCATTATTGTTTCTTCAATGACATTAGAATAAAAATAAAAATAAATCCAGTTAAGTCAGTACAGTTAAAAT
The DNA here is from genome assembly GCF_964195595.1 of Calonectris borealis. Classification (NCBI taxonomy): domain Eukaryota; kingdom Metazoa; phylum Chordata; class Aves; order Procellariiformes; family Procellariidae; genus Calonectris; species Calonectris borealis. Next base: position 26,938,683 of record NC_134312.1, read on the forward strand.
AGTATACAGTTATGAAAACAGAATGATCAAATATAAATATAAACACTATACTAAGTTGTAGGAAAGTGCATAAAATTGTATAGAAATGTGGGGAGTTTTTCAAAGGCAACTCAGAGCAGTGACATACTCAGAACCTGCTGAAATTCCACTGCAGCAAATGCCCATTTATACTTTTGAAAAACTTCACTTTTGTGAATGTCACGGAGAAGCTGTATTTGCTCTTTTTTCATGCTCATGAATGTGTTACTTCACAAGCAGTTCTAATGATTTCCTGTTTCCCTTGAGAAATTCCCAAAGTGCCTCTTCCCTCCTATATAAGCTGTCTCTTAAATATCTCCTTATCATCTCGTAATGGCCACCCAGCTGCTCAAATTTTGGAAATCCTATCAACTTCATAATCTGCGTTGTTTCTCAGGACATGTCTTGCCTTCCCTTTTGCATTTCTTCCTATATATTTGCATTCATTTGCTCTTCCATGTCCTTTGGACTGCTTGGATTCAGCTCTACTGAAAATGGTAGATTCTGATAAGTGTTTTACCTTCTGGCTACCTTGCCTTTGCCCTGGAAAGACTATGGATAATCATCTCTGATGATGGCGGTCTGTGACTTTCATGTCAGTGTTTCAAAAAGTAGGATGACCAGTTTCTGTAGGATAGAACTGTGCATATTTGAGGTACTCATGCGAATAGTAACTTTAGTGGATAGCTCAAGCAATTTTTGAAAGCTGGAAACTACTGGCATTAAAGAACAGAATCGGGAACTATAATAAAGGTAATAGACAAATCGATCATAGTAGTCATTGACAAATCTATTGATCAAAAATCAATTTTTTCTATGCTAGATATAAACCTCTATTAGTCATCTGTATCTAGCTGAGAGACAATCTGAGTTTACTGCAAGATTTCAGTGAAAATACTAGAATTCTAGACTAACAGGAAGGATAAGAGACTAGAGAACCCTATTTGTCTTAAGTTCAGAGTTTTTGTTGTTTGCTGGAAGAATTATTTCATGGATCATTTATTTGAATATTGGTCTTTTTACAAGGTTTTATTTCCTAGACATTCATGCTGGCCTCAGAGATAGGCTGTATTCAGGGTGATAGCTCTGAAAGAAGTGTAAGATGATAGAATATTAGGTTCTGTCCATGGTCTTCTGCCTTTTATAAGGAAGAATAAATCATGTGAGAGAAAAAAATTAAAAAGAGAGGTGACTTTCTATGAACCTCAGTATTAAAGCAAACTGTTTCTTGATGGATATTTGAACACAGCTAGGAACCAGTTTTCCACATTGAATGAAACTTTCTTTTCCCAGACTTTACCACAGTGATTTAATAATATGATTCTTTGATAAGTAGAAATATTCTGAAGCACACAGAAATAATATGAGTAGTAACAGTTAGCATTCTTTTCAGTATATAAAGCCACTTCGGATATGAATTCATTTTCTGGAGTAAAAAAACCATAATCTTCAAAATATGTAAATTGATCTTTGCTGTGCAAATTAAAAATTGTCTGCTTACAGAAAAGCTTGAAATTGTAATGGAATAATCCTACATATAGAACTTTACAAGTTGAAAAAGAATTAATCTTTACAATTTAATTTCAAAGAAATTGAGTAAAATTCTCCTCAGGATATAGCAAATTAATTTCAGAGATTTGCAATGAATTTTCAGGATAGTTTGGTTGCTTCCAGATTTTTTCCCTCAAGAAATTCTGACAATCCAGAAAGTTGAGTGACCCAAATATCCCACTTAAAACACAATTCATAAATATTGTAAATATCTTCCCCTGACTCCAAACAAATCAGGGTAAAAGATGGAATTGATACTTAAACGCACCCAATCTCTGTTTTGATGTTTAAATCTTACGACCTCTTATAACTGTGTTAATGTGTGGCTCAGGAGCCCACCTCCCACCTATTAACTCTAACAAGGTGGGTCATTTTCTCTGGTTAAATTTAATCTGCTCAAAGTGCCAAAATTCCAAGAGAGAGAGCACAGAAAATCCCATGATGGCACAGGTCTTTAATTACTTGCAAAGAACAGGGCCTGCTAACAACAGGAGAGGGATAGAAAATGAACTGGATGTATTGCTTCTTGATTACTATGCACTGAGCTGAGGTTTGAGCAGATCGTTCTTCCAGAATCTTGCTAACAAAAACCCATTTATTTTCCACTATCCCACATAAATCTATATCTTTTAGAGAGCAGCCTAATGACACAGAGCCAAGATCACCGCCTGCTGATACAATGGTAGGAGAGCCCTGTCAGCAGCCAGACTGACCCAGTCTTTTTCTGTATTATAAAGCCAAAGTTATACTTTGACTGACACAGAGAATATAGAATAGAGTTTCCATATATCTATTAATGTTGATATCTATATGGATACAGAATTAGAGTTTCATAAATAGCTGATAGAGCCTCCTTTTTCCTGTCTCATGTAGAGATTGAACAATCAAATCCCTAAAACATAGCTTTTATGCAAAATAGAACAAAACTACATACATTTCACAGGCCATAAACAGAGTAAAAGTGACAGCATCTTCACTTGTGTCAGACTGATGCAGGAGTTTAAGCTTTTGAAAATCAGCCAATTAAGGAGAGTTAGATTCTTTCAAAAATTTTATCGTAGAATTTATGTTCAAATGAGATGAGAGAACTTTGAAAGCAATAGAACCCCAAAATGTGTAATACTGCTGACAAATTGTCAGGCACCACATTGAAATATTTATCCCCTTATCCATCATTACTCACTGCAATGGGCAACAACATAATCTATCAACTAGAAAAATAAACACCAAGGAGAGTTCAAAATAGCCTTAGAGAAGCTTTAAGAAAGCTGCCAGTTGGTATTTTGTACCAGCTTGCTCATTTAATATTCTAGAACACCTACAAAGTCCATGGTCATTTATATTAATTGACTCATTTCCATGGCATCTTTCTGAAGGCAATCATGTGATTCAGGGCAGTGATTAAATCAAGTAGCAGGCACACACAGATATTTATAATCAACACGAAATAAATGGTCCTGATGTTATATTCTGAACTCTTGCAGATTGCAGAGGAAGCTGGCATGGAAATTCCCTGGATACCTGAAGACTGACAATTTGCAGAAATTACTAAAATGTCAATGATTAGTCCAGGCATTCAGATTCTGGAGCATCAGTGACTGCTCTTATTTGCTCATCCAGATCTATGACTGCAGTATGAATGCCTAAAGTGAGCACAGATCTGGATACATGTGCTCAAAGCAACCCACATCTTTCAAAAGATTAGCAGCTTTATTCTGCATTAAAAGAAATCTCTGGAGGTATTCTAAGGTAGTTCTAATGTGACTATAATACAGAAATCAGTTTAATATTTAAGACATAAAGTGACAGTTGTAAAGTCATCACTTAAGAGGATTAGCTTCATCTTTCAATTGTAAATGACATCATCTAAAATCTTAGATACTGTAATATTGACTTTGTATCATTTACATGCCTGGCATAGAATGAAAATAGAAGTTTCAAGATTTGTATTGGTGAGTTCACGAGCAATGCTAGCTCTAACATGGTATGGAGGCTGTAAGAAATTCTGAAAATTGTAGGGTATTGACCCTTGAAACATAATCCAAACACAGTCTCTGCCTATATACTCTCTAGAAAAATTCAGTATTTCTTTGGGTTTTTATTTTCCCTCTTCCTCAATGACTAGAAGCCTATTTCTATAGTATGTACAAAGCAACAGTTTCATTGATTTGCTTCTAGTGCTGTACCAAGCTCAGTACGATAGTACCGGTTATCTAATGACAAATCTTCTTGTACTTATTTGAATATATATATCCACAGGGCTAATGAGGGGTCAGGAAAATGTAGTTTCTTCACTATTAAGATAAAAATGTTTTTGTGTCCAAAACCAAAGAAACAGAAAAACAGAATTCGACTAAGTATACTTTCTGAAAATGTAGCAACTTTGATCCTGAAATATGTCCTGAGTAAAGACAGAGAGCACCGCATGCAGTTTATGTAGCTTGAATGATGAATTTAGAGATATTGGAAGTGAAAGAACAGGTTAAGAAAATGAATAATGGTAAAAAGGATTTTTTGAGGTTGTTTTCCTCCAGGAAATAGTTAGAAAATTGTTTACACTGGTGAAAACTTAAGGGAAAAAGTCTACTCTTTAGAACTATATATGAGCCTCAAGAACAAAAGGACTCTCTGGTAATATACACTGAGATAAAGCAACAATCAAAGGTTTGTTGATACCTTAGATTTTCCCCTCTTCTGGCTTTATTTCATTCTACAGTAGATTTTCTGCAGTCTGATACCCAGTGAGACCTGTACAGAGACTAAATTAATACCTGTCTTACCCTTCCAGTGCCAGAAATCACAAAGAAGGTTGTGTCTTATAGGACAACACATCATTTGGTGCATTATATGCTTATGAGTGTTTCAATTTTAATTTTCTTCTCATGACTTTTCCAAACATTAGATAAAAAAAAAAGGTAAAAAAAAAATGATCAAGCATTAAGACCCACAGAGAAAAACTCGAATCTTATTAACAAGAAGATAAATGCTCTAAACAACTGTCCAGTTCAATCTAAAACATACCTAAAATGTGAAAAAATCTTAACAATATCTTTGATTTCTTAATAATATTTTTCCTATAATACTGAATCAAAATTTCAATACATATTATAGCTGTCTTCACAGAAAACTTCCAATTGCAGCCATATGAAAGCAAATCCTGTAAACTATGCTTGATTTCTAGGATAAGCATGCATACGATTATATTAGCTGTCTTTTTTATGTAGGGGACATAAGACATTGAAGTTGAAAATTCATTAACAATTCATTAATCATTCAAAGATATTTCTCCCATGTTTGATGGAGGAAAATTTCAGGGACTTGCATGCTACCTTTCATTTAAAATATGATGCTATACCTCCACTGGGCTTCATTTATTTTTGTGCTAAAAGCCATCACTGATAAGATGAATTAAATGATTTTACCCTTTTCAGTTTTAGTGAGAAGCAGTGGAATAAATCCAATGCCTTAAAATAGTGAAATACAATACCTAGTGAAAGTATGATGAAAGTTGTTGCAAGGAACTGGTATCTTGAAGCAACTGTCTGGGAGATTTTTCACTTGGATTATACTAGTAATTAATTGCATCAGTAGCCACAAGAATTCCACATTCTCTGAGGAATGTGAAGCAGCAGTAACTCAGCAGAGAAGTTGTTCTCTGAGACAAGTCAAATTCCTCAGGACAACTTGGCTGAGACATGATTATACACAGCGCTCCCAGGCTAGCTGGTTGTTTTTGTTCTCTTTAGTTCAGTCCCCAGTGACTCAGGATATTGTCACTGTCACCTGAAATTATAAGTTCCATTATATTGACCAACGATTTATTAAAAGAACTTTTAAGTATGGCTCTTGTTACTAAGCAGTTTTCTTTAACAAAACCAAGCGATTTTATTTGTCAGACAGGACTCCTCCAGACCAGTACACCCAGATTTTCAACCAACCCTGTAACATCGCTGTTTATTCACACTACTTCCATACATTTTTGCACTGTAAATGTTTTGTGATTGTCTTGTTTATCACTACTGTTATTAGATGAGGCAGCAGTAGAATGGTGGCAGTATTTTGGTCCATTTTGCTTGAGGTTAAAAAAGAAATATATATATGTATATTGGTATATAACTATGCATATATGTATGTTACAGGTGTGAGAATTCAATCTCAAGGCCTAGATGTGCAAAGAGTGGGATGTTATCTTCTCTCTTTTTTGCTAAAGTTCTAAAACCAGTGACCTGAGTTCATCCCACCTTCTCTTAGGTACTGAACGGAGACAATTAAATTAGAAGTCTAGTTACTGAAAACTTCTCTTATGGAGAGTTATAGACATCTTGACAGAATGATTCATATCTTACCAAGCTGACTCATTTTTTTGAAATTAATATCTTTTTGCACTAATGATAGAGGGAGCCTAAGGTGAACAGACTCCCAACTTAGGCAGCCCAGATAAAGACACAAAATTAGATAAGTGAAGTTAGGTCCACTTAATTCATCTCTATCCAGCTAAGGAAGTCTCTTTCAAAATTGCCTCATACTTGTGTCACAAAAATGAGGGCAGTTTTTAATTCAGGCTTTAACACAATTTAAACAAAAACACGAACAAGATATTTCCAGTTTGGGGAACATTTTTTAGCTTGAAAATTCCTGACTCTCTTAGTGATCCAAAAGCTTTCTTTTCTTCTTTTTATGGAAATTTGGATGAGAAAAAGCACGGTGCTTTAGTTGTGGAAGTTCTGTCATTGCCTCCAGCATGCAGCCAGTTAATCAAAAGTCTCTGATCTGTCAAAGTGATGAAATGAAAGAAGAAGAAAGAGCTAAAAAGGGGGACAGTATAAGGGGACTGAGTGCTTTCTCATTTGGAACTGTAAAGTTGAAAGTAAGGTTTAAATAGTTGAAAAGCAGGGAAAGAGGGACAGATCCTTGACAGGATGTTTATATGTACAGGAGAAAATGAAAGGATAAAATCATGGGAAAGGGACATTTTCTGAAAAGTTGTTCTACAGTACATTTTGTTGAATAGCTCTGGTTAATGGCAGTGCTGTTACTCCAACTCTAGCAACACAGTCTTTCTTGTTCAACTTTCCAGAGAAAGACCAGTTGACCACTAGAAATGTCAGAAAGATTCAAGGCCATTTTTAAGTTTCAAAATTATGTTGTGACCTTAAGTTGCAAGACCCTATATATGAGCAAAGCAACAAAAACTGTCATCAGCAGTATGTGCCATAAATTGATGAGAGGTAATTCTAGGGACACAAGCTAATTATATTGTCACATTTAACAGGCATCCCTGATTATGTAATAATTTAAAATCTTATTTACTGTTTTTCTCACCTTCCCAAATTTAGCCCTTATGGTATGGAAAAAAGAAGGAACACACCATAAAGACCAAGAAAACCTGCGTAAATAGCATTTATTTATTTATTTATTTATTTATTTATTGGACTCTCCCTCATGGTTTGTGGTTTTTTTTTTTTTTTTTTAATATGTTATCGGAAGTATTATATCCATTTAAAAATATTTGAAGGATAATACTGTTTTTATTTACTTTAATAAGAATAGTTCCAGGATCACAGTATGTGCAAAGAACATTATAATTTAATAAATATATGCCTGAGCATTCAGAACTCCCATTTGCTTGTAAGGATGTAGATGGCAACAATAGTTACTAAATATTCACTATATTCACTAAATATATCAGGACTTACTATTTAATGTAGTCAGTAGGTTTTCAATGATTGTATGATTTTCTTCCCCTAGGTACTTAAAGACTAAAACACAGACTGAGAATTATAGTTTGGGGATCAGAATGCAAGTTTAAAGAAATATCATTGCATTTTATGTAAGTGACTTGAAAAAAAGAAAGATGTTAAACTTGTATGCAAATTGGGATTTCATGTTTTGCTGTTTCCTCTAGGACACAAGACAGAACTCGAAACACAAATACTTGTACATCAGGATAATGTTAGCCAAATTTGAAACTATATAGAGCCATATACAATGAATATCCATGCAGGAAAACCATTTGTGTGAGAACAAGATAAAATTCACAAAATGTCAATATCATGATTTGATGCTCCATAACTTTAGGCTCCAGCAAAGAAGTTAGGTGCTCACGGAGTGTTAATGGGTCTCAAGCTGGGCAGGACTTCAAAGAAGAACCGTTAGACCTGCTCCATAAAGCACAAGACCACTGCAGCGGTCTCTAAAGTTGTAATCAAAGAGCAAAGTAATCACTCTCAATGAGAAAACTCCTATCTCCTGGGAAAGTCTATCTCCTGCCTGCTACAGCTGCAAAGTCAGGAGTTTTCTTCCAGCCTGACTTTCTAATTGGCAGCTTTCAGTAACTTTCTGAGTCAATCAAACTCTATTCAGTCCTCTCAGATCACTAGATCACTTCTTTCCTTGACTCTTGAGAGCAGTCTATAAGCCAGATCCCTTGTCCCTACCTCATACTCTCCCAGCCAAGCAAACTCAGTCCCTCCCAAAAAGGGCATGATTAACCCATTATGCATAAGGCAGGATAAAACCATCCTTCTCTTCAGCTGCCCACAATCTTTCTGAAAGATTATAGTAGACAGTAAACTGCGAGTAAGCAAACATAAAACATATATTCTCCTTCACTAGCTTTCCCTACGCTCCGTCTATAGAAAATGACAAAAGATGAAATTTGCCAGATGACTCACGACACTCATGCTAGACACCTGCCCTGAACTTTCTCCTGATGGAATCCATCCTTTCTTGTTGACTGTGGAGGGCATCTAGACAAAACTTCCCTCCCTGGTAAAGGTTGATTTGTGAATACACAGCTGTACACCTACCAGGCTCTGTCTGCCCATGGACCTAAGCTCTTAGAAAGCCATTGTCGAAGTCTTTCTCCATTGATGCTATCCAAAGAGAACCATTCATACCTTCAATAGGTGGGTGGGTCTGTGTTTTGATACCTGGCAGCTGATAAACCAACTGCTTGCCTATATCTAGAAATCAGAAGTTCCTTTTCCGAGCTCTTTCTAGTTCCTTTACTGATGGGTGCACTGACTATGAAGTGGTTTCTTCTATGGTACAAGTTTTTCTTCTGCTTTGCAACACTTACTATAATACAAATCTCCAATTTGCAATTTGCATATTTTGTCTTTTATGCATTTTGTTGGTACACTTAACACTTTTGGTTCATTATTTTCAACTTTGGTATAGTCTAAATATTGAATAAATCTATTTTTCTTCTCTGATTTGGATGTTATTTTGCACCAAAATATTGCCTGCAATGAATGTTCATTCTTTGAATCACAAAAGAAAGCGTATTTGTTCTATCCATTGTCATGAGTTTTTTTGTGCAAAAAGGCTTTTTTTTTTTCTTCCTTTCTTTTTCAGCTGAGACAAACCCTTGATAAATTAACACTTGTATTGGAGGCAATCTCAGGAAAAGAAACATAACAAGCAGTTATGAGTAGACTGTCGGGATCAAGAGTTGATAAATGAAATTACTTCAGTTTATTTTTAATATTTATGAAGACGCAATCTGCTTGTTAGAGTGCTTACAATGTAGCAAAAATTAACAAAATGTGAGAGTGGTTTGGAACCTAAATTACTAGCCATAATTACAGCGGGACTTTGCATTCACATGAAAGGACTAGAGACTGCAGAGCAGCCCATAGAGCCTTTTATCTTTAGCTAAATGCTGATGATGAACTTATTTGCTATTTCTTTAAGGGATGTGTTATCCCACTGCTAGGTGTTTGCAAACAGTTATTGAATATATGTTAGGTCAAGGTCTAAAATATTGTGCTCACATTTACTAGTCTCTTGCAAGAAGGATCCTATCTTTCTCCTTTACACAGATATTTTATGACAAAATTTATTACTTTTTAGTCACAAATATACCTTCCATTTTTTTAAGCAGTATTCACATACCATTATAGACTTCCTTGGACAGCAGTAATCAAAAAGAGATTTAAAAAATCCCAAAACACCAAAGCACCAGTTTTTCACATTCAACTGATTATAAATGAGCAAAATACAAAATCATCTTGTCAGTATGTGTGTGGATTTCCTTGTGTACATATACACATAATTAATTGCACATGTATACCATTATGATTAAAAGACATGTATATGTGAAACGTATTTAAATATATAATGCATAGTCTAAAATGTATGCCTTCTATTGTCTTCAGTGGGTTGGCAGGAGAAGGAAGGATGAATGCTCTGGTGGGGGAAAGAAACAGGGTATAGATGTGCAGGGGGGAGCAGAAGTGAAAAGAAAAACGTTTTCTTGCTTGCGAATGAGGAGTGCTCACAAAATCTAAGATGGGAAAGAGTAGTGCGAAGACTACCAGACACTTTCTCAAAGCAGGTGTTTTGTTTCCCCAGTCCAGTAAATGAAGTGCACAGTCCAAAAGGCATGGGTGTAAGTGCAGAGAAGCTGCCCCAGGAATCCTTCCACTCGTGCCCACTGTAAATAAAGGATATTAACACGCCATTCTTCTTCCACTCAGTCCTGCTGTAGGCCCTTCACTATGCACGCACATATTTAACTCCATCTGTGCCCAAGATCTTTTTTTGATATATACATCATACCTGTAGAATATGTGTGTGTGGAGCTACAGTACTTAGCTGGTGAAATATGAAGAAATGAGAAGCTAATGTTAGATCTCTATAATGGATTGTTCCTTAAAAGAAGTTTAGGCATCTGCATAACTTAGGAAATATTAATACTGAAAAAACCACAAACCACCAACCCTCACAGAAAATTTGATAGTCTTATTTAGAAATATTGCAGCAAATATTTAAATTAAATTTAAATTTTAGTATGAAACAGACTGGTGATTCCATTCTAAGTCCAAGTCCCAAAGTATTCTGAACAGTTGATCTGCTATCATTGCATCTACAATGTAGAAAACTATGAGACAGCATGATAAACAACTTTAATTAGATATAAGCAAAAAGATCATAAAAGAAATATAAATAACATGTTGTAATTAAGCAGTAAGTAATACTGGTCTTTAAAAAAATGCAACATGTTTCTCTAAGTGGTTAGATGACTGAAGGTACAGACTTTCTTTTTTTCATGTACTCATCCAATGTTCATGATTCATTTGTTAAGGTTATAGGTCAACAGCTTGGTATGCTGTTAAAAACAAAGAGTAAAAAAAAAAAAGTTGGAATAACCATGTGTCCTGGTTCCAGCTGGGACAGAGTTAACTTTCTTCCCAGTAGCTTGGGGGGTGTGCTGTGTTTTGGGTTTGGTGTGAAAGGAGCGTTGATGGCCCATTGATGCTTTGGCTGTTGCTGGGTGATGCTTGCACCGGGAGAGGGGAGCACAGCCGGGGTGGTGGACCCAGCTGGCCAATGGGGTATTCTATACCATGTGACATCATGCTCAGTATAAAAACCAGGTGCGTGGGGGGGGGCTCGCCCCCGTTCGTGACACGCGGTCGGTGAGCGGTTGCGTTGTGCATTGCCTGTTTTGTGTATTCTGTTATTGTTGTTGTTCTCATTGTTATTATTACTGTTCTACTTCGTTTTATTTCAGTTATTAAACTGTTTTTATCTCAACCCGGGAGCTTTCCTACTTGTGCCCTCCCGATTCTCTCCCCCATCCCACCGCGGGGCGGGGTGATCGAGCGGCTGCGTGGAGTTTATTTTTGCTGGCTGGGGTTAAACCACGACACCATGCAATGGAAAGAAGCTATGATGTTGTGTTTAAAACTCGGACTCTGAAAACCATTATTATTTTTCTCTCCGATACAAAATTTTCCACATGATATTGTTGACAGATCCCACCAAAAATGTTATTCTTACTGCAAATCAACCAGCTTGGTGGCATTATGCCAGCTGTGATTTTAGACTCTTTCTCTATAAGTCTGTAAAATATGGCTTAGTAACAGAAGTGCAGATAGCATAATAAGGAAGAGATTGATTATTTAACTGAAGATTTCCTATGGGTTGCTACAGTTTATAGTAGTAGTTATTCTGCACTGTCATTTGAGATTACTTCCCAAGCACTCGGTGGTCACTATAAAAATTTCTTACACTCCATTTGGGGTACTCAGTGTACCAGATTAGGTTCCCCTGTAACAGCAAGTTATATGTCACTGGAAATGGCATTGACTGTTACTCAGGGAAAAACAAAAAAGAAAAAAACAAAACCAAAACCCCAATCAACACCAAAAAAACCCCTTTCATTGAAATACAATATTTCATTGGAATACAGGTCTTCTTACCCTGTTACTATCTATTCTAGGAAAGCTTAGAAGAATGTTATAGACACAGTGAAAAACTGGAGTGAGCTCTTGCTAACATCACAAAGCTGCCTTGTCTATGAAGTCATACAGCTTTACAGCCAGCCAAGTGCTGTAGGAATGACAGGGAAGAATAACAAATACTTAAATAATGAAGTGCTTGGATACTAAAATGCCTGAAAACAGAAAATAATAGAAAAGAGATGAACTGAGAGTTAGGCAATTTTGAGGCTGTATTTGAGTTCAGTATTCCTGATATAACTGAGAATAATTTCATCTGTTCTTTCCTTCTCTATCCTTTACACAGTTTGCAAATTCCCATGGAGTATGTGTTTAGTATGGAAAGGTCTGGAACGAACAATTCTCAGATTAAAGAATTTATTTTATAGGTTCCTGGATTTATTCTGCAATTAGTAAAGGATGTGACCTAGTGCTGTTTTTATAACATTTATTTAACTATTACGGCTACTTAAAAGTGGTCATTTTACACTTCATCTTATTTAGACTCTTCCAGGAAAACAAATTCACCAGATCATTTGAGCGTTGTTTTGTTCCACTTCTGTTCTCCCTGCACAGACAGATACAATACTTTGAGAAAACAAGTGCCATTGTTTATCTCCATCTTCCATGGAGACCTAAGCAATATCTTTTATCATAACTCCTATTATTATTTTTCCTTTAGCTGTTTATTCTACCATTACACAGTAGAAGCTCTGACTATCGTCAAAGCTTACCAACCTTCATTAGATCATAACAGTGCAAGAATGTAGATTATATTCTCTAGTTATTTTAAGAGTTGCTTGACTTGCTGAATGTACCTCATTCATACATGCAGCATGGGATTCATCTGATCTGATGTAGACATCTGCAATACAGATGTCTATGCCTGAGCCAGCAGTCTATATTCCCTTTATAGCCAACGGAGAGAAACAAGCATTTCTAGAATGCAGCTCACCGCCTCTTAATGTAGATTCCCAAATTAGGTCAGATGAATCACACCTTAAAAATTGCTATACCTCTCTGTTGTCTGTTGAGCATGTTGGGTGACTGGTTCAGATATAGATTAATGATAAGCATTCCTCTCTTTCCAAATCTGCCAAAGCTTGTTTGCCTCATTCTTTTCAAGAAAAAATCCTATGGATCTTATTTTTTAACATCAACTTTTTTTAAAATAACTTTTATCTTAGATTTACTTTCCACAATAGTGTTAGTTAAATACATTTGATTTGTTGACTGTCTGTTTAAGACTGGTCATTGTGCTAGCTCCAGAGTTGATACAGGGGAAGGAAGAGTTTCAATAAGCAATTTTATAGCCTAATTAAAGACATAAAAGGGTATAAATTAGAGTGTGAATTTATAAATGTTCTTTGACTGGCCCTCTCCTGAGACTTCTCCTTTCTGAGGGATAGTGGCTTCCAGCTATCCTTTCAAAGACTGGAATAAAGTTTGCTCTTTGAAAAGAGAGAGAAAAAAATTACATCATGTTGATACCATCTTTTTAAATAATAGTCTAGCAGTTAGGTACGTAACTGGTTAGATTGGATGAGTTCTTTGAAATCCCTCAGATTAAAAAGAAGTATATCAGAGGTGAACACAGGGGCAGATGGCTCAGAAAGAGTATACTGTTGCTGTCCAATCTTGCAGGGATAGGGTTAGGAAAGCCAAGGATAACCTGGAGTTGAATCTGGCAAAGCCAACAAGAAAGGATTCTACAAGTACATAAATAGCGAAAGGAAGACTAGGGAAAACAAATTCCCTGTTGAATGGGGCAGGGGATTTGGTGACAAAGGACATGGAAAATGCTGAGGCCCTCAATGCCTTTTTTGCCTCAATCTTTATTGGTAAGACCTGCATTCAGGAATCCCAGGTACCTGAGATCAGCGGGAAAGTCTGGAGCAAGAAAGCCTTACCCTCAGTGGAAAAGGACAAGATTAGGGAGTACTTAAACAAACTGGAAGGGAGTACTTAAACAAATTGGAGGTTATGGAGTCTCCATTCATGGAGATATTCAAAACCTGACTGGACATGGTACTGGTCAACCTGCTCAAGATGACCCCTCTTGAGCAGGGGGCTGGACTAGGTGATCTCAAGAGGTGCCTTCCAACCTAAATGATTCTATGGTTCTGTGATTCCAGCTATAGGCATCAGCTTTTAGGGGTGGTGGATATAGCAAATTTATGTTTGAACTAAAGCTGAACTGAGGTGATGCAAAGAGTTCAGGGCACACACAAAGCCATATCTTCTAGGCACAAAAGCTAACCTCAATTTGCTGGACCTGACCTGTGTAGGTTTCTGACACATTCAATGGAAGGAGAATTTCCTTCAGAGATAATTCAGGGTGGAAAATTAGCTGTAAGAGTTCTGACTCCCTTCTGGAAGGAGTCTCTTAGTCTCTGGCCAGAGGGACCCCTGAGAAAACATACAAACTTGTGGAGATTATACAGCAGCCAAACAGGGGCTTTTCAGTTGCTGCTTTAGACTTCATTGTTAAATCTCACCAAACCCCACTTCAGGTCCTTTTTTTTGGATCTAACCCAGAAAACTTTCTTCAAAGCCTGAATGGTGAATGAGAAAAAAATCTTTGAGCATAGTTGTCTCATTAAGCACCAAGCTGCCAGGGTTTAAGTTCAGAAATATTAGTCTGATGTTCTTTCATCTGCATAAATACATTTTTACAGGACATTTGGCCTTTTTCATTCCCCCAGTTTTCTAATAAAGATTGAACTTCACAGGAACAGAGAAGGACAGAGAGCCTGATTGAAAGAAAAGGGTAACACTGGGAGAGTAACTCTTTCTCTATAAATTGAATCTCTCTGACTCAGATTGTTATATATATATGATATCAAGAGCAGAATGATTGACATTGCAAAAAGAGAAAAAGACAGAAACACCTCCAGAATACCATAGCATTCACTTGCTATTTTAAATTATATGAACATTCTTGATTTAGTTAAGTAGGAAACATACTTAGATTTAAAAGATAATGAAAATGATCAATAGTCATATGTTACATTTTACATTGCAATTTTTTTCCCCTGTTTAAAAATATGCTTTTCATTACTATTGTAGCCAGACATTTCTAATTGTGCAGAAAAATAGACAAGAACTGCTTGAACCTATTCTTTGGATCTGAGCCTTTCCCAAACAAATCTTCAGTGAAACATGTATCCATCAGTTTGCAGTCATAATCATCCCACCAGCCCTACATTATAACGGTGCTTTTATTTGGTAGGTAGTTGGATAATTTCAGTGTACATGCTCAAAACCCAAATCTTGAAGGTTTTTGTTTTCACTTCCTTTAAAATTGTGACTTAAAAGAACTCAAATAAATTTGATTCCCCAATTTCTTTTTTTGTTTGTTTCTTTTTTTGTGGGGTGGGATTTACTTGCCCAATGACAGTGGTAGAGCTAAATAGAAAGTTTAAGCAGTTTAATATTGCACTCATAAGTTAGCTGTGAAGAAAAAAATGTGATTGAGGAAAGCATAAGCATTTTTAATGGACTTGTTTTTGACCTCTTTTACATAGTAGTTATGGATTTTTTTAAGGAATGAGGGTACTTAAAACTGACTCTTATAAATATAATGAACGTAATTAAACCAGAGAATGACTTAAGAGAAGAAAGCATATCAGCATTTGTAAATGCACAATTTATTTGGTGGATTGTTGCTGGCTGGCAGCCAAGAACCCATACAGCCGCTCATTCTTTCTGCTCTGACTCCCCCCTTAGTGCCGCATGATGGGGAGAAAGTAAGAAAAACAGGAGCAAGAAAGCTCACGGGTCAAGGTGAAGGTGGGGAAATCACTTACATATTACTGTCATGGGCAAAGCAGACTCAGCTTGGGGAATTTGACTTAATTCACTGTCAATTAACATAAATATTTAGTCAGTGATTCAGGTAATGGAAACAAAGAAGACAAACATTTAAACACTTAGGGAAAACATGTTTTCTCCCCCTTTCCCAGGCTAAACTTCACTCAGACACCTCTCCTTCCCCCTTTCCAGTCTCCACTCCTGTTACCGCTGCAGGCTACACTCAGTCCCTTTGTTGAGGTGAAAGGTAGTACAGGAGTTTGGGTCAGAGCGTGGTGGTTTCTTTTTGTTGCTCATCATTTCTCATCCAGTTCTTCCACTGCTCCTTCCTTCTTACTTGTTTCCTCTGCTCTGGCATGGGTGCTCCAGAAGCTGTAGTTCCTTTGGGGCTTATCCATGGGCCACCATCCCTCTTGAGATGTTACCAGTTCCACTGTGGATCACCTCCTACTGCTCTGGCTGCATTGATCTTTTTCCTTGGTGTTTTTTCTCCTTTCCTAAATATGTTTTCATAGTGGTGCCATCAGCTTGGCAGATGGGCTCAGCTGTGTCCTGTGCTGTGTCCATTGAAACCAGCTGGAACCAGCTGTGTCTGGCATGGGGCAACCCCTGGCTTCTTCTCACAGAGGCCACCCCTACATCCCCTGCTGCCAATACCTTGCCATTTATGCCCAATACATTACTGTAATACAAATAAATTTATTTTATATAAATATAAAATAAATATCTTTTGTGGTAAAGCTTTTCTTTCATAATTACATAAAAGCCCTTCTAACAGTCTTAAAATGAGTTATAAAGGTAAATGCCCACTCAGTAACTGATTATCGAGTAACACCCTCAGACTTTGAGCGTCATAAGGGGAGGGAACAGAACAAGATGAAATAAGTAAGAGAGAGGAGAAGGAGTAGGAAGGTTATGGGATTACAAAAACAGTGAATCCATAAAAATTTGAAACTGCAGGCGAACTGTTGCATTTATTCAAAATCTAACATGTGAAGTATCTGTTTACAAAGGAGCTGACCTGTATTGCTTCAGTGAAATGCTTCAGAACAGTGTTAAAGTAACTCCATAGCAAGATGTCTTAGTCCACGAGCCATTAAAATCAGCAGCATTTCAATGGTTCATGGACTAACTCCTGCAGAATTTTCTTGTCCAGCATCCATTTCAGGGCCTATGAGTGAACAGAGATAGAGGGGACCACAGGCACCGTGCATTGCTGCCTTTCATTTGGAATTCACAGTTCTCTCATTTATGGCATCACAAAGACTTGAAAGTAAAGATGTAAAGAATGTCCTTTCACAGAATATTTATTGTCTCGCTCAAAGTATGGCTGAAACACAGTGAGGTTTGCTTCATTTTGGTTTGATAGGGAAACAAAAGTGCCTGCAGGATTTTGTTCCTAGCACAACTTAACTTTGTGACTCTCTATTTTAAAATATGGCTGATTGCTTCTTCATTCAGATTTCACCAAGCATAATACTCCCTCACTAGCTAAATCTAATTCCAAATGCGAAGTGCTAAACCAAGCCCTGCTCAACAATCAGTAAATTGCGATGCAACCATCAAAGGATATGGTCCCTACATTTAGTTTCCCTGATGCTTCTCAGTTGTGTAGAGGCTGTCATTACATGTAGTGGGGATCTAATTGAACCAGTGCATAGTGGCGGAAAATTACAGTCCTGATAGTGAAATAAGAGCTGATATGATTTTGCAGCAGTACCAGCACTATTCAAATCTCATAATGTTAGAGGAAGGTAATTGCCAGGATTGATGGAGGATGCTCAAATGTATATTGAAACCCCTTTAACTTCGCATGTTCGATATCTACTCTTAAAATAAAACTTTTATATTCGGGGCCTCTCAAAACTGCTGGTGCATTACTCGTAGATAGAATTCTTTTCTTCAGTGTCATTGACAATCCTCACGATAGATCACTAAGCACTCAAAATATTTGGGAATATTTTTCCAAATCTGAAGATTCTTCCAAATTGTATTATCACTCCTTTTGTGGTTTTGGACTTGTGCTTCCATAGCCCTCTAGAAATACAGGAAGAAGAGAATTTTTTTTTTCAGATTATCTGACTTTTCACATTTCTTACTTTGTCTAGTGACCATAACTAAAATTAAAAAAAAAAGTCTCTGAATGTTTCAAAATCCTTAAGTGTTACTTTGAATTAATCCTTAAACTGTTAGTTCAGCAGACATTGTCAAAATTTCAGTGAGGAAAATAAACACAGTTATACACCTCTACTCTTCCTGTTAGATTTAGTAGCTGAGCATATTCACAGACTGTAGTTTTGCATAATAATAATAACAAAATGGTGTGTAGTCCCTATATTGGAAATATTTTTTAGAATATATTGAATTAAGCTTTGGGGTAGGTTTGTTACAAATCTGCTGCTGGCATAAAGAGTGGCAGAAAAACGTCCAAGGTTAGATGTGAATGGAGACAACAAACGGTAGCCAATGGCACAAGCTTTTGTGCAGGACCAAAAGGTGAGATGGAATTGAGAGAATGAAGTATCAGCAGCATTACAAGGTTCTTTGTAAGTAAGAATGAGAAGTCTTGGGAATGCCAAGGTTCATACCTATTAATTTACAGGAGGCTTCATGATACAAGTTTTAAGATCTATAAACGTTGCTAAGCTTAAATCCTAATCCTTTCAAGAGGAGCTAGTTGTATACATAGTTTCCTAAATACTTGTGTATCATGGCCAAAGGGCTTCTGAAGTAGGCACCAGAATGAAATACTGAGCAAGTTAAGTACCAAACTTTCCTCTGTCTAGTGCATATACAGAGTTGGGTGTCTCTGAATGATGCCTCAGAGCATCAGCTCGGTAGTGAGGAGCTGCCTAGAGATTCCCCAGAGGAAATGCTTAGAATTGGGGTTTATCTGAAAAGGTCTTGGGTGTCTCTATCCTCTTGAGGTCCAGAGTCCATAAATCCTCCTAAGTCTGAGAATTTGTAAAAAATGGAAGAGATCCTAATGCGAGGAAAATGCAATCTCACCTTTTGCATTATTACTGAGACACAGATCCCATAGCTTATCTGCTATTTAGGTATTCAAACTTCTATCTCATTTGTTGAGGAAATGCACTCTCTATCAGACTGCTACTCTTTCAACACTCCTGCTGAATCTGTATCACTCTGCAGCAAAGAACACATACTGCACAGGGAGAGCTGGTGCCTTAGAAGGGCATCCCAGCATGCCAGCACATTGAAGAACGAGGCATCAAGCAAGAAAGATATGCTGCATAGCCCAGAGATACTAAGGAAGGTGTCTTGCGTTCTACTCCTGTGAATATAAATGTATTTTACATCAAGTACCTCAGAACCAGTTACTGTCAGACATGAAGATAACTTCTATTAACCCTTGTGTTGGTAACTTTCACTTGCAGAGAAAAAAATGAACTGTTTAAAACTTCTTCACATACCCTCTTTATTTAAAGAGTGTTTTAATTCTGATGAGGCCTTAAGCTTCTCCCTTATTTCCCCCTCATTTTAATTTATTGCTAGACAATGTTCAGGACAGGCTCAGAATCATGGGATCTGGCAGAGGTTTGCATTCTTTAGAAGGTGAACTCCATAAAATCAGTTGTAAACTCTTAAATAAAAATCGACCTTGTGTCATATCAGAAGCTATACAACAAAACAACCAATTCCACATGATGTTCATAAAAGCCTCTCAAACATAACCCTCAGCACAGAGTTGTGCAAAGCTGCTCAAAAAGGAAATTCATGGAAATTCCATGTATTATGGAAAGCACTTGAACTGTTTTGTGTTTGCTCTTGAATCAAGTTGACAGGATGGCAAAAGAAGTACTTTTCTTTGTTCCCACCGTATCTAGAGCTGGTAATGTCTCTTGTGCACTTACAAAAACTAATAGAAATTATTGCTTCCCACTACAATTTCCCCTCATTGTTCTGCCAATGCTGGACTAATCAGGTCACTGCACAGACAGAATACTGCGACAGCATTGCTGCCATGCAGCAAGTTAATATGGGCAAAGTTGTAACAACAGCTCCAACATTTACTTCAAATGAATCTATGAAAATGTTCCGTGTTGTGTAACCATTTTAGACTGGCAACCCCCCCCCCAAGAGTTATGAAAATACACATTCTACCCATTACCGTTGAAGCACAGAAATGATGCTCCAAAGATACGATGGACAAATGTTATGCTAAGCAGTTTCAACTGCATGTTCAAGAACTCTTTTGAAAGCCTCTTGTACAGCTGCACAGTTTAGAAAAGTGATACAATTAAGAAGAGCAACTGAAGCTTTAACGTCTGTCTACTAAATTTTACTTTTCAAAATTAAGATGCCATAAAAGTGCTTGAAATCTCAAAAATTTAATGTTTTGCCAATTACTAAATCAAAGTGACAAATAGCTAAATAGATCTATTTAAATCTCCTCAACTGACAGGCTAAATTTCAGTCTCATGAATTCTGAAGCTGCAGAAATACTAACGTCATCCAAAAGAATATTAATAAAGAGAGTGTCAGTGGAGTTTGAGCTAGCGTGCTGCTGCCAGTGGCAGAAATGTTTCAAGGTTTTTCTAGTGTGGCCATTTCAGAATTAATACTACTGTAATTTTAATTAATTTAGTTTTAAATTTGCTTTTTAAATTTATTTAAGTGAGCATACTCAGCGCTAGAAGCTCCCTTACAGCTATACCTTAATCTCTATGATTCGTTTAAAGATGTTTCTAGATCAGTTTTCTTCATCAGTCTCTACTGCATTAAGTGCAAGTCAGTTCATTGTTTCTATTCCATATTCACATGTGAAATGTTCATGTGCAGTGCTCGATTGATTTTAAGCAGTTTTGCACCTTTGATTGAATTTTCCTTTTGTTCAAAATTCAATTTTCTTTCCTCCATTATTGAGGAACAGTTTTACCTTTCAGAGACAGAAAAGGGAAGAAAGTTGGGATTTTAGACCTGCCACAGAAAAGTGTTAAATCATTATGTTATCAGACATAAGATGTGTCCACCTTGTGAAAATATTGGTTATATGTAGTGACAGAACAGCTGAATAGAGCAACTCACCTTTCTAAAAAAACAGTCACTCCCTTCCATATTATTTCTTATGTTGGCCTTCAATGCAGTTGAAGTTAAGCAGGCAGGTCCTATCTGTCCTATACCAATAATAGTCTGGGATGCTAACTGCCTTTCTATACTCTACAAAATATGTCCTCCCCATTATAGTTGCAAATATTCCTGATATAGTCCAAAGCACACTCATCACTGTGTAAATAATTCGTAAAGGGCTGTGGAATAACTCTGGATAAATTTTATCCTGTAAGCTTGTTATTTTCCTTTTTCCCTTTCATTTTCTTCATGGCAATTTGTTTTGTAGCTTTTTACTAGACTGCTTTCATAGTGAAAGTAATGGAACTATACTGGGCTGGTTTCTAAAGCTTCTCATCTATCATACCCAGTCCTGCAACTTTATCTGTTGAAGTAAGTGTCTCTGTTACTGAGTATACTAGCAGCTCATTGTCAGCTGCAGGAAAACTAATCTTAGCCTTGAATGAATGCATCTAGCGACATACACAAAACTTGGAGAGAAAACTGTGGATTGTACAAAGAAAGAGACAAAGACAACCACCAGGAAGCCCACACAGTTGCAGCATCTTTCTAAACTGTATGCTTAATTTCCAAAACAGTTTATTTTTACAGCAGGATTTATACAAGGTTTGCTTTGGTTCAGCTAAGAGGTCACAGCTGGGTATCTAACTGCCTGCCACAAATTGCCAGCAGCCTTGTGATTCCTGTTGCTGCCTCCCTACCTCTTGGCCAAGGTGCCTTTGTCCCTGGTCTGCTACATCCCAGGCTCAGCACAGCAGGTGGCTCACACCACACCGCACCTTGGGGCACATTCGTGCTCAGTGACACTGACCTTTTAGGACAGAAACTGGGGAAGAAGAGATTTAACCGTCTCTTTACTTCTAATTACCTGTTTCTATGTTACCATCCCTAGTCAGGAAGAAATCTCATTTATGGTAACTACTCAATAATTGTTGGTTCTAGTAATCCTTCCTCTCTGCAGTGTTATCCTTACTTTTGTTATCCTGTTGTACCTTAACATAAACAAACAGTGAGTTTTGATGTACCTATATTTGGTACATCTATATCTATTTTAGCACCTTCCACATCGAAGCTCTTTTTTATTTCCTTGTTAGATTCTAGTACAATGTGAATACATCATTGTAATAATTTTAACTTGCCTTGTGTGTTCTTTTATGCTTTGTCTTTAATGGATTTATTTGAAATATATTCCACATCTGCTGATTTTTGTCCTTTTCCCTCACTTTCCTTCCACAATTTTTTCTACATCTCCTTTGCTTGTTTTTATAGTCTGCCTTGTCTTCTTTCATCCACATACATTTGCATTATTCACACAGATTCCCACCTTAAATATCTTTTACCTGCTTATGTAAGAATGGCACAATTTGATACACTCTGCGTCCCTCTTCTTTTCAGTTATTGACATGAATTTTGCTTGTAGCTTCTGATATAGTACCATTTTTCAATATATCTTTCTCATCCATTATTGTCCCTCATAGTACTATCTTCCTTAACTTTCAATTTCTTTCAAAATTTGATTTTCCAACGAGAAATATTTGCCATTGGGGAATCCTTTAAGTAGTTCTTTGTGTTGAAAACTGAAGGGTATATATCAGAGATTAAAGGTGAGCATGTAACGGTTAGTTTATGTGATTAAAGGCTCATCTCCATGAACCCAAAGGAGCCCAGGGGAACGATGACAGTTGGGGGAAATCCAACAACCTCATCAGAGCAAAGGGAGCCCCCAAGGCGGCTCCTCCCCAGGCGATCCCAGGGGAGCCTCAGCCCATGGCCCCAGGGTGGCACCCACCAACGTGATCCCTCATTCGACCAATGGGATTACTGCCTTTGGGGATGTGGGAGTCATTACGGGATGTCAGAAAGAGCCTTCTGCGATTGTGCAAGCTTTATTGTGGGATGTTCAGGGGAAGGAATAAAGGTAGGGAAAGGGAGGGATCAAAGAGGGCTGGCGAGGAACAAGCAAGGGAAAACAAAGGAAAAAGGGGATAAAAAGGATCAGTCATGTGTGCAGTGGGTTGGTCAGCACGGTTGTCTGGCCATTCCCTAGACCTGATCACTGCAGTCTCATTATACTCCATTTCTAACTATTTTCCCGGGTGCTGGGATCTCTGTCCTGTGTGCATGTGTGTGTCTGGGGATTTGAGTGCAGCTGCTGGAGTGGGACCAGGGGTCTCAGGGACCTGCGTGTCTGCAGTGGGAGCAACTGGAGAGACCACAGAACGTGTGCATTGTGTGCAGGTGTGTATGTCAGTGTGCAATCACTGGTGTGCATCAAGCTGGATGAGCCAGTGAGTAGGACAAGAGGCTCAGCAGCTGGGTATCGGAGCGGCCATAAATCTGGGCTGGATCCTGGAGAGACGAGGGGGTCTGAGAGTTGGCTCCCTGAGGGACCAGGAGGTCCATGCCAGCTAATGGAAAGACCATGGCGTCTGCGGTGGACTACTGGAGGGTTCATAGATCTGAACCAGCTAGTAGAACATGTATTGCATTGTGCATGTGTCTATACATGAGGTGGCTGGGAGACCAGGGGATCCAGGGCGAGCTACTGAACAAGCTGAGTGTGCAAGGATGGTTACTGGAGGGATCTATAGTGTGGGGGGGAATGTGTGTGCGCATGTGTGCATGCAGGCTAGAGTACTGTCGTGGTTTAACCTGGCAGACAGCCAAATACAACACAGCCACTTGCTCACTCCCTGCCCCCACAGTGGGACGGGGAGAGAATCGGAAGCGTAAGAGTGAGAAAAACTCGTGGGTTGAGATAAAGACAGTTTAATAGAACACAAAAGGGAAAATAATAATAATAATAATGATAGAATATACAAAATGAGTGATGCACAATGGAATTGCTCACCACCCGCGCTGACCAATAACCAAGTAGCGATCGGTACTTCCTGGATCATGCCTACCATTCATATACTGAGCATGACGTCACATGGCATGGAATACCCCATTGGCCAGCTGGGCTGGCTGTCCTGGCTGTGCTCCCTCCTCCCAGTCTAGCTTGGTAGCAGAGGATAGTTGTCCTTGACAAGGCACTTAGCAATGACTGAAAACATCAGTGTGTTACCAACATTCTTCTCATACTAAATCCAAAACACCGCACTAGGAAGAAATTTAACCCTATCCCAGCCGAAACCAGGACAGTATCCACCCTTTATTCTATACCATTTACGTCATGCTTAGGTTTCACATTTTCTAATATATTCTAATTAATCACCATCACCTTTCTTGTCTTTATATTTATATGTACACACAGATATCATTCCCTTAGTCTATAGGCCATCCCTCTAAAATGTCCATTGAGTTCATTTAGTCCATGACTTCGGGCTCCATCTGTCATAACAGTCTTTCAGGGCAGGAGAGATGATGTGTGGTGTTAGACTGTTGCATCCTGAAGCCAGTTCAGATTTCCAGTATTGCTGCGCTCGGCCGGTTCTATCGTCATTGCACTTTGTTCGGTTTCATCAGAGTTAGTTCATTCTTCATTAATCCGGGTGATTTTACTGCTATAGCAACCACAGAAATAATGATGATATACAATATCATATAACAATTAACATCATACAATTCGGTTCATTGGCTGTTTTCACCCAAAATCAAATCCCCTTGAGGTACACACCAGACTTACCCATCCTTTCACATCACCCACCAAGTGCACCCAGGTCCTTGAGCAAAGGCAATCTCACGGATGGGTTTTCCCTTGCCAGAGGCAGGAATAACCCAGACTGTCTCCCCCAGCGTATTTCTTATGGGCACAACAGGGACTTTATCTCCATCTACCGTACATAAGAGTTTTGACTGGGCAGATCCCCTAGTGACAGATCCCCTAGTGTTGACTAACCAGGTGGCTTTTGCTAAATGTGTATCCCAATGCTTGAATGTCCCACCACCCATTGCTCTCAGCGTAGTCTTTAGCAGTCCATTGTATTGTTCGATTTTCCCAGAGGCTGGTGCATGGTAGGGGATGTGATAGACCCACTCAATGCCGTGCTCTTTGGCCCAGATGTCTATGAGGGTGTTTAGGAAATGAGTCCCGTTGTCTGACTCAATTCTTTCTGGGGTGCCATGTCGCCACAGGACTTGCTTTTCAAGGCCCAGGATGGTGTTCCAGAAGGTGGCATGGGGTATGGGATATGTTTCTAACCACCCAGTGATTGCTTCCACCATGGTGAGCACATAGCGCTTGCCCTGTCGGGTTTGTGGGAACGTGATATAATCAATCTGCCAAGCTTCCCCATATTTATACTTCAACCATCGTCCTCCATACCAAAGACGCTTTACTCGCTTGGCTTGCTTGATTGCAGCGCATGTTTCACATTCATGGATAACCTGTGCAATAGTGTCCATGGTCAAGTCCACCCTTTGATCACGAGCCCATCTATATGTTGCATCTCTTCCCTGATGGCCTGAGGCGTCATGGGCCCACCGAGCTATAAATAATTCACCCTTATGTTGCCAGTCCAGATCTACCTGAGCCACTTCAATCTTAGCAGCCTGGTCCACCTGCTGGTTGTTTTGATGTTCTTCAGTGGCCCGACTCTTAAGTATGTGAGCATCTACGTGACGTATTTTTACAGTCAGGTTCTCTACCCGGGCAGCAATATCTTGCCACAATGCGACGGCCCAGATGGGTTTACCTCTGCGCTGCCAGCTGTTCTGCTTCCTCTGCTGCAACCACCCCTACAGGGCATTTGCCACCATCCATGAGTCAGTATAGAGAAAAAGTACTGGCCACTTTTCTCGTTCAGCAATGTCCAAGGCCAGCTGGATGGCTTTCACCTCTGCAAACTGGCTCGACTCACCTTCTCCTTCAGCAGTTTCTGCAACTTGGCGTGTAGGACTCCATACAGCAGCTTTCCACCTCCGATGCTTTCCCACAGGACCCATAGCAGTGCATATTGCTTCTCGTTTTCTGGTAGTTTATTATACAGTGGGGCCTCTTCAGCACGTGTCACCTCCTCTGGGAATATTCCAAAATCTTTGCCTTCTGGCCAGTTCGTGATCACTTCCAAGATTCCTGGGCGACTGGGGTTTCCTATTCGGTGATCAGTGCGACCCACTTACTCCACGTAGCATCGGTTGCATGATGTGTAGAGGGGACCTTCCCTTTGAACATCCAGCCCAGCACCGGTAGTTGGGGTGCCAGGAGGAGCTGTGCTTCAGTACCAACCACTTCCAAAGCAGCTCGAACCCCTTCATATGCTGCCAATATCTCCTTCTCAGTTGGAGTGTAGCGAGCCTCCGATCCTCTGTATCCCCGACTCCAGAACCCTAAGGGTCGACTTCAAGTCTCCCCTGGTGCTTTCTGCCAGAGGCTCCAGGTAGGGCCGTTCTCTCCGGCTGCGGTGTAGAGCACATTCTTTACATTTTATCCTGCCCGGACTGACCCAAGGGCTACTGCCTGAACTATCTCCTGTTTAAGTTGTTCAAAGGCTTGTTGTTGCTCAGGGCCCCATTTGAAGTCGTTCTTCTTCCAAGTCACTTGATAGAGAGGGCTTACGATGTGACTGTAATCTGGAATATGCATTCTCCAAAAGCCCACAACCACTAAGAAAGCTTGTGTTTCCCTTTTGCTAGTTGGTGGGGACATGGCTGTTATTTTGTTGATCACATCTGTTGGGATCTGACGACGTCCATCTTGCCATTTTATTCCTAAAAACTGCATCTCCTGTGCAGGTTCCTTGACCTTACTTTGTTTTATGGTAAAACCGGCCTTCAAAAGGATTTGAATTATTTTCTTCCCTTTCTCAAATACTTCTTCTGCTGTGTTGTCCCACACAATGATGTCATCAGTGTATTGCAGGTGTTCCGCAGCCTCACCCTGTTCCAGTGCAGTGTGGATCAGTCCATGGCAAATGGTAGGGCTGTGTTTCCACCTCTGGGGCAGTCGGTTCCAGGTGTACTGGACGCCTCTCCAAGTGAAAGCAAACTCTGGCCTGCACTCTGCCGCCAAAAGGATTGAGAAGAATGCATTAGCGATATCAATTGTGGCGTACCACTTGGCTGCCTTTGATTCCAGTTTGTATTGGAGTTCTAGCATGTCCGGCATGGCAGCACTCAGTGGCGGCATGACATCGTTCAGGCCACGGTAGTCTACTGTTACTCTCCACTCTCCATTGGACTTTCGCACCGGCCATATGGGATTGTTAAAGGGTGAGCGAGTCTTGCTGATCACTCCTTGGCTCTCCAGTTGACAAATCAGCTCATGGATGGGGATCAGGGAGTCTCGGTTGGTGCGATATTGCCACCAGTGCACTGTTGTGGTAGCGATTGGTACCTTTTGTTCTTCAACCCTCAGCAACCCCACAACAGAAGGGTCCTCTGAGAGACCAGGCAAGGTGGACAGCTGTTTAATTTCCTCTGTCTCCAGGGCAGCTATACCAAAAGCCCACCAATACCTTTTTGGGTTCTTGAAATATCCTCTCCGGAGGTAGTCTATGCCAAGGATGCACAGAGCCTTTGGGCCAGTCACAATGGAGTGCTTTTGTCGCTCATTCCCGGTTAGGCTCACTTTAGCCACCAATACAGTTAAGTCTTGGGATCCCCCTGTCACTCCAGAAATACAGATGGGTTCTGCTCCTCTATAGCTTGATGGCATCAGAGTACACTGTGCACCGGTGTCTACTAGAGCCTTATACTCCTGTGGGTCTGATGTGCCAGGCCATCAAATCCACACAGTCCAGTAAATCCGGTTGTCCCTTTCCTCCACCTGGCCGGAGGCAGGACCCCTCTAGTTCTGGTCATAGTATCCGTTTCGCACTTCTTGCAAATGTGAGTCAAGAATTTCTCTGTTACAATCACAATTCAAAGCAAGATCAGCCCTTCCATTCTGTCTGGGGAATGGTTCACTGGAAACTGGACTGTTGTGAGACAGGTTTTTCCTGAAAACTGGAGCAGCATTTTTTCTGGGGGAACCCCCTTGTGTGATTGTTTTTCCTTGCAATTCATGTACCCGTGCCTCTAGGGTCAAAGTTGGTTTTCCATCCCACTGCCTCATGTCCTCTCCGTGGTCATGCAGGTAAAACCACAGAGCGCCCCGTGGTGTGTACTTTCTATATCCTCTCTCCTGAGCAGAAGAACACTGACTCCTAATGGCTGAGATACTGGTCCATACAGGTGGAGAGTAGGACCTATCGTCTTTGAGTTGCTGGACCTCCCAGGACAGTTTCTCCACAGCCGAGACAAGGGAGGAGGAGACAGTTTCTTCGTATTCCTGGAGTCTGCTAGCCACATCATGTACCATTGGTGCTCCTTCCTCTTTCCAGCACAGTACTGCCAATGAACTGGCATACGACACTGGTGCGCTCCATACCAACTTTCACTACATGGGTCGCGAGCACTGGACTTCATCTGGATCTTTGGGTGTTTGGTTGTTGTCCAGGTCACTATAAACTACCTCCAGCACACCTAGTTCTCTCAGGTACTGGATACCTCTCTCCATAGTGGTCCACTTGCCTAGGCAATATATAACATTTTCCTTGAAGGGATACCTTTCCTTCACGTCTGACAGCAGTCGCCTCCAGAGACTGAGGGCCCGTGTCCCTTTTCCAATTGCTTTGTCAATGCCCCCCTTCCCTAGCAAGGGATCCCAGCTGTTTGGCTTCCTTCTCCTCTAATTCCAGGCTACTAGCCCTGTTATCCCAGCATCAGAGCAGCCAGGTAACAATATGCTTGCCTGGTCGACGGCCAAAATCTTTCCACATGTCTCGCAACTCACTCAGGGATAGAGATCGGGTGATTTCCGTCTCGTTTATGAGTTCTTCCTCTTCCTCCTCCCCTCCTTGTGATGGTCCTGTTTTTCCATCATCCCTTTCTAAACGACCTGACTTCCGCTTCAAAGATTTCTTCTTCTGTACAGGGGTGACAGATACCAGCAAGGTTCGTCCTCTGGTTCAACTGTAGTAGCCGCCACGGGGGTTTGGGTAGCTGCAGTGCTTGTCGCGGGAGTTGGAGTAACTGTAGTGACTGTTGCCGGGGTTTGAGTGGCTGCAGTGCCTGTGACGGGGTTGGAGTACCCGCGGTGTCTGTTGCCGGGAGTAGCCACAGTGCCTGTCGTGGCGGTTGGAGAAGCTACGGTGACGGTTGCCGGGGTTTGAGTAGCCACGGAAGTTCTCGTGGGAGTTGAAGTAGCTACAGTGCTTGTCGTGGGGGTTTGAGTAATCATTGTGACTGTTGCTGGGGTTGATCTCCTGCTGCTCACTGCCCCCAGGACCCGCCGCTCCGCCCGCCCCGACGAGGCGCCGCCGTTCACCCTCCTTCTTTTCTCATTGCCGGGGTTGATCTCTGGACAGTATTCCTGAATAGTTGTTTAACCCTAAACAAGGCCTGAACCACATTCAGGAGACATAGCAATATAAACATGCTTGTTTGAACATCCCAAGGATATTCAAAATTCTCAGGGAATATTGTGGACATCTTCATGAAGAGGATAGGGAAAAAAGGAGTTTCTGAAGATATGGAAGGGAAGATGAACAAGTGGGAAAAAGTGTCCCATCTTGTCTCACCCCTAAATTCATTCTCTGAGGAGAAAAAAGTGTAATTACTAATAGTTTCTAAGAGGTGTTTCCCGAGGTACAGAGATGACATGCTGAGTACAGATACCAGATTAGACTTGCGACCAATGATCTTATCACCTCATAAAACAGCAGCAAAATTATAATCTTGGCCCAGTTCCAAACAATGATAAAGAGCACAAGAGGGAACATATGCTGCAAGCAAGGTATTACATAACCCAACATTGAGAGCCAGCCCCACAACTTTGAGAGCCAATACATCAACATTGTGACCAATCAATATAATGAATGCTTATTACAATACTGTCTTAACACGTTTTGGTCAGATCTATCGTTATCTCAACCCTTCGAGCCCCATGTTGGGCGCCAAAAGGAACTGTCGTGGTTTAACCTGGCAGGCAGCAAAATACCACACAGTCGCTCGCTCACTCCCCGCCCCCACAGTGGGACGGGGAGAGAATCGGAAGCGTAAAAGTGAGAAAAACTCGTGGGTTGAGATAAAGACAGTTTAATAGAACACAAAAGGGAAAATAATAATAATAATAATAATAATAATAATAATAATAATAATAATAATAATAATAATAGAATATACGAAATGAGTGATGCACAATGCAATTGCTCACCACCCGCGCTGACTGATAACCAAGTAGCGATCGGTACTTCCTGGATCATGCCTACCATTCATACACTGAGCATGACGTCACATGATATGGAATACCCCATTGGCCAGCTGGGCTGGCTGTCCTGGCTGTGCTCCCTCCTCCCAGTCTAGCTTGGTAGCAGAGGATAGTTGTCCTTGACAAGGCACTTAGCAACAACTGAAAACATCAGTGTGTTACCAACATTCTTCTCATACTAAATCCAAAACACAGCACTAGGAAGAAATTTAACTCTATCCCACCCGAAACCAGGACAAGTACCAGCAACTGGAGTGGGGCTGTGGCCTCGGGGGCTCCTATGTCTAGGTGCCAGCACCTGGGGAGGCTGGGATCCAGGGTAGCTACCGGGCAGCCTGAGTGCCTGACCCCAGCTGCTGGAGGGTTCCAAGTTATATATGTACATTGTCCATTAATGGGCTTTCATCCTGATTAGCCAGAAAGTGGAACAGGATGAGTCCATTTGTGCTGTTTATGTTTTCATGAGTGCTGTGTTTACTGTCGGTGTTGATCTGTGTGGCCAGCAGTGTATACATGTGTGCGTGTTCTGTGTGCAGGTGTGCATGTGTGCCTATTGGGAAGCTGGACCTGGCATCATGGTGCTGTAGCAGCTTCTTCGGCTGGGCTGACAGATTAGGCAGCTCCTCACAGTAACATTTGAGAACAATGTATTCCAAGTGGGATTTGCAAAAACTCTTAACTCCTTGTTGAATGAATGGGAAATTTATCATTGGCTTCAATAGGAGTGGATTCCAGCCAGGGAAGTCTTACGAGCATAAACATTTTGAGAATCAAATAATTTTTCAAACTACTTCTTTTTAAAAAAAATCTGTCTTTGAAAATCTAGCACCTGTTAAAAATGTGCAGTCTCTCACGTTTACGCCCTGTCCTGTTACATTATTTCGGACTTTACTCTCCTTTCACTTACACCTATTTTACAAGGTGTGTATAATAGAATAATTCTTGATTTATACCAACATATCTGAGAAAAGAATCAGTTCTCAAATGTTTTCTATTAACTAATTGACAAAAAGTGTATAATAATTAAACAGGACAAGTTAATAACAGGAGCTTTAGTTATCTGTGGTTTTAACAAGAAGGTTGGTGTTATTTATACTGCGTTTATGTCATATGAATACTACTAGTGTTCTCAGATGTTCCAAGCTATATAAGGTATTTTCTTTTGCTTGCTTTTATTAGCACTAAAGAATAGATTGGGAAATGTGATCACCTTGTGTACAGCAAAGATCAAAAAATCATTTCTGTCCCTTCTCTGGAAAACCTGAGAATTCATTACTGAATCATAGAATCATAGAATATCGCAAGCTGGAAGGAACTCATAAAGATCATTGAGCCCAACTCCTTGCTTCTCGCAGGACTACCTAAAACTAAACCGTATGACTAAGAGCGTTGTCCAGCTCCTTGAACTTTGACGCGCTTGGTGCTGTGACCACTTCCCTGGGGAGCCTGCTCCAGTGACCGACCAGTCCTCAAATGTGCTGGCATCGAAGGCCGTTGGCCTTCTCTCTCTCTCCATGCACATGTACATGTATGCTTCTCGAAGATTATGGTACTTCTAATGATTATTTTAGTTCCTTATTTAACTATATAAAATGTCAGTCTATTTGCATATATTCCTGGAGACTTCCATTTTCTGTCAATACGGTAGAGTCTCAGAATGTCGAGAAAAATAATTCCTAATTATAGAACCTCAGAAATACATGTCCAGAACAACTGTTTTGTTTAAAGATTTTTTATCATTTCCATTTTTACCATGGTTTTAAATATATATAAGGGTTTTGGGGTTTTTTTTGTGTGTGTGTGTATTCTTTTTCATTACTGGGAGTAACTTGGTATGGAACAGTGATAAATCTGCAGCTGCAACTTTGAAGTGCTTGAAGTATAGAATGTAAGAATGAATAATTCCTAAGTGGAGTCTCAGAAGCAAAAAATAGTGTCTTCCACTTTGCATTATCTTAGTTTAAATTCCTGCAAAAGACTTCAGGAGTATTTTATTGAAAATAATTTCTTGTTTCAATGTCTTTGTTTTTAAAGATAGCATGAGTAGATTGAAAGTGTTTTGGTTATGTCCAATGTGTTTATATTTTATTTGCTTCTTACATTCTTACAAATATATTTTTGAGTTCTACATTTGCAAGTTAAGTATCTAGTAAGAAGTTTTGCGTATTAGTAGAGCAAGGAGAGTTAATATCTTCATTACTATAGCATATTTATTAAAAATGGATATTAATTGAGAAACTAATTATTCATTAATGTTCAGAAAGTTCTTCTCAAACTTCAAAAGAAAAGTGTCAGCTCTCCCAAACCTTTCTAATGCCACTTGAGACTGAAAATATAAAAAATATTCATCACACAAGTCTTTCTCTTTGAAATAAAAAAAACCCTGCCAAAAACTTGAGTGTAAATTTCTGAGCTGAAGGAACAGCTGAAGGACCTCTTCCGTAATTGCAAGGGCAGCACTTGTTCCAACACTCTCAAATGTTCAGCTAATTCCACAGCAGAGATGTTAACTGAGAAGATCAGATCACATTATCAATAAGCAGCTTCCTATATGACACCCCTCACTTCCTCACCTTAAATCTGTCTATCCTGCTTACCAAAAGCAGTCTAACTGCAGTAGCACAGATCTCAGTGGAGTGTAATTTAATCCTAGGAAGGCACACTCAGGCACGTTTGGTGCACAGCGTGGGAGGAAGGAGCGGGAGGTGGACCCATCCAGCTGCAACTGGGAACCAAAACATAATGTGAGAAGTGGCCTGCTGAGCAGGAAATCTCACAGCTAGGCCTAGCAGATTCGTGTCTGGCTTCCTATTTAACTCATGCCCAGGGAGCACGAGTGATCAGGAGTGCTGCCATCAGGACATGCAAACTAATGCAAGGCAGTTAGTGTGGGGATTGACATGGGAGGGGGTGCATAGGGGCCCAGAGCTGCTACTCAAGGCTGCTGAGTGTGGTGCAGGCGTGGTGGTGAGGTGCCAAGGGATGGTGTCCCCTGCAGGAGGGGATGATGTTATCCCCTGCAGTCTATGGCATGTCAGAGGCCTGAACCCAGACTACACTCCCAAGGAAGTGCCAGGGAGTGGCAGAGTATATAGATTTTAATTACTGAGGGCACATAGGTACATACTGCTAAAGGAAGTATATCAGCCATTATATATACTTACTTTAAATTTAGATTTAAGATGAAGAATTTGGAACTGAAACGGCTCTCCTGAAGCATGAAGACCAGCCCCAGCTGCTACAGCAAGCAACTGCTTCATCATAATTCCTTTAACTAGATTCAAGATAGGGCTTAATCAGCTTATTAGGTTTGATTTTTCCCCCCATAGAGTGTCACTCCTCTGATGGTTAGAAGTGTTATAATTTACAACCTAATTTAATTTATGGGCGGTTTACATTCATCATGTTGTTGTGTCAACATCGTCCTTTACCTTAAATCGGGCTTTTTTTTTCTCCCTGAATTTTATGTATGTAATGTAGATTGTGGGAAAGTGATTTATCTCCTCAGTTACATCTTCTCTTACACTTTGTTTTGCAAGCAAAAGAAGGAAACCCATTTTTCTTCTTCAAAATAGGCATCCTGTTCCCCACATGTTCCTAGAAGCATTATTGTGTCGAATCTACTTCAGTATGAATAAATCTTTTGCAAACATGGGTGGCCAGTACTGTATACATCACCAATGCTTTTTACACAAACATATTTTTTCACTTGTCTCTTCTGAAAATGCCTTTCCTGGATGCAGTCTGTGATATCTTTTGGCTTTTTATTTTTCACGTTCTTATCTACCAGCATACCTAGATTTATTCTTCATTAATTGTAAATGATCTTGTGCTTGTCCTTACTTGAACAGCATCCAATATTTTTTAGACCGTATCTCTACTTTTTCCAAAATATTTTGGATTCTAGCCTATTTCTAGCACTCTTGCTGCCTTACTAGTGTTCTGTAACATGCCTGCCACTCTTCTTAATTTATTGTTATCGAAAATTTAAATATTGAAAAATATTACTGAAAAGTAGAGTGTCAAACCAGATTGCCATGGAAACCTGACATTCTCATTGATAATCACGGTCTGAATGTAGCTTTCCTACCAGCTTTGCACTCATTCTTTCTGAAAACTAGACCCTGCTTCCTAAGTTTGTTTATGAAATATCATGTGGAACGATGTCAAAAGCCTTACTAACACCAAGATATTCCACACCCACTGTTCTTCCTGTCTTCACAATGCCTGTTACCCTGTCACAAAAGTAAGTAGATACATAGAATCATTAAGGTTGGAAAAGACCTCTGAGATCATCGAGTCCAACCATCAAGTAAGATTGATCTGACACTACCTGCCAGATCCATGTATGCTCTTACTCATCACCTTGTGCTCTTGTAGGTGTTTACCGAACTGTTTGATTATTTATGCCAGTACTTCTAGGAATTGAGGTTCAGCTATGGGTTTATAAATAACCAGATCCTTCTTTTTTTGCTTTTAACAGATGGGCACCACGGTTTTGCCTCTCATGCTACTGTTGAAAACTGCAAAGTCATTAAATATAGTTTCTATTTCATCTTTACTGCCATTAAGGAAATAAACTAGCACCCAAACCAGATACATTTAGAACCTGATGCAAAACTACCTCCCTGATAACAGCGGGTGGTGGGAGAGGGAAGTTAAAAAAAAGCAAGAGATTTATTCAAGGATAGAGATTCCCGAAATGAGAGGAGTATGGCAAAATGTTTGTTATTTTCCTCAAAATTACTATCCAGAAAGAGTTTGCAGCACAACATTGTTTCAAAATGGGTGCCAGTGTCTTATGTATACATGATGCATTCAGTGCACCTCTGAAAATGTTAACTATAAATGAAAATGTTAACAGTGTCAGGACAAGATTAACAAAACTTAAGTGTTATTACTCAAACACACAAAACTTGAGCAATACATCAGGGAGTGCAATATAAAAATATTCTTTTGTTCAAAACAAGTAACAGTAGGCAAAGGTACGTGTTATAGATTGTTAATCACAAAATCCTGAGAAGAAGTCGTGAGAAGTGGATAGGAAATCTGACACAGTCATACGGTTGTGGAGACTTATATCTTGCTTCACACAGGTGAGGGGTGGTTGGCTAGGCTTAGTGTGGTACGACACGTCAAGCCTGTCAACAACTGCTGTAATCACTAGAAAATAGGCTGCTAGAGTACAGTGCAGATGATAATTTAGAAAATCAGATAGCAGGATCAAGAGCTTTCTGAAATGTCTCTGTGGACTCGTCTCAAAACACTCTTTGGAAAGTGAATTGAGATATTCTTTTATTCAGAAAACTAACAACTAGGTATAATGAAGACTTTTAGAGCTAAAATCCACCTTTCAACTCCCAGTCCTAGGACCGTTATATTTTATGTTAACGAGTCATTGGATAAAATCCACAAACAAGGTTAGGTAAGAATTAGGATCCATGATTCACTATCCCTTTGAGAGAATTTGAACTACTTGTTTACCAACTCATACTATCTCTGGCTGAGTGAATTTTAAATTAATTTCTTTGCTCATGGAATTACAAAGGAGAAATCCTTTTAATCCTTTTATCATAGCCATAAGACAGGACTGGACTTCGAATTTTCTTTCTTGGGAGTAAAAGCTGAGTTTGCCATTTCCTGGGAAGATGAACCAGCCACAGTCATCTATGAAAGGCTGATGCCATACAAATAATTTTTAAGGAAAGCACTGTTTGCAATTGCGTCCACGTTTACTACTTGTGCTGAGAGAATGTTCAACAGGTCAATCCCCTCAAGAAACCTGGGGCATGAAATCCTAGTATGAGGATCTAATTCTGATCAGGTTTAGGGGTGAGGTAAATTGTTGTGCTGCACAGAAGGGTGATTCTTAGTATTGATGTGGGGAGCTTGGAGCTGGTGGCAGCTGAACAGAGATTTTCTGGTGTACAGTTTGTGTTTATCATTGCAATTACATTTTAAAAGTCATATTGTGTGTAACTTTTAGTGAAAATTATTTACCTTTCACTTTTACCTTCTCCTACATATAAACTGTTTAAAGTTGCTTGCAATCAACAGAGTTCGCCAGTCTTTATGTAAGATTGCTATTGCACTAATAAATTCATTTAGGCCAGCTGTGTTTGTGTGACTGTCTGTACTAGCAACTGGAGTGGGGCAGCGGCTTCAGGGGCTGTACGTCCAGATGGCAGCAACTGGAGAGACTGGGATCCAGGGATAGCTACCGGGCAGACTGAGTAAATGCAGCTGCTGGAGGGACCCACATTGTACACACATATATATATATATATATTCTCACCACTGGACCTCCATCCTGTCCAGCCAGAGAAGGGAGCAGGATGAGGCTGTCGGTGCTCCCTGTGTTCGTGTGGGTACTCTGCATATCTATCTGATCTATGGCTGACCATGTATATGTATATATGTATGTATGTATGTGTGTATGTATGTATGTGTGTATGTATATGTGGTATATACATGTGTTTTGTGTGTGTGCACCCGCTGGGAACACATCTTCAGCCTCACCACTGTTTGGACCTGGGGACATGGAATGGATGCAGCCTTGCTTCTCAGGCTGTTGGATCCAACATGATGTATTTCCTCTAACAGTTCTCAAAGCTGAAATTCCTCTTAAAATCTCCCTGCAAAAAAAAAGATATAAGGAAAACATTGTAATGAAATAATGTTGTTTATTGCTTGTTTGTTTAAATTGTTTTTCTTTTTAATAAGTCAGTTAATTGTGGTTACATTGCTCGTCTAACCATGGTGTCCCCTAAGGCAAAGAAAAGAACTTAATGTAGCTAAAATAATGGCGCCTCAACCCTGGATTTGCATTAACAGAGAGTTGTTAAAATTTATTTTGTTCCTTATTTTTCTAGACCAGTAATTTTTGGAACCAAATATTACTTGGCACCCAGCAAAAACATATCATCTGTTTCTTTCAAGCCCATCTTAAAGACTGTCTGTGCCTTTATAATGCAAGGAGGGAGAGAAACAGTCCTTCATTTAGTTTGTTTTTCAGCTGCATAAGTCAGTTTGACTTGTAGTGATTTTTTATTGAATGAGAAAACCAATAGCTTTTTTTCTTTGAATTGTGCTAATGAAAAATTAGATTTTGCTAAATTTTCCATGCTTTTTTTTTTCTATGTTGCACAGAATTAATAGAATTCAGATAATTTGCTAGTCTACTTCTGCTATTTTGAAATATATTGTTGTTGAACCAATGTGTATCATTTGATTGATTTTTTTTTTCCGAGTCGATGAAGGAAAATTCTTAATGATCTATCACACTGCAACTGCAATATTGCAGGTCATTTGACCATTCATACCACTGTTTTACTTCGTACAGGCTGTGATCACAATAAATTATATGAGAAGAACAGAGACTGCATGGAATCTTCTGAGCAGACTCAGATCTCAAGAATGTCACAATTTGGAAGCCCGAGAGAACCAGTGCTGTAACGAGAGCTCAAGGAATAGTGTATTATTACAGTAGCAGGTATATTCAAATGAAAGTGGTGTTTGGTACACCCAGACACCTTCACAGAGCTGCGTGAATAAAGGCTGATGATGCCCCAACAGTCTGGAAGAACCAAGAACTTCCCTGGAAGGAAGTTCTTAAAACCATCCCACATGTTTTTAAAAGCATTTGACACTGTCCCACACGACATTCTTTTCTCTAAATTGGAGAGACATGGATTCGAAGGATGGACCACTTGCTGGATAAGGAATTGGCTGGATGGTCACACTCAAAGACTTGCGGTCAACAGCCCGATGTCCAAGTGGAGACCAGTGATTCCTCAGGGTTAGGTATTGAGACCAGCACTGTTTAACATCTTTGTCATTGACATGGACAGTAGGAATGAGTGCACCCTCAGCAAGTTTGCCGACAACACCAAGCTGTGTGGTGCGGTCAACATGCCTGAGGAACGAGATGCCATCCAGAGGGACCTTGACAGGCTTGAGAAATGGGCCTGTGCGAACCTCATGGATTTCAACAGGGCCAAGTGCAAGGTCCTACACATGGGTCAGGGCAACCCAAGCACAAGTACAGGCTAGGTGGAAAATGGATTGAGAGGAGCCCTGAGGAGAAGGACTCGGGTTGATGAGAAGCTCAACATGACCCGGCAATGTGCGCTTGCAGCCCAGAAAGCCAACTGTATCCTGGGCTGCATCAAAAGAAGCATGACAGCAGATTGAGGAGGTGATTTTCCCCCTCTACTCCACTCTCTTGAGACCCCACCTGGAGTACTGCATCCAGCTCTGGGGCCCCCAACATAAGAAGGACATGAACCTGTTGGATCGAGTCCAGAGGAGGGTCATGCAGATGATTAGAGGGTTGGAGCACCTCTCCTATGAAGACAGGCTGAGAGAGTTGGGGTTGTTCAGCCTGGAGAAGAGAAGGCTCCTGGGGAGACCTTATAGCAGCCTTCCAGTACCTGAAGGGGGCCTACAAGAAAGCTGGAGAGGGACTTTTTACAAGGGCATGTAGTGATAGGACAAGGGGTAATGGCTTTAAGCTGAACGAGGGTAGATTTAGATTAAATATAAGGAAGTTGTTCTTCGCTATGAGGATGGTGAGGCACTTGAAGAGATTGCCCAGAGAAGTTATGGCTACCCCATCCCTGGAAGTGTTCAAGGCCAGGTTGGATGGGCCTTTGAGCAACCTGGTCTAGTGGAAGGGGTCCTTGCCCATGGCAGAGGGGTTGGAACTAGATGATCTTTAAGGTCCCTTCCAACCCAAAACATTCTATGATTCTATGATTCTATGTTTCATGTCTCCTTCTGCAAACTATTGGTAAGGGCTTTTGACAGATTCAGAAAGACATAGCCTTCAAGGATTTCCAGATTCTTTGCTAACATAATCATGGAGGTAGGCTTGAAATGCCAGTTTTGGCTCACTTCAAATTACCCCCGAGAAAAAAAGTGTTAGCAAGGGCCTACTTAAACAAGACCTTCCTTTATGAAGCGTATTTGGCGGACCAATTCCTACCTATAAAAACACTGTTAAGTATCCTTTCACATCACTTTATCAAGTTGTCGTGGTTTAACCTGGCAGGCAGCCAAATACCACGCAGCCGCTCGCTCACTCCCCCCGCCCCCCCAGCGG
This sequence comes from Calonectris borealis, assembly GCF_964195595.1. Classification (NCBI taxonomy): domain Eukaryota; kingdom Metazoa; phylum Chordata; class Aves; order Procellariiformes; family Procellariidae; genus Calonectris; species Calonectris borealis. The sequence continues at coordinate 26,977,681 of NC_134312.1, forward strand.
GACGGGGAGAGAATCGGAAGGGTAAGAGTGAGAAAAACTCGTGGGTTGAGATAAAGACAGTTTAACAGAACAGAAAAGGGAAAATAATGATAATAAATAATGATAGAATATACAAAATGAGTGATGCACAATGCAATTGCTCACCACCCGCGCTGACCGATAACCAAGTAGCGATCGGTACTTCCTGGAACACGCCTACCATTTATATACTGAGCATGACGTCACATGGTATGGAATACCCCATTAGCCAGCTGGGCTGGCTGTCCTGATTATGTTCCCTCCCATCTTGTGTACCTAGCTCAGTCAGTAGGCACGGGAGCTGTCCTTGGACTAGGAGGGCACTTAGCAACAACTGAAAACATCGGTGTGTTATCAACATTCTTCTCGTACTAAATCCAAAACACAGCACTAGGAAGAAATTTAACCCTATCCCAGCCGAAACCAGGACACAAGTGCATTTTCTAAGGGAAATTATCATGGTTCCCTACTGATCTTTTTTCTGGATGTATGTTATCTGTATAGAAAGTGAGTTACAATCTGGTAGTAGGGACAAACAACCACAGGAATTACTGAAAGCCCTTGTATTACAGTAATTCAGATTGTACAAACTTCCAAAATTGGTTGAGTGGAGGAATAAAATCTAGAGGTCCACTCAATCATGCTGCAAGTGTAACACCAGCTCTAGTCCTCTGGCTACCTCTGTTTCACTGAAGGCTAAAGGTCTGATTTTGCCCATTATAAATCAGTGGCAGGTCTTAAATTATTTCCTTTCCCCCTTCTGCAAATAGTTTGCTTTTTTTTTTTCTTCAGAGTGGACATCACATGCTGTGTTTTTTGTTCTTCACATTGTTTAATACCATCTTGTGTAGCAGACGATGAGCCTGTTGCGGGCATCAAGTGCCCATGAAATAAGAATCAGCCCAAATACTTTCAGGAACAAATAAATGCCTGGAAGAAAAGAAATTAAGAACAAAAAATGAAAAGCAGAGCAAAAGGATAAAAAGACCTGGAATGTGGGGCAAAAGAGGAAAAAGCAGAAAACCAAGGATAGCTAAAAGGATTTTTAAGCAAGGTATGTTCCCATCCATACTTTAAAGGCTATCTTCTGAGAATTGCAGCTTCTATGAGCTTCTTTGCCATACCTTGAGCTCAGTAGTTCATTCCATTTAGACCACAGAGAATTGCAAAGGGCAAAATTTTTGTCTCTTGTTAGTGATGGCATTGGGTGGATCTATGTAGTGATTTAGGATGCCAGAGATATTCTTTTCAGCTGCATAGTTTTCTTATGTCTGTAGTATTGCAACACTAACTCAAGGGCACCAGTGATGTGCTCCAAGTGGTTTCCCTCTTGGTGAAATCAGAAAGCAGATCACTCAGTTGGGTACCAAGTGGATTCAAGGACCTCCAACAGTTAGGTGTCAGTTCATGCAAAAATGTCATTGTTAGTAAAGATGCAGTGTGGATGAATGATCCTAAAACCATAACAGATTGTGCCAAATCAGCCCCCAGTCCTCCTCACTAGATTTCTCATCAGTCAATAATGTAGACTCACCAACTGAGAGTCCAGTGTTGGCAAGGTCCCTATTTATCTCTGTTTATTATTTCTGTATTATTATTAAATAGTAATTTTAGGTTTATTGAGATTAAAAAAATTACTATGCTACATCAACTTCCTGACGCAGCTGGTAAGCGAGCCCACTAGGGGAGGTGCCTCGCTTGACCTGCTGTTCACAAACAGAGAAGGACTGGTGGGAGATGTGGTGGTCGGAGGCCGGCTTGGGCTTAGCGACCATGAAATGGTAGAATTCTCGATACTTAGTGAAGTAAAGAGGGGGGCCAGCAAAACCGCTACTATGGACTTCCGGAGGGCGGATTTTGGCCTGCTCAGGACACTGGTCGAGAGGGTCCCTTGGGAGACAGTCCTGAAGAGCAAAGGGGTCCAGGAAGGCTGGACGTTCTTCAAGAAGGAAGTCTTAAAGGCGCAGGAGCGGGCTGTCCCCATGTGCCGCAAGAAGAATGGGCGGGGAAGACGACCGGCCTGGCTGAACGGGGAGCTCTGGCTGGGACTCAGGAAAAAAAGGAGAGTTTATCACCTTTGGAAGAAGGGGCAGGCAACTCAAGAAGAGTACAGGGATCGCATTAGGTTGTGCAGAGAGGAAATTAGAAAGGCAAAAGCCCGGCTAGAACTCAACCTGGCCACTGTCGTGAGAGACAAAAAAAATGCTTTTACAGGTATATTAATGACAAAAGCAGAGCCAAGGAGAATCTCCATCCTCTATTGGATGCGGGGGGGGAACGTTGCCACCAAGGACGAGGAAAAGGCTGAGGTACTCAACGCCTTCTTTGCCTCAGTCTTTAGTAGTCAGAGCAGTTATCCTCAGGGTACTCAGTCCCCTGAGCTGGAAGACAAGGACGATGAGCAGGATAAACCCCCCATAATTCAAGAGGAAGAAGCTAATGACCTGCTACGCCACCTGGATGCTCACAAGTCTATGGGGCTGGATGGGATCCACCCGAGGGTCCTGAGGGACCTGGCGGAAGAGCTTGTCGAGCCGCTCTCCATCATTTACCAGCAGTCCTGGTTAACTGGGGAAGTCCCGGACGACTGGAGGCTCGCCAATGTGACGCCCATCTACAAGAAGGGCCGGAAGGAGGATCCAGGGAATTACAGGCTGGTCAGCCTGACCTTGGTGCGGGGAAGATCATGGAGCGGTTCGTTTTGAGGGCGCTCACGAGCCATGTGCAGGACAACCAGGGGATCAGGCCCAGCCAGCACGGGTTCATGGAAGGCAGGTCCTGCTTGACCAACCTGATCTCCTTCTATGACCAGGTGACCCGCCTCGTGGATGAGGGAAAGGCTGTGGATGTGGTCTACCTGGACTTCAGTAAAGCCTTTGACACTGTCTCCCACAGCATTCTCCTAGAGAAGCTGGCGGCTGATGGCTTAGACAGGTACAATCTTCGCTGGGTAAAATACTGGCTGGACGGCCGAGCCCAGAGAGTTGTGGTCAATGGAGTTAAATCCAGTTGGCGGCCGGTCACGAGCGGTGTTCCCCAGGGCTCAATACTGGGGCCGGTCCTGTTCAATATCTTTATCAACGATCTGGATGAGGGGATCGAGTGCTCCCTCAGTAAGTTTGCAGACGACACCAAGTTGGCCGGGAGTGTTGATCTGCTGGAGGGTAGGAAGGCTCTGCAGAGGGACCTGGACAGGCTGGATCGATGGGCCGAGGCCAACTGTATGAGGTTCAACAAGGCCAAGTGCTAGGTCCTGCACTTCAGCCACAACAACTCCAGGCAACGCTACAGGCTTGGGGAAGAGTGGCTGGAAAGCTGCCCAGAGGAAAAGGACCTGGGGGTGCTGATTGACAGCCGGCTGAACATGAGCCGGCAGTGTGCTCAGGTGGCCAAGAAGGCCAACGGCATCCTGGCCTGTATCAGAACTAGTGTGGCCAGCAGGAGGAGGGAGGTGATCGTGCCCCTGTACTCGGCACTGGTGAGGCCACACCTCGAATACTATGTTCAGTTTTGGGCCCCTCACTACAAGAAGGACATGGAGGTGCTGGAGTGTGTCCAGAGAAGGGCAACGAAGCTGGTGAAGGGCCTGGAGCACAAGTCTTCTGAGGAGCGGCTGAGGGAACTGGGGTTGTTTAGCCTGGAGAAGAGGATTCTCAGGGGAGACCTCATCGTGCTCTACAACTACTTGAAAGGAGGTTGTAGCGAGGTGGGTGTTGGTTTCTTCTCCCAAGTAACTAGTGATAGGATGAGAGGAAATGGCCTCAAGTTGCGCCAAGGGAGGTTTAGATTGGACATTAGGAGAAATTTCTTTACTGAAAGAGTGATCAGACCTTGGAACAGGCTGCCCAGGGAAGTGGTGGAGTCACCATCCCTGGAAGTATTTAAAAGACGTGTAGATGAGGTGCTTAGGGACATGGTTTAGTGGGCATGGTGGTGTTGGGTTGACGGTTGGACTCGATGATCTTAGAGGTCTTTTCCAACCTTAATGATTCTATGATTCTATGATTCTATGATTCTATGATTCTATGATTCTATGATTCTATGATCAGAAAGTTTTTTCAAAGAAGAGAAGACTCAATCATCTTTGCAGTATCATCAATAACCTAGTGATTAGACTTTACTAGGGATGTCATAGGTCCAGATCCAGTTATGGATGAGGTGGTGCTGGGACCTGATTATAGATTTTCCATATTCCATAAAGTGCTTAACCATTCAATTTCTGGGAGTCTATTCTTTGAATTCCCTCAGAAACTGAGAAACTTTTGTTAGGGAAAATGTGAAGGAAAACTAAATATTCCAGTGAGAAATTTCACTATCAGGTATTTGAAATATTCTTATTTTTCTCAGTGGCTGAAAACCCCAAACCTAGGCTTAACCTGAAAATGTATTTATTGATTCTTCATAATTGATGCAGGTTTCAATTATTTTTCATGTTACTTTTATCACATAAGAGTATTAGCATATCCTGATTTTTCAGGATAAATTCCTACATAATTATCCTTCCTTGGTTCAGAAAACCAATATTATTCTTATATAATGTATACATGTACCTAATTTACTTTTCGGACTCATCTGAGCCCTTCATGATTCCATTGTATCACAGCTTATTGTTCATAAACAAACCTTAATTGCCTCATTTTTCAAGCCGTTACTCAGCATTGCATTTAAACCAGAGATATGAGTTGATATCCATCTTCTGTATTTTGTTCAGCTCCCCTCCCTGAAAAAAAATATGTTGTTAACTCGGTTACATGTCAGATTTTATACAAATCTGAATAGGTATGCTTGCAAAAAATCTGTGAGCATTTGAGAGTTTTCCTTACATACTGAGAAAGAATTTTCTCAGTGAAGAACACCACCTTTCTATTATCTACTTTCAATGGGTGTGTCAAGGGTTGTTACACACAGCCATAATAAACTCATTTTTTATTGTTTATGGCAATACAGATATAGTGTATCTTATCTGTAAATAAAATACAGTAAGTCTGTTTCAAAACAATTTTCTTTTATTCATATGTATTTAAAGGAATCAAGCAGATAATTGATTATTGACTTTTTCATCTCCCAGAATTTCCAGATGAGGCTTGGTACACCTTCACGAGGAGGTTGTGTACCTCCTTGTACTGGGTGTCTGTGGCGAGCTGCTGGCAGCGGAGGCTGCGGGACGGCCTCTGTGAGAAGAGGGCTGCCCCGTGCTGGACAAAGATGGTTCCAGCTGGCTCCAACCGACCCACCGCAGGGCACAGCTGAGCCCCTCGGCCAAGATGATGGCCTCTGGGAAAATATATTTGAGAAAGGGCAAAACACCAGAGAGAGACCAGACAGAGAGAAGGGGAGGGCACAAAAGTAGTGCAAAACAGCAGAAGAAACACCAAAGTCAGAGAAGGCAGAGGAGGAGTCGCTCCACGGCAGAGCGTATATTCCCTGCCACCCATGGAGGACCTGTGCTAGAGAAGGTTTTCCTGAAGCACTGCAGCCCATGGAAGAGCTCATGCTGGAGCAGAGGAAAGGTGTGAGAAGAAGGGAATGGCAGAGAGAAACTGCTAAGGAGGCGTCCTTCCCCTTTGTTTGCTAAAGGACTGAGTGTAATCTGCGGTGATAAACAGAGGAGTCTGGAGTGAAGGAGTGAAGTTAAGCCTGGGAGCGGGGGGAGGAAAAGGTTTATTTCAATGTTTGTCTTTTTGTTTCCCACTACTTGAATCAGTAATTAAGCATTTACTTCAACTGTGAATAAATTAAGTTAATTTTCCCAAGTCAAGTCTGTTTTGCCCACAACAGTAGTAAGTAAGCAGTTTCCTTGTCTTTATCTTGATCTATAAGCTTTCTTATTCCTCTTCTTCTTATTTTCCCTATATGGGGTGAGCAAGCAGCTGGGTAGGAGTTTGGCTGCTAGTCCAGACTAACCCACCACACTGGTTCATCAAGTTATATGCCTGAACAACAGAGTACAGGTCAATAGCTGCAAGTAAGTTGGTTTGCATAAGAGGGGAGGTGAAAGCTTTAGGCTGGAGAATTTGCCTGCCTTCACAGCCCTGGAGGAACCCCATTCCACCACCTCCAGTCCCAGCTGTACCCATCAGAGCACTGAAGATTTTCTTCCCCCAGTGACTGACCGTCACTGCCTTTAGCATCAAAAAGCAGATGTTGTAGCTGGGGGAGGTGTTGTAGAGGGGAAACATGACATCGTGCAAAAATAATTTGCATATTCAGCTTTTGGGACTGGACAGATTTGAAAGCCCATGTATCATCTTCATTCAAAATCAAATCTCCCCAAACACAATGGACTTGTCAATTTATGTGAAAGTACCATACTGTAACAGAAAATACGGCACAAAGGCTTAGGCTTACCCTTTAAGAAAACTCACTGAAAGAAAATTTCTTATTTATTGTTTTCAGAATCTTTGAGATACACATTTCCCATTTTTCAGCCTCAATATAAGTAGCTTTTTTGCTGTTGGTGCCCTACCAAAATGTTTCATGTTTACATTTAAACATATATTTTTGCTCAAAGAGACAACTTGGCTTACTTCACTTATTCTCACACTATTGAGACCACCACAAATGTCATAACACGGAGTGTAAGTTGTTGTGATTTTAATGGCTATTTTATATGTCATTTAAAACAGTCCAAGGTAAATGCAAGTGCCTCAGACATTCTATACAGTCCTTTCGAGTATTTCAGTATGTAAATTTTCAACAGCTTTCTCAAAACAGCTCACTAGAGGCTCAATGAAATAAAGGCAAATAAATGTCTTTGACAATGATGGAATTTAGAGCTGTGAAGGGATATAGTAATTTACTAGGTTTGTTGTACATTTATTTATGGTTCTATGAAACTTTCACCTAACTTAATATTGACTTTAATCACAACTGAAAGACAATTTCTTTGGAAGCTGTGTTGAAGAAGAAAAGATAGATGCTGTATGCAAGATCAAGTTCAGAAGTAGCTTAAATAATGGAGTTAATATACGTATTCTAGTGAAATAACTTATCTTACACCAACATGACTGTTACTGGGTTTGCGAAGCAAGTGTAATTCACCTAAATTTGGTTCTCTATAAGTAGTAAATATAGTTTTATTGTAGTGTAACTTCCACTGAATCTCATAGAGAACGCTCTTGCTTGTAATGGCTATCAGTTTAAGATTGCAGGTTCATGTTAACTTTTTCCATTAATTTTTTCTCTGCTTTTCCCCAGTATAATTGGTTCCATACTTTATCCTTGCAGTGTGAAAATCATACAAAAATCAGGTATAGGTGATACAAACTAATTTATTGGGAAAATATACACAGACATAGACATAAAAGAAATGTTAGTTAGAACGATCATTATTTTCCAGTTCAACCTCCCTGTTGAAGCAGATCTATCATCACATTAGATCACGTTGGCTATGGCTTTTTGACTAGTTGATTTTTGAAAGCTACTGTAAGTGGAGATTACCCAGCCTTTCTAGGTTATTCAGTTTCCATTACTCTCCTAGTCAATTCTTTTTCCCCTTACGTGAAGTCTGAACCTCCCAACTTTGCATTTATAGCCATTTCTCCTTGTTACATCATCTGGTACTACTAAGAAGAGTTTGATTCCACCACCTCTGTAACTTCCCCTCAGATAATTGTAAGTTGCCATTAGAGCCTCTCTGAGCCTTTTTGCCAAGAGAGACTCAGTTGCCTTAGACTCTTCACACTGTTTCCGGTTTCTCCACACTCTTCTTGAAATGTCAGTCCAAACCTGGACAGAGGTATCTCTGTACGTGTATCTGTCTCTACCTCAGGCATGGCCTTATACATTGTAGGATGCTATCCTTGAAAGTTCATCTTCTGGCTCCATCACACTTCCAAATTCCTATGTCCCCAACATCTACCTGCCTTTCTCCTCCTCCTTCTCTATCTCTATTTCCTCAAAGCAGGACTTCAGCTCAATATTCTCTGGTGTTCGTATCATCCTAATATAGTTCTTACAATCATCAAGTTCCACCCTTGACCGCATGCTTTCATGCCCAGATTTCTACTTCCCTAGTCCGGTGCTCCCTATGCTTTTTTTTTGTCCTTCCATCAGTCCTCTATCATAGACTTTCAACTCAAAGAACAAGCTCAGTCACGGGCCAGGGTTTTTGAGACACCACAGCGACTTATTGCTTCTCTCAGGAATTAAATTCCTGGAGTCCTGGGAGTTGGACTCAATGATCCTTATGGGTCCCTTCCAATTTGAGATACTCTAAGATTCAGTGTATCAGCTGTTGTCCTCATGTAGATGTCCATGTGCATAGTTATATATGGGTGATCAATGCTGAGTAGTTGGTACCCAGTTACTGCAACCAGCTTGAAGGAAAAATAGAAGTGATTAGTAGCTAAGGACTCTCTGAAGTATGGGGCCTTAAACAATTATATTGTCTTCTTGTGCTTAAGACCAACACAAACAAAAGTGGTGCCAACAGTAATGTATATTTTTCTCTACAGTAAAGATATACATTCCATATTTAGAATAAAAACACAGTCTTTTTTGTTTGATGACCCTCTTCAGCATCTTTCAGACTGGTTTTATTTATTCTTTTATTTGACAATTCTGGTGACTTGCTCTTAACAGTTTTACAGGGGTGACTGAGAAGCCTCTACTCTGTTCTTGTGAGACCCCACCTGGAGTACTGCATCCAGCTCTGTATAAGCTCAGTATAAGAAAGACATAGTCCTGTTAGAGCAGGTCCAGAAGAGGGCCACAAAAATGGTCAGAGGGCTGGAATACTTCTCCTATGAAGAAAGGCTGAAAGAGTTAGGGTTGTTCAGCCTGGAGAACAAGAAACCTTATTGCAGCCTTTCAATGTATAAAGGGGCTTAGAAGAAAGATGGAGAAAGACTTTTTACCAGGACCTGTAGTGACAGGACAAGGGGCAGAGAAAGGGTAGCTTTAGATTGAACATATGGAAGAAATTTTTTATGATGAGGGTGGTGAGACACTGGAACAGGTTGCCCAGAAAAGTTGTGGGTGCCCCATCACTGGAAGTGTTCAAGGTCGAGTTGGATGGGCCTTTTAGCAAGCTGATCTAGTAAAAGATATCCCTGCCCATGGTACGGGGGTCGGACTAGATGATCTTCAAAGGTCCTTTCCAGCCCAAACCATTCTATGATTCTATGATTCTATGATTTTAAGCCTTTTGGAGTACCTCAACTCCTGTGAAGGACTAAGAGAAATATGATTCTGATATGATCCCAAGTAAAATACTAAAATGGATGACACAAGGCTCGTGAAACCAAGAATGAAAAGGATAAACAGTGAGGTCTAGTGTGAAATTTGTTGGTCAAAGTGGCTATTTTTTCCTCAGATAAAATCATACGTTCAATTAATAAAAATGAGTACCTGTAACTTTATATTACACATGTTAACATTGTAAGGTAAAAATTAATATTATAAGCCCCAAATTAGAAAATGTTAAATGATCTCGAGACTGCCAAACTGACAGTCAATCACAGTCTTATTAAGCAGGTAGCATTTTATAAGTTAAATAGGTCTCATAAGTCTATTTGTCTAATGTTTTGTGAGAAAAATAACCTGAAAGGCTTGATTTGAATCTTAGTTCTTGCAGCCTGTTGCCTGTATCTGAAATTTTTCTGATTTTCATTATCTGGAAGAGCCAGCTTACTCCTGCTATTCACTTTCATTTATCTTCTCCAGTATGGTCACATTTACAGCCTGATCCAAAGCCTTCTGAATCCAGTGAGAAGATATCCAGTCACAGTGATGGACTTTGATTAAGGCTTTTTTTTTTTGTTTTTGCTAACTTTAAAGTTATTACCAGCAGAATGGCTCAATTTTTGTCTTTCATTCCGCCAGTATATCTCTGTAGGGAGTATTATTGAAAAGCTGCTTCCAATGACCTACCAGGGAAGAAAGACTTTTTTTCAGTCAACATGCTGTTGCTTGCAATCCTGCAAGTCTATTACAAGGGAGTTGTAAATAAACTTCTGTAACCCAATCTTGCCAAGACTAGAAATTGAAGAGAATGTGCATAACCAAGTATGAAAAATACATTAGTTGTTTCAGTGTCCAGTGAAGTATTATTTCATCAGAATATCAAGTCAGTTAAAAAAAATCATCAGTTGGATATATGAATGCAACTTGAATATTAGCTTCTGATCTTAATCTTTCTTCAGCTTTTCAACCCCTCTATAAGTTGGGAAAGGAAAATTTGTAAAAAAATTGCACTTAGTAACTTCCATTCCAAACTTTGCTGGCAGGGCAATTGGCTCATTATATCATCTCAGGTCTGATAGAGTTTCATGGTGCCAAGAAACTGTCTGAGCTGGTTTGTCTTCCTGAAAATTTTGCACATTATTTTAATTTTTTTTCAAAAGATTTAAATAAGGGGGGGGGGGGGGGGGGGGGCAAAAAAAAGGTGTAACACATACCTTCAAAGAATCATAGAATCATGGATTAGCCCAGGTCGGAAGGGACCTTGAAAGATCATTTAGTTCACCCTTTCATGGGAAAGGGAACCTAGATGAAACTATCTATCACCCTGTCTAATCATATCTTGAAATGAGGACTCTACCACATTCCTGGGGAGGTTGTGCCAGTGAATGATTGCTTTTACTGTAAAAAAATTCTTTCTTATGTTGAGATAAAATCTCTCCCAGTGCAACTTGTACCTGTTGTCCCTTGTCTTCTCCATGTGGTGCCTTGTGAAGAGAGAGTGTCTGTCCTCTTTGTAGCCACCCTCTAAGTACTGGAATATTGTGATGAGGTCCCCCCTGAGACATCTCTTCTCCAGGGAGAAAAGACCTAACTCCTTCAGTCTTTCCTCATAGGACAGGTTCTCCAGCCCTTTAATCATCTACGTGACCCTTCTTTGTACCTTCTCTTGTCTGTCTGCATCTTTCTTGAATTGTGGGGACCAGAACTGGACACAGTACTCCAGGTGTGGCCTGACAAGTGCTGAACATAGTGGGATGATTACATGTCTATCTCTGCTAGTAATGCCCTGTGAATGCAGCCCAGGATCCAATTTGCCTTTGTTGCGGCAATGGTGAACTGCTGCCTGATGTTCAGCTTGTTGTCCCCCCAGGTCCCTTTCAGCAAGGCTGCTCCCCAGCCACCCAGATCCTAGGCTGTACTGGACACTTTGGTTATTCTCTCCCAGGTGCAGGACTTTGTACTTCATAGAATCATAGAATAGTTTGGGTTGGAAGGGACCTTTACAGGTCATCTAGTCCAACCCCCCTGCCTTCAGGGGACATCTTCAACTAGATCAGATTGCTCAGAGCCCCGTCCAACCTGACCTTGAATGTTTGCAGGGATGGGGCATCTACCACCTCTCTGGGCAACCTGTTCCAGTGTTTCACCACCCTCATTATAAAAAATTTTTTCCTTATATCTAGTCTAAATCTACCCTCTTTTAGTTTAAAACCATTCCCCCTTGTCCTGTCGCAACAGGCCCTGCTAAAATGTTTGCCACCATCTTTCTTATAAGCCCCCTTTAAGTACTGAAAGGCCACAATAAAGTCTTCCCAGGGCCTTCTCTTCTCCAGGCTGAATAACCCCAACTCTCTCAGCCTTTCCTCATAGGAGAGGCATTCCATCCCCCTGATCATTTTTGTGGCCCTCCTCTGGACCCGCTCCAACAGGTCCTGTGCTGAGGGCTCCAGAGCTGGACGCAGGACTCCAGGTTGGGTCTCAACAGAGCAGAGTAGAGGGGCAGAATCACCTCCCTCAACTTGCTGGCCGCGCTTCTTTTGATGCAGCCAAGGATACAGCTGGTTTTCTGGGCTGCGAGCACATATTGACAGCTCATGTCCAGTTTTTTATCCACCAGTACCCCCAAGTCCTTCTCGGCAGGGCTGCTCTCAATCCCTTCATCCCCCAGCCTGTGTTGATACCGGGGGTTGCTCTGACCCATGTGCAGGACCTTGCACTTGGCCTTGGTGAACCTCATGAGGTTCACGTGGATCCACTTCTCAAGCTTGTCTGGGTCCCTCTGGATGGCATCTCGTCCCTCAGGTGTGTTGACCGCACCACTCAGCTTGGTGTCATCTGCAAACTTGCTGAGGGTGCACTCGATCCCACTGTCTATGTCATTGATGAAAATAGTAAACTGTACTGGTCCCAATACGGTCCCCTGCGGGACACCACTTGTCACCAATCTCCATCTGGATATTGAGCCATTGACCACTACGCTCTGGATGCCTCCATCCAACCAATTCCTCACCCACTGGACAATCCACCCATCAAATCCATACCTCTCCAGTTTAGAGAGAAGAATATTGTGGGGAGCCGTGTCAAAGGCCTTACAGAAGTCCAGATAGACAACATCGGTAGCCCTTCCCATGTCCATTGATGTAGTCTCTCCATCATAGAAGGCCACTAGGTTGGTCAGTCAGGACTTGCCCTTGGTGAAGCCATGCTGACTGTCTTGAATCACCTCCCTGTCCTCCATGTGCCTTAGCATAGCTTCCAGAAGGATCTGTTCCATGATCTTGCCAGGCACAGAGGTGAGACTGACTGGCCTGTAGTTCCCCGGGTCTTCTTTTTTTCCCTTTTTAAAAATGGGGGTTATATTTCCCCTTTTCCAGTCAGCGGGAACTTCACTGGACTTCCATGACTTCTCAAATACGATGGATAGTGACTTAGTTTGTTTTTCTTAAACTTCATACTGCTTTTGCTAGCCCATTCTTCCAGCCTGTCCAGGTCTCTCTGTAAGATATCTCTCCCTTCTGATGTGTTCACCTCACCACTCAGTTTGGTGTTATCAGCAAACTTAGTGAGGGTGCTTTCAATCCCATAGTCCAGGTAATTTATGAAGATGTTTAACAGTGTGGGGCCAGTATTGATCCCTGGAGGACTCCACTTGTGACAAGCTGCCAGCCTGAGTAAAAACCATTGATCACCACCCTCTGAGTGTGACCTGCTAGCCAATTTCCTACCCATCTCGCAAACCACCCATCCAATCTATGTCTTGCCAGATAAGCTTTAGGCCAAATTGCTATTCTGTAAGAGTAAAGGAAAAGGGAGGAGAGTTGTAGAAGATTAAAGATTACACGTAGTAAGAAATATCCCCCACACCTTGTGTTAAAAGTACATTAATATTTCACAATCAAGCATACTCAGATTAGGCAAAACTAAAATACAAGTTGTTCATGCAACCTTAATTCTATTGCCTTGGAAATGTGAATTATAATGGTTTATGTGATGAGACATAAGAAATGTATAGCAGAATCATCCATGTGAGGATTTAATGGAAAGGGGGAAATGGCTGTTTGTAAAGCTTGTGTGGAGCCTGGCACAGTGTTTCAATGTGAGTTATCTGGAATTGGTTAGTTTTGTTAGATTTTAACATTTTAATTTAATTTAAATTTATATTTTAATATTATTAAAAATTACAAAACTTATTACTCTCTTCATTTAGTTTCCAAATATTGAAGGTGTATTTTTTTTTCACTGGGAAAAAATGTGAACTCCTTTCCCTTCTTCTTTACCTCCCTCCCAATTATCCTTAGCTAGTATATAGCTCTCTAGGGAGTGACTCCTACATCTAAAATAGTTCAACGCCTTCCCTGAGAAATGGAAAGAATAGGGTACTTGTCATCCTAGAAACTTTTTCTATTCACAGCTATGTTAGAGGTGCCCTTACACAAACTTTTCATCCTCAATGTCAATATACTTTGTCATTCTTCTACCCACTATTGCAATACCCAAGTTATTTTTTAACAGATTATACTTCCTACTTCTTAGTAGAGTCACTATTCAAAAATAATGTGCTATGAAGTACTTAGAATTACTAGCAGTAAGTAGAAGATCCAAGAATAGGACTTGCCTTAACCAATAATCTCAAACAAAGCAGTTTCTAGTTCTCATATTTCTTTTTATTTTGACAAACATATACTTTAGCATATATATACATCGTATATTACTGAAATTGTAATTAGCGTGCGGTTAGCTCCTGTGTTTGAGAGTTGAACTAGAAGTCTTCGGAGTAAATGGAAATGATATCATTAATTTCAATGGACAAAGAGCCAATTTTCATAGAGCAGAGGAAAAAGCCAAGCCTGACAAAGATAATAAAAAATTAAAGAAATCCTGCCTAGTTGTTATGCTTTGTCTACTAGGCAGAGAGAAGTAATTCCACTGCTGTCAATTTGGCACTTTTAGTGGCTTTTTGTTCACTTCTGGAAGGAAAAAGAAGGAAATGTGTTTTAGTGAGTGTCTGTTATGCTGTTAAACTAGAGATAGTCATCTGTACATGGAATTTGTATTATTTTGGTAATGGTCATAATTTAAGTTCTGTTGCTCACCACCCTTCTGCATGTTGCTTCTATAAGTATTTTTGACATGGGTTCAAGGGCAATGTGTTCTGGATAGTCCCCTAAAACCAAATCTAAGTTTAATTTCCATTAAAGAAAATTAAATATAAGTTAAAAAAAAAAACAAACCAAACACAAAACCACTTCAGCTCCTTCCAGCAGAGCATGTAGTTATGATGCATCTAAAAAAAAAAAGGATCTAATTGTCCAGATCATTGCTAAAGAATCCACACATACAGTGGCTCTGTTACTGCAAGAAAAAGCGGCATGCACTGGAATTAATTTTTGCATAAAGTTATAACACTAAATCGAGGTCTGATGTTGTTTGAAGGAGTAGGAAGAAACCTGATACTTACAGTACATTCAGATAGTCAGTAAAGAGAGGTATTTTATTCAAAGGATATTACTTGTGCAAAATGTAAAGTAAAAATTTTTAAAAACCCCTATAGAGAAAATTGATGGTACATATTTACCATTGAGTTTTGACTATTATAATACTAAATAAGTGTTGTGGTTTAACCTGGCAGGCAGCCAAACACCACACAGCTGCTCGCTCACTTCTCCCCTGCCCCCAGTGGGATGGGGGAGAGAACTGGAAAAAAAAAGTAAAATTCATTGATTGAGACAAAGATAATTTAATAGAACAGAAAAGGAAAGGAAAATTATGATGATAATAATAATAATAACAACAACAACAACAACAGCAGCGATCACTACTTCCTGGACCATGCTTCTTATTTATATACTGAGCATGATGTCATATGGTATGGAATAGCCCGTTGGCCAGTTGGGCTAGCTGTCCTGGTTATGCTCCCTCCCAGCTTCTTGTGCACCTGGCAGAGCATGGGAAGCTGAAAAGTCCTTGACTAGTAGACTACTTAGCAACAACTAAAAACATCAGTGTGTTATCAACATTCTTCTCATACTAAATTGAAAACACAGCACTAGGAAGAAATTTAACTCCATCCCAGCCGAAACCAGGACAATAAGCTATCTCGATACATACTTCATCAAGTTGGCCTGCACAAATTCAATCACAGAATGCCATGCGTTTTTACTTTGTCTAGGCCTGGGCACCTGTAGGCACATAAACACCATCCTGGGCTGCCAAGCCACTGTAAAGCACCCCTTCCCAAAAGTATGGGACTCTGTACATTAGCCATCTACATCCTGACCCCATCTCGTCTCATGCCAGCTCTCCCACAAAGTGGGAAGTAGTCCTTTCCTGCTTCCAGAGCTCCACCGCAATGGTGATTCTGAAAATTTTCTTTTTTCTTTTTTAAATACTTTCAGGGACAAGACAACAATGAAATCAGGATAAGAAAAAGTAGTCAAAGGATTTCTAAACAACCACAGAAAACTCACTTAGATAAGCCCAGGAAGTACATAGCCTTTTGGAAAAGCTTCTACTCAAAACCCAATCTCAAAATGTCTACATTTCTTTAAGTTTTATTCAGTCCTTTCAAGATCTTAGGGCCTATGCAGAGCCCTTCCTCCTGCTCCTGCTCTCTTTTCTCTTTATAAATATCAGTGTGAAGGCTTTCCTTTTACAAAGTTCTGGCTTCCTCAGTCAACAAATTATTTTGTAAGACTTGAAAGACTTCAAATCCTTCAGCAGGTGTTCTATTGCTTCCTTGCAATCTTCCCTGAGACAATTCTGTCTTTACCTTTCAGCTTAGTCATTGAGATAAGGGGCTGCCATTTCAAAGGTAACAATAACGTTCTGTTATTAGCTCTCTGCTAATAATCTCTTCCAACCCCAGAGAAAAATAACAAACAAGCAAACACCATAAGTGGAAATCGTTCTATACCCCATATGAAAACATTTTATACACAAAAAGTACCCACAAAACAAAATGGAATATAGTAATATGTGCATATATTAGAACCAGTCATGTGTAATCTAAGTAGAAAATTTATTAGAATATAAGTTTTAAGTTATGACGTAGCAATTTTCCAATACACCTCTAAATCAGAAAAACAGAGATATCAAGCCTTCTACCACACTTGTTCTAAAAAAACTAAAAGGTAAGTCACAGAGGAAAAAAAAATCTTTTAGGCTTCTGATACCTCTATCACATTACTTAACAGAAGGTGATACAAACTGACTTCATACCTTCATACTTCATCCATCATATACATGGCATTTCTAAAATCTTTAAAAAATCATTTTAACTTCAAGTAGTATCATGATTTTGCAAACTTATAAAGCAGCCATAAATAGTAACAGACACACAATTATAAACACTAGAAAAAGCACTAGTCAGTCTAGTGGAAGAATGATGACCTTTTTTTTATAATTTCAAGGAGAAAAATCATTTAAAGCCAAGATATTCCCATGAGCTACAGAATGAGCAACAGCTGATTTCCTACAGACTGTGTTCAGGTCTCCGTAATAAGTCCCTTGTTGCAATATTGGGATAGCTTTGTCTTTTAATGTTTCTGTGTCAGGATGTATTATCGGTACCTCAGAGATATATATGTGTTGATTTTCTTCTTAGAATTATTCAATGGGCCAAATTCATACCTGCTTTTCCTTATTTTGGTCTCCATCCTCTACTCACCTCCAAATTTCCACAAAATATTTCAGAATTTTTTGTCTCTAAGATTTCTACCGCTTGATTTATTTAGAAATTACCCAGTTAAACTATATGGGGAGACACATAGGCAACATACTTAATTTTCTTCATAAATCAGGCATCAAGACTCCACTACTAGTTCTTCCTCAAAATATTTTCTCACACTGTGGGGCTCCAACTTTCAGTTGATCAAGAACAAGAACCTAAAAAGAAGACCAAGAACAACTTGTTGTTTGAGAACTGTAACAAATAGTACTGCTTTTTTGTACTTCTTTGTAGGTCAGTGAATTTTACTTTTCTAAAACCCCACCCGTTCCCTGCACTTTGGCACCATTTCAGTTAATTTCCTTGGAAAGAGACCAGATGTTCCAGAAACAGTTGGTTTTTAGCAGGATGACCTGGCATTCCTGATGGCTATCTTGGAAAGTACACGTTAGTTTTAGAATACACAATCATTTCTTCACTGCTTTTAACTTATTTTCTTCTAAATGTAGTTTGAGTGTAAGACAATAAGAACTCAACTCAGTTTAGTGCTATCACATGTTCTGTACATTCTATTTTGTGCAATACCGACGCAAACTACTTCAATAAATGAAGGACAAATGAAAACCTTGCTAGAATTGGTTGTTAAATCACTTTTCAAAGCAAAATTTGGAAATAACTTTGAGAAAGAAACAAATCATCCTCTACAGCAATAGTGGTGTGTTGCTCTGTAGTAAGGGAGTTGCCAAGATCTACTCTAACAAATGATCATAAATTGCAATAAGGAAAACTGGAAAAGCCAGAATTTTAAAGCAAGTGAGGGTTTAGAATGCAGAGCTTGCACATGCATTTTTCTAAGCAAGATTTTAACTTCCATCTGCTCTTTGGCTTATATCTTTTCAATATAGGGCACCTTTGAAAGTGCAGCCAAATCTGTCATCTACAGATTAGCATATTTTGTATTAAGAAGCTTACTTAAAGTCCTTTTAGGCCATTCTCTCTGATTCATGTTCATCTTTATCATACTGCTTTGAGGACAGAATGGCAGAAAGACAGTTAATGCTATGTGTCTTTTCCCTTTTTTCTTTCAGTGTTTGAAAGAAAGAATTCTCAGCCGCTTATTTAGATAGTTGCTTGTCATTTCTCTGCATCTGTTTTCAGGAAATACTGTATGGACTTGTAATCTCTGTAATCTTAAGAATAATGAGGATTTAAAGGATTGTTCTACATTTAAAGTCAAGATAACATGATCTTATTTTTTTCTTCTGGCAAAAAAGAAGCAAAGACATAGAAAATGAGGGAAGATTTTATCTGAGTAGTCCTTTAATCTTCTCCTTTATAGAGAAAAAAATCCTTAACTACTTCTTTCTCCTTTTTTATCTCAGGAAGAAAGATTGACTACAAAATCCCACCATTTGAAAGGTATTGTCTCTTATTTAAGAAGCCATAAAAGACAATCTATACAATAACTTTTATGGCAATCTATACTCTTAAATGAGGAGTAGGTTAAAACAATTAATCCTCTTTTTTTTTTTTTCTTTCATTTGGAAAGACGATATGTTTGTTTTCTACTCTTGTTAGTTGGAGTAAAAATAGTTAGACTGGGATTGACATAACTGGCCTGCTTAACAGCCCATGGATATAATTCCATTCCCATCATCTCCTGATGATACAGAAAATCTTGATCTATCTCACCACACTTTCTATTACATTTCTGCTCTAAGAGTTTTCCTTGAATTGAGATTTGTGGGAATAGGAGAACAGAACAAAAAAGAAGGATGGTTCCCATTTTATCTTTATCTCACTAAATACTCTTTGTGCCTTGTCCCTGTGATTTCTGAGTGTGTAAACATGTGGGTTTCATTGCATTAAATAATATCTGGTCAAATATTTCAATAGCTGAACATTAGTAGGGTGTAAAATTTCTAATTTTTTCCCATATCTAAGGCCTGAGGATGTACAAAACATCCTGTGCTGATCTGGAATTACATTTGTAACCTTCCTAGGATACACGTCCTCATCTCGGTTCACATGCTCAGAGACGATTCCATGAGTCAAGTGTGGTAAGAGGGCATAATCAGGAGAGTCACTTTAAAAGCGTACCATTAAACCAAAAAAGTTGTTGCTTCTGAAAGAACACAAGCATTATATGCCGAATAAGTTATCAGATTTAGGGAAAACAATTTTTTTTCTTTTTTTTTTTTTCCTTTTCTGGTTTCCTGCTGTTGGATTTATATAGTTCAAAATTATAACAACAGAAAAATTTAAGACATGGTGTCTCAACTAACCTTTGCCTACAGTACTTGCAACAGTCATGACCACATAGCTTCACCCTTCTAGCAGACTTTAACTGAATCATTGTCAGGAGCTGTAATAAATGTCAAATATGAATTAATTTTGCACTGATATGTAATGAATTTTGCTATGAATTCACCTTAGCGCAACATCAGGTACTCACTGAAGTGGTGAGCAGTTTTTTGGGAAGAGTGAGAGGAAAACATTGACGCAGTAGGCATTGTACTTAACACTCAGATTGTGCAGATTTATTACATTGCCATAAATATAAAAGACAATTTATTATAGCTCACAATGATTGAGACAATTTATCTGGCATGCTGGGAAAGCTAAATTTCATAATTTCTATATCCAATAGGAAAGTATTATTATTTTGTAATACTTTTAGTTTCATTGAATTGTGAAGCACTTTCGGTTTTGGCGAAGGACAATGGATAAATGCACTAAATGGTAGGTTTTAAAGAGTCATCAGTATGTTAACAAATCACTGCCTGTTCTCATCATAATGGCAATAATTTAGGATTTAAGTAAGTTAGTATGGAAACTAAATAAGATTTAAAAAAACTTAAAATCTAGTATAATATGACTTTATGTCCCACTCTAACAGCAGACATTGATAGAAGAATCAAAGAAGTAATTATTTCATGTGCTGTCATCTAATCTAATCTAATCTAAACTATTCATAATTATAGGCCCTCAATAACTTTTGTCGCTGGAAGACCGCTTGATAGACTCCTTTGTTGCAGAATGCTTTCCTTCTTGATAGATGCAAGCCCTGTATTTGTCATTCTCTGTTTTTTCTTTTTAAATGTGTATCATCTTCTTTATTTTCATTTTGACATTCTTATGCATTTTAGTACCAATAGGAATATTTATCACTTTTATTTCACATACAAAGTAAACAAATATATGCAAAATGTAAAAATAAAAAAATAAAATAAAAAGGATGGTGAGTATAAAGTAATCATCTACTGTGGCAGTTTCCTCTCCAAATCCATGTTAAGACAGAGCATACAATGGAGTCTAAAATAAAAGAATAGCAGCTCACATGTGTTTGGATTTAACAGGAATCTGCAAAGGCAGATTGTCAAAATGGCATAACATATGTAATAGTCTTAATGAATAAGCTGTTTAATGAACCAGGAGGTACTAAAGATAAAATTCATCACAATGACATCAGTTTTAGCGTACCACCCTTAGAGTTCCATCAGCTCAATAAGAAAGAAATTAATGATATGGATTAATATATAAAGAAAGTAAATTGAGGTCTCACTTGCACCAGTTGTTCTAATAACTTGCTTTCTGCAATTAAGGCAGGCAAATTATGGAATTTTATATACCCAAAAGTTCTGAATGAGACTTGTGAACAAGTATATTGCCCTTTGGAAATAACTAAGAATAAAATTATCTTTAAATGCATATGAAAGCCATGCTTTTTGCAATTTCTGCAACTTCAACTCTTTTATATAGTATGAACTGTATAACCTGCATTAAAACTAAGATGTTGCCTTTTGAATTCAGTTTTTTTGGAGCTTCACTTATGAGAAAACAAAGATCGGGGAGCTATAGAAAATGTACAGAAAAGTATGCATTCCACATACTCAACTACTCCAATCTTGTTACAGTAGAATAAGAATGTTTTACTGCTGTGTGCTTTTTTCTTATGTCTTTCACAAACAATTATTTAAATACAGTTTCAGGTGTTTAGCATTAATAAACAACTTTCATAGTTCTCTTTTACCCTGTGGTTTGACAATTTTTGGAGAGAAAATTAAGGTAATGTTTAAGATAATGATTGCAAAAATTATTCTGATGTATGAAATATATTGCAATGAATGGAAGAGTTAATACAGAGGTCTTTTTGTCTGATTTAAAATCACAAATTAGATCTGGTGGTGAAATTGAATTATCAACTTAAATGCAGTTCCAGTTCAGATTCTCCTTAGCACATTTATATTTTATGAGTGTGGTGTGGGACTGATGTTTCTAAGTTTAGTTCACCTAGAAGGCAGGGGTCTAGCCTAAGGTAGCTGCTCTCAGATCTTTCTATGCTCACAAAAGACAGAGAGGAACTCCAGCAGATAATTAATTCTGTCTTAAAAAAGAGCACTAAGGTAAGAGGAATGACAGTGTGATGTATAGGTGTGCCCCAGGGGATATTTTGTAATGAGACTAATAATCCAGCAGATCTCAATGAAGAGCTAGGGACTCCTCTAGAAAAGTTAAGCTCTGGAGGAGCCTCTGTCTTTCTATTGGCTTCAGATGGATTAAAGAGCCAAAAATGAACTTTTGACAAATCCTCTCCTTTTCCACTGGTTTTATAAGGTAGCTTTGGTGACCAGCTTGTAATAGATGCTTTTTTTTTTTTTGTTGTAAGCTAAAATTAGGAGACATGAATCTTTACCATAGTTCCTTCTCATGGAAGGTTTACATTCCAGCCATTGTTTTTTTCTATGAATAAGGATTGCAGAGTTGAGACCACAGCTGCAAATTCTAGTTTATATTTAAACAGAAACTCTGCCTTAAGAGTATTGCTAAAAAGGAAGAATCCAGGAATTCAGCTTTCTGTTCCTTAGGTAGATCAGTGGCACCCCTGCACATGCAAGGAAGGCTAATTTTGAAAACTGATAACACTGTGGAGTGAAAAGCAACAACTCAAAGTAAATGATAAGAAAAGTATCTCCATAGAGCAAAAGAAGCACCACTTTCTCTTCCTCCATTGATATAAACATCAGAATCTTGCAACATCCTTTCAGTTGTATCCTATAAGGCCATTTCTTTAGGAATTGTCAATTCCCTCACTGATCTTTTTGTTTCTTTGAACTTTCTAGTTACCATGAAGTAAGTTGAAGAATACCTTGGATATTTTAGGGGTTTCAAAAGAAATTGCCTTTATCTCACTGTGTGATAACATCATTCTCTGAGGTTGCATTTTTTAATGTTATGGGAAAGAAATACAAGAAAACAATTTAATAAAAGACTACAAAGAAAGAAAAAGAATGGCAAAAGAGAGGAAAAATAATTATCAATAGAAGGAGAAAGGTCATGTAAAATATTGCTTAAAACATACCTTGCAAATGCTCATAGTTACTCAAAGGGCAAAGTGGGTTTTATTCCACTTAGCAAACAGGTCACCTGAGACAGACACTCTTCCTTGGTTGGAGGAAAGACAGGCATAGGTGTCAGCAATTCTGTAAACATGAAAAAAAAAATGGCAGCCTTGATTTAAGTCCAGAATAGTGCCATAAAACTGATCAAGTTTTGATCATCTAGTCATATTAATATTCATTAATATAATACTGTTACGTTCTTTGTGTGACAGTTACATAATGTCTTCTCTTTACCTAGCAATAGTCAAATTTCAGAACAAAAAATGAACCAAAATGAACATGACAGCTGTCTTTACATCTTCCATAAATTTTGTATTTGTATTCTATAAAAAATCAGGGAGTGGGAGTTGGACTGAACCTAATATGGCTTAATGAAACCAATGCATTCAGTTAGTTACCTTATTTTATAACATTGTTTGGGTTTTTCAAAGAACTGATTTTGCATCTTGTTGTTCTTTTCTGGTTCTATGCTCTATAATCTATTCTCAGGAGTTCTGCACTAGATGCTTTTTTTTTGTTTGTTTGTATTAACTCAGCAGGTAGGTCTCCAAACTATGCGTATAAATTTGTGTAACATTTAAAGCACAGCTGGATATGGTCCCTCTTCACTGCTACATGATACAGTTCCATTTTCTATGACTGGGACAAGAATTTCCTTTTTTTTGTTGTTGTTTTTTTTAAGAGAAAAGAGAGAGAAAATGCACCGCAGGACAGCATTATTGAAAAGATTAAATAAGAGAGCTGTGATTAGTAAATGTAACTGCATAACTTTTTTCTTGGGGGAGTTAGGTTGCACACTGGGGGAGTTAGGTTGCACACTCCTCCCAGTAGAGGAGCTGCTTCCTGTATAGAAGGAGGCCTTTGGAAAGATATTGTTGCAGAAACTGTAGTTTATTTGTGCAGAAATAATATTTGAAAAATAGCCTAATTAGACAGTACAAAATTCTGAATCCTTGCACAAAGAAAGGTCTTGTAAGCGTTAGTATTCAGGAATTGCTTTGAGTTCGTGTGGTTGTCCTGGTTTCGGCTGGGATAGAGTTGTTTTTCTTCCTATTAACTGGTATAGTGCTGTGTTTTGGATGTAGTATGAGAATAATGTTGATAACACACTGATGTTTTAGTTGTTGCTAAGTAATGTTTACTCTAGTCAAGGACTTTTCATTTTCCTGTGCCCTGCCAGGTGCGCAGGGGGCTGGGAGGGAGCATGGCCGGGACGGCTGGCCCAGCTGGCTAATGGGCTATTCCATACCATATGACGTCATGCTCAGCATATAAGGCTGGGCGAAGAAGAAGGAGGGGGGGACGTTCGGAGTGATGGCGTTTGTCTTCCCAAGTAATGGTTACGTGTGATGGAGCCCTGCTTTCCTGGCGATGGCTGAACACCTGCCTGCCGATGGGAAGTAGTGAATGAATTCCTTGTTTTGCTTTGCTTGCGTGCATGGCTTTTGCTTTACATATTAAACTGTCTTTATCTCAGCCCATGAGTTTTCTCACTTTTACCCTTCTGATTCTCTCTCCCGTCCCACCGGGGGGGAGTGAGCGAGCGGCTGCGTGGTGCTCAGTTGCCAGCTGGGGTTAAACCACGACAGGTTTAAAAAATGGGCTGAATTACAGCTGCAGTTACCTAGCGGAGTAATGGCCTTCTATAGATCCTTCTCTCCATTTCTTCCCATCCCTGGCTCCAGATTGCTTCTTTTTAAAGTGAAACCACATAATGATGCAATTTCTGTACTTTCTTTCCCCAAGCAAATCTAACGAATGTTTGATAAAACATGCATTTTTAAATGCATTTATCCAGCCCAGAAAATAAATAATTTAAAAAATCCAACAAAAAACTCCCATTCAGTTATTCAGAATGGTTTTTCGTTATCTGTGTGTTTCCTTGAAATATTGGTAAAAGACAGTGGTAAGTATAATTATTACAATTCTTTGATGTCTTGGGACTTGGATAGTTTATACTATAGTAGTTGTTAGCTGACAGATCTTCCCAGGAAAAATGGCAAACTTACTATCTTCTCTTGTGAAAGATGAAATATTTTCAATAACTGTAGAATACAGTCATCAGCTGTTAGAATCTAATGAGAGAGAAGAGCAGCATAATGTCATTCATTCATATTTGTGAACATCAATCTTTGCAGATGTGCACTTCATTTGCACAAAGAGACAGCAGGGCCTAAAAAACAGGGGCAGATAATTGTACTGGTTTATTCACTAGCATTTTTCTATCACAGTCTCTTGAGTCTGGAACCTCCATGGTTCTTATTCTCGTGCTCTTTGCTAAGGTGCAGAATTATGATTTTGCATAGACTGGTGTTCATATCATTCATCTTAGATTATTGGGTCTTCCACAGATTCTTAGGTTCTCAGAGTGAACATCTTATCCAGCTCTTCTTTTACTCTGTTTCTTAGAGAAAAGGGGACTTACTAGAGGCATGAATTAAGTGATAACTTGAATTGTATGTGATAGTTCTCTGTTGAGAACTTTCTATCTAACAATGCTTCTGTTGCGAAAAAATTGACACGTTTTTAATTTAGAATGCAAACATTGTATTGTTGTTAGTAGAAATCCTATCTTCTCCATATTTCTACTTGTCTCTATTTCTTCAAATCTTTTATATACCCATATATCTAGTTCATGTGATTCTTAAGTGGTCATAAACTCAACGCTACCAGCTTCAAATTTTATCATTTTATCTTTGGTTTTCTAACGTTACTAACAAAATGACATGTTGTCATGACCTAAAGGGTTACCTGGCCTGAGGATGTGGAGAGATCGTGACCATGGGTTCATAGGATTCAGCAACATACAAGAATATGGAGGCTTTTTCTTCTAAATTTCTCTACTTTATTACAGAATACCACAAATACCACAAAAATCTCCATTAGCAAGTAAACTACCACAAAGTCACTACTAGCAAGTATATCTACGATTAATAAAGTGAATATATATAATCTATTATAGTTAATAGATTATAGCTTATTTATTCTATATCAATAGATATATCTGTTTTGTAATAAGCTATTAAAAATTACTCTCAGCAATCAATAATATAGTATCAATCAACAGTATGGCAGCATTTAATAATAGCAGCAACCAATTGTATAGCAACAACCAGTAACAGTAACAAACAAGTAGGTATATACTATTATAGATTACTACAAACTTATCGTTAGTGAAGCAACTTGCCAACAATGTAACAGCAGATATACTTATGATAGATTACTTACAGAGATATGTGATATGGCTATCAAGTGAATTAGACAGATTTCAGAAGGGGACAAACCATCCGAAAGGGGACGACAAACAGATCCCGGGGGTAGGAGGACAAACCAAATTGACCCCAAAAGGAGGGGACCAATAAGATAACACAGTCTCACTTCAGAAATTATCTATGTCACAGAGTCTGGAGTCACCCAGGCATCCCTGGTGAGAGTCCAAGATCTCATAGAAAGTTTGTTCACCTGTTTAGGAAAGCAAAAGTAAGTGCAACATGGTAAATTCTCAGGGAGAGAGGCTCCCTGTTGGATAAAACTTAAGTCCTTTTTATATCGGAGACATAAGAGGGTGTAGGACAGCACAACTTTGAGTAGTTAATAGATGCTGTTAATTTTGATTTTTCACCTGTAACAGCCAATACATTATGGGTTTTTAGTTCTTTCAGACCAATTTTATTTTCTCAGACTGTTCCCACTTTTTTCATATGATAAGTTGCGATTACACTTTCTTGGTTTTGAGCTTATTAATGGTATCTCAGGATGTGTCCAGTTTCTAGGTACCCCAGCTGTACTTCGAAGAGGCCAGCTGCGCTTTTCAAGGATGTTTCTGGTTTGAAGGCCTAGTTCCCAGGTTCACAGCTCCCAGGATGGTAGGCAATTTCTCTGTCAGTATTTTTCAGCAGACATTTTCTTTTATTCAGTAATTTTCCTTTTCTAACCAGGCCACCTTTATGGCTGCTCATATCACATATTCACCAGTGATCAGTTTAAAATCTGAAAAGTCTCATTGCTTTCTGTTTAGTTGTCCATTTGTCTTCTGTTCCAACATATATATGACACTTAGGGACATGGTTTATTGGTGGACTCAGCAGTGTTAGGTTTATTGTTAGATTCAATGATCTTAAAGGTGTTTTCCAACCTAAATGATCCTATGAATCTATGATTCTATCTTTTGTTTCATGGGTGGGGAGGGCACACGAGGGAAAAAGCAAGGTACCTTCCCCAGTGATATTATTGTGATCTTCTTGATGACACTGAGCATGCTGTCCTGGAGCAGGAAAACTTAAGGAATTAGGTATCCATGACACTTCTTACAAGCTTTCTTTTACACCGCACATTACCTAGATTGTGCTGTTTGTTAGAGTGAGTAGAATTCCTCTCATCTTAATTTAGCCATATGAATGTTTAATCTGAAATAGTAGGGGTGGCTCCTATGCAGTCAAATGAGCGAGATAAACAAACCTGGAGAGAGGCTTGTCCCATCATATAATGTATATTATTGCCTAAATGGAATAATGGGAATCCCTTTCTGGTGATGTGTGTCCCTTCACTGAATATAGATTAAACTTAACGTGATTTTCAGACAGCTAGAATCCTCTGGTTCTGCTATAACTTTGATTTTGGGCATTATGTACTTTTTCTGTCTCCCTGTCATCTTTCAGGTTGTCTGCTGTGGTTTTTGGTATACTGCAACTCCCAATCAAATTGACCTTGTCAAATTACAGTGCTACTGTCCATTCTTTGTCAGCTTCTTTTTGGCCATCCTTCAATTGCTCAGAAAATTGTCATTTATTTGTTAAAAGATAAATTGAGGTCTCACTGAGTTTTTTGTTCCACATGCCTATCATCGTTGGGTCTCCTATCAGATCTTTATTGGGATATTTATCTCCAAGTTTATCTCCTTACCTGCTTCTCATTCCTCAGTAGTGATGCAATCTGGCTGCAACCCAGGTCAAAAAGAAGAGAATTTTCTGCCCATCTGTCAGGTGGAGCAAGGTTCAGTTTGCATCTGAGTTTTTTTTGCGAGAACTATCTAATATGAAGGTTACATATCCGAACTAACATATACACTGTAAAATCCATTGCAGAAAAAGTATAGAAAATAGACAAGTAGAAGTGGAATTCTTGGAAGATAAAAAGAAATAATAAAATAAATTGAAAAATATACACAAATAAGCAACCTGGACAAACAGTTTGAAAAAATGCAGTGAAAGTAAACCAAGACTTACCTAAATATTAAACTATACAATACAGAAAGAGTTCACTGCATGTGTGCCCTGAGGACAATGGATCAAAAGATCTGCATTGCATTTAGAGCTTTTACAAACTTTTACTTCTATCTGTTAATGAGTCCAGATGATCAATGGACCTAGTGGAATTATTGAAAAGAATAGCGTATTTTTTCCAAATATTTAATATCATATATTGTTTATTGTATTATATCTCATAAAAATCTAATTAGATTATATTTCATAGATTAAATTTGGATATCAAAGTATAGATTATATATATATGAATTAGATTGTTTTTCTAAGTAATTTCTGAGACAATATCTTGCACTAAAGAGTTACCTGTTGTTAATCACATTTGCAAATCTTACTATTATTTATGATTGGCAATTATTGAAAACCAAAATCCATTTTTTGGTGACTAGCAAACAACTTTCTAGCTTTGAGAGTAATTGTGTAGGACAAGCTATGTTAGTAACCTCCAAATGATCGTTTTATCTTGAAGTCATTTAAGAGCTTGGATCCTCTGTGTAGACCATAAATAGTAGCACTAAATGTTTTCTTGTGATGTGGCCGTGAAGGGGTCAGTTAGCACATCTATTCATTTCAAATTGCTTCCACTGACACCAGACCTGTGCCTTTGTCACCACAGAGGGAGATGAAGAGGAATAATGAATGAACTAAAAATAGAGGAGTGAATCTATTTGAGGATGACCTGATAGAAAGTCATAGAAAAGAAAGACAGAGGAAACCTTCTGGATATTTTCTGAACGGTAACCTGGGGTGACATCTTGCCTCTGTTGAAGACATGGAGTCTTTCCACTACACTCATTGTCCTCAGAACTTCCCCTTTCTTTTCTCAGTTTTTAAATGTTTCTTCTCATTATTTTTCTCCCCACTGAGCCTAACTTGTTCTTTACCCCTCAAAATGCAAAATTAAACAAATCTACTTAAACAGAAGTGTGACTTTTCATAAGAGACAAGATTTTAAGTTCATCAGGGTGCAAATACATGTCTCTATGAAGAACTTAGGAAAAAGTAGTGGTGACAAATCTATAAATGAAATATTTTGTTACCCCACTGTTACTGAGATGGAGGCAGTCGTGGCAAAGGGGCAGAGAGGCTTGAGTTCAAATATGATATATTTTGGAAATTATAAATAAATCTAAAGCAAAGAAAGAAGCTTCAGAAGTTAGAATCTGATTTATCTTTTATAGCATTATTTAATCCTACTGAGAGTAAGAAGAAAGGGGAAATTGGATTTTTATTTATGGTGTAAAGCATTCCAAAAAGTTAGTGAAAAAGGGACAAACCTCCTGCATAATTTCAGATCAGAATAATTAAATATTGGAGAGGCTCTGATTTCCAACAGCACTTTGAGCCGTTATTACATACAGATTTCTGGCAAGTATGTGAATAAGATGTGAAATTGAGAGGAAGCACTGGAGGATGAGGGCAGAAACACCTGTTTCAGAATGTGTTTGCATTCCTGTCAGAAATGATTTCTTAATCAGAGTTCATTTTGTCACTGGTAACATTAAACACTCTCAGGCTGCGTGTATGGTCTCAGTAGTGACCAAAATAAAGATTATTGCACCAAACCCCAAGAAACTGGACATGAAATAGCATCTGAAAAGTGT
Organism: Calonectris borealis; assembly: GCF_964195595.1. NCBI lineage: Eukaryota > Metazoa > Chordata > Aves > Procellariiformes > Procellariidae > Calonectris > Calonectris borealis. Next base: position 27,006,818 of record NC_134312.1, read on the forward strand.
CAGAGGAATTGGGCTGAATCTAGCAGCCCTGCAGAGGGGAGGCTGCTGTGGCTCCCTGCCCTTGGGTCCATGGGGAAAGGTGAAAGGTCACCTCCTTCCACCCAGTGCAGCCCAGTGCTAGCCTACACTGTCATGTAAGTATGTCTTCTAGTTTTTGTTAAATCTGAAATTATGCACTCTTGTAATATGTCATATTCTTCAGCAAAAATAAAAGGCCAGAGAACTGATGTTGGGAAGGGGAGAAAGATGGAAAAGAAACCTCAGTGTACTGCCCGGAATATCATTCTGTCTCAGGACTTCTTTTTTAGCATTCCTTTTCAAGCAACATTACTTTTCTAACTCCACTTTCGCTATATTCTCAAGAAATAGTTGATAGCAAATTCATTCATGTATGTTACTGAAATCTAGGAATCAAAATGAGAATAATTTAAGAGCATAGAATGAGAAATCCCTCAAGGTTTTAAACACAGTGAAGTGCACAGCTATCACTTTGCTCTAAGGTGTTCCAGCACACAGCAAGTCTAGGCACTCATTGAGAAAAATGTGGGAGGAAAGCATTTGTAATTGTTTGGAAGAATACGACAAGGTTTTCTGAAGTAATACTTTTAAGTGTGCACATATTTTTGTGGTGACTGCAAGGCTATGAAGCAACTCCAGTGCAACCAAGTTTTTCCTCCAAGCACTAATATTTCTCATGTGACATCCACAGGAGTAAATTGAGCCCAAAGTGTCAGCTTAAGTGTTTGTGACTAACATGGGAAATTTAAGAAATATAAAACCTCTCAAACCATGGAAAAGAAAGACTGGCTCTCAGGCAATGTATTTGATCTTTAATTTTGCTTTGCTGTGCATCTAGAGCACACACTATCTTTTTTTCTCTGGGCTCTGAAGAGTTTTTCAACAGCAGCAAGCTGCTATTACTGCTTCTAAACACCTACATAATAATCATAATAATAAAAAAAAAGAGCACAGGATCTATTCTCCCTTCCTCTAGGGAACTTAATTTCAGGGAAAGTTAACAGCAGGGAAGTGTAGAATCAGCTGTAGAGTTAGCTAAAGTTTAACTGTCTGACTCAGAGCAGAAAGTTGCTATTAGCTACTTGACAATAAAGAGAGAGAGAGAGCATCCCATCAGGTCCCAAGCCCTTCAATTTCTAGAAATTGGTCCCATTGGAAGCATGCACGTGATGTTAAAAGATGACCTCTGCTTCGTGTTCTGGGGGAATGAAAAAGAAAACAAAGCAACTGCTCAGGCAGTGTACTTGGAGAAAAAAACTATATTCTGGCCCAAAATGAGTTAACAAGCTTAATTGTGGACATAAGCAAGGAATGATCTGAGCATGGCTTAAACTAGTGTCATTTTCCCATCCATCTGCACTTCAATATTTCTATCATTTATTTCTCAATTTTAATATGAATTTGTTTCTTTCTCATTTATAATTTCTTTAGTTATGATAGTTTTACAGAACTGGGGAGAAAAAAGATTTGGAAGCTAGGAAAGTAATTCACACAAGCAGGGTGTGAGGTGAGATTTTGTCGCACTTTTGGAAAGCTGTGGGAAAAAGAATATCAGATAAACACTAATAGATTAACAATTATATACAAGATCATACTACATGCACACTTTTCAGTCAGAACAGCAAAAATGTGTTTCCAAAAGAAGTGAAAAGACTGTCAACTAGAACTTTAAAAAGCATACTGGAAATTCTGATTGTAAATATACTTTGAGAAACAATCCAGAATTAGGAAAGATGAGCTACACAATTTATTGGGGTTTTTTTAATCTTAATTTCACTGAGACTTGACTTACTTGTGGACTATTCATTAACTGCATGAGCACAAGGAACTAAAGGGCTCTGAGGTATAATGCATTTAAACTCATGCATCCTGCATCATGAACGAAGAAAATGTGTTGTAAATTGATCATGTGGTGGCCAAGTTCAGCAAAGCACTCTAGGTGTCCTTCAGTTTGTGCAGATATTAAAGCTGATGTTCCTCAGCAGTGTGGGAAAATGGCAATGGGATTATCAAAATGGATATCAAGGTTATGCAGATATGTAACCATCCAGGTCTACCCAAAAACCTGTTGAAGGCAATGAAATAATTCTATTTATTTACAAGAGTTTATTGAACCTTAAACTATTAGAGATCATAACTGTATATGGTTCCCTGCCTTCGGAAGTTCTTACTCAGGTATCCTCAGGCAAATCTCTGACATCAAAAAGAGTTTGCCTGAGTAAAGACTGTGTCAAGCACTGTAAGGATGCAAACTTTTAAGTTTTATATGATCACTAAAAAGCCTAATATCAATGTTACTGATATTCATCCCCATTAAGAGAAGTTAGCTTGCCAGTTTTCTGTGTTAAAACAAGAAGAATAAAAAAAGAATCCTTAGTAAACCCAGTCTTCTAAAAACACAATACAGTAAAGCAAAGGTGAATAATGTCCAAGTATTGTCAAAAGAAAGGTATCCTTGCTCAATATTAAAATCGTATCTTGAACGAAGAAGCAACCATGATGCAGTGCAATTACTATAATGTTGTCCTCATTATTTACTACTAAATGCTGTGCATCTTTTTAGTCACAAATGTAGTCTCTAGATCAGCAAAACTAGAATATATTGGTTATTTTTCTTTCTTGTGGATAAATTGTTGATAAACATTGGTAGCCATATTTTTAGATTTCTACTAACTTCATAAATGAGGGAAATTTTTCAGTTAAATAAATTAAAAAAAAAAACCAGGACAAATAAAAGTACAAGTCACAATCCCTTCAGTAGCCAGGGGTCTATGTTTGGCTTGTCAATTTAATTGTAATGAATCTTTGGGGGTTTTATTTACATTTTTAAAGGCTTTTTTTTTTCCCCTAGTGTTACAATCTTTTACAATAAGCACTTCAAATGTTAGAGTAAGGATTAATCAGTGGGATATTTTTTCTCTGTCCATATGATACAACAAAGAGGGAATGGTAGGGCAATGCACTCTTTAACCAGTACAGAGGTTTTAAACGTGCTGAGACAGAACAGTTTGACTATTGGCATCACTGCTTGGCTTAGCAATTACACAGTTGTAATTCTCAGGATGATACTGGTGGGCTTTGGCAGAGCTGTGCAGTACTGAGACCTGCAGACGTTGCAGAGAACATGACCTTGCCATGGATCACCTCATCTTTCATTGTAGGAGCTAATGTATACAACCAGAGGTGATAGCCTGCATGTTAGATGTGTAATTGTTTAGTTGAATGATGGCAGTGTAATGTCCGCAATTCTTCTATGATGCATACGGTTAAAATAAAGAGCAATGCAACAAATGGGCACATATAGAGCATAGAGAGAAGAAGAGCTTTTTTGGTTCCAGCCAGCAGCAGCATTTATTTTACTGGTTAGATGTGAGATATAAAGCAGAAAATATGAGTTTTAAAGGTTGAGGGGAACACGATAAGATGAAAGCCTGTGGTAGACCATCTGAGATGGACAGCACAGCTTTTGTAAGAATTCAGTGTCTGCTTTCCCCATTCTTCAGCTGGGAACAAAGTGACTACTAAATCAACAACAAGAAGAGACCATTCAATTACAGAAAAAGGTGAGATTAAAAAGTGTATAAGGAGACATAATCCTGAAGATATGGAATGGATGAAGAGAGTGGGAAAGGCAGAGAAGGAAGCATCTTACCAATTTGCTTATATATGTAGTGCTGCATTCTGAACTCAAAAATTTCTGGTACAGGCAACAGAAAGGCTGAGGAAGTCACAGTAATCACAATTCACAGTGACTGAAACAGAAAAAAACTTCAGAAGACTCAGAGCTGGGGCTTGGCAAGTAAAAATTATACTGTGAGAATGACTGAGTAATGAGTTCCAAGCCATAGGATTGTGAAGGAAGAATCATATTAATTTCAATAATTTTATCCGTGTTTCTAACAGCTTTCATGATGGTATTTCTAAAGCTTCATATTTACAACAAAATTACAATCCATATTACTTTTCACATTTACAATAACTTTGTGGGATTTTTTTCTTTGCTTATTTCTTTTCATTTCCACCAGTTTGGAAACTACAACTGGATAAGAAAATGTCAGTATTTAGCCCATGTTATTTTTGGATTCTCATGATCATTTTCTCTGGTGATGGGTTCATAACACAAAGCGTGTTTCTTTTTAGCCAAAAACATGCTGTTTAAAGTAAGATTTTTAGCATAGATATGTAAAATGTTTTTGTGTTTGGAAACTTATATCAGTGTCTAAAGTGTTGATCTTATTAAGAAAAATACATTGATACTCAAGCAAATGTATTTTAGCGCACAGATAGCATTACTTTGATACTAATATGCTTACAATGTATAGAACATTCCTCTCCCACCAGTGTTGACTTCCCTGTAAATATCCATCTTTCAGCTACCATTTCATTATTTTTCTATCCCAGTTGCATGCACATTATTCCTTTCCTTGACTCAAACAGAACTTCTTTTTTGTCAGTCTTTTTATTTAATCATTCCTTCATCTTTTTTTTTCTTTAATGATGTATATCCTTATCATGCTATAGAATACCTAAGAGACCAGGAGAGCCAAAAATGGAGCTTTTTAATCACAAATGGGCCTTCTAGTTGTCTAGCTATTTATATATTGACATGTATACACATGCATGGATAAATCCATATAGACATGTATAAATATTTGTCCCCTTGGGGTCTTTGGTTTAACGAACTATACGCTTCTTTCAGAAACTCAGGTTACAGACTTGAAATGGGTTTATAGGATGCCTGAGTACCCTTATATACAAGGTTCCATGTATAATATTGCAGATAGCCAGGTTTTACACATAAGGATTTTCATAGATTTAATTTTGATCTTTTTGTTAATATCTCAACAAAATGTATTGTTTCTTCTGTTCATATAAGATTCCACTGAGACATAATATTGCATGTCATACATATTCCCCCTTATCAGCAGAATGCAGTTTGACTAGGCTGGAAAGATATTTCTTCAAAAGGAGACTGAAGAAAAAATAAACCCAAACCATGATTTTTGGTTCAACTCCCAGATCATATAAACTAAATATCTAAATTGTGATTAAAACATCAGCTGAATGTGAGTTAGATGAGATTCAGAGATGCATGTTCTTGGAATATAGCTAGCTAATTCTGCAGAAATGCAGGTTGTTTTCAGTCTGTTACGTAGATTATGGGATCTATGGGACTCAAGTCAGAAAAGGCATTTGCAAAATGTTTATCAGTTTATCAGTTTCTATTTCACATCATGGGCTATTACATTTCTGTATATTTAATTCAAATACAATGGGAATGCAGAAGCTGGAACTGTAAGTTCTCACTGATAAGATCCTAGCCCCGGTTTGAAATACTCTGAAACCTGTAGTGGTTTTAATGCATGTGCAAATTCCCTGGTTTCAATCAATCTCTATTTAGCATTCTACAAAAATCCATGCAGGCTTGCATTGTAGTGTAGTCTGAATGTATTATTATAACCCCTCAAGTCAACACCAGTGACATTAGTTTACAGTTTAAACATATCTGTGGCTTTGCCCCAGTGCTTTTATGGTCAGTTTTATCCAAAGGAAATGGCACATATATTTTCATCTTATCTACTTTCTTTAAAGAGAAACAAACAAAAGCTAAATTTGAAAGGGGGGATTGTGGGGTTTCAATTTAAATGACTGGGACTGCGATTTTTGACCCATAAGTTTGACATAAAAATAGTTTTCAAAGCTTTGAAAAATAAATTTTCTAAATTTAAATAGGGAACAGTACAAGTATGAACTAAGGTTTAAATTCTCAGATCTGCGTTAGAGTTATAGAAAGTTTTATAGGTTGCTTCAGAAATCTAAGTCTAAATTACATTATTCTGATATTTCTAATATCTGATCAAATTATCAGAATTCTAATCTATAACCATGTATTTACTGGCACCAAAGAATAGTGAGAAGCATTGGGTCACCACTGAAAAATCACTTTTTCAGTTATAACAATGAGGAAATGTGTCTGGATGAAAATCAAATCAACGCAAAGAAAACCAAAAAGCCTGTTAATATTATATCATCACTCCACTACAAGGGTCACTCACGATAAGGTAATGAGGTTTCACCTTAAAAAGAAAACATCTGTTTCCCTCTTCATTATTCACCAGCAGATGAAAATGAAGATTTTAATCCTAAATTAGTGAAAGAGAAACTAAAAGTCTAAGAAAAAGGGGGAATTTATAAATATATTGGAAATAGATTTTGAATCAGAGAACAAATTATGAAAAACGGTTTCCAATATAATATTTGCACTATTTACAATAAAAAGAATGTGCCACTTAAAACAAAAATGGGATTTTAAAGACATTATTTTCTGTAAGAAAAATTTATATTTACTACAACAATTATAATGGGGTAATATTTGAGTTTTATTTAAAAACTTTGAAGAATCTTGATAAATAAAGTGGTTTTTTGTAATAGTGTAGGAAAGACATGCAGGAAAAAACCTAATGAAGAGAAATGGAAATAGATATGGAGAGCAGGTGTCTCATTTTAGGCAGGTGGTGTTAGAAAATGAAATTATTAAAAATTATTGTTACAATGGCGACTAAGACAGGCAAGTTAGAAAAAAATCTATGGTAAAGAAAGATGATTCATGGAGGAAATATTGACTACCATACTTAAGCACTTTAGATCCTAAAATGGAAACAAATATGCAAGGATATTCTTTCCTGCTCTAGTGAAAACTGTTGTGGAACAGTAAAATGAATTGGTGCTACTCTTACTAAGTTTAGCTAGAAGTTTTGTTTTCACTGTATGAAGAAAAGTGGTTATCCAGGAGAAACTTCTTAATTTAATGAAGCAAAACTCACTCTGTCCAGAAAATTGGGAAAACAGTCCAGGCTCCTGGAGGCATCATATGGTAAAAGCTGGCATAAATATTTGAACAGCAACTGATTTGCTGGAAAAAGAAATTGTAGCAGCAGTCTCTGTAAATTCAATTGTAGCACAGGAACCAATAAAACCAGTAAGGTACCAAAACCAGACAATATTTATTGGGCCCTGTGTTCACTTTTAGAATGTCAATGTCAGTGTACAAATTGGGAGTATGAGAAAGTCCCTCTCCTAAGGAGTTTACAGTCTACATACATAATTATTATATCTACCCCTACTTTACTGTTAGGAATTGGAGGCACAGCACTATTAAGGTTATGATCCAGACAACCCAAACCCTGAGCCTTAGCAGTATGAAAAAATGAGTCTTAGCAGTATGAAAACACATACCTGAGAGTGTGATCTACACAGCTCATTCTCCAACAGTGCCTAAACCCAAAAAAGTAGCAACATCCCTAGTCCAATAGTGTGAGGTGCTGAACATATGACAAAAGCATTCTGGTCTGGAAATATAGGCTCCTATGATTCATTTATCCTGTGTGGCAATTCAGAATTTGTGCACTTTTCTACCCAAATTGCCCCCAAGGCAGTGCAATCCTAAGCAGAGTAATAAAACCAGACTCGTTCAAGACCACAGGAAGAGAGAATAAGAGCTGCTCTTCACAGCCCATATAGTAATTTGGCAGGTGACACCCTAGGATGTAAGGGTTTCCTCACCTCCCTGTGAAGCCAGAGTTATCGCATCCGAGGTGACATCTCCAGTGGTGGAGAAGCCTCTTCCAGAGAAGAAGGAGTGCAGACCCTTCCCACCCCTCCTGAGAAAGCTGTCCTGCTGCCTGGCAGAAACGCAAAGGCCACATTGCCAACCACAGATGACCAGGCTTGGAGGACAGAGGCTGCCCTAAGCTTCGGGTCTTCGTCCATTTCACGCCCCACTCCTATTAATGCTTGCATGACATTAAATGCATAAATAAATAGTAGACATTGAAGGAAAGGCACTCCTATTTAAAAAAAAAAAAACAAACCAAAATCAAAACCAAACAAACACAAAAAACAAAGAGGAGCTTTGTTTTTCACTACAATAATAAACCAAAATTCCGTTCAAAGTATATTTTTCACAAAAATGTCTGGCTTGTCCTGTGAACTTACTGCTTCTTGACCTTCTTCCTCACTGAGAAAGAATTAAGTCAAGGCAAGTAAGGAGTATAAGAATATAAGTTTTCAGCTACAAAAGAAGGTTAAACCTCCCTTCCTGACCTTTGACAAAACCATTGCACTGAAATACTTTCAGAATGGGCATTGCGCTTGTTTCTATAAATTGCTAGTGATAGTTAAAAAAAAATCTTTTTATGTCTTGATTTGAAAATATGTTGCCTCCAGAGGTCCAGATATAATGGAAAAAAGATGAATTTGGGGCAAGTGCTTTCTCTGTGAGTGTTGATCCTGAATAGCTTTACCCTGTGATGCTTTGTGTGAGATGATACAGCTCAGCATGAGCTCATGAATGATCAAGAGTATTTAATCACACAGAACAGGATACGCAAAGATAAACTGGAGCAAATGGAAAGAAGTATTAAGTACAGCAATCAAGATCTGTGATTTGAGTCTGCCTTGATTGTGACAGCTCAATGTTTCAAAAGTAAGTTTTTTTCATTTCAGATGAAGCAAGTAAACGTGTACATTGATTTGGTAGAAAGTCTGTAAATTCCAGAAAGTCTGTGAACCCTACTCATGCAACGTATGTCAAGATTTCATGTTCACCTAAGGAACCCTATACAACATGAACAATTACATTTCAGACTTCTGGTTTTTGCCCTTGCAATTAAATGGATCTGCCTGTCAGATTTACATAGGATTGAAGTTCTCATTAGTGCCAAATGGCAAAAAATTGTTTATTACATTAACATGAAAGAAAACAACATTTGGGAAATTTCAGAATAATCTCCATCTTAGTCCTTTATGTATGCTTTCAAGGAAAGCAAGTTGATGGAAGGAGGAGAGGGGGATGTGTCAGTTGTGCACGTGGACCTGAAGGGGGAGAAATTGTTTCATGCACGGGACCGCTTTGGGGATTCCCAACCATGATAATATCATTATGCAATGGAATAGAGTGGCATTTACTTTCTTTTCTTCCAAAAGCAAATTAAATCAAACTGATCCACAAGAGTTTTACAACTCTTTACACATTTACAATTTTACAAATCAAATTTTAAAAAATATTTAAAAATATTTAAAATTTAAAAATATATTGCATAGAAATTGAAATCAGGAAACTGATGGAAGAAGATTTTGGATGATTAAAAAAAGAAGGAAGCATTTGAAGTAATTATTAGATTCTAATTCAAAATACTTTATTTCTAATCTTTTTCATGTCTATATTCGCCATCTCTTGAGATACTGAGATATACAGAGGCATAGAAATGTAAATAGTATTTTTTCAGCAATCCTATATAGTTTTGAATGATTAACACTATTTTCCCTCCTCACAAAATTCCACCACAAATTATCAGGCACTGCTGTTGATTATCATCCTTATTCATATTTGTTGAAGCAATGGAAAATTCCCCATCAAGCAACATAAATATGCAAGTAATTGTTTTCCAGTACATGATTACTGAAGAGGAACTTGAGGACAGGGTTTTAAGGTTTGCGGCCTGGTGAAGGTGGAGAATCTTCCATGTAGGCACAGCAGGACCTACCACCTTCTCTAGCACACCATATCCACAGCTCCTTCTGCAAGAAAGAGCTGCCAGCAGCTTTGATCTGAGCTGCCAACAGCTTTGCTCCAAGCTGCAAATATGATGTCAGCCACCTCTTTGAAATTAATATTATGCCAAATAAGATGTAACCCTTCAGTTTCTTGTAATTTTTATATATATTGTTTATTATTATTTACTATTTTATGTACTGTCTGTTCTTTACATAGGCAAAAGGGGATAGTCCCCCTCCTACGAAATAAGCGCAATCCACAAAGTAGATAAACTGACAAAATTTAGGGTAAAGGAAGAGGTCTAAACATAGAGAAGTTGATTTGATGCCTAGTTAGTTGATACAGTATATTCAAACTTGGGTTTACTGAAGGACCTTAGTCTCTTCATTAGTGCCAGTCAAATAATTAACAATAACACATCATGTCATTAGTCACTACCCTTGGTCTATCACTTGCTTGCGTTCATAATCATATCACTAAATGAGACAGTAGCACACTTTTTTTCCAGGTAAAACTCAAATACAGAAAGGAATAGAGGGTCACATTCAGATTACTCAGAATGGATTTAAGCAATGTCTTTCAAACAATGGTCATAAAGTTGTAGCTTTCAGGAGGAATGGGAAAATTTGGTTTTCCTCTGTATCAGGTCTTACATCTAAAGGGTTTATCCTGAATGCACATACTGCCTACAGAAAGTTACTTAAATAATTGATCTTTCAATAAAATTATATTCTTACTTGAGATCATAAACTATCCAATTCCCCCTTCCTGCTACGTCCACACACTTTTTGCCAGGTAAAGTAATGAACATACCTGTAGTATTTTATTTTTTCTTTTAACTCAGTCAGATTTCTATGGTTCTTAAAGATTCCTATAAAGCATATTCTAGCAATACTCACCCTCTGAGTTGCAGGACCTGTAAGTAAATCAGGTACAGAAATTTCAGTAAACCTGATCAATTTACTTTAATGTTTTTATGGGAACTTTAAAAAAATCACATAGATTTTTTGATGACTTTTCCCAGTACAGACTTTTTTAGGTAAAATGTTTAAAATGTAATTTTAAAATATAGCTAAAATATAAGCACTGTTAGAGAGGGTTTCTCATTAAAAGGTCAATATTTGTTCATTCAAAGACAAATATTTATAATTTATTTTTGAAAAAACCCACAAGTAGCTATGACATTTGAAACCAGAAAAGAGCTTTTTGTTAAGTTTCCAAATCTTTTTTTTTGTACGTGAAGTCAAATAACATGTCTTCAGCTCTCTGCTCAGCATGGCTATTCAAAGCCAGTTAATTTACGTCACATAACAGGTATTTAACATACACATTCCTTTTAAAAACTCCAAAACACCCAAGTTCTCTGAACAGTTAGGTAAGAAAAATAAATTTGTAGGTAAATCAAATCTTATGAAAGGGTAAGAAAAGCCTGTGTCTGGATAAACATTTTATTTATCAGATACCAATATAGCTTTAAGAAGCAATAAGATCACTATGTTAATGTAGAAATGTTAAACGTTATTCATATGCCCTGGCATATCTAAGGTACCTACAAAGTGGGACCTATGACACAGGCCCTATGGCAAGCCCATACTGAAGCTGCGGCTGGAGGCCAGGAGCATACTTTACGGCATATAAAACACTACTGACACCTATATTCAGGCAACTGCACCAGTCTCTTCCCCTCAAATTTCTATTTATTATAATGAGCACTTAGACTTCTGTTAAAGATGTGGATACCTAGATACCCAGATTTTTTTCTCTGCATAGGAATCCTACCATTTGTCTTCAGGCTATGTTTATGAAAAGCTACACTTTTCTACAGTACATTATGCTAACCTGAATTAAGAAATGCTATTTTTTCCACTAGTATCATGAAAGTCAATTGTTCAGCTGATTTTTGAACACATTTGGTGTTATCTCAAAATGAAGTTGTGGCCAACAAGTGTCAACACATGAAATCAGTTACAAAGAATAACGTTGTAAAGCTAGTTGTGTATTAACTCTTCAAACAAATGAGTTGTGATTAAAGGTTGATAGCTTTCCTGGAGGAAGCTGAATAAGACTGTAGCAGCCAGCCAGCAGTTTAATCAATGAAGCAGATTTCTAAAAATACCCTGATCTTTTTTCTTTTCCTTTTAATTGGGAAGATAATCCTCTGATATAAGAAATATAATTGGTCTATGTCATGGATTTGAGTCTAGGCTTACAAGGGCTTTAAAACCACTTGTTTAAAGAGAGAAGTATGTTGGAATTTGATTTTTATGTTTGGCTGAGCACTAGGAAGATGTTGTTCTGTGACTACAAGAAAACATATGTCACACGTCTGTGTTGCAGTAGTTCAGAATTTTAGAAGCCTTTGTACAGTCTTCATTCAGGCCCCAGTGTTAATCCCTCAGCTGCCTTCTATAATCATGTATTTGAATTTCTGACAACAAATAGTTAATTCAAAAGAATTTTTTTAAAGTATAATTTAGTATGCAGTACAAAAACATGCCGTCTTTATTATCAGGCTGAGACAATTACCATGTAGAACATTTCTGAATCTGATTGCACCACAAATTAAACAGTAAATGTAGCAACAAATGGCTGATGTTTACAAAGGGTATAGGTGAAATGCTTTTTTAAAATCTGGATACAATTATTTCTGTATAACTATAATTATTATTTGATGAAGAGACTCTCCACTTTTCTGTTTTGAAGACTGTTTTTTAAATATTGTATCTCTGCAGTAAACAGCCACCAATGTCAGCAGTGACGTAGAATATATTGCATAAAAACACCTGATGCTGTCTATTGTATTCTAGATACAAAACGTACTCCACTCATGCTAACACAAAATGAAAGGGAAACAAAATTGTGCAACTATAAGATTAGAAGGGACCTTGAAAAATCACCTGGGTTATCATCTTACAGTGAAGCCATCCTAACAAATACTTTTCTAATCTGCTCTTGAAAACCACTGTGGAAGCTGTTTTATAACATCCCACGGTAGTCTGGTCCACTGCCTCACAACATTAAAAAGAAAATTAATATCTTTTGTATAGTTTTTCTGTTACAAATTGAACTGATTTCTACTTGTCCTTTCCTACTGTTTTCGTTACTTCTTCATAGCAACCCTTTATAATTAGAAGGCTATGTCTTCTCACTTCCTGCCGCCAGCAAAGACAATTTGATTATTTTTTGCTTCAAGCACTCTTTAACATGCTTGCCATATATGTTATCTTCTTGTAGACTCTTTTTTCTTTCTTAAAGTGTGGTGCTTAAAACTGACTGTGGTATCGCAACCAAGGGTCACCAGTGCTAAGTAGAGCTGAAAAATTGTATTCCCTGTTGTAGAGGGCTGAAAGAAAAGTTCTCTCAAACAGTGCTTGGCATCCAGTTGTCTGTTTCACTCCACTGCCCCATTATGGTGAACAGTAGGGTACATTGTGTCCACATCTTAGCCTTTCACACATACAGGCTTCTTTGGTTTAGTTTAATGTACTTTTATTGATAATTTAAAAGTTAGGACTTTAATATTTAAATATTTGTCTTAACCACTTTTTAATGATCTGGATGTAGCAACTAGTTGATGATATATTCTAGAACTTTTTTGGGACCAAAGGTGACTAGATGACAGCACTCTTGTCCCTCCTTTTTTCGCACTTTCGAAGTTAGATTTATGATTTTTTTTTTTTTCTATTTCCTCTCTAAGGTTTTTCCTCCCATCACATTTTCTAAAAGTACCATTAATGTTTCAAATTCTTCACACAGTGCCATAAATACTGTAAGGTGATTTTGATAAGCACTTGCAGCTTAAATACAACTAGCTCACTAAAGTATTCTTTGACTTGTTATTTCCAGAATCAGATCTGCATCACCATCTTCTTGTTAAACATAACTTTTGCAATCTAGTTTCAATTGAGACTTCAAAAAAGAAAGAACTGAAAGCTCAGCTGTTATTTGCTCTTCTTTTCCAATTGATCTTGGACCTGTATTTCTTTTAGTTTTGCTCTTATGCAGTTTTAGGACCTGACCTTTTTTTGTTTTATTTCTCTTGCTAATTGAAACTCATATGCTCTGTTGCATTTCTGGATTTATCTTTACAAGTATGGGCTCTTCCTTTCTAATCTTACTCAATTATATAAACCATAGCCATAGGACCCTTTTACATGATTTCTTTTTGCTTTTCAAGTCACTGAGGATACCCTGATGAAGTTAAAATGATCTCTAACCATGCTTTCCATCTTTTTTTTACATTAGCTAGTTTGCTATTGCGCATCAATATGGTTTTTTTCAGTAACTGCCAGATTTGCTGTGTTCCTTTATCTCTCAGATTATCTTCTGAAATGATCTATCATACGAGTTTCCTGAGTTCCCTATCAAAGCTTGACTTCTTAAAGTATGTTATTTTCAGTTCTTGTGTCACACTTGTTTCCCTTAGGATAGTTCGCTTTATCATTTCATGATTACTTTCATCTCATACTACAATGCATCTTTGGCATCTCAATCAATTCTCCCTTTTAGGCAGAACTAAATCTAAATGAGCTGGTCCCCTTCTAACATCCTAAACAAAGTTTATTCCAACCGCATTTCATGGGCATGATTGTCAGTCTATAGCCTGTCATATTTCTCCAGCAAATATTTGGTTAAAATTCTCTGCTGCCACCACATTCTAACTTTTGAATAGTCTAAGAAATGCTTCATCGAACTCTTCAACAAAGGTCTGTATGGATTACTGTCATTATTCTATTCTTCTTGTTTTCTCTTTTACCAGAACAAAGAATATTAACCTCTCAGTGCTTAATAAACTCTAGACATAAACGTGATGAATATACACAGTATTTCTTTCCTTACCTGTCTTTCCTGGAATATCAACACTCCAAATAAAAAATGTGTTCCCCAGAATTTCTGTGATACTAATCATGTCATATAAAGAGTTTTACCAAGATTTCTAGATCTTCCAATCAATTTCATGTTCTTGTGTTGCATTTCCAAGGTATGGCACCTTGGTATTTTAAAATCAGGCTCAAGCTTGCTCTATGATCCTCTAAACTCTGTACTATAGTAGCAGTTGGTACACTGCCAAACTCACATTAGTAATCGGAGTTAAAGGCTGGTGTTATTATTAAGCCTGGATGACTTGCAGGCGCTCTACAAAACATAACTAAGAAAAGCAAGTTCGCTTAGGCTATTCTGTTATTTACACTGGTGACATTTCTAGTGGAGACACCAACTCCATTGGAAATTCTTTAGCTGAAAACCACTTCATTATTTCCACAAGTCTTTTATCTTGGATGGATTTTACCCATTGATAAAAAGGCCAGGCGGGTACACACTTTGCTCTCACAGCACAAAAGAAGCACAAGGATGTTTGCTGGGGAAGATGTTTCAGGGAGGTGACCTGAACTGTCAGACAACATTTCTGGCATTTTGTAATAAATGTATGAATAATTCCTCAGTGCATAGAGTTATTGAAGAACAATTTGGGTCATATTCTTAGCTGATATAAATTATCATTCCTCAGTTTACTTCACAGATGATATTACATAATTTCAAAATCTGTTACCCTATTTTTTCATATTACGTGTAAAGGTTTGCAATGGTGTTGCACGGTAGTTGCTCATCTAAATGATTATTTGCTTGCATACAATGTAGTGCTGGACAGCAGTGACCAGGACTGCTGTTTACAGATTTGAATCAACTCAAATTAAATCTGACAGATGCCCATTAAATGTAATGAGAGTTGGATCAACTCTCTATCACAAACAGGAAAGGAAAATACTCTTCAATAACATGCTGGGGCTATGTCTGATAAAATATGACTGTAACATAAGAAATGAGCTGAAAATATTTTACAACTAAAATGCTCTCAGGAATGATTTAACAGTAATACTTTAGAAGAAGAACACATCGTTTCTATTTTGTACCAAAGTAAAATACAGAAATTACTGCTTCAACAAACTGGATAACTCAGCATCATCTTTGTGGGCACTCATAGGACACTTTTAAGTGAGTGTTCACTGATGTGAGAAAAAGGTCATCCTAGATGTGTCATCTCAGATATTTCACAAATCAAAGGAACTGGTGTTTCCCCACAGTAAGGAGCTAATCCTGACTCTGAAAGAAATCTTGGCTGTACATAGCTGTGTTTCCTGTGGTGGAAAGCAAGAAGTAGATTATAATTCTTGCACACAAAATCTATTTTTTCTTTGCTGCACAAAGAAGGGAGAAATAATCTGTGCTTGCCTTTACTTGGCTCAATAAGATTGCTCAAAAAAGTATCGCAGAACCTGTGTTGGTGTTCATGCTCCATTCTATCCATTTCTGTCCCTTTTCCTCATTTCTCTAACCACTTGCATATATGCAGAAGTCATGGTTTCAGAATGGCTACTTTTCCTCCACTCGACTGCTCGTGTTGTAAGAAGCAGGTGCTGGGGAGAAAAGGAGATGTGTCTAATATCTCTTGCATCCTTTAGTAGGTGAAAAAGGTGGACGTGAAATGTGTCTGAGCTAGAAGTGACCAAGGAACCTGACGCTCAGGTATGGGAGGAGGGAAATTTATTAGTGCGATTACACTATTGTGTTCTCAAAGAGAAGTAGCAATCTGTAGTATTAATAATGAAATAATTTCAAACACTGACAACAGATCAAGCTGTACCATAAGAAATATGTGAGTGCTAGATACAGGGGAAAAAAAAAAAAAAAAACAAACCCACAAAGAATCTTTTTCTGTAATCAGGAACATTTTGAAACAGTAGTTAAGAAACAAGTTACAACCAGATTGCAGAATCAGTTCTGAAACACGCAGACAGTTCAAGTCCTTAATAATGGGAGCAATTATGGTTTGCTGTGTTCACATAGCTATGGTAAAGATTGAGTCAGCATTTCTATTGTAGGTCCATACTTCCACAGGCTTATAACTTAGCTGTACATGCTGGGAGTTTTTGCTGGTTTTGTTTTGCACTGAAGCTTAGCTTTCTTATGCAATTTCACTAGCAAAATATTTAACCTTATTAAATACAAAGGTTTAGAAACAAACTATAGTACAGTGTGGCCTGACTCTTTCTAGCCAAAGTGTGCTTTGGGCACATATGGTAAGAGGTGAAATGTTAGTTTTAGACAATGGTAACTGAGAGTGAAACTTTGTGTGTGTATCAGTACATCCGTACTTGTCAAGTGAGTAAAGAATGTGCGATTCCACTTCAAGTGCGTTTTAAAGTAGCTGAAGACTAAAAAAATGGGCTGAGTCAAACCTTTATGCAGGTGTACAGATGGCTAAAGCAGAACCATGGGCATCTTTTTAAAATGCTGCTATTAAAGGAAGAATGTATAGAAAATAATGACTGATTCAGATACAGGTTTTCCAGGTGGAAGATAGCAGGTAGTTGTTTAAGAAAGCTAAAATGCTTTCTCCCTTACTTCAGTAGCCCTGGCTGTCACTGAGTATGCCTTCTCCGTTATGTGGCATAACAGTAACTGTGCAGCTGTTCCCCTGTAGTGGCTGTAGAGAGCCCTATGATTAACTGCACAACTCGTATAATGGATCATTTATTGGAAGATTTATCCTGTATTCTAAAATACACATTGTAGGATACAGGTAATAGCTGTTTTCTCCAAAATCCACATTGATTAAGTGTGTATGATGTTTTTTTTTTTTTTAAAAAGGTATTATAGTTGCATTAAAAATGCCTTAGTAGTAGCATTCTGCACAGTATTTATGTTAGCCAGAATTGTGGTAAGCATAACAATTTACATTTGTATAGTTGCTTTTATCCTATGGGATCTCTGAGTTGTTTACAAGTATTAATACTATTTGTTTTAATGGTTGTTTATTTTAGTTTAAAAAGAACCTAACCACATGTTTACATTACATTAATTTTACAGTTTGAGACATTTCTGGTGTGCCTTGCCATTGCTAAAAATAACCAGTATAATTTAATTTCATTTTGTTGCTGTTATTTCCCATAAGTAACTGTTGCAAAAATAGTTTAAATCATATACTTCCAGCTCTACAATATCTCCTGTTTTGTGCTTTAGTTCCATGTTAGTAGCAGCAACAGTGGCAGCAGCGGCAGCTGCAGCAGTTGCTGCATGCTGAGAAGAGTGCGAAGTGTGAGGTCTCTGGAGGCTGGCTGTCCCCGTGGCCAGTCCAAACCATGGGAAGCTGCATATAACTGGCACTGGGGAGTGCCAGTGACCAGGAGTGCCATGAACATGTCATGCAAAGAGTGAGAGGCGTCTGAGAGAAGCGGGACAGGAGTTTGCTCGGCAGTTTGTGCAAGGGCAGTGCACTCTGCCAGTTGTCGGGCTGTTGCTTGCTCTGCTTAGAGCAAGGCTTAGGCTGCAGCCCTGATGGTCACCCCAGCTAGCTGTTGCCTGTGCAAACCTACCCAGCAGCTTGAGGTCTCCAGGTCTCCAGGGAATTAGAAAGGCTTATCGGGCAGTCCTTTGAGATCTTCAGAACTGTCATGGTAGAGACCAGGTGAGGGCTGTGCTCTGCAGCAGCCAGGAGCCAGGAGCCATCTACTTAGGCAGGCTAGCCTGGGACAAGTGGAGGTGACCACCCAGACAAAGCTTCCTATCAGGTAAGCTGCTGCCCAGGGGGAGGACTGCAAACTACCGCACGCTCCTGAGTGGAGGAGAGTGCAAGCTCCACCTCTGCAAGGTGTGCTCTGGTGGAGTCACTCAGGCAGAGGCTGGAGGAGACCACACCTGTTGCACACACTAAAAGATACAAGAGGAAGCGGAGAGTGCTAACAGTGGGCGACTCTCTGCTGAGAGGCACCGAGGCACCCATCTGCGAGCCTGATATACAGGCAAGAGAAGTTTGCTGCTTCGCCAGGAGCCGAGATCCGGGATGTCTCAGGGAGTCTGTCACAACTGGTTAAAAGCACAAACTGCTATCCTTTACTTCTTTTCTATGTGGGCACCAATGGCACGGTAAAACATAACCTGGGCAAGATCAAACAGGACTTCAGAGCCTTGGTGGCACAAGTGAAGGGGACAAGGGCTCAAGTGATCTTCTGCTTTATCTTGCCAGTCAGAGATAGAGGCAAGGGCAGAAGTCAACACATCATGTAGACCAACATCTGGCTTTGTGGCTTGTGTCATCACCAGGGATTTGGCTTCTATAATCATGGGACATTCTTTGACAAATACAAATTACTGGGGAGAGATGGGATCCACCTTTCTAGAAGAGGAAAGAGAATGTTTGCTGGAAGATAGGCTGACTTAGTGAATTGCTCTTTAAACTAATGAACTTGGGGGGTGGGGTCCAAAGTCATGACACTTGTGTTCTCACAAGCAACAGAGTGGATAAGCGCACTTACCAGAGTAGTGAGGAATGCCCCCCAACCCTCCTAAAAGGTTCCACCAAAAAGGTGAGACAGTCAACAGTCCAAACAACTGCATCTCTATACCAATACACACCGCACAGGTAACAAAAAGGAGGAGCTGGAAGCCACTGTGCAGCTGGAAAGCTATGATCTGATTGCTATCACTGAAGCTTGGTGGGATGAGTCACATGATTGGAGCACTGCAGTTGATGGCTATAAACTGTTCAGGAGGACCGGGCAAGGAAGGAAAGGTGTGGGAGTTGCCTGCTGCATAAAATAACAGATTGATTGCACAGAGCTGTCTTTGAAAAACAGCAATGCACAGGTCGGGAGTTTACGAATGAAAATTAGAGACCAAGACAACAAAGGAAACCTCAGGGTTGGCATTTAGTAAAGGCTGCCTGATCAAGAGGAAGATGTCAATGAAGTGTTCTTACTTCAACTACAGGAAGCATCATGGTTGCAAGCCCTGATCCTGCTAGGAGTCTTCAGCCACCCTGACATTTGCTGGAAAAGCAGCACAGCAAGCTGCAAGCAGTCTAGGTGACTCTTGGAGTGCATTGAGAATAACTTTCTAATCCAGGTGATAGAAAGCCCAACCAGAGGAGATGCATTACTAGACCTGTTGCTCAGCAACGCAGAGGAACTTATTGGAGAGATCAAGATCGGTGGTATCCTGCGCTGCAGTGACATTGCCCTGGTGCAATTCATGATCTCAAGGGATATATGCCAGGTGAATAGTATAGTCAAGACCTTAAATTTTGGGAATGTGAACTTTCAGTTTTTTAAAGGATCTGGTGGATGGGACCGCCTGGGAAACTGCCCTCAGGGATAAAGGAGCAGAAGAGAGCTGGCAGCTATTTAAAGTCATTTTTCTTAGAGCACAAGAAGTATTGATTCCCATGTGCAAGAAATCGGGCAAGGAAGGCAGGAGACAAGCATGGCGAGTAAGGACATCCTAGTCAAACTGAAACACAAGAGGGAAATGCATAGGCAGTGGAAGCAGGGACACACATTCTGGGAATAATGTAGGGATACTGCCAAAGAGTGTAGGGATAGGATCAAGAAAGCTAAGGCACAGCTGGAGCTAAATTTGGCGATGTATGTGAAGAAAAAGGTCCTGAGGGACTTGGCCGATGTAGTCCCTAAGCCATTCTCCATCATATTTGAAAAGCAATCACAATCAGGTGAAGCCCCCAGTGACTGGATAAAGGGAAACAACACACCAATTTTTAAAAAAGGTAAAGAGAAGGACCCTGGGAACTACCAACCAGTCAGCCTCACCTCTGTGCCCAGTAAGATCATGGAACAGATCCTCCTGGAGGCTATGTCAAGGCACATGGATGACAGGGAGGTGATTAGAGACAGCCAACATGGCTTCCCCAAGGGCAAATGGTGCCTGACTAATCTAGTGGCCTTCTACAATGCAGTGATTGCATTGATGAATAAGGGAAGAGCAACTGATGTCATCTATCTTGACTTCTGTAAGGTCTTTGACATGGTCCCACACAACATTCTTGTTAAATTGGAGAGATACGGGTTTAATGGACAGACTATTCAATGGATAAGTAATTGGCTAGATGGCCACATCCAAAGAATTGCAGTCAACAGCTCAATGTCCAAATGGAGATCAGTAACAAGTGGTGTCCCTCAGGGCTTTGTTCTGGGACTGGTACTGTTCAATATCTTTATTAATGACATAAACAGTGGGATTGAGTGCACCTTCAGTAAGTTTGCTCCAAGCTGAGTGGTGCAGTTCCTTTGCTGGAGGGAAGGAGTGCCATCCAGAGGGACCGTGAGGAGTGGGCTCACGTGAACTTCATGAAGGCCAAGTGCAAGGTCCTGCACCTGGGTCAGGGGAATCACCAGTATCAGTACAGGCTGGGGGATGAATTGATTGAGAGCAGCCCTGTGGAGAAGGACTTGGGTGTATTGGTAGATGAAAAATTAAGTATGAGCCAGCAACTGGCACTTAAAAGAAGCGCGGCCAGCAGGTCAAGAGGGGTGATTCTCCCCCTCTACTTCGCTCTCGTGAGACCCCACCTGGAGTACTGCGTCCAGCTCTGGAACCCTCAGCACAAGAAAGATATAGACCTGTTGGAGCGGGTCCAGAGGAGGGCCACAAAAATGGTCAGGGAGCTGGAATACCTGTCCTATGAAGAAAGGGTGAGAAAGTTGGGGTTGTTCAGCCTGGTGAAGAAAAGGCTCTGGGGAAACCTTATTGCGGCCTTTCAATATATAAAGGGGGCTTATAAGAAAGACAGAGAAAGTTTTGTTACCAAGGCCTGTAGTGAGAAGACGAGGGGCAATGGTTTTAAATTGAAAGAGGGTCGATTTACATTGGACATAAGGAAGAAACTCTTTATGGTGAGGGTGGTGAGACACCGAATGAGGATGCCCAGAGACAACTTCTCTGCCCCATCACTGTCGCGAATGAGTGGTTTTGAGGCTGCTTAAAGAATGACTGGCAAAGGTATCAGCAAAAAAAGTGATTTTAACAGAAATTTATAAAAGCGCAACTTAACAGAATTCGATGGCAAGGTTCACTCTATTTCTTATTACATGGATTAAACATACACAGGGAAAATCATGTCAGAATTGAGTTGGAATGATTTATAAAAACACCGAGGACAAAAATAGTAAGGAAGACCCTCCCGTTGAGTCACGAGTTTCAGAGGAGACCTGGTTGGATCCAATCTTAGTCTCAGACTTGGACAACGGTTTGTGTCTAATAAAAAAGGGATAAGGAGACCCTCCCATTGAGTCACGAGGTTCAGAGTAGACCCCCTTGCTTTCTAATCTCCTTCTCAGAGAGGAGTCTAGGTGTGGCTGGATCTACCCCTAGTCTCAGACCTGGTCAACTGTTTATGCCTAAAGGATTATATGTGTTTAGCAGCAACCTAAAGTTCATTCACAGTTTTAAGGTAGATCATAAGATTTTAACAGCACTTAATCATTGACTAATTTAACAGTTACAAAGTGAGTTAATCAAGTTTACTACAGTTACTAAAGTGATTTGATTACAGATCATGCTTATTACTGGTTATCTAAATCAATACACACACACACACAAAAGATCTAAATCAATTCACACATAAGGGCCCAAAGCTAGATAAATTTATAAAGGCCTAAAGCTAGATAAAGGTACCTGTTAAAAATTCCCCTTGAGTCTTGTGAAATACTCATGTTAAATGTCTTGACATTTCTCAACGGGTGAAGGGTTGAGCCCTGAGGAGTGTCTTGGCCGAGGAGTGTTTCAGCCCAGATTCTGACAGTCCTCCAAATATCACAAACTAGAGAGTTTTTGAACTCTGAGAGGTGTCCTACTCAGAGGGAGAATCTGGGTGGAGCCCGCTGCGGTCCAGGAGATCTCAAAGGGTCTCACTTAGGACCACTGTTTATAGGTTTGCAAGATGGTTGGCTTTAGTCATCTGTAAACTTCTATACTGGCCACATTCCAAAATGGTAGTTCCTGCAATAATAGTACCATTCCACTTAGGTTACAACTCAGATAGGGGTGTCAGGGGATAATGAATTATCCACAATTTTGTCCCCCACCTGGGTTAGGTAACAGGAGTTCTGGTACAGTCAGTGCCGTTCCCTCGCTTCAGCCATGCAAGAGTTCTGGGTGCAGTCAAGGGATGCTTCACCGCCCAACTCATTACATAAAGGCCAAAGTTCATCGGGAGTTTCTGAGACCATAGAGTGGCCCAGGAGAAAGGGGCGGGGGGAACGAATGCACCACCATGATCACTTGATCTAGTGAAAGACATCCTTGCTCACAGCAGGATATTTGGAACTAGGTGATTTTTAAAGGTCCCTTCCAACCTGACCCATTATATGATTCTATGATTCTATGGTTCTATGCTTACAAGCACCTTAGAGCTAATACTGCTAGGAAACACCTGTATACACTCACACATCTATAAACTATTAGTAAGAATTTCTTGGAGCTTAAGCAGGAACTTGAAGTTTTTCCTGAATCATATTGTGTTTTAAGGTTGGTACTGCTCCTATTGAAATAGCAGAGTTTCACAATTGACTCTCATGGGAAGAAAATTGCATGTGTAATTACATGCACCATTTAAGCAAAAAAGGATCTGAAACAGCACATTTTCCATGACACTGATTTCCACCAGTGCCCTTCATACTGAAGTCTACTTTCTGTTCCCACTGGATCCCATTTTGATTGTCTTAAATGTTAAGACAACTCCTGAGATTTTAATCTTTTCCTAATTTAGATGATTAGTCTTCAGCTGCTTCATGTGATTTTTGCCTTATCTTTCTTCTATCACTGTGGAATAGTTCAAATACATCATATATGCAAAGAATATACTATTTTATTCTGTAAAGTTTATCTCAGTTACGATGTTCTGCTGAGATTAGTTAGATTGGAGACATGTGCTGTACTGCTTATGATGTCATCTACAAGGTTGACACAGAAAGTGGCCATGCTGTGTAAAGAAGCAGGAAAGAAAGTTCCCTACAAAATATGCACCTAGGGTGGTCACTCGCAAGAGCAGTACCATGCGTATACTCAGTCCTTTGGGAGTGTCAGGGATGATTTTGCACAGTTTCCACAAGAGGAAGATAATCTTGTATACACCCACACTATTCTCCTCCTGCCCATCTGCCCAGTAAAGCTTTTTACCTTTACTATCCTCACTCATTTCTCAGATCTTTAGGTATTCATCAAGGAGTCACATATCTCCTACGACTAAGAGCTGCTGTCCCCTTTGCTAACACTCATCAGTATTGCAGTCTGAGAAAACTGGACAGTAATACATGAACCAAAAATCTAAACCCATGGCAGCCCTTTTGGACTACCAACATAGCCCTAAAGACCTGGCTGTTGGGCTGTTCCTTCCATAGTTTACGTCAGGATGGAAAATTGACAAAACAATCTATGAGTAAAAGTATTATATATTGTCTATTCATTAGAAAAATGTTATAACTTACATGAAGTAGCCAGTGAGTGCCACTAACCCATCAGATGGTGAGAGAAATCGGGTGGATATTTGAATATCTAAAGGCTGACAAATATTTTGTTATTTTAGCTATATAATCTTGTAAACATATTAAAATAACTTAATATTGTTCAATGCAAATTCAACTAAGCTCTAATATGACTTTCACTAACCTTCTTTATGAGAATTCCTTACAGTCAATGTCACAAGATCTTTAAACAAGTTCTTTAAAGAGAACATCTTTGGCAAGGTCAAGTTAATTGCCCTAAGATGTGATGTAACACTTTAGTTTGCTGGCTGGATTCTTCTTCATTTTCTCCTCACTGAAATACTCTTCCTTCCTTCAGAAATGCATCATTATGATCTACATATTTGCCTTGATGTGACAAAGAAATAAATTCTGAAACAATTTGTCTGTTAGACATTTCCTTCTCAGCTGATGTTTTATTTCCAGAGCATTTGTTGTATAATCTGTTCATGATACTATATTTCACTAATGTCAGATACTTTAAAAGACCACAACATATTTGCTTCATTTTTTTTCAAACTGTCATGGATGTCACAAAACCAGAACAGGGAAGTTTATTTTTAATTAAAACCAGGTTGGAACACAAATAACAAAAAGCAAAGAAATTTGGGTGTAAAACCTTGGGTTTACTATTAAACTTCCCCCTAGTACAGATACTATGTTTTACTATGGGTCCCGGTAACAAAGTTGGATATTAGTTCCGCTTAGCCAAGGTATTTGATTAATTGGTATGAGTTAGGTAATGACTTGATTTCTCATGGATTTAATAGCTGCCATTACAGGAAAGATTGGCTTGTTGTCAGCCAACAGCATTAGCTTTCCCTGAATCGTGGTTAAAGGTCATAAAACAGCACTTAGTTTGATTTATTTTATTAATCAAAACCATACTTGTTTTATAAAGGTCTCATGATCTTGCATTTGATATCTGCAGTCTGATGTGAATCCATCAGCCTTTAAAACATTCAACACGTTGAGGAACTGTTCTTGGATATTGCTGGCATTCCTTTCAGAGAACACACCTTAAACGCACCCTTGAAATTTTGCAAGCAGAAGCAAAGCTTACTTAATTTCTAATAAAAGTAAAAATTATAAACAATTGATGAAGTTGGTAGGGCTTTATGGGTGTTGGCTGCAAATTGGAAGATTTGGGCCTAAAGGCCCACTATTCTATTTCAACTAACCAATTGCATCACTGCTAAAATTTCCTTTGACCTATGCAGAACACTTTGTATCATTAAAGGGCTCAATTAACTTTAGGTCCATTTTATTAAGATAAAAGACATTTTTACTGAATTATAAAGAACATAAAGTTTGTCCTGTACTTTTGTCCTGTACTTTTCCCTAAAGTCACACTAACATTTCTCAAAAAAATATTGCAAATAATTAAAAAACTTCTGTTCCATGACTTAACAACAGAGATAATTGAGTAATAAGCTTATGGTTAGATAATACTGCTGAATCATAAAGCCTTTTTTTTGAAGAACGGAACAATAGTTAAGTTCTGAATTCCATAGGCAGCTGTCCTCAGGAAAAGGGAAATTTACATGACATAATAGGAATTTAAAACAAAAACCCCAAAACTTACAGAAAGGAAGGAATAATTATCTGTAGCCTGTTATCTGAGAAGAAATCTTCAATATGAAAATTAATAATTTTAAACATTCCTTTGCCTTTTACTATAAAGATATCTATAGTTTTCCCTCAGCATGAAATGTAAAATATTAATTTAATCATGGTGATCTAGGACAAGATTCTAAATGGAACATGGCCAAGCAAGAACCATCATTCTGACTTTGCAATTTAATTTCTTAAGCAAGAATCCTGTATCTTTATGTAGCTCTCAGATTTTAATGAGGTTATGCATGGATTGGGTGGTTTGCTTTATAGACAAAGCTGTGGAACTGGAGCTTGCAGTAGGGAAAAGAAAAGGAATTCCCAGCTGCAGTATCCAAAAGAATAAAGAGTATATTTAGTGAGACATTTCAATTCTAATATTAAAGTAATAATACCATTTCAAAACATTGAAGATTAATTACCTAATGCATTGCACTGCGAGAAAGTAATAGTCGTAGAGCTGTAGATCGTCTAAAAATATTACCTACGTTTCAGTTCTTGCTCAGAAAGTATATGATTGTCAGGAACCATTTAAACAATTATGCTATACTTTACCCCAGGCTGAGAAAAAAGGCAGTAGCATACATTTATGTATGATTTTTCTAACAAGAATGTGATGTTCCTGAAGTTGAACAGTTATTTTGTGGGGGAAAGAAAAGGAATATTTTGAAAATTACAGTGCAAATATTAATAGTAAATTTACTGGAAGTATTACATTCAGTGCTAATAAGAACAGTGTTAGTACAATTTCCAAGCCACCTGCTCAGAAAATGGTTTGTTACATGATGTCAGTTATGTCACTTTTAGTTTCAGCAGTTAGGCAGACAAAAGGCAAAGAAGAAAAGCAATTTCCTTTACAAACTTTGAATTTGTAAGGGGTTTTGTTTCCAGAAGGTATGTATAGCTAACAAGAGGAATCAAATATCTGAGTTCTAAGAAATTTTTTGCTGAAATAATTACATTATATTTCTGAGCAATAAGTTCCTTTTTGTAAGACTGTAATTTCTCTAGGCAGGGGAAGCTTATTGATCCTTTTGAATGTTGTTCAGTCTGTCTTATCTACCTATTCACTTGTTTGACCCACATCAATGCAAGCAGCCTATAAAAATTTTGATGGTGTCTGAAGTTTTACATTCAAATTTATCATAAATTAAATCAATATAGAAAAATGAATACAGAAATATGAGGAACAGATTATGTGAAAAGATGAAAAGTTCCAGCTCTAAATTAGTCATCGCTATAGAATGCTGCAGCACTACACCATACATTTAGGTTTCCAGGACAATAACTAAGATGGGAGTAAATGAAAGTGAAAAAACTCCAGTAAACTGAAGGGTATGAACACCAAATGTAGTGGAGTTGGGTGGGATGGAGTTAATTTTCTTCACATCAGTCCATATGGTGTTGTTTAGACTGGCGACCAAAACAGGATTGATAACACAACAATGTTTTAGCTATTGCTGAACAGTACTTGCACAGTGTCAAGGCTTTCTGTTTCTCACTCTGCCCCAGAGCAAGCAGGCTGGGAGTGAGCAAGAGGCTGGGAGCTGGGACAGCTGACCAAAACTGACCAAAGACATACTCCATGCCATATAACGTCATGCTCAGAAATAAAACTGGGGGGGATTTTTTTCAAAAGAGAGCCATTGCTTGGGGACTAGATGGGCATTGGTGTGCTGGTGGTGATTGGTTGCTTTTACATCACTTGGGGTTTTTTCTTTCCCCCTCTCCCCCACTTAGTAAATTGTCCTTATCTTGACCCATGAGTTTTCTTGCTTTTTGCTCCCCTAATTCTCTCCCCCATTACACTGGCGGGGTGAGTGTGTGAGTTGGGGGCTTAGCTGCCAGCCAGGGTTAACCCACGACACCAAGGTAAGAGTAATTGCAAAATAAGAATAGGCAACCATTAATGTAATTTTTCCTCCTCTATCTTTTAAAATGGGTGGAAAACCAATGCAAGATAACCATGGATGAATCCCAGAACTCTTGCTCAACAACTACTTGTGCTATTAGATCTTACCTTTTAATTTCTTCAAGACTTCAATAGGAATTTTGCCTGAAAATAGACTGAAGGAATTGGCTGCAAATATAGGGCAACATTACAGATGACATTTTAAAAATGTGGATGTGATGGAAGTTAGATTTCTGGCAATTTCATTATGCTTAATTCCACTGACAGATAAGTATTAAAGCCATGGTTTCAATGACCAAACCTATACCGCTAAAAAGAAAAAAGGAACATGCTTCAGCTTTGGAGCATTGGTTGTCCATACTATCTAAGTTTTAATTGTGTTGGGTTTACTGGCACTTCCCAAGAAGATTCCCAAGCATAACTTTGGGAATAACACATGCCAAAGACCATTCACAACAGGCAGCATGGATAGGTTTATAGTGGCTTGTTTCACTCTGTTCTGTGCAATCCTTCAGCACTCTCCATTTCCACATACAAATAGAAAAACATAAGCAAAATAATATTAATGCGTGAGAGCCACCTGAAACTGAGGGGAAATCCAGTGCTGTGTAAATTAGATGCAGCCAGGCTATGCCACTTGGCTTCTGGGCTAGTGGTCCCTGATCCTATGTTATTTAACAGTGTAGATGGAGCTAGTGCTTCCATAGGCTATTTACCCTAAGCATGCAATGTCATTGTGTATTGCAATGTATAACTAGCAACATGAAGTTTTACCAGGTTGAGAGACATTTTTGCAGAAAGAACTGAAAAGCTCTGATGACAGCATGACAACTTTTTTCCAAACTGTGCTTTCCAGAAGAATGAATACTATTTTTTTGTACTGAATGAACAACATAGTGTAAACTAGTATATTAATTTATTTATCAGGTAACCTTAAACAATACCTGGGTATTTACTGTTTGCTTCCTTTCTTCATGTTATAACTGCTTCATTCATCTTTGTATATACCAGTCTTAAAAGTAAGTTTGGTTTAATTGTTCCTGTTGGCTACAGTTGTAGTGATACCAGCGTCTATACTCAAGTTAGCAAAGTCATGTGGCTCAAGTTGGTTTCATCTGTATTGCCTGTGGGGATATAGCACTGGGTGTAAGCCAGTCCTCTTTGGGGCCTGAGTAGGTCTGACTGTCCTCACAAAATCTTTTGGTTTATTCTGAATTAGAACTAGAATGTAATCCAAAATGCAGAGGTAGGTGATCTGGGCTCAAGTGTGTACTGGCTATATAGATGAGGTGACCAGCCACTTCTTTATTCAACAACCTTTCCATATTATGTCTCTGCAAGCCAGTGGGATCCTAGTCATTCTAGTCATAGTAAAATACTATGTACAACAGAACAACCCTAAATAACTTTACTTGCAATTAAACCATGCCAAAGCTGAAAAACATCAGACTGTCTTTGAACATTTCAGAAGACATTCATAATTTTACCTTCATTTGTACTCTAATAATACAAAAAGCATTGAGACCTGGTAGAGCATCAGTTAGGCTTTCGTAAATTTTCTTTCTTTATGTATATATTTCTTTCTTTCATAGTGGTAGCGCTGCATAAGTACAGCTTAAACCAGTGGCTGGTCCAGTTCTTAAAGCAACACATCTGCAGACAGTACAAAAGGGAAGTGCACAAATATTTTGCTCTTTGCAAAAACTGTATGCAAGTCTCTCTTTGTCCTGTATCTCATATGCAACATCTTGGTGGAAAGTGAGCTATACTTTTGCTTGGCTGTTTGCAAATGTTTTATTATCAGAAACAAGCTCCTTCTCCTTTCTCAGGTTCTAGCTTTCCTGTACCACTTACTAAACTACTTGTTAGCTTGTACAAAATGGCTGCACAAATAAGCTGTAGACACACTGCAGTGATCCTAGATCACAATCTGAATGTCATTGCCCCTTTTCCTCAGGTGCCCAATTGGTCTGTGATGTGGCTGGTTCTGTTTCAGTAATGCAGATGGTTAAAAATTTCACTGTTTGTATTGCTACTGTACTGATTTGAAAAGGAGAAGAGCATTCATACACCTGACTTAAATGTCAGTTGCTTCAGTAACAGAATAAATATGGTTTCTTACAAGAAACTCCTTGAGAGCTGAGTACTTTGAATACTACTACTACTACTACTACTACTACTACTATTATTATTATTATTATTATTATTATTATTATTATTATTATTTCAAGGGGTTGTTTACTTAAAGGTCTGTATTCCAATTGATATCCTGCTGATATTTCTTTTTGTAGAATGTTTTTTTGTAATAGTAAGTGCTTCCAATTATGTTTGGAGGCATTCAGCGCAACCAGCAGGAAATTCCTAGGAGAGGGGA
This sequence comes from Calonectris borealis, assembly GCF_964195595.1. Taxonomy (NCBI): domain Eukaryota; kingdom Metazoa; phylum Chordata; class Aves; order Procellariiformes; family Procellariidae; genus Calonectris; species Calonectris borealis. The sequence continues at coordinate 27,036,607 of NC_134312.1, forward strand.
GAATCGAACTATCAGACCTAGATCAGGCTGGAGATATATCCTTGGCTCCACTTGACAGATGTGGACTCTATTCTAAAGCTCAGTGACTGCACACACAGCAAATAGAAAGGAGGAAGCAGTGATTTCACAGCTTCCCTGATACCGAAGTGGTCTGGGAGTGTCTGAAATATGGGTGACCCTTGCACAAATCTTTCTTTTCTGAATTTGAGCAGGAAGTAGGCTCCAGTAGCCCTCCAGTCTCCCACAAAACTGCAGCATTTCTCATTCTTTTGTGCTGAACCTGGTCCACCATGTACAATAATTTAAATATTGATTTGGAGCATGGACTTTAATTTAATTATTTCACATAGATGCATAATCACTACTGAATTGCAGTATTTGCTTGCCCTGGTGAATATTTAAGTTATGGAAAACGGAGTAACATCAACTGGAAACACCGAGAGCAAGCTGTTCCAGAAAGTCTTATGAAGCAATGGTTATGGCACTCTTATTATAAAAGACTGTATTTCAAAGTCCTGCTTTAAATTAAATAGAAGCCAGATATACATGAAGATGAGTCTAGGATGGACATGAAGACAAGTGTCTCACAACTTCAGAGGAATGCAGGAACGAGTGGGCACCTTGAATAACTGGAGAGGGTTTGGATGACAGATATTCTTAGAAAGAAGAATAGGTGAAGGGATTGTCAAATGTAGAAATCTGGAAGGACCTGAGTTACCTAAACGCTTTGATGCCTTCAGGACTCTGGTTGTAAAATAGATGCAGAACAGCACAAATGCAAGCACACAGGACATTATATCAGTGGAAAGTCAAACGTCCATAGAGGTGGGAGACTGCTGAGCTGGGCATTATTCGGGGTAAAGATAATAAAGTGGAAGTTAAGTACATAAGTTGATTCATGAACTGAATTGAAGATCACTGACTGCATTGCCAGTTTACCCCTAACATACGTGATATTTCAATATAGAAGCTAGAAAAATTGAATAGATCTCTGTAGAGCTACCATGGAAAAGAACCCAGAAACAAATGTCAACAAAGAAATTAGAATTTAAAATTTTCTCTATGTAAAGTGCCAGTATAAGGCGTAATGTGCAAGAACTCATCAGCAGGATAAAACATACTATGAGTACCAAGCAAACTAGCTACAAGATGCCTTAAAAAACATTTTTATTGTCCCTAAAACTATTGTTCTAAAGAACTATCTAAAATAAACAACTTTGATTATATCAGAAAAAAAATACTAGCCTCTCTCAGTCTAGCAGCACGATTGTTGTATCAGTAGCTCATCGGCATTTGCCTACATGCCAAACTGATAACATCATCTTTTCTACAAACACAGACTGTGAAGCAGAACTTCAGAAATTCTGTTCTTCAAGCCAGTGAGTATTGAAAAGCAAATATTTCCCTAGTAGTATTCTAAGACATGTGGTGTTAGTTAATGTACTTTTCATCTTCAAAATTTAAAAAAAAAGATCAAAAAGTGTATTAAAAAGAAGACAGGCTTAGACATGAATCCCTTCAGATGCTCGGAACATCTGTAACTGTGACCATGACCACTGAAGCTCTCATCATTTTCTGAGCAGTTTGGAGTTTATTTTTTGTCTGTGAGTTAACTAAGACTCAAAAGGCATATTTAAGTTTTCTGCTTTTCCTGAATCATCAAACATATTTACTTTTTCACCCATATGTCACAGATACCTTTTTCTGTTCTAGTGTATATAACTAAAATATTCTGAATCAGAAAGAAGATACTCAGCTGTAGTTTAAATTTTAAAGGTTAATTTCAATGCCAAGGCCATAGTGGAATGAAGAACAGCAAAGTACAGATCAGCAGCCAAGGAAAAGTGTTCCTGAGAAATAGTTTAAGAGTTTACTATAGTAGTGAACAGTATTCCTAACACTATGGATCACAGATTCATATCTTCCATTAGACAAAATGTGCATACTGAAGACTTCATAAGCTTGTCGTGGTTTAACTTGGCAGGCAGTCAAATACCACGCAGCCGCTCACTCACTCCCCCCCACCCTCAGCGGGACGAGGAGAGAATCGGAAGGGTAAAAGTGAGAAAAACTCGTGGGTTGAGATAAAGACAGTTTAATAGAACAGAAAAAAGGGAAAATAATAATGATAATGATAAAATATACAAAATAAGTGATGCACAATGCAATTGCTCACCACCTGCGCTGACCGATAACCAAGTAGCGATCGGTACTTCCTGGATCACTCCTACCATTCATATACTGAGCATGACGTCACATGGCATGGAATACCCCATTGGCCCGCTGGACTGGCTGTCCCGGCTATGTTTTCTCCCATCCTGTGCACCTGGTAGAGCATGGGAGCTGTCCTTGGACTAGGAGGACACTTAGCAACAACTGAAAACGTCGGTGTGTTATCAACATTCTCGTCATACTAAATCCAAAACACAGCACTAGGAAGAAATTTAACTCTATCCCAGCGGAAACCAGGACAAAGCTCTTCATAAAGGAGGGAGTGTTCAAGGGACAGGTCAAAAGTAGGAGATGACAGGGTGCCCCTCCATTTCCCAGTGGCCGACCACAGGGCTTAGTTGGATGTATGAATGAGCTTTGAAAACTAGCAAGATCATTCTCAGTAAGTGCCATTGCACCGGGCTTGGACTGCCCAACAGCCTGCTTTCCAGCACAGCCCTGCTGCCAGGCACAGGGCACTGCTTTGGCATGGGAACTGCAGCCGAACCACTTGTAAACCTCAAGCAGACTCATACTGTATCCCCCACACTGATCTGGTCTGTGAAGGTGAACATTGGGATCCAAAGGCTAGAGAGTTTCTGAAGATCTTGGAGCTTCAAGATCTGAAGAGCTTGAAGCCATTGTACTGTAATGCCATATTGCTTGCTAAGCTCTGTGGTTTGCCTTGGCACAATAATAATGTTAATAATGCTATATTAACATCATGATGATGTTGAGGTAATTAACTTGTAGTCAGTGCCTTGTGCTGAGATCAGAAATTAAGTATACTGTTATCGAAGTGAAGACCAATTCTGAATTCAGTGTGAGATACCGACAAATAAAAGAGATAGATTGATGGAAATATCTGAATTATATTTCTACTACAATCTTCAGGAGACAAAAACTGTTCACTAGCACCAAATAAAGGCCTTGTACTCGGGGACGGAAGCTCTGTCATTAAACTTTAGAACTGATAAAATCACAGTCTTCCACTTTCATCTAATGGAAAATATTAGAAATATCTAAATGGGAAGGAAAGGGAAAAAAGTGTTCAAAAGTGATCAGGTGATTAGGATAATTATCCAGGAACATTCAAGTTCAAATTCCTGATGTAAATCTGAAAGAAGCAGTATTTGAACTTCTGCTTCTTACATCCAAGGTGAATAGTACAACCATACTTACTGGCTATGCTGGACTTGCTTATTCTTATTTCAACTGTAAGTGTCTGAGGTATGTTATTTCTGTGTGCGTCTGTTTATGCTCTTCTTCATCCAGTGCTATGGCTGTAAAATCACTACTTACTCCAATATTAATGTAATATTTAAATAACAAATAAAATTAGGTAAGTTGTCTTTTTCTTGAAAGCAAAACTCAAGTAGAATGTCCTATTGAGTAAAATATGCCTCGAGCATTTATATTCTAATGTGGTGAAACCTGAGAAAAGCGGGTTCATGAACTGTGCTGCTTGCATTCCTTCGTTCTACTACAGGATGTCAGCTTACGCTTCAATTCACAAACAAGCACAATGGAAACTGTAACATGGCCCTTTCTGCTTTCTTCCAACGTGGGCTGAATGCTAATGTCATAATACAATCAAACAAGGCAAAATAGTTGTCTTGAAAACCCTCAGAAGCATGTTACAGTGTTCGCTTTGTGGTATTACAGATAAGTCTCACTATTCATTTGCTTGCACTCTCTGTAAATTGAATCTCTCCACTCCAAAACAGAAGAAAATAAAATAAAAAGGACACAAAGAAAATAAATCTGTTGTCTGACATTTTTTAGAAGTTTGAAAAAAATATTAAAACATCATTCTCTTCCTTTTCCACAGTGAAATGTTTTGAGGAGGTTTGGAAATCAATTTACACTTTTTGTTTGTGAGTAGGTTATTTTTTTCATTAAAGATTCTCTTCTTGTTTCCTCCTGGCTCTTCAGTGGCAATTCTGTAAGTCGGGGCTGCATTTGGACTTGTGGAGGGCTTACTGAAAATTGGCATTTGCTGCCTAATCAGGATTTGTGAATGCATGAGACTACCTCATCATTGGACAGCAGGTTAAGATATTTAGCTCTGAAATAGGTAAAAATATATCAGAAAGGAGAGGGAGAAGAATAGTATAAAATGTTTTTGTTGTGTGTTTTTGGTGAAAAGGTTTGTCAGTTATTTTCATTTTTACTGTAAGGGGGAAACAGCAGGAGGTCAAGTGACTCAGGTTTATTCAACCTCCTCCTCAAAGCAGGACAGCCCAGGGTTTTGACCAATTGAATTTTGGAAATCACCAGGGAGAGAGACTCCTCTGCCTTTCTCTGCAGCCACTTCCAGTGCTTGACCTCTGTCACAGTGAATAATATATCCAATGAGAATTTTTCTTCCTGCTGACTGTGGCTACTAGCTCTTGATCTTTTGCTGTACACATCCAAGAAAGAAATCTGGCTCTGTCTTCTCTGTAACTCCTCTCTAGGTAATGCAAGACCTCCTTAATTACCCTTGTTTTCTCCATGCTAAGCAAACAATGTTTCTTCAGCCTTTCCTGATATGTCATGTTCTTCAGCCTCTCTAACCATCTTGGTGATTCTCCACTAGACTCTGTTTCTTGATATATCTCTTTTACCAGGGGTTGAAAACCCTGGTGCTCCAGATGCACACACTGAATTCACAATCACTGCGTGGAGAAGAATAACCATTTGCCTCAATCTGCTAACTACACTCTTGCTAACACAGCCCAGTAGACATTCAGACTTCATTTTTGGAAAAGTATCTTGTTGTCCTGTAGGTCCTTTCCCAAAGACATGCTACCCAGCCAGTCTGTCCCCAGCCTGGACTGATGATGAACTTGTTGCATCCCAAGTACAAGACTTTGTGCTTGTGTTTATCGAACTTTATGAGATTCTTATTAGTCCATTTTTCCAGCTTGTTAAGGTTCCTCAACAAGAAGGACCCAGCTCTCCAGCATATCAACCAATTTGAAGTCATCCAAGACCCTGATAGAGGTGAATCCTCATCAAGGTCACAGTAAAAGTTGTTAAATAGTATCAGCCCCTACATAGGTTCCTAAGGAACACGACTTATAATTGATCACTAGGTACACTTTGACGCATTGACCACTACCCTTTGAGTCTGACTGTCCAGACAGTTTTTTTCACCCAGCTTGTAGTACACCCACCTAATCTTTATCTCTTCAGTTTGGCTACCACGACTCTGTGGAAGACCATATGGAAACCTAACATTCCTATATAGCCAATGGAGGGAGGATTCAGGTACCTAAATAGGAATCTAGTGTCATTGGAGAAGCCTTAGGATACCTGAGACATCCTCACAGGACTAAAAGATATGACCCACGACCTGCAGAAGAATCATGCTTTCCCACATGAGAAGCTGGAGACCAGGGAAGATGTTTCAAAGAATCTCAAATGGCAATAAATACATGTGCTTAACAAACTCAATCATGCCAGGGACAACTGCTTTTGGATCTGAATCACCCTCTTGGCTCCACCAGTGGTATTAACTTGATCTTTATGGGTTGTGATGGAAGCTTAGGTTATGTTTATAGCATAAATGTAAACATTATATTTTGAGCTGAATCTTATCTTTAAGTGTCTGTACCTAGTTTTCACTTCATAGCATCCATTAACAGCATGCCCAAAGCGAGATGAGTGCACAAAGTATTAGGTTTTAAGTAGGCTGTAGAGTCTCACTGCTTGTGTATTACAAAGGAATGTATAAGATGATGAAAAAATGGAATATTTGCCCTACTTCATGTGGATTTACCAGGTTGACAAGGACTCAAATAGACATGAATTGCATGGGGAGATCTTTTCAGAGTTTCCAGTCTCCCAGCAAATATTGCCAACTGCTTATATTTTTATTATATGGACCTCCAACGTACAGCTAGATTTTGCTAAGATGATTGGGAAACCTTTGTCAACAAAGGCCACTTCACTGATGAATTTCATTCTTTACTGACAGCTCTATGAAAAAGGAAAAAAAATGTCTTCTAAAGTTTTCCCTTTTTTAATAACATGAATACTGTACCTTTCAGAGCTTGTTTTTTTTGTTGTTGTTATTGTTTTAGCCTGGTGTTTTTTCCCTGTTTTCCTTATGTTTCTTTATCTTCTCTGAAATCTACATTTTTGGAATAAAAAAAAAATTTATAAACATAGGTGAGACCTGAAGAATGTCCTTGAAAGTGCAAGCATGAGAAAGTTATGTGCAACTAAATGGAAATACACAAGTACAACAGTCATTCCTGCATCTGCTATAATATACCAAACTTTGCAAATTGCCTAAGTTACTCTAGGATGATGGATAATGCAGCCAAAATCTGCATCTCGTCTGTACAATCATACTGTAAAAAATAGATGGTGAAGAAAGATTATTATTAAAAAAAGGTTTTAAATTATAGAATCATTATCATAGAATCATTAATGTTGGAAAAGACCTCAAGATCATCGTGTCCAACCGTCAACCCAACACCACCATGCCCACTAAACCATGTCCCTAAGCACCTCATCTACACGTCTTTTAAATACTTCCAGGGGTGGTGACTCAACCACTTCCCTGGGCAACCTGTTCCAAGGCCTGATCACTCTTTCAGTAAAGAAATTTTGCCCAATGTCCTAATGTCCAATATAAACCTCCTTTGGTGCAACTTGAGGCCATTTCCTCTTGTCCTATCGCTAGTTACTTGGTAGAAGAGACCAACACTCACCTCACTACAACCTCCTTTCAGGTGGTTGTAGAGCGCGATGAGGTCTCCCCTCAGCCTCCTCTTCTCCAGGCTAAACAACCCCAGTTCCCTCAGCCGTTCCTCATAAGACTTGTGCTCCAGGCCCTTCACCAGCTTCATTGCCCTTCTCTGGACACACTCCAGCACCTCCATGTCCTTCTTGTAGTGAGGGGCCCAAAACTGAACACAGGATTCGAGGTGCGGCCTCACCAGTGCCGAGTACAGGGGCACGATCGCCTCCCTACTCCTGCTGGCCACACTATTTCTGATACAGGCCAGCATGCCATTGGCCTTCTTGGCCACCTGAGCACACTGCCGGCTCATGTTCAGCCAGCTGTCTACTAGTATCCCCAGGTCCTTTTCTGCCAGGCAGCTTCCCAGCCACTCTTGCCCAAGCCTGTAGCATTGCATGGGGTTGTTGTGGCAGAAGTACAGGACCCAGCACTTGGCCTTGTTGAATCTCATACAATGGGCCTTGGCCCATCGATCCAGCCTGTTCAATTGACTCAGTTCTGCCACAAATCTAATTTGGGTTATAACTATGATAACTAACTGTTGGACTATAGCACTTATAGTATTCTTAATAATTAACCCCCTCTCTTACAATAAATAAGAATAACTATTGTATTAACTTGTACTACACTACTTAGATCATTCCTAATGATAAACTCCTTTTCTTACAGAAAATAAGAATTTGTGTCATGTTTTTATGAAATCAAAATAGGGATAAAAAAAATTATCAACACTGTGTAGAAGTCACTGTTTACTTTAGGAAGTGTTCTGTTAGAAAATGATAGTGATTTCTAGCCTAAATGAAAGTCTTTGATTTTCTCCGAAAAGAATGCACAAGATGATATGTAATTTAAAAAGAAAATAATAGCAAGAAAAGAATAGCATGAAAATTATTTGGAAACTTTCTTCGGTTTCTGGGAGGACAAGAACTTCCAGCAGTCTTTGAAATGTTAGCAATTTATCAAGACAAAGTAAAATGTCTCCAGAATAATAAAAACAGGGGAAAATATTTTTTTTAAAAAGTAATATTCCTGGATGTCAGCTTTTAAGATTTTATTTAAATTACTGAATAACAAGCAAGCACAATTAGCAATGCTTATGAATTAAGGAGGGAAAAACACACAAAAAAAGTATATTTCCGAATCATGTAAAATGCACAGTGATTTTGTTGAGCTCGTTGTGATAACAAATAATGAAATGCCAGTTCTGTGATGATTAGCAGCTAAACAGACAACTTCATCTTCATTCCATTTTACAGTGAAGATGATATAGTGTGATGAATAGGTCTGTATATCATGAATCATCCCTTTGAACTCAATAGACCTCCTTGAACGATTGATGTTGTCTATAGCAGACCAAGTATCAAATTTTGTTTTGAGGATCTAACTCTGCTTGGTTCACTGCTAAATCTCTCTTTGCCTTCATATTGCAGGTTTGGACTCAGGTTTAATCCAATTATGTTTATGCATATGCTTTATGTCAAGAAGAAATACAATTGCTTGCATAGAAAAAAAATCAAGCAACAGACTCTAACTTTAAAAGGAAGAAGATGGTTATTATTTTGGACTGTTTTTCAGCTAAAACCTGTCTTAGTGTTTTCCCAATGTAACACTTTATATCTTGCAGACTTCTAACAATAATAGTCCTAAGAAGCTCAAAGGAAATATTAATACCACTACAACTAACACCTCAGTAATTCAGAGAGGTTGTTCTAACTCAATTGACGGAGATGAAGGAACAGGAATAAAGAAACGAGGTCAACATTTTCAGATGCAAAGGACTGAAGCTAACAACTGTTTTCCATATAATAGACACCTATTGTAATCTGATTTTTGGAGATGCTGAGAAACCTGTGCTGACTTCTAAGTACTCAGTTCAGTCAGGCTACCTGTTACCTTTATCACAGACTTCCTGCATGTTATAGAGCAAGGAAAACAAGACCATTCATTATTCTAAGTTAGGAAAAGAACAGAAAAGAAAACAAGCCACCAATAGTTTGCCACATTCTTTTTGTCAGACATGTTATAAGGTTGCTATTTTAATGTGATGACAGGGTTTGTCCATGTGTTTCATCCAGTTCAGATGCAACTTATATCACTTAGTCCAACAGTTCTCTTTTTACTATATATGTATGGAATTCCATCTTTTCAAAGCTGCATTTAGTCCCTTTAGGAGCAAGGGAAGAAAGGAAAAAGGTTTTGTTCTTAGCATGAGAATACTGTGTTCAGTTTTGGGCCCCTCACTACAAGAAGGACATGGAGGTGCTGGAGTGTGTCCAGAGAAGGGCAACGAAGCTGGTGAAGGGCCTGGAGCACAAGTCTTATGAGGAACGGCTGAGGGAACTGGGGTTGTTTAGTCTGGAGAAGAGGAGGCTGAGGGGAGACCTCATCGCGCTCTACAACTACCTGAAAGGAGGGTGTAGCGAGGTGGGTGTTGGTCTCTTCTGCCAAGTAACTAGCGATAGGACGAGAGGAAATGGCCTCAAGTTGCGCCAAGGGAGGTTTAGATTGAACATTAGGAAAAATTTCTTTACTGAAAGAGTGGTCAGGCCTTGGAACAGGCTGCCCAGGGAAGTGGTGGAGTCACCATCCCTGGAGGTATTTAAAAGACGTGTAGATGAGGCCCTTAGGGACATGGTGTAGTGGGCATGGTGGTGTTGGGTTGACGGTTGGACACGATGATCTTAGAGGTCTTTTCCAACCTGTATGATTCTATGATTCTATGATTCTATGATTCTATGAAGCAAACATATTTCAAGAGTCTCATTTTTGGAAACTTTCCAAACGTAACTGAGATTCTATGACACTAACGAAATTAATTTTTGTCCTCTGCTAATCTCAAATATGTATAAATTGGGAATTGAACCAATATGTTGGTGTCCTACTGCACAGTGAAATAACGCAGCACTGATGATAAGCTGAAATCCTGGGCCATAGTGGAGAACATTTGAATAAGAGATTACGCATTTCTTCCAAAATGGAACATCAAATAAGCTCTCAAACTATAAATAGGGAGCGGACATGATACCTCTGTCACTAATGACTCATGTAAGGAAGGCTTTTTTGTGTGTGCGCATGTGAATTTATTATTGATTTATAAATTATTGAGTGCAATTACTAGCAGCCATTGTTTCCAAACATACTCTTTAGGTATTAAAAATCTTGGAAAATAATTTCCCTTAAGTGTGCACTTTCTAGAAGCCTACTTAGTTTAACTTCTGGGATTTAACCTTCAGAGGCTTGAAAACACTGAGATTCACCCATTGAATTGCCATGTGGAAAACTCTTAACTGAGCAACGCATTTTGAGGCAGATAATTGCCATTCATACTCAGTAGTGTAAACTGTTGAAGGCAGCTCTAGATTTCCAAGAAATGACTCTCAGCTTCTCAGACATCCATCAAAATTTCATTAGTGGAATCACTTTTTTGAAAAATCTGTACCTTCACTCAGGTGATGGACAAGCAGTTCCATTACAATAAGATTCATTACTAATTCCAGTTAATTTCAGGGTTTTTTTTCAAGTTTAATTAAGCTTATATTTCCACATTAAACCACATAACTCACAGTATTTAAAAAAAAAACTTCTACATTTCATCAGTCTCTTTTCAGATATAGTTATTAAGTAGAAAATCCTCTTTGGAAATTAAAGAACCTTTTTACATTATCTTTATAATTAACTCAGTATTAAATTAATAATGGAGACGTAGTAAAACTTTAAATTGAAGCTTTGAAATACAGAATTACAAATAGCTAATCTAAATAAAAATACAGATGAAAGAAAAAAGAGAGATGGGCCCACTTCAGGGGAAAGAATCATGAAACTAAGTCAGTGACTTTTGTGTGTATGTATATATATCTATCTCCAAAGAGACTCCAAGGTACTGATATTTCTGAGTTCAGACTATGAATATATTGTGCTATACTTGCAAGATGTATTGCCTAAGAAATTAAGAATATTGTATTTCACTTGTAACCCAGTTTTGCTCTAGGAAAGCAGATGAACTTCCATTGTCCCATAGGAGGCATCTTCTAATGCTTTCTATTCAGGCAGAATAAAGGTTTAGTCTCCAGATAGTCTCAGCTATGTGATTTATAGCATGGCTGAGTGTGTGCCATAGAGCACTCCAAAGTCCTAGTCCCTCAAGCAGCAGAATTGGGGAACTGTTGGAGCCCCTTCTGACCCTCATATATGGATTTTGCTCCAGTTGAGATCAGGGCATGAGGCTGGAGAAAGAGGGAATAATACATTCCCTGGATTTGTTGCACCACAGAGTTGGAGCATGACAGCTGTTGTGTGTATCCAGGCAGGGGAACTAAGAAGCCTAGTTCCTCAAAATAGACATCTTCAATCCTGTCCCTAACTGTACTTTTGCCATAGTGGGACTCTTTATATTATATGGGATTAATGATCCAAAAGATCAGAATCAGCTCACATTTCCAGAGGACTTTTCTAAAGCTGAAACATATAAATACTTACATTTCACATTCCTCTCACAGCAACATTTACAATATTGGCATCAATATTGTTAAAATGTCAGTCCATTCTAAAGGTAATTTTTACAACAAACTTTCTCTTAACCTTTGTTTGCCGATACTGCAATACTTGTGATACTAAGATGTCATCTAGGTTTCAAACAATCATGTTCAATTTTATATTTCTTCTTCTGTATGTCAATAAAGCTGGAACAATTTTCAGATCCTGTCTAGGCAGAATGCTAATTCAAACTTTAAAAGGAGCTCTGTTACATAAGAGGCAAACCTGCAACATATGCCAGAGAGAATGAATTCATTTCTTTCCAAATAGAATAAACAAATCTGTACATGAATAAAAATGGATTATATTTCTAAGTGAAACGTCAAAAACCAAAACCAAAACCTATCAGAAACATTTCGTCAAAAAACTCAACTATGAATGTAAATTACACGCATAGTAGCAACACTTTTCAAATTTATATCACCACCTATTTCCTTTTAATTCTATCAGTCTTATTTCTTCTCTCCTGCCAAGTGATGTGGGTCATATAAACTTTATTTTTAAAAGGGAAGAATTTAAAAGTGAAAGGAAAGCATAATTTGAATGAAAATGAGAGGATTTAAATACATTTCTGAGGGATGCTTTTGATACTTGAAAGACTTTGCAAAATGAGATTTAAGTAAGTTGATACAAACAGCATGTGATTGGAATGTAAAGGTTTAAGGGTGTGCATTTACCATTGATAAGATATCAGAAATAGGCCCAGAATAAATTGTCTAAAGACTTAAGATTTAAATTATGATTACCAATAATAACTGTTATTATAATTACTGTAGCTGTTATTATGACAGACCATAAAATAATGATTCAGTGAGGACATTAAAGCATTAGATTCTTTTACAATGGGCTTTACAGAAGCTGCTAGTGATCGAACATCACCCCAATTGACTTTCTGCACCTAGGCCCCTTGATCATTCCTTCTTGAATCATGGTTCTTCCCATAGAAACTTTTCATTCTTCAAGTAATATTTTACAGTGAAAAAATGCCTAGAAGCCTCAAAAGGTCCTATCCTTTAACATATAATTTCCTCTTGCAAAGGACTTAAAACCTAAGACAAGAGACCATTGTTGAGGGAAGAAGAGAGTCCAATACAAGAGGATGTCTTACACACACTGGTCTAGCTTAGCTTCACCTAAATTTAGACCTAATGTGCCCACAATCAGAGAGAAGTTGCCATAAGCTCCCTTCATTTTCAGTGGGAAGAGACAGGCATCTGCTTCTGATCTTGGGTTGCTGCACCCTCAGTTGCCAGCAGACTACACAGGAAGCTTGGGGATATTATTTCCCTAGTGAGATTCTTAATTAGGACCAACATGTTCAAGTTTTACTTATTTCACATTGTGTGTATGCACAAATAAATGTAATCTTGGGATTATTTATGATAATTATTCTAGTGCAAGGGAAGTCTCACGAAGGAGAGACTGGCCATTTTGATCATCTGTGTGATAAGTGAAAGGTACCCTCCTCAGCCCAAGCCACTCTTGGGAAGTAAAATGAAACTCTGACATCTTTTGCAGAGTGATGATGAAAACGGTGCTGTACTAAAATTCAAAAAGTAAATAGGAACAGAAGAAATATAAGGAACTATATTTCTATAACTATAAGGAAGGTTGAGTGGGTGGATTTAAAATATAGGGAATAACGTAGTTCAAATATCAAGCAGAAGAGACAATCTTGTTATATTTCATACTTGTTCTCCAAACTAAAAAAAAAAAAGAGAGAGGAATAAAATGTCTTAGCTGAAAATAAAAAGTTTACGTGACATAGTTTTATAAATATACCTAAAAATGTCAGTGAAGTCGTTATTATCCCATTAATTTGGTGCTGTCAGGCAGCCATGAGAGAGTTAGTGTATTGTAATTCACGGGTTTTTTTAACTCTATCATTGCAATTATTTTTTTTTAAGGTCCAGTGTTGATCGTGCTGTTTTTCTTCAAGGTAAAATATTAGTTTCAACAAACCACAATGAGGATCAGAGAATAACATAATTCTGGAGAATATGCTATATACAGATTCAAATTCTGCAGTTGATAAATGCTTTATGTGATAGAACCATACAGAGAATTAGATATATGTAATATAACATTATGATATTAGCAAAGAGTACAAAACCAGAATGTTTTCTTTGGGAAAGAGATCTAGAAAGCTCCTACAAAAGTTAATGCTTCATTTTGGCAGGAAAAAAAAATTACTTAGGTTGAACTGGGTATAGTGTCTTCTGTTTTGGAAATCTAACTTATTTATTGTGAAGCCGTACAGCTGGCATTCATATTGAGAGTGACTGATAACTCCTGGAAAGAAAAAAAGGTAAAGGGGCTGTATCAGACTCAGTGCAATATTAGCAACAGGTTTCTTCATTATGGAAAAACTCAAAACAGGTTCATGCCTTAACTTTTCTGAACATAAAAAATATTTCCCTATCCTCTTTGTTTTCTTTTTTTTTTTATCTCCAGAAAGGCTTCATGTATTCTACTTTCTGTTTTTCCTTAGTGGACAATATCAAATACTAGAATACAGAATGCAAGTTACAAAATGCCCATGATATTTTGGGGCATTATATTAGCATTTAAATACATTCCTTCTAGATACCTAGCAAAGTTTAGTTTATCCTTCAAATAATTTATAGTTTAAAGGAAAAAGAGCTCCTTTAAAAACTGAAAAAGAAGTATGTTGATTCTGTATAAGTCATAGTAGTGGATTTGGTGCTGTAAGACTGGTAAGGGTCATCATCAGACCGTTAAGGCCTGTGCATTTTAGCTTTCATCCAAAGTACTTAACAGAACATACAGAGACAGCAGAACAGATGTAGTCAAAGATATAGAGCTAGCAGTTCTTTTCTCATAGAAGACTTAAATGCAGACTGTTTTCTTTCAAGAAATTTCTAATCCTGTGAAAGGGAACTACAGAAAAAAATTGTATATTTAAATAGGAAAAAATATTGCATATTTTTCTTGAAAATGCTAATGTCTAAAAAACTTTCCTAAGAGTAGACATAAGTTGCATAGCTTAGTTCCTATGCTCTTTTGTATTTGATTAAACATAATAAATTATTACATTAAAAGTAATTACATAAACTTGATATATACTTGTGTGGTGGGTTGACCTTGGCTGGATGCCAGGTGCCCACCAAGCTGCTCTATCACTCCACCTCTTCAACTGGACAGGGGGAGAAAATTCCAAAGTGGGTTGAGATAAGGATAGGGAGATCACTCATCAATTACTGTCACAGGCAAAACAGACTTGACTTGGGGAAATTAATTTAATTTTTACCAATCAAATCAGAGTAGGGTAATGAGAAATAAAACCAAATCTTAAAACACCTTCCCCCCACCCCTCCCTTCTTCCCGGGCTCAACTTCACTCCTGATTTTCTCTACCGCCTCCCCACGAGCGGCACAGGGACACAGGGAATGTGGGTTGGGGTCAGTTCATCACACATTGTCTCTGTTGCTCCTTTCTCCTCGTTCTCTTCCCCTGCTCCAGCATGGGGTCCCTCCCATGGGAATCAGTCCTCCACGAACTTCTCCAGCATGGGTCCTTCTCATGGGCTGCAGTTCTTTACAAACTGCTCCAGCGTGGGTGCTTTCCACATGTCCTTTCCACAGGGTGCAGTCCTTTAGGAACAGACTGCACCAGCACGGGCTCTCCATGGGGTCACAGTCTCCTGCTCCGATGTGCGGTTCTCCACAGGTTGCAGGTGGATATCTGCTCCACCATTAACCTCCATGGGCTGCAAGGGGACAACCTGCCTCACAATGGTCTTCATTACGGGCTGCAGGGGAATTTCTGCTCTGGCAACAGGAGCACCTCCTCCCCCTCCTTCTTCCCTGACCTTGGTGTCTGCAGAGTTGTTTCTCTCACATATTCTCACTCCTCTCTTCTGCTGCTGTTGCACAGCAGTTTTTTCCGCTTCTTAAATATGTTATCATGGAGGCACTACCACTGTCACTGATGGGGTCGCCCTTGGCCAGTGGTGGGTCTCTCCTGGTCTCTCTGGCTGGCACTGGCTGTCGGACACAGGGGGAGCTTCTAGCAACTTCTCACAGAAGCCACCCCTGCAGCTCCCCCGCTACCAAAACCTTGCCACGCAAATCCAATACAACTTGAATTAAAAATGTAAACCAGATGTTCATTATATCTGTTTAGATTGTTTGCTGTATATAGGAATTTAAAATATACTTCAAGGTCTAAAGGATGATATCATGGTCTTTCTGGTGACCACAAACTGAAAAATGCTGGAACTTCAAAGATTCTTGATACTGGTGGCTGGAAGGAAGCAAAGCATTTAACCTCCTGAAGCTTCATTTCATCCAAATGGGAAATTGATATAAAAGAGGAACCTGTGTTCCTGCAACTAAACTGCTCTCTGTCCTTTTTATAATGTGCTGGGTTTCAGGAGAGCAAGCTGAGCTTTAGGAAGTGTACCTTATTGAGTGAAATATCTCTGAGCATTTATGGAGTTTTCTTGAGTTTCCTAAAGATTCCATTAACCAGAGTCTAATGCATAAAGGAAATAGTTTACCCGTTGTATGTCTTCAGAGAGTTTATTTTGTTTATCCAAATATAATCTAAGTTGGAATAAAGACTGATATGTTAACGAGGATCACATTAGATATGTTCTTGAAATTTATATTTTTGATTATAAAATGTTTTATTGTGGAACTTCAGCTTTCAAAATGTTATATCGATGTCATGGTTTAACCCCAGCCGGCCACTGAGCACCACGCAGCCGCTTGTTCACCTCCCCCGGGTGGGATGGGGGAGAAAATCGGAAGGGTAAAAGTGAGAAAACTCATGGGTTGAGATAAAGACAGTTCAATAGGGAAAGCAAAAACGGCGCATGCAAGCAAAGCGAAACAAGGAATTCATTCACTGCTTCCCACCAGCAGGCAGGTGTTCAGCCATCGCCAGGAAAGCAGGGCTCCATCACACGTAACCATTACTTGGGAAGGCAAACGCCATCACTCCGAACGTCCCCCCCTCCTTCTTCTTCACCCAGCCTTATATGCTGAGCATGACGTCATATGGTATGGAATAGCCCATTGGCCAGCTGGGCCAGCCGTCCCGGCCACACTCCCTCCCAGCCCCCCGCGCACCTGGCAGGGCATGGGAAGATGAAAAGTCCTTGACTAGCGTAAACATTATTTAGCAACAACTAAAACATCAGTATGTTGTCAACATTATTCTCATTCCACATCCAAAACACAACACTATACCGGTTAATAGGAAGAAAATCAACTCCATCCCAGCTGAAACCAGGACAGTATCCACCCCTTATTCCATACCATTTACATCATGGTCAGGTCCATTCTCATTACCCACCATTCCCCTTCCCATCCTTTGATATAATACACAGATATCATTCCCTTAGTCTATGGACCACCCCTGTAAAATGTCTGTAAAATATCCATAAATGTCCACAAAATGTCCACTGCGTTCATTTAGTCCATGACTTTGGGCTCCATCTGTTATGGTGGTCACTCAGGACAGGAGAGGTGATGTGTTGTGTGGAGTTACTGGGCACCAAAGCCGGCTCAAGTCAGGTCACTGCTGCGCTTGCGCTACTTCTTGTAAGGCTTGTCCTCCATTGGTTCAGGTGGTTCCTGCTGTAGCAATTCCTATAACATGCAACTCAAATCCTGGGTTACAACAATTTAAAGGTATTTCCATTACAATCTCCACCCCTGGTCCCTTTGGACCAAACCATAGGGTTTAACATTGCAATGAACTCCTCCCCTTGCCCTGCTCCGGCTTGGACTTATCCACAGACTGCAGTCCCTTAGGGGTGTACCTGCCCCAAGTGGAGCCTTATCTGTGAGCCACAGTCTCTCCAGGGGTATACCTGCTGCGGCACAGACTTATCCACAGCCACAGTCACTTCAAGGTGCACCGACTCCAGCGTGGCCTTACCCACAGCCACAGTCCCTTCAGAAGTAAACCTGCTCCAACATGGCCTTACCCATGGCTCCAATCTCTCCAGGGGTGTACCTCCCCTGTCATGGGCTTATCCATGGCCACACGCTTTGAGGTCCTCCAGCATGGCCTCATGCATAGCCACTGACGCTTCAAGGTGTACCTGTTGCAGCATGGACTTATCCACGGCCACAGATGCTTCGAGGTATACCTTCTCCAGCGTGGACTTATCCTTAGGCCACAATCCCTTCAGAGGTATACCTGCTGTGGCACAGACATAATCACGGCCACAGACACTTCGAGATGTACCTGCTTGGGCATGGGCTTATCCTCGGCCACAGATGCCTTGGGGTGTCCTGCTCCCAGCTGAAACCAGGACAATCGGAATTTGAGATAGTACTTTTAAACCTCATCGCAGAGACTATATGATGAAATGGAGGTAAGCTCCATTACAGAAGAGTCAAAAGTTAGATTCATGGTATTAAGGTGTCAGTATGAAATTTCAAGCTTCAGGCATCCGCCAAAGAGACATCTGTGCTTGCCATCATCACGCTATAATGTATCTCCTTATGCCCAATGGAAAGGAACTGATATTTTTCTCGTGTTACTCACATAACCTGTTTCAAATAACTCTTTTAGAGCAACATGAATCATACACATGAAGGGCTTTTTCTCTTCAGAATTTAAAAAAGTTTTGTGGAGTATCTGAGGAGTGTTTCTGTGGTTTGCAGTATTTTGGAGAGTGGAGCCCTTTTGGAAGATTTGTGGATCCTTCTTAAATAAATATCAATGACAAAGCTATCTGTGACTACAAGAGATGGGACTGGATGACTCCTGCTCTTTCATTGGTAATGTCTATACAAGTAAATAAAACTGTTCCAGAGTGTGAGCTTGTAATAGCCTGTGATTGTCCACACTGTTTAAATTTTAGCACAGTCCCTGGCATGGTTTGTGGCAAACAACAATCTCCCAGATAATTGCTGCATTGTCCAGGTAATTGCATGTGCCAGGGACCATTCTACCATTCTCAGTTTGGATTTGGCCATTCTATTTTGAGGGAAAAAAGTGCTTCATGATACGCCATACTATTTAACCTCAGGGCCAGGGAATGTTCCTGGCACGTTTAAATTTCTACTGTAGGCCTACCCTTTCAGTCCTACATGATTATGAGATTTGGGGCAATATAAAACCAAAAAGGTTCAGTTTCCTCTAAACCATTTTGGTACAGATCTTCCTAGGAAGTTCTAGAAATCTAAGGTCTTGTGTAATGTCATGTGAACTTTACAGGAACTTCTCTACCAATTTCAGGGTGTTTCTGTGTGGTCTTTGAAGAGGAAATATGCACTTCTTATGCAGGTGGAACTATAGACTCCACTGAGAGTTCTGCCAATGGATGTGAAGGATAATTAGTTCACAAGTGATTTTCTGTGATATATGTATATATTAAACTTTATATAATAAAAACCCTGTAGCTCTAAGCAACTTCTGACTCTAAAACTGTCTTTGAAACACTGGAAGGAACCGGGACATGTAAACAACATCTCAGGGGAACAGATTTAAAAGGGAATGGGGATTATGAAGATACAATCCAAAATGCAACTGTAGGTTTTTTTTTTCCTAAATAGCAAAACACATCAAACAGCAAAGGAGAAAGATAGAAGAGGAAAAAGGATTTCAAGCTTACACAAGAGGAAGTAAAACAGCATTTGGGGAAATAAAAATAATTTTTTCCACCAGGAAAGAAGGACAATATTGTGAGAAACCTGGAAATTTCTCTAGCTGGGTTTCTAAAAAACAAAACTAATAACAAATTTTTATCATACATGCACAAACTAATAAAAAGCAGTGATCTTTTAAGAGGGAATGAAAAATAAAAATACAGATGTTGTTAAAATTACTAAGCAAAGTATTATGCTATTTTATTAAGGTAAACTCTATGCACATTACTATGTTATCTATGAAATATACCATAAAGAAATAAAGAAAATATCCCAGCAGAAAATATGGCCTACCCTGGTACTGGTTAACTGTCTGAAACCATGATTTGCATCATGTCTAAGAAAGTCTAAACTGCATGAGATAGGTTAGCTTTGAAATTGACAGTGTCATTCCCTACATTGCTTTTATTATTACTTAATATATATATCAGAATCTCATGGATTAGTGTTTCAGTTTGAGAATTGACAATCTTTTGCCTTAACATACAACCAGCCAAATACATAGGAATCAAGGTGGTGTTGCAGTAAGTAAGATGTGTTCAGAGAGGCAAATTTACTGAGGTTTTTTAGGTAGTGGTAGCAATGAGGAGGAGAATGAACACAGAATTGTCAGAATCATCACAAGCAGTTCACAGCAAGATCCAGCATGATCTTATTCCACTTCTTCGTTTTGTCCATGTACTTCTCTGTGAAAAGGTTCTGATACGTCTCTCCTAGCAGTGATATATATATTGTTTAATTTCCAAAATAAGCTAATGGTCAATGTGAAGCCATATGTTCTTTCATTTCCATAGTACCCTATAGCTTAAGAACCCCTCTCTGTCCCTTGTGTCATACTCTACAACTAATACATTTACATTATTTTCTTGAGATTACTAAATTAGTAATGAAGATGCTTGAGGTGGGTTGACCTTGGCCAGCTGCCAGCTGTCCACCCAGCTGCTCTCTCACTCCCTCTCCTCAACAGGATGGGGAAAGAAAATAAAGTGAAAAAGCTCATGGGTTGAGATAAAGACAAGGAAATCACTTACCAATTACTGTCACAGGCAAAATAGACTTGGAAAAAATGAGAACACCTTGCGCCCACTCATGCCCCTTTTTATCAGGCTCAACTTTACTCCTTCATTCCCATCTCTTCTACCTCCTTCCATTCTAGCCCCTGGCAGCACTGGGGAGATGGAGAATGGGGAGTTACAGTCAGTTTATAACAGCTCTCTGCTGCTCCTCCCTCCTCACACTTCTCCCCTGCTCCAGCATGGGTCCTTCCATGGGCTGTAGTCCTTCAGGATAAACCTGCTCCAGCGTGGGCTCTCCATGGGCAGCAGGTCTTTCAGGGAATATCCACCCACTCTGGCATGAGGTAGTCCATGGGCTGCAGTGTGGATATCTGCTCTGGTGTGGTCCTCCATGGGCTGCAGGGAAATACCTGCTCCACCATGTTCTCTTTCACGGACTGCACGGGAATCTCTGCTCCAGTGCCTGGGCCACCTCCTTCACTTCTGCTTTTCTGACCTTGGTGTTCCCTCTGCTTTTTTTCACTCTTTTTGTACCTTCCTCCTCCTCTCTCTCTCTGTGATGTATTTTTTTCCCTTTCTCAAATACCTTGTCACAGAGGAGCCACCACCCTGGCTGAGGGGTTCAGCTGTGCCCTGCGGCGGGTCGGATGAAGCCGGCTGGAACCATCTGTGTCCAGCACAGGGCAGCCCTGGCCTCTCCTCACAGAGGCCACCCTGCAGCCCTCTCACTACCAAACCTCGCCACGGACACCCAACACACTGCTGTAAGCCAAAATCAAGACTGAAGCCATTATCATAGACTGTACAAATACAATGCAGTAGATAACTTTGTGCCATGAAGACTTTATAGTATATAGTTCATTATAAACACAAACTCCTTTAGTCAATTCTATGTTACTCATCAAGGGAAAAATAACAGTGTATGGATGCTAAAATAAAGAACCAAAACACTAAAAATTTTATCTAGTCCTTTCCCCCAGACTGAGGTTTTATGATAGGGAGAGGCCAATGGTGGCAGACTGCCCAAGGCAGAGATCAGAGGGATCTTGCCAAAGGTCACAAAAGATTAATTCCTTGAAAAGCTTACCTGGAGGAAGTACTCAGACATTATGATAATGGACATAGACTGAAAACCTATATAAACAGTGAAGAACAGAAACACAGAATTATATTATTTACTGAGAATGTCAGTTTTGAAAAAATTGGATCCTAACTGATCTCCTTCATGTTTGCAGATAAAATCTTGAATATACAAAACGCAAATGATTTGATTTGAATCTCAAAAATGTGTAAGCAATAGAAAAAACCCAGACACATTCCTGACATCCTAAAACATTAATTTCTTTTGGCAATGGTAAATTTGGCATTGGTAGCATATGCACAAATATACATAAAGAAGAGAACTTCCAAGAAAGTATTAGCCAAGTATTCCTTGGGCTATTATAGCAGATAGATTAATTTAAACAAAACAAACACCACCACCACCCAAAAGAGAGAGAAAACTCCTAAAAACATTGCTTGTGAAACCTAAGTTTTTCGGGTCAGTGGACCGTATCTCAGTCTTTGAGAAATATAAATGTTGCAGGAGAGAGTTAATGTTGAGTGTAAGTGATGTTGGTGTTGTAGAGAAAATCTGTTAAGTGGAGAAAGAATCCTATTTGGAGTGATTTCTCTCCTCTTTGGTTCCATGAGACCCAGTTCAGCACTCTGGTTTTGTTCAGCAAAGCAATTAAGCACATGCTTAATTCACACTGATTACATCTGTAAGCAGTTAAAGTGCTTATAATTAAACATGAACTTTAGCCCTTTGCTGAACATGGACAGATTTAAGTATGAGCTTGTTCAGCTGGAGCACAAATGCAGAGTTGCGGCAAAAGGGCATCTCTGTATCCCAAATAAAGGCAGGGGACATAGCCCATCTGACTGGCATCTCTCCTACCCTTCTTTGACCATGTATTATAAGTTTTGCTCCATTCAGCTTTTATATTTTGATATCCATATATATTTCCAGACCATCTATTAAGGATGACTGAGCAGTAATTCAATACTGGATTTTTTGCAAGAAAATATGATGACTTTCAGTCCTTTGAGTTTTGCCTTTACTGCCAAAGATTTTGCTTTGTATATGTACTGTTTTTATATTGATGCTTGTATATTGATGTTTGTATATGTACTGTTTGGTCTCCATCATCCCAGACTGTATGGGCCCGATGTATTCCAGGAGGTGGATCTGAGCTGGTGCCCATGGAACCAGGCTGAGAAGCTTTGCAACATGCTCCCCACTGCATCTGGTTCCTGAAGAGGTTATGAGATTTGACAGAGTACCACAAAACTGGATAGATGAAGACTGCCGTGACCATGTGGTGCTCTGCCTGAACAAATGAGTCTTCCCAGAATGGATCGTGCCAAGATATCTGAGCTGGTTTTCTCTGGTGCCAAATCAAGTTTGACAGGGTTTATTAGCTTAGGATCAGGGCCATGGTAATATAATTGTTTTGCTTTAGCTTGAATTCTCAGCTTGAATATTGAGCCTGATCTAATAAATCCTATAGAATTGAGCTAGTTCCTCATAATGCCAGCTTGGCTGTCTGTACCCATTGTACATTGTTTTGTTATGCTCTGTTTTGAAGCTTGATGATCTACCATTTTAAAGGGACAACTGAATCTCTTTGACTATAGCTCATACAGTTTCTGATCAGGCAGAAACAAGAAACTGCTTATAAGAAAACAAATGTTTACTGGTAGCAAAGGGCTTTAATTAACTTGATTTCTCCTTTTTTTTTTTTTCCCTTCAATGAATCAGGCTGAGAGAAGCTGAACATCTTTATTGTTAGATATTCTAAAACATGAAGTAACTGGATAGTTACTTTCTCTTGTACAGTCAAAGGTGTACATAGCAGTTTTGGTTCTTACCTTTAATCTGCCATTATGTATATAGACTCTGAATTCTCTAAATCAGTAATTCAGCCAATGCATCTTCTGACATGAGTTACTGCATACTACTGCTTACTTGAGGCAGTGTCTTACCTGAGGCTTACTTATGGCATTACCATAAGTTAGTATGGAAAGCCAAGAGTCAAATAATCATATTTCATAGTTAATAAATTATTTTTTGTTACATTTCTATGTAAAAATAAATCTCCCTCCACAATCACTATTTTGTCAAACATGCTTATTGTATCAAAAAGACTTCCTAGAATCATTTGTGGAAATCATTCTTTCTTAGAGCAGTTTGTTCTAAAGTATTTTCTTTAAATACAAAAAGTTTTGAATGGATGCACAGAAACAGGGTATTTTCTAGTTCTATGACTTTATCTCTAAGAATTGGAGACTTGTGGCATTAATAGGAATGATTAGACATAAAATTTGTCTGCCTTTCACATCCTGCAATATCAGCTTAAAATGCACTCTTTCAGCAAATAACCATGACAGTAAACTCATCTGCAAAAGAAGATGAAGAACACAATGAAGATATGTAAAAACCAGATGTGAATATCTGTGAAAGACACAGTGAATTTGTTTAAAATGACTGTTCATAAAAACATTGTTCTTTCTGTCCCTTGGTCTGGCAAGCAGAAAGCAAGACATTAAACACTAATAGTGACATTCCCGTGGTCAAATACCACGCAACTGAAATCACACAATTGTACTGCCATTAATTTCAGCAGGTATAATATTTCATATTTGAATCGATCTATGTAAGCAAGAAGTAAAAGAGTGAGGTGTCATTTACACAGAAATTAATTTCTCCTATGAAGAAAATATGTATATAAATGTTTCTTGTTTATTGACTTCAGTGTTCGTAATCTCCATCAGATACTGATTTTTCACCTGATTTACACTTACAGACTGTACTGAGTGAGTGACGTTTATCACCTGACAATCTGAGAACTGTACACCTGCATATCTTTTTAAGGTTTTCACACACTAGATGTACAAAGTCCACAGAAATTAAGAGAACTTAAAAAGTAATTATATCAGCTCCTACAATGCGTGGATGTAAAATACAATTTTCAAAACTAAAAGAAGTAATTTGAATCTCTGGTACGTGGTCTTGCCAAGAGAAATATTAATGATTTATCTACATGACCTCTTTATATCAATGCCAATCAAATAATTGTTGAATTTTCCTTGAATATTATTTTGCTTTGGTAAATAATAATTCTGATGGGTAGTAATGCTCTTTTCCTACATGTATGTTTTATTAAAAAGTGCAAAGCCAGATATTTTACACCTTTATAAATATGTGTGTGTTGTCCTAGATATACAATTGTATGTCTCACAGCAATTACTATGAAAATATAATAACCACAGCTCAAAACTGAAGCTTGATTGCTAAGGTTAAACTAAATATCTATAGTAGCTGGTGTCTTCTTATCTATGAGGTTTTTACTAACAAGTGTAATCATGAGATCTTGTTATACCTGTGCTAAACAAAAATGAACTAACAATTTGGCAGAATACGAAGACCTTGCAGAGGTATATATGACTAGCTTTTGACAACAGATAGTATTTTATTAAAATGATTACTAAAGTGACTATAGAGTTGACTCTGTACCTACAGGTTTCAAGTCACAGAATTAATTGAACACTTCAGCAACCAACTTCAACTTCTTATTTATATAGTTAACACTTCCATACTGGGCACTTAAAGATAATGCCTTATATAAGAAGGCAAACAAATGAATCTAGCTGTTCTGTTTTAACTATTTATTTAAAGTAGGTTTTGGTTGTGGGTTTTTTAAATTATATAATAACACAGAACAGATTCTCTTTAACTGCAATTTTTTTTTCACTTGCAAACTAGTGCCTGTTAACAGTTAACTACATGCCTTACTTTCCTTATCCTGATCCTACAGACAGTCCCATGAGCATTCTGGAGGTGGAGAAGATAGGGTGGAGGGCAGTGCAATTCTGCAAAATCATTGCATCATAGGATCTGGTATGTACATGTTACAGTGGGCTAATAAGGAGATTTCAGACTTGCCTGAACTTCCACTAGCAAACACTCAGCTATTTAAGAAGGATTGATTTCCAATGGGAGACCTCAGAAAGCCCTAGCAATTTCACCTCTAACCCAAGCAGCAATGACCTCCAAGACTTAAGGAAGCAGATTAGGATTCAGCTGAGGTTTACCTAGTGTCCTTGCGCCCAGCAACAATTTTTGCCGCAGCTGGCCCTACAAAACTCATTTGTGCCATTTATCCAATTGAGAGGTACATTTCTTTAGCGTACGTATTCTCATATTGCTGCAAACAGTATTGGAAAAATGTCTTTTTTTTGTACCTATTTTATTAGTCTCTTTTCCTACAGAAACAAAGCTAAGAGATCACATGACCTGTAACTTTTGTTCATCCTCCTCTAATAATCCATTGTTTTATTTCTAAGAAATTGGTTGGAGGTCTGGATGTCTTCCAGATAATTACTCCCTGTAAGTGTTAATAAAAAAGAGAAAAAAGCCCAACAAAACACCTACAGGACTAGAGGGACATTGGAGTAGGAGTATTCACAGCTTTTTCCTTAACAACTTTTGATGTCAGTCTGCTAATTTTTACAGCTCACAATTCACTATCAAATGGTTATGCTGGAGCAGGTAATAGGTGTATGGCAGACAGAAGAGAAAATTTTAGTGTAAGTCAGTGTCCTGGTTCTGGCTGGGACAGAGTTAACTTTCTTCCCAGTAGCTTGGGGGGTGTGCTGTGTTTTGGGTTTGGTGTGAAAGGAGCGTTGATGGCCCATTGATGTTTTGGTTGTTGCTGGCTGGTGCTTGCACCGGGAGGGGGGAGCACAGCCGGGGTGGTGGACCCAGCTGGCCAATAGGGTGTTCTATACCATGTGACATCATGCTCAGTATAAAAACCAGGTGTGTGGGGGGGCTTGCCCCCCGTTCGTGACACGCGGTCGGCGAGCAGTTGCATTGTGCATTGCCTGCTTTGTGTATTCTGTTATTGTTGTTGTTCTCATTGTTATTATTACTGTTCTACTTCGTTTTATTTCAATTATTAAACTGTTTTTATCTCAACCCGGGAGCTTTCCTACTTGTGCCCTCCCGATTCTCTCCCCCATCCCACCAGAGGGGGGATTGAACGAGCGGCTGCGTGGGGTTTATTCGCTGGCTGGGGTTAAACCACGGCAGTCAGTTAAAAAGTCAATCAAAGAAACTAAAAGCCTGCAAAAAAAGGTCTCTCTTAGTATCAGGGTTCATTAGCCTACTGACTTTAAAAGGTATTATTTCTCTGGAGGAATACAGAGGCATAGAGGACTTAGAAGTAATCTGCACAAGGAAATGCAATAAGGACCAATTTGTTCAGCCCTCAAGCTGCTAAAATGCCTTCCATGTTTTGGTCTCTAGATAGCACCTGAAAATCTTCCTCCTTCATTCTGCACATTAGCATTGAGGGTCTTTCGTCTGAGTTTTTACTTAATAGTACAGTAGAGGTGTATCAATTGCAGATATTTTTGTCGACAAAAACACAGGTCATATTTCTCATTTGATAGCTGATGAATAGCAGTAATTATAATAGTATGAGGCACTGGAAGCCATTTCCTGTACATTCTAATATGGTCACGTGCTTATAAGTTAGAACCAATAATAAAAAATAGATCTCTCTTGTTTTATTAATAAAAAACAGTCCTTCCATTTATTATACATTAAAACTGTGCTGGAATATCTAGTTAGGGCAGGGACTGATTTGTTGCAGCCTGCTGCAGGAAATTTAATTGATGGAGAGCCTGTTTCTGAAAGCTGTGCAGAACCATGAACTTACCAAACTACTCCAAAGGTATGGGCATTTAATACCCTAAGACTGGGCCAGAGTTATTTCTCTGAATGAATGGCAACTAGGCTGAATATATCAGATTGAGTGTAATCTTATCAGCTTTGTATTTTCACTAGAAACAGCCTCAATAGCCTGCATTAGATCGATACTACTAAAATGATTTCTGTTTAAAAGTACACAACTCTACTTTGTCCTTAAAAGTCAGATCAGTCAATGGAAAGAGTAAAGTCAAATGAAAAAACGGTAAGGAATCTATCTTTGGAAAGCAACTCTGGAGTGTGCCTTTTATTTTTGAGCTATGCACTTAATGTGAAATTCTGTGACCATTTTAGCCTAGTTGGTCTACGATGAGAGAGAATAAGTGCTGTCATACTAATCCCTGTGAAAAACCTGGAGAAAATAATTTCTAAGTGTTGGTGTTGGACTTTTTGCATTGTACAAAGACAGGCAGATCTTCTATAAGATACATCTTTGCACGTATGGAATTTTTAATTACATGAATGTCTTTAATTTAAATACAGGCATTGGGCCTTAATCAGCTCTTGGGTATGTCCAGTAAAATCAGTTTGAGTTATGTCAGTGGTGAATTTAACTGTGAGCCAAGGAACAGCTGGGCTTACTCTTAAGGAACATTCAAACTGGGACATACAGAGAAAGGGTACGGAGAGAAGAAGCAGCAAATGCAAATTGTTTAGAAAATAGATACAAGTGGCAAAATAGTTTATAGTTCATACAGCTGTGGCTCATTGCAGCACATTTCGTCAGTGAGTATCTTATGGTAGTGATTATAAGGAGAGGCAGGATGGGAATATTTGTTGCTGTCCTATTTACATTGCCTGATGTCTAAGTGTCCTGGCTCCTAAGTCATTGTCTAGCCCCACTCCGAACTTCCTTCCTCCTGTGCAGTGTGTCAGAGGGACCAAAACCCTCTTGTTCCAGTTCAGCTTCCCTAGTCAGTCCAGTTTACCAGAAATCGTGATTACAAGGGGACCCCAGCAACCCCTTATTACTTCCTAAAGCTACACAGGAAATGTGTATTGCAACCTGTTTATCTCCCTTGCATTGGGAGAGCTGGAGACAAAATGTCACCTTCAAGTTTATCCTAGTAGAGCAGTAAAACAGAAAACGAGTTATTAAATGCTTGCTGATAGTCAAATAGTAGCTATAGTAAAATCTGATGAAAAAATGATAAATTTTTGGCATTTTAAAAAACCCCCGAGTTTCTCAGATGTAGTATCCAGCAGCAGTTTGGATCCTAGAAGGGGAAGTTCACCATCTTAAAGAGGTGGTTTCAGAATCCTTCATTCACATTTGATATACATTTTCAAAACTTTTTCTTCTATCTATAAATGCAGGAAAATGTATGTAAAAAGAAGCAGTCTAGAATACAAAATGATGGCACGAGATTCTGAACTCTGCCAAAAATAGCTTGTTCCAGTGTACATTATTGGCATTTAAGTGCATCTTATCCTACTGATTTAGAATGGAGATAAAAAATTTGGTTTTACCATATCTTTCGCATTGATTTATGTAACTTTTTTCATGGGTTAGTTTGAGAGGGTCTTTTCTCCATTACAGCAGTCTCCTATAATTCATTTAGCAGTAAAAGAAAAATTACAGTGACAGAGAAAATCAGTAAGATATAATGTTTAGATCTGACTCATTGCCAGCTGTGAGTGTCCTGATCAAATGCTTTAAATTTAATATTTAATGAATAATGGCTAAAAAAAGAAACTAAATGACCTGAAAAAGGAGCAAATGAAAACCACTCAGGAGACCTTGCATGTTAGAAGAAAAAATGGAGTAGAGATTACTTTAAGAGTCTCACTTTTTTTCACTTCCTGAGTTGCTTGAAACTTGGATACATGATCTCTTCATCATGACACCAAGCACAGCACCTGCCCGCAAACTTAAGGGCTGGCATTGCTAACCCTGGAGTTAGCAGGCTAGCCTGCCTCTATTCTCAAAAAAGGTATAAAAAAGACATCCTTTTTAATTTCAATATGACACCCCCTGAAAAAAATTTTAAAAGCTCCACCATCATTGGGGTTTCTTTCATCATGCAAAAGTGGTGAATGAGTCATTTCACCACATTCTCATTCTGAGTATTAAAGAAATTAAACTTGTCACTTTAACTCATTTCAGGATTTATTTGTGTTATAGCAACCTGACATTGCCAGCCTTTTGGCCTAACAACTTTGTCTTTTAGTATTTTGGAATTCTGTACCTTTCCACTAACGTTTTTTCTTCACTGAAATGCAGTGTTCCCTTGTGTTAGTGATATTTCCCTATGTGTTATGTGACAGTTCCAACCTTTCAAGGACTTTGACCGTGGTACAGTTTCCACTGGAGTTATATTTCAAGGGAGGAAATCCTTCACCATCCTATGGAATTTTGCTTGTACTTCCATCCACATAACTTGAGCATACCTAATACCACGACTTTATATTTCAGTCTTGAGATGGCACTGGTATATAATAACTTGACATTGTTGACCTGAATGGATTCTGTTTTCATTTTGGTTCATCATGAGCTGATGTAGGTTAAGTGGTTCCACAGTGTGTCAGAATTAGATATAGCCCAGTAGGATAATTCACAGCACCACAAATAGGCACATTTATTCTGTATCAATTTGATAGAGAAGTTAAGTTCCTTAGAAAGGTAATCCACAAAATCTGTATGTGATGATGGACAGCCATTCAGAGCAGGTAGAAAATATAGTGGTGACTGAGAACTGCAGAATCTCCCAACAGCTTTGATGACTAACTCGGGACTTGAACTTTAAGCTCTGGATCACTTGGAAGCCAAGATGGGTAGGCACCTAACTGAGCAATGCTTACTCTTTTTAAAACCAGAGAAGTAGCCTTAGGGCTCTTATTTTGTAAAAAACCTGTGCAATTAAAAGCTGGAAATTAAGATTCACTTCCAATATCAGCCAGAAATGATTCAGATGCATCCTGTTACTTTCCGGAGGACTTTTTGAACTTCCAGACAGGGTGTATCATCCCTGCTACTAAAAATCTAAGTTGTTGTGCAGTCAGGACTGTAGAGGGGATATCTGGCTGGTGTCTATAACATATCAGCCCCCTCCACAATGAAGTTCAGACTTTAAGTCTCCAGATAAGAGCATCTATAAAGATGTATAGGGAATTTTTAGGCCAAACAAGAGTCAGAGCTGGAAAATTTTAGCAGCTGATGAGGCTGAGTGCTGACATCAAAGTGTGGGCTTTCAACTCTTCTTTCTTCTTGTTTTTCAGATATAAGACATCTTGTAGAAGCAATGTGAATTCTACTGGCAATACAAATATTAACCTACTCAGAGAATTCAAAGGTTTCAGAAATTAGCAGGCTCTGACAGGTCTCTTGCAATTAAGATCTTGCAGCTCCAAGTGCAGCTACTTGGGAGGGTGCTTCCACGGCTGCCCATCCAGGCTATCTGTGGGACACTACCTGTTCTGAAGAAGATGCAACAGAAAGCAGTGTACTGCTCCTCAGCTGCACCATTCACAACTCAGAGTTCACTAAAACAGGCAATAAACATCTGCCAGTTTATCACTCACTGTGCTTTGCAGTTCAATCCTTACACAGCTCCTTGCATTTCTGACAAGAAAAAGGGCAAGAACTTTTAGACTAAGACAATGAAAAAGTTTGTATAGCACCACCTTTTAGGAACCAGAGAAGGACTTTGTGATCTCAGATTTACAGAATGAAACTTGGTGTTAAGGTTACTTCTGTAGATGTCACAGTTCCTATTTAAATGCCTGAAGTATTCATCTGCTTGATATAAAGAAAGTGACCTAGGTCCTTCTCTGTCCTGTACAAATGATGCAACAAGTCATAACAGAGGAAGACTCAAAGATTTGATGCCACACATAGAACTTGTCTGGACCTCATGTTACATTGAAATTGTAAATGAACAAAGTTGGAGGCTACAGCTCATTATGATGTTACCTCCACTTTGATGTGAGAGCGCTCATTTTCCGTTACAACTGTTTTGTTGTTCTGTTTACAAATGAAAACAGTTGGAAGTCAGAAAAAATGCTGCTTAGCTGATAAGCCACTCTGTCAGTGGTCTGACAGGATAGTAAAGTACTTGTCTGTCCTTGACTTCTCAGTACAATGATAACCTCCCTTTGCTTCAGTTTCCTCAATGAGTGTTACATAGAGCTCTGATACCTGTCACCCGAAGTCAGAATTTAGATAACTATAACGTGGTGTGTGAAATTGCAGTCAGGACTATAACATAGAAAATTTCTAAATAATGCAGACAGAGCCTATAGGAACAGCACAGTATGCAGCAATATAAATTTGCCAGACTCTGTAAAGCTAGACACCCTTCTAAATATTTTACCCTCTTGATGTATTTTTGCAGCTAGTTATTCTATAGAAGTAACCAAATATGTACTATTTCATAAATATTTGAAAATGCACAGAATATACTTTAATAATAAAATTTCACACTGGTACACATGAATCTTTAGAGTTCTCCTCTGTCACAATACCACAGCATTATTATGAAAATACATTGACTTGATGGTGTTCTCATTGGCTTGCATACATTTTTAGTTAAGGAAAACAGAAAACTGCTGAGGTTAAATTTTATTTAAATTTTCAGTATAGGCATGGGAAATTATAATACCAGGTGCTTCTTCTCAGCTGGATTTATTTCATTAACATGCCCAGTGCATGAAGGAAATACTTAACAATATTAGCTGCAACAGGACAGTACCCAGAAATGTCATAGAACAGCAGGACAGAGCCATCCTACTGGTCTTAGGAAGATGACTTTTAGTTAGCAGCCGCCAAGGAGAGGAAACTGCTTTGGCACTAGTGCAATAATATTTAGCCATTCACTTGCCGTATGAACATGCCTATGAGTGTAGCTGACCAAACCCCAAAACCACAGCACTATTCATTGATAAACTTTGCAAGAGCCAGATCTGAAAGCTATAGACCCAGTGAATTAATCAAGTGTTCCATGATCTAGTAGTACACAAATAGAGGAAGCACTGCTGGAACATTCATTCTTTCCCTGGTTGTTTATTCTGTTCAGATGACAGAAAAATCATATGCCCCAGTGACTTGTGAGAAGGAGAGTTAGAAGCACAACTGCAAAAACAAATCAGATTTTTTACTAGCCATGAAGCTGATTGAAACAACAGAAAAGTAAACCAAGAACACTTTTTTACATTTTTAATGCTTTTTCAAGATGATGTAGAGCATACTGTCTAAAAATTTAAATTAACAAACAATAAAAAAAGACACTTCAAGTCACACAATACCTACAGTACATACAAAAAAATAACCACCAAATATCTTTCTGTGTGAATTAGACCCAGTAGCCACTAAGTATATATTACTTTATTCTGAGCCTTTGTTTGAACATTTCACCTGGGAAAACTTTAATTCTATTAGATAAACTGACCTGATGCAATTACAAGTGTGCAACCTTTATACCAAACTATTAGCTTTTGTATTAGAAACCAAATAGTTTTGCCCTTTATCATCTGCTAAGTAAAACTGGAAGCATGGCTCTTGACTGTTCAGGGCAAGGTTGGGAAGGCAGAGGAGCATTATATTGTCAAGTAATTTTAATTTAAATAAATGTGGCAATATTTTATATGGTAAAGGGCACAGACTGAGTGAACTCTGTGAAGAAAAGTGAACCCGGTCAAATTCCAGTAATTTCAAAAATCTAACTCAGGATAAAAACCTTCCCAAGTACTGCTCAGATGCATTACATCTAAGCAAAACATTACTAAACTTTCAGGATTCTTTTCTTTCCCTCTCTTCCTCTACTTCTTTGCCTAGCCATTGCCAAGTGAGAAAGTCTTTGTTTTAGGTTGTTAAAAAAAAAGTTGAATAAAACAGGGTCAAACATATATGACATTACCTTTACTATATATATTCAGTATATGACATGGATTTTGGACAACAAAATTAAATTAAGTTTACCTTCACCTAATTTCTACATGCTAATATGCTTGATCAAATACTGTCTTGAGATGGATAATTTCTTTTCTAAAAGTGATTTTAACTAAAAAAATAAGAAAATTTTTCTAGTAACTTGTGTTCACTGCTTCAAATTGTGAGGTAACATATGGTGTGATAAATTACGGTAATAATCAGTTGGCATCTTAAAGTGAACGTTCTTATGAACAATAATATGTGCTCTCACCTACCTACATATAAGGTAAATTCTGAATATATGATAAGATTCCACAAAGATTCTGCAATTAATATGGAACTTTGATATTGCAGAGTTAAAGAGATGGCTCAGCTTTTAAGATATCCATTAAGGAACTTCTGGAACTAAGATTAGGTTACCATGTTAACAAATCCTGACATGAATACATGTCCCCACATATTCACAAGAGAGACCTTTCTTTTTTCTTAAAGCAAATGATACATGTATAAAAATCCAAATCTCAGTACAGTCCACAAAAAAACATATGCTAATAAAATATAGCTTACTAAACACAACCTCAAAACTGTCAGATGGAAATGAACCTGTTTTTCTTTTATATGGAATTGAAAACCTGGGTGATTTGCTAGCGTGATTCTATACTATAAATTACCTAAATGATTAATATTACTTTCCAGAAAACTAACTGCTCTCTTTCTGTATTTAAACCTTGTCTATTAAAGAAACACAAAATGTGAAATATACCATATAATTTACTTTTAAGAGTCAGCTTCAGAATATTTGAGTAGATGGATAAATACAGGAAACGTAAGTAGAGAGTTAAAAGTACTGAGCATAAATATATCATACAAATATTTTCCACATTCTCATAATTATTATTATCCATGTTTTAATTGTAAGAATGGTTTCATATCTAGTATTTTCTCTGGAGGTTTATCAATTTTGCGGCATAATGTTATTAAGAAGGTCAGCAGAGTTTCTTCGGATTAAATAACCTGATTTATGAAGAAAAAAATTGTTGGCACAATATTTTCACCCTTCAGAGATTAACCGATGTGAACTTGTTAATCTTCTGGGAAATGCTTCTTCAGCAGAGGAGATTGCATTATCTATAATAGGTTTGGATTAAGTAATTATTCAATTATCTAAGTATTTAATTGTTTAATTATTAGAATATGTGTCCTCTTTTACAAATCTCTTTATAACCTTATCATTTTGTGCAAATTATTTTCAAATTCAGCGGGTATTCTTTTGGCTAGAAGACAACATCTACTTTTATTTTTCAGCAGGTGACACTAATTCTCCTTTATAGTCAATGGGAGCAGTTTGGAATAAATCTGACCAAAGGTCAAATGTACTGCCTCTTATTACCCTTTATTGTACCTATTTTTCTTCATTAACTACAAAAAGGGCCTAATATTATCTGCTCACCTTAGATCATTGAATATATGTGAGAGGAATCCCATTCCTGGAATCCTGCAGAGGTACTGAAAGACTGTATTGAGAACCAGTATGCTTTTGTTGGGTACATGCCCAGAGGTAGGAATGGCAATTAACAGAAGGCTGAGGAAACAAAAAAGGTGAGCAATAACTGCTTCCAAGTTAAGTATTGAACAAACTTCCCAATCTCCACGTGCAGCCTACTTTCTCAACTTTAAGCAATTTAAATGAATGTTTTCTTGTATGACCAGGTCATTAACAGAAGTCACAGTTATGATGACTCCATGGTACAGACTGGAACCTTATGGCTGTATTAAAGATAATGGAGTTAAATTTATTTATGTTACCTCAAGATCGCACCCTTGATTCTTTTTTAGGTAAATGGGACATGCAATTAAATGATATATATTCACCACCTCCCCCAATATCGTGATAACTGATTATGGTGAGAACAACTCAAGCAGGCATGACAGAGCAATGTTAGAGAAGAGACTCCAAGAATGCCACAGCTATTATTCACATTATTAGGCAGTTAAAATTAACATCTCAGATCCAGAATTGAATCACCCATCCTCAAAATTTGTAAAAAACTAAACAGTCACTGCAGACTGTTTTTTCTTATTTAGAACGACTTTGATAGTGCTTGTTAGTAGGAAGTATGGTGTCAATAAATATTGTCATAAGTGGAAAAATATACGGATTTTTCTATTTTTTAATTTAGGGTGAATTTACTGCTCTTCATTACTTGGAATGCAACAAACCCACAAAGGTGTGATGTGTTTGTGATGAATTTTGCATTTTACTGAAAGGACTCTCTCTTTCTTCCCCTTGTAATGTTTTTGAGTATTAATAGTAGGAACAACAACAACATTGCTAACACAGTCAAATTCTTTAGAAAGTAAAAAAGTGTATTTGACTAAATAGATTTGATAAGGAGGGGAGAAAAATTAAAGTTATTCCAGCATATAATGTATTAAAGGGAGACCAAACTGAAATAGAACTTGCTGAAATATACGCATGCATTCATATACAGCTGTGAACTCTTTAACAAGTGGTACTTCAGCTGCTGGCAGAAAATGCAGTAACGTGAGGCTTGATCACAACAATATTCTCTGAATTATTATTGCTGCCATTCACAGAGATAGATTTTCCATTGACTGCTCTCATTTTCAGTCCCCATATCTCATCTTAATTTGAGTAGCTGCCTGATGGAAGTCGTGTAAACTGTAAAATTAGCCTTTTCCATCACAGTGTTTGGGTGAAAGAGGGATTGCTTCTGTTTAGCGTCAGATGTCTAGAGTCTAGACAGGACAAACGCTTTGTAACAATACTAATATTACAAATTCATTATTCTTAGAGAATTACCATAACTCTTTATGATAGAAGAACCTTTTGTGTGTGTGTGTGTGAAGGATATGTGATAAACTGTGAAGGAAGGCTGCCTGAAGAGATGAGGCTGGAAGGAGGTTATTCACAGTGATAACCAAAATCAACTGTCTTAAGTGCGCAAGCTCCCAGTGTGATAGGTGTTCTAGAGAGACTTGTCTGGAAGACACTGAAGTCTCCTAATTTAGACAGTAGTTAGACTTCTAGTAGTTAGTCTCTGAACAGTCCCCTGAAGATGTGGATTCATTTCACCTAAGTTTAAGTATTTAACTAAGGTTCCTAAGTTAGTAAGAGCAAAGGGTTGGATCTGGTCTAAACTAGATCTTTGAACAACTGAACTGGATTATCCAGGTAGCCAGAACTAATAAACCCCATCTTCCTTACAGGCAGGGAGATAAATAAGGAATTTCAGAATACAAATCAACTGACCTAGGAAGACAAGCACTTCAGAAAGTGCCTACTTTCTCTATTGACTATATAGAGAGTCTAGATGGTCAGATGACTTCATCTGGTCAGGAATATCACTCCCTCTAAAACTGAACCATTATTATTAAACAGACTGATTTGGAAATTAATACTGCCTGGAATAGAGACAGTGCAGAACTAGCAAATGCAGGTACCAAGCTTGATCAATCCAGGTCCTTCCCATTTATCATGGTGCAAAAGGAAATGGAAAACAGTGGCTGCAAATTCCGTAGCCCTGGTCAGAAGACCATCTCTCGAGAAAGCATATTAATGACTAATGCTGAGGGTGAGCTATTGATGAGCAGATACTGAGTGCTGTGTGCTTGTGGACTAAATCATTGCCCGCTTTTTAAATTATGACTTCAGAATGCCGTGCATGACGTATAGTCTGCATTACTGCTTGACGACTCAGCCTACTTTGTGTTGTGGTTTTTATCTGTTTCAGGCCTTAACTGAGAATAACAGACATGAGTTCCTGAAGTCAAAATAATTAAAGTATTTACAAAAAAATCTGACACAACCAGAAATGCTTCTTACAGTGGATTGCCGTTACACAAGTCCCTAGGGTGAGTGAATATTCCACTAATGGGAATGTAACAGTAATGAATCACTGGAATCTATGTCTTTGTCACAGAACAAAGATGAATCAGCTGAAATACTATTTAGAAGATTTTAAGTCTAGAGTGATGGTTATCATTAGCAAAGTTAAAGGTTCCACTGACTGATTTGTATACTGTAACTCTCAAACCTCGCAAAACTGCTTACAATTGAGTTCTCTGCGGTCCAGTTAATAATTCTGACTATCTCACTATCTTGTTGACAGCTTCTTGCTGAAGGTCATATTCTGATGAAGTGGATCATTTTAAATACTTCTTTTGCCTTTTGAAACTTAATCTAAAATACTTCTGGGGAAAAAAGAAAGATGCTCCAATGCTCACTTTTCTTGATATATGCGTTTGAGAAATTATATATAAAAAGTAATGATATTTCCTCACTGAATAGTTGCCCCAGGTATCTGACAATATGAGGGAAATAGCTGCATGAATCTGGGCCAGGTGATCTTCACTGGACTTGACAGAAAACTGCATCACTGTGTCCTTGCAGATTTTGTCATCCCTTCTGTTTGACTACTGCCACATCCTATGTTTTTTGATCCAAGAAAACACACAGTGTTTTCTTATCCTTTTGTGTCATTTGTAAGAAGAAACAGTTCCCTATTTTCCTTTAGGGAACAATGGAAAGACACTGGAGAATTATGAGTCCACCAATGATTTAATACCTACACTTGCTGTAAAATTTGAATAAAAATGAAACCTGAGCTCTAACTTACATTTCCAGCCAGATATACTAGTACAGGTTTATCATGGGTTCACCTTCACTGACTGGCAGATGTCCACCCAGCTGCCCTCTCACTCCCCCTCTTCAGCAGAGCAGGGGAAGAAAATAAAATATAAAAGCTCGTGGCTAGAGATAAGGACAGGGAGATCGCTCACCAATCACCATCACTGGCAAAACAGACTTGACTTGGGGAAAATTAATTTAATTTATTGAAAAAAAAAAAAAAAGGAGTAGGATAGTAATGAACAAAAACTAAACCACCTTTTCTTCACCCCCTTCTTGCAAGGCTCAACTTCACTCCTTCATTCCTAATGCTTCTACCTTCCACAGGCTGCAGTTCTTCAAGCACTGCCCCGGCGTGGATCCTGTCCATGGAGTACACTCCTTCAGGAACAGACTGCTCCAGTGTGGGTCCCCCACAGGCTGAAGTTCCTGCCAGAAAACCTGCTCCTGCATGGGCTTCTCTCCACGGGCGCAGTTCCTCTCAGGAGCCTGCTCCAGCGTGGGCTCTCCACGGGCTGCAGCTTCCTTCAGGGCACTTCCACCTGCTCCAGCATGGGGTCCTCCAGGGGCTGCATTGCAGATATCTGCTCTACCGTGGTCGTCCATGAGCTGCAGGGGGACAACCAGCTTCCCTATGGTCTTCTCCAGTAGCTGCAGGGGAATCTCTGCTCTGGAGCTCTGGAGGTGCCTGGAGCACCTCCTCTCCCTCCTTGGTGTGTGCCAGGCTGTTTCTCTCACACTTTCCTCACTCCTCTCTCTCACAGTGCAGTGTTTTTGCCCTTTCTTAAATACATTTTCCCAGATGCGCCACCATCTTGGCCGAGGGGCTCAGCTGTGCCCTGTGGTGTGTCCGTTGGAGTCGGCTGGAATCGGCTATGTCTGACACAGGGCAGCCCTGGCCTCTCCTCATAGAGAACAACCCCTGAAGCCCCCTCACTTCCAAAACCTTGCCAGGGACACCCAATATAATGTTTAAAGCAAATACAAATGGGGATAACAGTCTCGCATGTGAATGGTAGGGAGGTTTGGCCTAAAACTTAGCAAAGATCTTGAGGTAATAGTATCACAAAGGCATATCCTGAGAGGCAAATCTAGTCCTCAATAACCAGCATCATTCTGACTGACACATAGCCCTTGCTTTTTCCCTCTCCATGTGTACAAGGACAAGTCCGTTCAGCTCCAGCTTTTGTGTTATACAGCTTATCCTGCTGCACCTGTTTCTGTACCATACAATCGTAAGTCTTGTTTTAGATTCTACAAATTCAGCAGCTGGAACCACTGTATCTTTAGATCTTTACTATTATCCCTCAAAACTGATCTGAACATCAAATCTGCTTGTAGGGATAGGATGGAATACAGCCAAGAACTTCGTAAAAATGGGTAAGACCTAACATTTCAAAACAAAGGAGTTGCCAGCTTTGAGGGAATCAGAAAATCATGGTTAGTAGGACTATACAGAGTTCCTTATAATCTCAGTATTAACTTTGCTATGATGTCAGTTGTGCTATATATCTTTTCACTGTCTAATAACAGAAGATATCATTAAAGCTTCTTACAGGGTTCATATACTGGGGATGGAGGTGTGTGTTATCACACCTAAGTAGTTTTGTTTCAGTATACTGGATCCAGTGTATTTTCTTTAGAGTCCAGATAAAAATCACTGAGAAGGTATCTGACAAGTTAGGTAAAGCACTATATGATTTACCTTTTAGAATTTTGTTTATTGCTCTCTTGGTCTACTGAATCTTTCAGAAAAGCAAAATTTGTTACTTTAAATGTCATTTAAAACTTGCAAAGAAGACAGTGACTTTGAATACTGAGTATGGAAAAGAGATGTGTGTTCTTTTCACCTACTTTCTTTCTTTTAAGGCATTGCTACTTAAATATTTACAGAGAATAGTTTTAAAGTTAAATGAAAAAAAATGAACTGATGTCAACTAAACCATCAAAATATTTAGGGCTCTGGAGACAGATGGGATGAATGCATTGCTCTGAGAGACAGCAGGCCTGGATTTAATGGAGGATGCAAAAAAAAGTAAATGAATTAGAAAAGAGAATTTATGAACCATGAATTTAAGTCTTGAAAAACTTAGATCAAAAGCTTTTGAAGGGACATTTATTTTTAAATTTTCTAACCTTACATCGGAGTTAGATGTAATTTAAAGGATACAGTGAAGTTTCAGATTTAAATTTAAGCAAAAATTTTTTTAAAATGTGAATGCCAGTAAAAACTGCGTATATTTGACCTGTGCCCTAGATTGTGTGGGCATCCACAGATGCAAATACTCTCACTCAGAGGACTTGCTCTGGGAAATTGTTGTTGATTCCAAGCTCTCAAAGAGTACCTGGTGGGAGGTGGGAAGGGTGGGGTTTTGTGCACCTCCTCCCCTCTGAATAAGTGTATCATAACATTTCCCATGCTTATGTTTGCTGGAGTTCTGGTAGAGATTATACTTCCTGAGCTGAAAAATCACTGTATATTTTGTAGTAGTTTTTTAAGTAGGTAGCATACTTTTAAGTACGCTTATACTGTATATTGAACCTGATTAAAGTTGGAATCATGCATTAATTTGTTTTCTTGCCCTGAAGCATCCACTGTATCTCAAAGGTGAGAGGCAAATCACCCTTCCCCATAAAAGTTTTTGTTTGAATAGATGTCATTTTAAACTTAAGAGGTAGATTAACAAGTCATTCCTGAAATATTTAAGCCCTTAGATTCTGTCTCCCTGCTGAGTCTGGAGGCCCTGTTATTTGGAGCCAGTTTACTTTTAGTCATCAAGTGCTCTTCTCTGCTATGTTCCCTGGAGCCGTAAACCAGATTATTCCCAGGAAGATACTCAGACAACTGCAGATAATAATTACCTGTTTATGTCAGAGACTGGAAATTATTTTCCCACTACCATTCCATGGAGGGAGGTTCTGCTATCACTTGAATGATAATTTTTATTTGCCATTGCTCAAACCTTCTCTAGCCCTATCTGCTGCCAAGCTGCAGTCTTGAGGCAGAATGTGATAAGTGTGCCCTTTCAGTGGATACCAATGACTGGAGATGGGAGAGCAACTAGTTCATATATTCACCAGCCATCGCAAAATGTCTCAGCTTTCAGGTGTTCTCCCCAGCATCTTCCACTACTGATTTAAGACAGAGTTTACTTGTCTAATGTGGCTACTGGCTCCTCCTTCCCCACTTCCACTCCCAAATGCATAGATAGAAAGCTAAGACCCTTCTCACAGGATGGCCT
Organism: Calonectris borealis; assembly: GCF_964195595.1. Classification (NCBI taxonomy): domain Eukaryota; kingdom Metazoa; phylum Chordata; class Aves; order Procellariiformes; family Procellariidae; genus Calonectris; species Calonectris borealis. Next base: position 27,077,315 of record NC_134312.1, read on the forward strand.
CATCTTACTTCTATGTCTGACCTAAGAAAAATTTCTTGCTTGTTTATTGTGATTAGATTTTTTTATATCATGTGGCACTCTGAGGGGATTATGTTCCTTTTCCACTTCCTACCTGAGGTTCTTTGATTAAATTTTCCATTCTATATCTTAATTAACACATTCTAGGTTTTAGTCTGCATGTCTCTGTTACAGACTTTTGAGGTTATAATGGTAAAAATTTATACGTACAATGCGAAATAATAAATGCACAGTTTTCTTATTTGATTTGTGACTAGTTTTCTATTGAAAGTATCGACACATAACATGACATCATGAACGTTTACACTGTTAATCGCTAAATGGCATCACATTCCTTTTTGTACATACTCTTAGTTTTACAGGTTGTAATGGTTAGTTATTGGCTACCTTGGCAGTGTAAAGAAGGATTTCCAAAGCATGAATAAAAAGTGTTGTATATTGCATTTATAAAAGCAAATGAAACAAGTATTGCAGCCATTTGAGGCTGAATACCTATGGCCTCTGTTGCCCTAGTACAGATAGAACAGGAAATGTTTGATTTTTCTTCTACCCACCTTATATCTAAAGCAATAAAGCAGAGCTTAATAATTTCATTTAGTTAGCCAGTTCTTCTCCTTCATGCAGATTTCCTTTATCTTGCTACAAGTCTCTGTCTTAAGTTAATGTCTCATGTTGCTTCTTGCTTCATTAATTGTCTGTATCAGTTATCATTATCCCATTTCTCACCAGTAGACCCCTTAGTGAGTGTTGCAGATCTACAGTAATGTAAATTATAACAGTATGTGACCCTATAAAACCCCCGCTGACTATTAAGATCAGATATCACAACAGTTAGAAGAGGAAGAAGTGCCTTCTAGGGTCGGTTGCCACCTTGAGGACTCTGGCGATGTAACAGTGTACCAGTGTACTGGACATCACACCAAAATGTCCCAAAGGAGACAAAACCCAGATGACAAACCCAGACTTAGCACAGCATAAACATAGCATGTACAAGTTACTTCTTTCAACTACTGAGGAGAAAGAACATGCATATTACACGAAGTTTAAGGGACGTTATAGGACAGAGTGCAAATCAGCTGACTTTCAATTTAGTGATTTAGTGAAGGAGACAGTCCTTCCTGTTAATTTGGCAATGTGTATTGTAGAATGTAAGAGGGAAAAGATTTATATTTCAATAATAAAATGTTTCACTTTATTACAGATCATTAAGAACCTTTTTTTCACTGATGACTAAGGACTACATTCAACCAGAAGTGGGTTTATTGAGAGATTCTTCATACTGGATTATCTCACTCCTTTTTGTTTGGAGTATTTTCTTGAATACAAGAGATTAAATTCAGATTTCTGTATCAGATCAGGCAAGGGAGTTGAACCTAGATTCTCACTTAGCTAATGTATACCTTAACAACTGAGGCACATATTTTTCAGTAATAGTTCTTTGTTTCTGGCATGATATATTGCAAGGGATGCAGGAGAGTCCAAAATATGGAAAAGTATTTCATTTCTAATTAACTGAAATGTTTACACAACTCCCACCATTTTTCCTGATGTAATATATTTCTGAAAAATGTTAGTGTCATGTTGGCCGGAATCAGTCTTTCCTGCAGTTTTTTAATTTTTTTGCCAAATCAAAGATATAAATTACACAGCTCTGCTATTAGATCCCCTGCAATATGTTGCCTAATATAACTTACTGTGATTTCTTTTCAATTTGTTTTTCTATTGGGGGGATTTTTTTGTAAGTCTGGGACTGAAGACAATAGCATAAGGATGACGTTTTCCATCACAGCTTAGAAAATTAGACAAAACTCATGTCAGCTTTCTGTCTGCATCATATTAAATGCAGTCATTGGAACTATGCTTTTGCAGCTTTGACAGTTAACCATGAAAAGTAATATATAGCTTTACTAAGAAAAAGGGAAACATTAAATTGTCCAACTGATTAAAAAGGAACCACAATTCATGCAATTAGTGAAGAGAAAAACAATCCGCTAAGGTGAAGTGATAGGCACAAGCAGTGAGGAAATAATGACCTCTAATTAGACACTAGAGTGTTTGTTGAATAAATTATGACAACTCTGGTCTTTGATCATTCCTAGCCAGCCTTACAAGCAAAATATGCAAGCAATAACAAAAAAAATTAATATTGTATGTAAATATCATAAGTTATTCTTGAGGAGGAAAACATATTTTTTTGTGTTCATTTTAGTACATTTTTAAGCCCCCATTTCTTTGACTAATATCTTAAATTTCAGTCAATTTCTTTGTAGCTTAACTGTGGTATATATCTTCTACTGGCTTATGAGCATAGTTCTCAGCTTTAACAGCCTTTCTTACTACTCTTCAACATCTTTCAGTTAGTCCTGTCACCTAAACGGCACCAATTTTGCTTCTCCTTGCTAATACATATATCTTAATATTTTCCAGGTCGTTTTTTTCATAAATCCCCTTTCCAAAAACACTTACTATTATATTCAATCTCTTCACATCAAACAGCCTTAATTAACTTCTTTGCTATTATTAGTCTTTCTTGTCCCATGCCTAAAGATATCTTTTCATAACCTTTTGAACATGATAACATGATTTCATCTTCTGCCTTTTAGGGAGAAAGAAGATTCTCTGCCCAGTCAGGAAAGGATTATAATGGGTTCTTTGTGCAATTTCCACAAACACACACCCTTTTTTTAAAAAAAAAAATCTTCAGGGCATGTGACAAAGTTAATCTTTTTCTTTCTCTTAAGGTTTTGATGAAGATCTGAGTTGAAGAACAATTAATGATATGGATCTTGATGTTCAATAGAATAATGTGTTTATATATATAGGCAAGGACTTGTGAAAAGATGTAGATCATTACTATGAATAACCAGAAAAGTGGAAAGTAAAAAAAAACTGGGGATAGATGGAGATGTATTTATCAGTGTAGCTGAGGAGGAGAAAAAAATCAGATATAGAAGATGTTGTTCAGTATCGTATTTCAGTAGAAAGAGTTAAAAAGCATATATGCTCCATACAGCTGTTTCAGATCTGGTTTGTGAGCCAGAAAGTATGACTCTGTTTTCCAGTTGGACTTATAATGGATTTTAACTTTCTCTAGATCTTGTTTCAGTTTTTATCATGCCATAATGCAAATCCTTGGGTAACCTAAGTTTCCATAGAAGATCCCAGATTATTTACTGTATTTATAGATGACATGGATGTGGAAGCAGGCGAAGATGTGGCAAAATATTTTAGTTACTCAGAAGCAGTAGACCCTGACAAACCAGCAGCAACTTTAAAAGCATTAGGAAAATAAACTTCATTTGACTAATGAAAAGCAATGCAAGAATAAAAATGTACCTAAGATGAAAGGCAGACTATGCTACCTCTGTCTGCTGTGCATATACTTTTCTCAGAAGAGACCATATGGGCAACTTTTAGACAAGATACCGAGCCAAACAAATGAAAGATCTGATATAGCATGGGAATTCTTACAAACTGAGAGATGCAATAGAGTTCAAAGCTCTCAATATCACTTCTGTCCTTGCTGCCTTGCTGAGTGCAAATGCTTTCATGCATTCAGATGCATGCAATCAGCATTATCTTTCCTTTTCTAGTTCCAATTCCTTACAATATACATTGTCTGTCTTTTCATTTTCCAGATCCTTTTGTACTTCAATCCCTTAAGAAAATATTTCTCTCTTCTTATCATGATATTTCTGCTACTATAATTAGGTCTTTCTCTGCTTGCAAGCTCATTACTACATTTCCGGTTAACAGTATCATCTGTCGATATTTTTATTGATTCCATGATTGTCTTAATTTCTGTGACCTCACATTATCTTTCCCTTAAACTTTCTATCAACATTGATGTACACACACACACAAAAGAGTAATCCATGTAAAAACTGCAAAATCTATTTACTTGCATCCTCAGACATTTAGAATGCAGAAAGTGCATCAGGAGGAGAGAAAAAAATGACATTGAGACATTCTGAGGGTAAAGAGATACACATGCAAAGCAAAGTATAATCAGATAAGAGTACATGGACATATACAAAACTAGAAAGAGACAGACAAGGAGGCAGCAGAATGATAACCACATATTCAGTAACAATTACTTTGAGGTTATGACATGTACACTGTAGTGTCTGCAGTTAGCATTCTCTATTGGAAAATATTTAAATATACTATTCACTGCATAAGATAAGAGTTTAAGGGGATCAGGAAATCAGATTACTCCATATTTATGATGTGACTGGAATACTCATTGTTTCTTTATAGTGAATTTCTGTTTATATATAAGGTTAGATGCTGACCATTAGATTTCTAACTGTGTACCCTTCTTATTTCTGTTAGTTCCTATAAAATATATAAGATTTATTTGGCTACAAAAATAGCACTGGAAGCTGAGAGTTGAAAATCACTTTTTCAGTCTTCTGTCATATGGTAGATGGGCATAACTGTACAGTAACAAAATGGAAAAACATCTATTGGAAATCCACTTTATTTTTCCTGTACTTCAACTGAATTCTCAAGTCAGTCAACTACACGTAGTGCATCAAACTGCCTGCTAAAGACAGCCAAGAAATTTTTGACATGACATTTTTCCACTGGAAAATGTAGATTTCTTTATGTCAACATGTCGTGGTTTAACCCGGCAGCAGCCAAATACCACACAGCCGCTCGCTCACCCCCCCCGCTGGGTGGGATGGGGGAGAGAATCAGAAGGGTAAAAGTGAGAAAACTCGTGGGTTGAGATAAAGACAGTTTAATAGGGAAAGCAAAAGCCGCACACGCAAGCAAAGCAAAACAAGGAATTCATTCACCACTTCCCATCGGCAGGCAGGTGTTCAGCCATCGCCAGGAAAGCAGGGCTCCATCATGCGTAACGGTTACTTGGGAAGACAAACGCCATCACTCCGAACGCCTCCCCTCCTTCTTCTTCACCCAACCTTATATGCTGAGCATGACGTCATATGGTATGGAATAGCCGATTGGCCAGCTGGGCCAGCCGTCCTGGCCACGCTCCCTCCCAGCCCCCTGCACATCCGGCAGGGCATGGGAAGATGAAAAGTCCTTGACTAGCATAAACAATACCTAGCAACAACCAAAACATCAGCGTGTCATCAACATTATTCTCATACTACATCCAAAACACAGCACTATACCAGTTAATAGGAAGAAAATCAACTCCATCCCAGCCAAAACCAGGACACAACACAAGCAGTTGTATCTGTCGCAAAGTTGCCTGCCTGTAGAGTTACAAGGCATTTTAGTAACTAAGGAGATTTGTCTTAAGCAAGTGTCCATTTCAAGGAGAAAGGGATCTGAGATTTTGGAGCTGTAAGGGCTTTCAGATTTCTTGTGCCTGTAACTCATTAGACTGGCAAACAGAGACCTGGGCAGTCAGGGCAATTCATCATGTTTATTTAAGGAAAAAAAGTTAAAATGGGCTGTAGCTTAATTTTTGGCAATAAAAGGTCCGAATGTCTCCTAATATTGAAGACATTTCAAAATAACAAATTTTCATTACAGTGCCTGAAGATGTTTAGTTATATCTGTAAATAGACAAAGAATTTCCCAAAAGTGGAAATTCCAGTTTTCATGCAGTCCTAGTTTCCCTCTTTCAGACTACAGTTTACCACTCAAATTAGCTACTTCACAATACTGGCACAGTGGAAAAGTGCAAGAAGTGAACAACTGCTTGCTGTATTAACAGTTTGTGTTCTCTTCCCCTAATCCCTGCTTTTATAGGAGATGGAATAGAAATCCCATATGGACAAACGTAGAATGAGGATCTTTTAAAATTATTATTATTTTCACAATGTGTATGACATAGGAATGAAAGTTAACTGGTTTTGATTACCAGTTCTATTTTGATTAGCCAGTATCTATTTACATGCTGAATAGGAAGTAGTTAATGGAGACATATTTGAGAATCCACATACAGTTTTTCTTTCCAAACTATGAGACTATGCAAGCATTTTAATTTTTTTAAGAATTATCTCATGAAATCAGTGAACTGAATGAAATGCCCCACCACATAAAGAATAACCCTAGAGTCACAGTAACTTTTGAGCGATCAGCTATTCTTATTGTAGAACTTAAAGTACAATATGGAAATTACAGACCCAAGGTGATAAAAAAAACAGCATTACACTTATTCATTGATCTGCCCTGTTACATTATGGTCAATTGCTTCAATAATTCCTCAAGTTAAGGACTCCAAAATACAGCTACTGTGGGTATTGCACTGACAGCAGAAGTCTTAGTTACCCTATGCCAGACTAGGCACAAGAAAAAGTGAATTTCTTTTGTGAGATTGTATTCACGTCTGCAACAAACACCCTGTATTTCTTTCTGATGTGTGTCTGTGTGTTTACAAATACCACTCCAAGTAATTGGTGCATCCTCAGGTACCTATAGAACAGTTTGAGAATGTCTCCCCAAAACTGACGTAGATAGGAATCTAAACAGATATCACACTTTGAAGAAGTTCAAAAAAGTGTCTCTCTTCAGAAATAGCATCATACTAACTTTAAACTTTCACTAATATCACTGATCACAAATGAGGATATTCTTTAAAAATTATTCCCACGCTATAGATCTTGCTTGTTTGAGTTTTCAAACTAAAATTTATTTATCAATACTCCAAGCTATCATTGAGCCAAGCACACTCATACTTTGAAGATTTACTTATAGCATTCTGGAAGCCTGTGTAACATACCGCTGTGTAAGTTTATCTCTAAGCACATCTATCTAAACTTATATATTAGCGTGGTGGACGTCAGATCATTTTTAGCTACGCAGACAATTGCATGGAACTAAAAAAAAAAACCAAACCTGGTTCAGCTGAGTAATGCAATAAGTTCTGAAGAATTTTCAGGTGAGATCAATGTAAACTAATTCACAGCTTTGGTCCAGGATAAAAATCTGCACAAAGTAGATACTAATGCAAGAGATCTTAATATTCTAGAGGAATGCTGAAAAGTACCTATAAACACAAAGTGTTTTGCCTGCAAATATATAATCACACATGTCTCTCATGTTCTTTAAAAAGAAAAAGAAACTTTGCAGTAAGAATACTGGCCAAGGCACAAAGGGATTTTTTAGGGATTAATGATATTATGGGTCCATTTGTTCCTTGGAGATGCATGGTATCTCAGTCCTCATCACTTAGGCAGGCAATGGTATCATCATATGTCACATATCTCCCAGGGGTTATTATGTATTTTCTTCCCCCATTCCACAGTGAAGGCAAGTAAGTGAAAAGAATTAATTTTGGTTGGATTTTCTAATAGTGTCCTTCTGAATAATGTTGTAACACATCATACAAAAGAAAACTAAAAGGAGAATGAACAATGCCAGATTCTGATTATGCTAACAATGGTCTCTTAAAGATTCTCACCACATAATTGAATGTGAGAGTCTCTCTACTGGCTAATCACAGCATTTATTTCAAATATGGGTACTTGATAGACGTGTCAATATTTGGTTTTTTAACTTGCTCTTGTCCTCGACCTTCTCCAGTATGAAACTGTTGCCTGTGTTGCACCTTCAGCCACAAGATGAACAAAGTTATGAATGAAGTATGATGGCACTGGAGCAGCTTGTATGAATATTCCTTTGCAAAATGAAAGGTGATCAATGCCTCACATCTTGATCAGCATCCCAGTATAAGACCACGCTGACCTCTCTAAGCCAAATTCAACTCTAGGTCACTCTGAATCTAAAATAATTCTATTAAATTCAGTAGAACTGAATTTCTCCATATAAATACCTGGTATAACTACAAGCAAAAATTTTACTGTATTTGATATATCTATCCTATATAGATCTATCTGCCTGGTCCTCCTGTTTATTACTTAATAGTTAACAGAAAGAAATACATTTTCAAGAAGTTTCGGTGTGTCAGACTTTTTAGGATATCTCCACAAGACAAATACCTTTATTGAGAAAGGTGCTTTCCATTTCAAAGGTACTACAGCCTCTCACTTTTGTGTGCTATAGAGAGTATCTAATGGCTTCCAGTGGGAAACAATATTCATTCCACTTTAAATGAAAAGCGCCTTTGGTATTTGAATGTATTTATGAAACTGTGAATATAGAGTTGTGCTTACTATTTCACAGTAACCCACTAAAGGATTATACTGAAGCACAAGATAAGTACAAGTGCTTGAAGTAATCTGGGCACATGAAATAAAAACAGCCAGAGGAAAATGAAAATACTAAGTAGCTCCAGTTCTTTTTCTCCCTTACAATTTTGATTAACTGCACAGTTTGACTAACAAATCACCTTCTCTCAATTTTAGTAAGAAATGTTTTGATCGAAAAATAAAACATAAAACTTGATACATTTTTTTTTATTATTTTTTGAGCACTGAAAGATGGTAGCTATATTTATTCTTTTTGGTAGCTTTACTTATTCTCATATTCATAAAAAAAACACTGAATAATTTGAAAACAAACCAGCTAGCTATAAGAAAAACATCCAGGCGGAATTTTGCATTCTTCTATTATATTTCCTCTTGGAAACCTTACAAATTAAGAGTTTTGTCCCTTTCCTGTTAACAAGTTATTTGAAGACAGGCTTAACTTCTTATTTATGTACTGATTTTAAGTTGTGCTTTCTCAAGAGTTTTACAGACACTCTAGATACATGTGTGAATTTCTCACTGGATATTTGTTGTAGCAATTATAGAATGGAAGTATTGATGTAACTGATCATCTGGGTTGTACAGTACTGGATTACTGTGTTTCTTGGATTACAGGAGTAATAATTGTTTAAGAGAGTTCCAAAAGAAGAAATTGTCAAGAGCATATGTTTAGATTCAAGCAACAGTTCAAACCATTCACATATTTATAGGACCGTAGTCTTCTGCAAACATTCTTTGAAACAAGAGTAGTCTTTATCTTAAGAACCGGATATCACGGACTGAATGATATTGCTGGAAAAGATATTTTCACATGTGAAGTCAGCAGAGCAGTGGTCCAGTGACTGAAGGATAGCCACATTAGTTGTCCACCTTGAACTAGTTTTATGATATCTGCTTGATCATGTATTGCTGATTCCTGTTCTTCATTAGTAATTTCCAACACTGGAAAAGTCAAATGAAGGGACAAAAGCACCTTTTTATCAGTTTCTACTTTTCTTTCCCTCCATTATGCAGCTGCGCATGAAAAAAGAGATGACCAATATTCCCATACCTGGCATGAGAGGAGGAAAGCTGCCATCCGAGGTGGAAACATCACATTTGAAAACTGTGATGGCTGTGTGGAAACCAAGTGTCAGAGCAGGCAAAGAGCCCTGGAGCCACAAAGGGAGAGACGGAAGACAAGGACAATCACAACATTCATTTAAAGCAGAGAAGGCATCCTGGCAGCTTGCAACCCGGAGGACGGAGTCTACGCCAGCTACCTGATTCTCCAGAATTAGCCCAGAAAAGAGGTAATATGAATATAAGATTATATACTTTTGATCTGTAATTTATTTGGCATTCTCCTGGTCTAGAATCTGTTCCCTGTGAAAACAAGGAACAGTCTCTGAAAGAAGCTGTTACTTGAAATTCAGAGCTAACTGGAAGAAACTCAAGAAAATTCAGAGGAAAGAAATCTGAGTTTTGCTCAAGCAATGCAAAAATGTTTTCAGATATTATCAATTTTGCTGCTTGTAAAATGATGAGATTGGATCATTCCAGGAAATGTTTTACTGATATAAAATTTTGTCTTACAGACTAGGAACATGTGCATATATTCATTAGATCACAAAGGTGAAAAAATAGAAGTCCTCACACTGGATTTGCACCAGAGAATAACAACCCGAAACCACAGCTGAAGTAGTGATTTTCAGGGTCTGAGTTAAAAGGAAAAGAGCTAACCTGCCCAGTAGCTAACTAGACTATGTTGGATTGCCCAGATGATTCAGGCAGCAGTTGCTTGGGGCTCTGCCCACCTGTGCAATCTGTTGGTCGGCCAGTCTCATGATGTACCGACTGTGCAGGTTCAGCTCTGCAATGACAGCCTAGGACAGCTGTGCAGTGTAAATGTTACCAAATTCATCCTGCAGCCCTCAGTGTAAATCCCATGGTCACAAAGCTTGGCTGCTAACGCTGAAACGGTCCCACACAGGAGAAAAGCAGTGTTGCTGTTCTCCCTTCATACCAAGGCAAGTAATACATTATACCTTCACACTCACATACTGTGACTGGATGCAGGACTCATTGACAGAGCTCTCTCCTGATAGTGCTGGCAAAGGAATGGGTTCCCACATCTGCAGCTGGAAGAGGGAGACCATGAGACAAATAACAAAAAAATATTGTTCTATAGACTTTTTATATAGGACATGGGAATTCAGTCTGTAAAGAGAGTTGAGGGTTTACAGCCCTTTATGAAACCATTCCCATTTTCATTTATTGGCTTATCCTTCCCTCTGATTCATACGGCGCATCACACTGAGATCTCTGGAGACTTACAAATGTGCATTTGAGTATCCCAAGAGAAGGAAAGAGGGAGACAGTGAGGAGGACCAGGTGGCTAGATTACTTGCTGGAGAACTATAGAAACTGAGCCCTGCCCTTTAGAGTGGAGACATGTTATGTTGCTTCTGATCATTCATCAACACCAAGCATTGATCAACATCAACATCAAACACTATTCATCAACACCAAAACACTTGGGAAGTAGATGACACAGGTTCAATCATAAGTAAAATAGGTGAAATGGTTGGAAATTCTAGAATATATCTCCATGAGTAAAGGTTGGTGTTTTTGCATGATTCACTATCAATGTGATATTATTAAATATGATTTCAATTTTATTAAATATTGTTGCATTTTAAGTTCTCCTGATTTGTCTTATTAAACTGCTCATTGATGATCTTGTAATCCATAATTCTAAAACAGATTGAAAGTTACTTGCCACACAACAAATTGTGTTTGAAAATTCTCAAGTTGTATTACTCATGCATATAGAAACTTTTTGGCTGGTATCAAATCAGCTCTCACATATATAAAAATATATATGTGCATGTATATAAATATATGTCTGTGAGAGATGATTTGGATATATTTGTGTATATATCTATATATAATTTTTAGTTAAATGCAACTCAGTTACTCTTGAAAGTATCATTGCTGACTTAAGGGAACAGCTGAATGTACCAGTGTAGGCTAGACATTCAAGACCATACACACCTTATGGTTATGTTATGGATTTTCTCTGTGATCACATAGAGAAAGTAAAGGAGAGGAAAGGAAGTACTTTTTTATCTCCATGCAATAGTGAGAGTGTCAGAGGGAAAGATGGTCATAGGGAAAGATATTTTTTCCCAGAGCAAGAGGGAAACCACTAAACCTGTTTTGCTGATAAAACAGCATATTTTTCTGTGTATTGCAATGCAACATGGAGTATGGCATGAGAAATATCAAATTTACTGATCTTGTTCAACTGCTTTCTTTTATGATGGACAACCACGGAACAAAGCCCACATTACCTGTTGCAAGAAACCTTTAGGATTGCTAATTTACTTCCTACTTCATTTGCTAATCCGAAAGCTGGGGTACAACACACATAAGTTGCAATGATGGGTGAACTGTTCTGCCAAAGAGAGAAAGAAGACAACAAAATGCCTTAAGTCACTGGTATTAATACCATAGAGGTAAAAGCCTCCTTGACTGGGGACTCACCCTGAAAGGTAGTAGAAACTAGATACATGATCCCAGACATGAGGAATAAACAGTCCAGATGTACGTACTAATGACAAACCCACTGAGTGAGAGTGGAGGCTTTCTCAGGAGTCCAGGTATATTCCAAAATTAATGTCTTCTACAAAGGAAAAGGCAAAACAGTACATGTTTTACCTCTTGTTACTTTCTTTAGAAATCAGGCAACTTCCCTTTACACACCGTTTTTATAATACCTTCCCCTCTAAAGATATGGTGGATGCCTGTAGGCTGAGAAGAAGGGATTGTCATTTGAAGCAGAATTTTATTTATATGAGTCCTGTTGCTCCTTAGTCAGCCTGAATCAAAGTACGGCTAGGGATCAAGTGTATCCGTCACAGGGGTCCATAAGGATCATTGAGTCCAACTCCCTCCTCCTTGCAGGACTGCCTAAGAATAAACCATATGGCTAAGAGCGATGTCCAGATGCTCCTTGAACTCTGACAGGCTTAGCGCTGTGACCATTTCTCTGAGGACCCTGTTCCTGTGACCAATCACTGTCTCGGTGAAGAACCTTTTCCTAATGTCCAGTCCGAACTTCCCCTGATGCAGCTTCATTCCATTTCCTCGTGTCATATCACTGGTCACCAGAGAGAGGAGATCAGCACCTCCCCCTCTGCTGCCCTCCTTAGAAAGTTCATAGAATCATAGAATCATTAAGGTTGGAAAAGGCCTCAAGATCATCGAGTCCAACCATCAACCCAACACCACCATGCCCACTAAACCATGTCCCTAAGCACCTCATTTACACATCTTTTAAGTGCTTTCAGGGATGGTGACTCAACCACTTCCCTGGGCAACCCGTTCCAAGGCCTGACCACTCTTTCAGTAAAGAAATTTTTCCTAATGTCCAATCTAAACCTCCCTTGGCACAACTTGAGGCCATTTCCTCTCGTCCTATCGCTAGTTACTTGGGAGAAGAGACCAACACCCACCTCGCTACAACCTCCTTTCAGGTAGTTGTAGAGCACGATGAGGTCTTCCCTCAGCCTGCTCTTCTCCAGACTAAACAGTCCCAGTTCCCTCAGCTGCTCCTCAGAAGACTCGTTCTGCAGGACCTTCACCAGCTTTGTTGCCCTTCTCTGGACACGCTCCAGCACCTCAATGTCCTTCTTGTAGTGAGAGGTCCAACACTGAACACAGGATTCGAAGTGCGGCCTCACCAGTGCCGAGTATAGGGGAACGATCACTCCCCTAGTCCTGTTGGCCACACTATTTCTGATACAGGCCAAGATGCCATTGGCCTTCTTGGCCACCTGGGCACAATGCCAGCTCATGTTTAGCTGGCTGTCAACCAGTAGCCCCAGTTGTAGACTGCGATGAGGTCACCCCTCAGCCTTTCCTTCTCCAACCTGAACAAACTTAGTGACCTCGGCCGCTCTTTATAAGTCTTGTCCTTGAGACTTTTCACCATCTTGGTTGCCCTCCTCTGGACACACTCTAGTAGTCTGATGTCCTTATACTGAGGCGCCCAAAACTGCACACAGCACTCGAGGTGGGGCAGCACCAGTGCGGTGTAGAGTGGGACAATCTTGACCAGCTAGCTATGCTGTGCTTGATGAACCCCAGGACACAGTTGGCCCTTTTGGCTGCCAGGGCACACTGTTGACTCATATTTAACTTGCCATCAACCCAAACCCCCAGATGTCTCTCCGCGGGCCTGTTTTCCAGCCTCTTGTCCCCCAATTTGTACGTATAACCAGGATTACCCTGCTGCAGATGGAGAATCCAGCATTTGCTCTTGTTAAATTTCTAAGTTGATTCCCCCTTGCCATGCAGCAATTACCAGCGACCTTTTCCAATCTCCTCCTGAATTTTAGTACATGTACAAAATCAAAAAAAAAAAAGAAAAAAAGAAAAAGAGCTATGGAACCTAAAAAATGTCTAATGTTTTAGAAACAGAAAAGTGTACTAAATATGGAATTTACTGTGAAACATTAAGCACTGTGGGGAATGTTCTGTTCTTGGATGTGAAAGGCAGAGCTTGATCATTGACTTTTTCATTTTCTGTATGCACAAGACTTCCTTTAATATCTTATGTGATTGTATATCCTTTGTATTTTAAAATAAAGCCTTCAAAAAGGATTTCTAAGCAGCAGAAAAAAAAGTGTATTGCAGGAAATAGGCTGCAGAACAGCAGTATTAATTTATAGAAAACACTGAATAGTTTGAAAAGAGAACTGCTTTTCATGAAAAAATGGGAAAGAGATGCAGGAAAAAAATGGCAGGGAGAAAGAGAAACAGATAAGCAGATATCTCATATTCAATAGATTCTGTATAAAAGCTACCCTACAGCAAATTGTTGTAGGTCAAATTTAGAGATCTACACTGAGAGCTTGCCTATATGAGAAAGCTACATCAAATTTTGTTGCAATTTTTTTTTACTCCACAATAAGTAGATTAAAGCCAATTCGGATACACAAACAGCAGTTAAAACCATAAACATGCCGCTGTTAAATGCACGCCATCTTTCACCCTTCAGTTTGTACGGATGAGCAAAAGACACCTCTTCCCAATAACATGTCTTTCTGAACTGTCCCCTAGACACAACCCTGTGATGCTTACTCTGCCAATCTAACCTTCAATTTGATCACAAGTTTTGTTTTGTTTTCCTCCAATGTTTTTTTTCTTTCTTTGTTACTGTCCACTGCTTTGTCTTTGAGCATTTGAGTTCCTTCCACAATTCTGTGTTTTAAAATGACCAATCCATTTTCTCATCTTTAATTTCCCATGTGCCAACCAACCTCCTGCAGGTTCTGTGTTGTTTCTTGCTCTTCAGGAATAAGCTAATTGAAAGGGAAAGTGTTATTCTTATAAACTGATGAAAAAGCTTTTTATTTTTTTTTTCTTTAAGAACTTCCTTTTTATTTTTACAGGTCTACTATATGAAGGCCAAAATTATTAATTCAAATTACCCTGAGAATGAATCTATTTTACATTAAATTCCAAGTTTTGGAATCTGTTAACTGAAAATAACCTTAAATTAATCAGAAATATTGATTATTTCAATTTTATAAGAAATGTAGATGTTGCAAAATCCAATTTTTTTGGTGAACATTTATTTTCAGATGCTGCTTATTTAACATTGGTTATACCCACAAAAGGTGAATATGAAAGCAGTCTTTTTGTTTGTCATCTCTTCTTCAGAGTGAAATTAGTGGTGACAGTTAATTGCAATATTAACATTGTTGCCTTTTTACCAAAATCATTAATCAAAAAGACTTTGAGTAAAAAAAAGTCTAGATTACAATTAATTTAAAAATTAGCAGTTTCTGAAAAATACAATACAACATATCATAATTACAATTATTTTTTCATTAGAACAAGAATAAGAGGAAGGAGATGGGGACATTTCCTACCAGTAGATCATCTGTGGTATCTTTTCTTTTTTCTTTTTTTTAAACAGTCTCCCTTGTCATCTAGTTTCCTTATTTAAACACATCCTTCAGCAGAAGAAAAGATCTTGAGCAGAGCTCAAGTATGAGGACCTCCAGACATTACTAGTGAAAGGTATCAGCAGCTACGCTTCCAATGAACTTACTTGCCTTTGCTACAGTTCTGAATGATACAGCACTGTTGGACACACACTGAGCTTTCTCATGAGTGTAATTCATCCCGTGGTGCACTTGGGTTCAGAAAAAGTTGAATGAGGTGCTTTTACAATGCTAAGTCAGACAAACCTGCCAAAACCATAGATTTCCTCAGAGACTACAAGGTTTTCTCATCACACTTTGTTTCTAAAGAATTCCCTGTTACCTTGCCTAGACTTTTGGTGCTGCCTTTCCTTCTCAGACACAGACGTTTAGACGCTACTGAACCACATAAATCCTCATCCTCTGTATTTCCTGGGGACCTGCAGTCTTCACCCTCTCTCATGACTAGAACAGAAGGTAGCAGAAGAGTAAGAGCCTTCAACTTTGGGGATGGAGCAGAGTGCCGCCTACACACGGGAACAGAGTAGAAACAAGAAGGCAGGATGGGCCACAAGAGGTTAGCTTGGGACAAACACGAGTGAGGTGGCATTTGCCTTGTGTCTAGTGACACAAATCACTTAGCAATTGCACTCTGACTCTGTTTTCTATATCTGTGAAGAATTCTTTATCAGTTTAAGCAACACTATAACATGTGAACACTATTTAAATATTTATCTTTTTTGTTCCCAAATACTGGCAGGTAGCTTAGCACAAGCTAAAATTTCAGATCCTGGAAGTGCTGAAGTACTGAATGAGTATTTTTGGAAGTTTATGAAAACAGAGCAGTGTGAACTGAAATTTTTCTTGTTTGCCCTGTACTACAGTGATACTAATACTGAAAAAGAAAACAAACTCCTAATTACATTATATTACTTGTGCTTATGAATTTTTTATTTGCCTCAGGTGGCTGGGGAAGTAGAATTTTACAGACCTTTATGAGATTTATTCTTTCAGTACTCTATTTGCAACTGGACCTATAAACAGAATTGCTACAAAATCCTGTAAGAAAGCTTTTCTGTGTGAGATTTCCAATTGACTTTTTCATATGAGAAATTTAATTTGACTGGATAAAAATTTTGGTGTTCATCTGAACCCTAAACTTTTTGATGATCTCAACTTTTTTTTCAGAGAACATCAGTAACATGTTCCACAAAGTACTAGATATTTGTTACTAAGTTTTATTTTTCTTTGTTCTTCCTTTCCCCCCCCCATCATCTGTATAAAACAAAGAAACAAAAAATACCCTCAAAATAAACTGCGTTACGTTAAGCCAAGTAGTTATGTCAAAGTTTGTTTTACACGTTACAAGTTTTATGAAGTGATTTAGAAAAGCCTTTATGGGCCTTGTTATTTGGACAAGAGAAGAGCTTCCCTGAGCTTATCATCAAACATTGGCAGATAGAAGGACCTTATCCTTAGACTAGATTCTAGTAAGTAGTCATTTAAGCATCTCTAAAGGAACAAGGACATTCTTCTTCTGATAAGGTGAGTTAGAGTAAGTTGTTCCCCATTTCTGTATTACCCGAAAAAATTTCATTTTCTTCATCCATCTAAAAAACATTTTAATTAAGTGCAAGCTGTAGTTTCCTTTTAAGCTATGAAACTCGCCACAGACTATCTGCTCAATGTAATTAATACAAACTTTTTTTACTGTCGTTCCAAACTCTGTATTTTTTACCTATTTGGATGTTTATCCAAACTTTTATTTACCTTCATACATATCCCTACATCTCTTTTTTCTTCCATTTTTATTTCAACCAGTTATTTCAGGATGGGGAGAACAAGGAGTTTTTCAGAGAGTTAAGGCAACTTTAGTCTCTCCCTGAACTTTGTTAGCTGGGTACAGTGTGGCATGCAGAATCCTTGTCATGTAATGCAGTAGCAACCCTACCACTGTGCAGTTCCTTGTTTCCTCCCACATCGACGTCACAACTGGTTTGATAAGACGTGCCAGTTCTCAGTGTCAGAAGCAGCCTCCAGTGAGCAGACTTCCAGGAGCCAGTCATTTTGGCTGACAAATATAACTGTGCCCAAATTCTGGCAAAATGTTAGGTAAGGCTCCAGTCAGGAGCCAGCTCAGCCCTTAGTACTGCTGACAGTGTTAAATTAATGGATGATTTAATTGACTATAAAAATGGCAAAGAGGTTATTATCATGATTTGTCTCTCAAAAGTTTCAAAAGCAAAAGTATCCAGAGCCAGATCTATACAACGAGTTAAACACAATGTAGAACAGCAGAGCTACTCAGTGGGTTTCTGCACTCAATTATGTACTGCAAGAATTTCTAGGTACCTTCAGCATTGTTTCCTAATCTTGCCCCAGAATCACCTTACGTAGGCAGATATATACCTAAATCCTGCCTAAACACTAGAATCAGAAACCTGGAAAAGTAGCATCTATGTCCTTTAAGGGATCCATGCAAGAGGTGTGCCCAGAGCACAGCTAAGATAAATTAGAGTACGAAGTTGTAAGTACTGTATAAAAACATACAGTTAGACACCATCTACAAAACAGCATTATAGTATTATACTCACCCATGAAGTGAGAAACACAAGCTGAGTTGTCTTCTCAACTTTAGAGACTCAAACCTACACCTTTACAATTGGAATGCCCTTAAACAAATTGAAACTAACTATTCGTATGTAGTGGGGAAGGGAGGTAGACAGTGCTGCTTGCTACCTACCCTTCTTGTGGTGAAGTTGTGCAAAGTTCACAAGGTCAAAAGCTCATGAAGTCATTCTTACAATTGAAGAATCCTGCTTCTGTCATCCAGAATTTTTTAGTTAAAAATGGATGTGTTTTGAGAGTAGGAGCAAAAATTTGGGTTTGGGTCTATTATTAAGCTCTACTATTGCAAAGTTGTTTAGAAAATAAAATGAGCTGTTTAAAAGCTCAGTAAGAGTATAACTCAGTTATATTAATAATCTGCAGGTGAGATGAAAAAATGCTACTTCATTACTATTGGTGCTCTTGGAAATAATAGGATAAGGTGTTACCCACAGTTTATCACAGTTGATTTTCAAGAAAATTTCGTATGATATCTTATTTTCTTTTCCTAAATTAATAAAATGAATGCTGCAGGAGACTAACTCCAGCAGAATAAAATTTGGATAACAGAGCTAGTCAAGGTTAATTAATATCTGTCATAATCATTCTCTGTAACCAAACTGACAGCAATGTTCACTTGAAAATTGTTGGGTTTAGTTATTCCTTGAATAGTTTCAATAAATATTTTTCCGTGACAGGTTGGTTGTGAATGACTAGCTATGTTTTGTATGTAACCACGCAAAGTCTTCGACAGTAGTTCTGCTCTTTGATTAATGGTTGAAGCATTTTAAGTAGGAGAATAAGAGACAATGAGTGATGTATTTCATCAGTATGAGTTTACAAAAAACCAATTATTTCAGCTGTAATCTGGTGCATCTTTACAATTTGTAAACATTTTTGCTAATATCTCTCAGTTCTCTGCATACTCTTAGATGAGTGTAGGGGAAATCCTCACATCAAAGTCAGAAGTTTTCAATATATATATTAGCAGTAATATTGTCAAAAATTTTTACTATTTCATTACCTCTTCTGAAGAAAAATAATAAGGGTCTAATATTAACAGTAAAGTAAAAACATTATAGAAAGACAAATCTTGTGAACTCAGGAGAGTCTCCATAAGTCTATTCAACTGATGTTCAAACAGGAGATCAGAAGGCTGTAAAAAGGATCAACTTTCCAAGATAGGCTTTAAAACCTAACCTATAATGCACTTTGTCCATTAAAAGTTAGAGTTCATGCCACTAGTTTGGTCCTTTGCCTAGCAAACATATTGATTGTACTGAAGTGAGGCTAAAGACCAAAACATCCAATCTCACTTTTGCTCTCTAAAGACTTGAGCTTTGATCCAAAGATAGTGCAAATAAATGGGAGCCTTTTATTGTTTTTCAAGGACTTTTGAACATCCCTATATGTACCTATAGTGGAAATCATCCTCACAGAAGAAAAATTTCAATCTAAATATCAGATTTTTTAGGAGCAGTTTTATAAAGTGATAATTTTGCAAATTTTTATGAGAAAGTATATGGAAGTATTTCAAAGAAAAGTTTAATAGTAGCTGACTGCTGTGAAAATAGACATAGGGGTTTGTGATCAGAAAGTATGAAGAAGAAAAGCATTATGGGGTTAACTGTGGTGTTTATTTATCTTGTGAACTGTTTGTGTCTTTAAAAGGTTTGCAATAACTACAGGAAAGTATACTATTGATCTGAGGATCATATTGCAATGTTTGAGAATACATGAGATTCTAAATTAGTTTAAAAGAAAGGAAAATCATCCATTATTCAAACAAAGACATTTCTGCCCTATCTGAATACAGAATTACACTGTTAACATCAGTACAATGACTCTAGATAAGGAACAAGACAGAAATACAGTCTGATTTTTTCTGTTGCAGTACACAATTTCTGTTACAGAGTTTTTTCACAGAGAGATTTGAAACAGTGGGTTAAGTCAAGTAAAATAGAACCCCTTTAGGAATCTTCCTATTTTGAATTATTTTTAATTGTGTATTACATAAATAAAGAGATATTAAGTTAGAATGGTAATGTGTTTTTATTAAACAGAGACTTAAAAGACTCCTATAAATTTAATCAATGTGACCTTTTAAACATCAAATAGGCTAAACCAAATGAATATGCAGAAACAAATTATGCTTTTTTTTTTAAGAAATATGATAGTCTAAACCAAATCAATTTAATTTTGCTACTTTTTCCTTACGGACATACGAAAAATATTTTTGGATGTTAATTCTTATGTCAGACTATCCATTTTTAATATTGTTGGTGCTTGGTCAACACAGAGTGAGGCTGGCTGGTTCATGCTATGTAATACAAAAATAATTCTTCAATAAATAATTAAAATATTTTGTCTGAAGTTATTTTTCAGTACAAGATCATTTACTTTCAATCTGTCCATCATTTCTTGGAAGATCCTGTCTTCAGAGAAATCCCGAAGCTCCTACCTACAACACCTCTCTGTACTTAACAACAGTAGTAATATGATTGGTATTGCTTGTGATCAATAGCTGAGCATAGATGCTCTGATTAGGTTCTTTTGCATCAATTTTGATATCAGATAGAATCTCCTATTATCTAAACATATTCATTAGACAATAATTCAGTGTATTTCATTTTCATGAGAATACTGTACTATAAAAATATTAAATAAGAAACATAACTTAGAAGCAGTATTTAAACAAATTGTTACTGTAATGAATTTTATGTATGATTGGTAAGGAACAATTTTTGCTCTACTGATTACAGTGGCACTGATATTTCATTCTTAATCATTCATTCATTCATAGTTGCATTTAACTTGTGCAAAGCACTACATCTAAAATTAAATTCCACTTCGAAGAGTAATGTGGAAAATGGAATCAAAGCATCTGACAATTTCCATATTAAATGCTTGAGTTTCAGAAATAAAAAATATTTTTACCTTTGGAACTGTAGTAACCCGAAATTAAAACCTTATCCCAAGGGAAAATTATGTTTTAGTGTCATATGTACACATCTTTTCCAAGTGTTATCTTTCATAGTTGTCTTGTAAATGTATGAAATTAACTTGATAAACATTTTTTTTTTGTAAACTTGGTAATCTGAAACCCTAAGAAAGTTGGGAGCTAATTATTCATCCTTTTTAGCAAACAGGGAGAAAAATAATCCATATCTGCTTGGAGACTTACAACTGGCAGAAATAATTTACAAAAGAGAAGTCTCTTTTGACATTTTTCAATCAGGGAGAGAAATATTGTGGATAGACAGACACATTAGCATTTCAGCCATGTGCCAGTGTTTATATTTTCACTAAAATAGAATACAAGTACAATAAAACATTATCATCCCTGAACCCTGGATGACTGAATGACACTGAATGTGCCTGAACTGAAGCCAATTTAACTATTATTGCAGTCTAAATAGGTGAGCTAAGAGAGTCCCAGCTAAAGCAAAACAAAACCGGAGTGAAATCCAGACAGCTGGATTTCTCCCTTTCACTTGCAATGTGGTTTGGCTCTGACGCTCACACATTCCTCTCTGAAGACTAAGATGATACAAAAGGAGGTTCTGTGGCAGCAGCGATCTAACAGGAATGGCTCTAGAGGTTGAGTCAAAGATTCTTTTTGACCAGCATCCTGCATCCAATAGTTGCTAATAAAGCAAGCACAAAGAAAGAAAAAAGGAAAACTCAAGCACATACCTTCTTACTTCCAGCAATTCTTGGGTCAAGAATTCCTGAGACAAAGTGTAAATTGCTCAAGGAATACATCTTCAGGTGTGTCTTGGAGGCACTAAGCAGAGCTTAGTGGGAATGAAGCTCCAAAATGGAGCTTCTGGGAATGAAGCTCCAAAATTCAGTAGCCTGCCCATGGATCTCTCTTACCAGCATCAGAACAATAATTCCTTTATCTTGAGTGAATGGAATAGTCCATCCAAAAAAGCACATGTTCAAAATGCTGATTCCAGTAACCTACACAGAAATCTCAGAGCTGGCTGGAACTGTCTCTGTCCAACATTCTTCTCACAGAAGCCAGCCCTGCAGCCCCTTCCACTACCAAAACCTTTCCACGTAAACCCAATACATTCCGTTCATCGCCTTTATAAATCACAAATTTAAGAATTATCATTAAAATATACATTCATCACACAATCTACTATCTTCACAAACTTCACTTACATCAACAAAAGAATTCCCCACATCAAAATCAAAATAACATCATCACAACACTGACAAAGGTGGACAATTTATGCACACTCCATCCTGCATCCCTTCACCACAATTAAAACAACAAAAATTCCCCATAATGTTCAGTCCATGCTTTGCGCATTACTTCTCCCAATTCCTATCCTTATACCAAATTCCTTGAAAGCTCCACACTGGGTGCCAAAAACGATTGTGGTGAGTTGACCTTAGCTGTCTGACAGGTGCTCACCGAGCCACTCTCTCACTTTCCCTCCTCAGCAGGACAGGGGGAGAATATAAGATTAAAAACTCGTGGGTTGAGGTAAAGGCAGTTTAATAAAACAAAGCAAAGGCTGCACATGGAAGCAAAGGAAAACAAAAAGATTTAATCCCTACTTCCCATAAGCAGGTGATGTCCAGCCACTTTCTGGGAAGTAGGGCCTCAGTACACGTAGCAGTTGCTTCAGAAGACAAGCGCCTTAATAACAAATCTCCCTTGCCCCCCCCCCCCCCCCCCTTTTTCTTACCTTTTATTGTTGAGCACAATGTCACATGGTATGGAATATCCCTTTGATCAGTTTGGGTCATCTGTCCTGGCTACGTCCCCTCCCAACCTCTTGCCCACTCCCAGCTTTTTTGTGGAGGATGTGGTTTGGAGAGACATCCTTGATGCTTGCAAGCACTGCTCAGCAGTAGCCAAAACATTGGTGTGTTATCAATACCGTTCTAGCTACAGATACATAGTACAGCACTATAAGGGGGAAAGTTAACTCCATCCCAGCCAGACCCAATGTAACAAATAAAACTTGTGTGAAACAGAGTAATTCCAAAGCCTGCATATGAAGTTGTTGGCAGAGCTGCTCACTACCAGTGAGATATATTTTTTTTTTTTTTGACAAATCTGCACAATGTTGAGAATATATTATCCTCAGGCATTGAACACAACATTTGAAAAACACCTAGACTGTTGTGCCTCTCTTAGATACATATTCTTAATTTACTGCAAACCATGTTCAGGTTACCATTGGAATTTTTACCATTAATAATATCTGGAAGTCAAATCTTGGTACCAGATTATTATCTGTATTTTGAAGTACAAGATAAAAAATAAGATTTGATGACTATTTAAAATTCTTCTCTGCCTTTCTAGGTAATGGTTAAATTTGTGCAGGAATCAAGAATATGGATGTTTTAGAGGTCATGTTGACAGGTGCATCATAAGTGCAATTCTTATCTATGAACGATTAACCAGTTTTCTAAGAGCATTAACTTCTGAGCTCTGGTCATTCTTTCACCCATTTTGTACAGGTCAAAATGCAAAGTAGTGGACTAAGGTACCAAAAATAAAACTACTACAAAGACAGTGTTCCAGATGGCAAGCGGGGGGTCTAAGGTACCATACGTAAGAACCTTCAGCATTCATACACTTTTCACTTTGATTTCTTATACTCTCAATTCATATTCTATTAGATTAATGCATCACATTAAAAAATCAGTCATGCTTATGAACTTCCTCTTTTGTGTGAGACCTGATGATCACTATGTCCCAATTCTTGCAGGGTCCTCCAAAGTTTATCTATGATAATACCCTGCTTAAAGACATGATCAGCTGCAGAAGTGTTGTTGCTGACAAATATTTGCCTGTACTTTGTTAGCAATGGTCCAGTGGCAAGGTTTGGGAAATTTATAACCTTTTTTCCTTTACTTGCCTTTTCTTATGCTTACTGCATGGTGGATACAACTTCTCTTGGGTGTTTTTCCATCATGACAGAAATTGTTTATTTTCTGGGACAGCAGGAATCAAATGGCAGGCTGATGCTTTATGATACATCTGTGCATCGGATCAATTTGTCTCCATCTCTTCTCTTCCTGTTAGGAACTGCAGTAAACATCTGTTGCAGAGGCTCACAAAATCAAATTAGGCAGGTGATAGATTCAAAAATAAACTTTATTTAAACCAAAATTGTTTAGCAGAAAACTAACTAGAAATGAGGCTCATCAAAATCGTTCAACACACTGACAATATCAGTAAACCACAGGTTCAGGATGGTTTATGAGGAATTAATACTGCACAGCCGGCTTTAGAAATGAGGATCCAAAATGTGCACAATCACTCACCTATAACATGAGGGCTCTCAACCTTCAGGAGTTTCCTCTGGTGGTGTCCCAACCCAAGGGGAGAGTCCCCAACTGCAGACCTGCTGCTCCGAGGAAGATGGACTCAACTTGCCCTCTGGCGGGGCTCCATTTATACGCTCGTCGAATCTGATCTGTGGTCAACTCTAATTGGTTGAGGGCTGTAACTTTCATACTCCTCGTCCGAAGTGTATACATCACCATAATTACTGACCCAAAATGTGTACGTGGCAGTCAGCACTTGCCACCATAAAGGTGCGAAGTAAGTAAGGGCGTGAAAAGTAAGGGCACGAAAAATAAGGACACAGCAGTCCTGATGCCCCCAATCTTTTACCAGGGAGGATGCACCTGCCACACAGTCCCAGTACACCACAGTCCAAGGCCTCCCACTGTACTTGTGCAATGTATTTCACTTCTCCCTACTCATGACCTGAGACTTCTTGTTACCTTTCAGAACATGCTGCCTTCATAGAATCATAGAATCATAGAATCATTAAGGTTGGAAAAGACCTCTAAGATCATCGAGTCCAACCGTCAACCCAACACCACCATGCCCACTACACCATGTCCCTAAGCGCCTCATTTAAACATCTTTTAAATACTTCCAGGGATGGTGACTCAACCACTTCCCTGAGCAGCCTGTTCCAATGTTTGACCACTCTTTCAGTAAAGAAATTTTGCCTAATGTCCTAATGTCCAATATAAACCTCCTTTGGTGCAACTTGAGGCCATTTCCTCTCGTCCTATCGCTAGTTACTTGGCAGAAGAGACCAATACCCACCTCACTACAACCTCCTTTCAGGCAGTTGTAGAGCATGATAGGGTCTCCCCTCAGCCTCCTCTTCTCCAGGCTAAACAGTCCCAGTTCCCTCAGCCGCTCCTCGGAAGACTTGTTCTCCAGGACTTTCACCAGCTTCATTGCCCTTCTCTGGACACACTCCAGCACCTCCATGTCCTTCTTGTAGTGAGGGGCCCAAAACTGAACACAGGATTCGAAGTGCGGCCTCACCAGTGCCGAGTATAGGGGAACGATCACTCCCCTAGTCCTGCTGGCCACACTATTTCTGATACAGGCCAGGATGCTGTTGGCCTTCTTGGGCACCTGGGCACACTGTCGGCTCACGTTCAGCCGGCTATCAACCAGCATCCCCAGGTCCTTTTCCTCTGGGCAGCTTCACAGGCACTCTTCCCCAAGCCTGTAGCGTTGCATGGGGTAGACATTGCAGACCAGGAAAGACTTCCCAAGCAATCTGTTCTTCAGCTTCACAGTTGCCTTCCTCTTTGCAGAAGACTTTCATGCATTTGAAGGCTGTAATCATGTTGCCTCTTGATTTTTGTTTCTCTCTCTGAACAACTACAGTCCATTTAATCTTCCCTTAAAGTTCATGTTTCCTTGACCTTGCATCATGCTTTTTGCTCTCCACCAGACATTCTCCAATCACTCCACGTATTTTTGGATTCAGAGACCCAAAATTGGAATTCAGACCTTCAGCTGGGTTTCCCTTTTGTTTATCTGTTTGCCAAGTTACCAAATTTTAGGTCATGTGAGGACATTGGGTTTTAATAGCTGACACTTAAAACATTAGCATGGGAACTTGTGCTTTGACAGACATTTATGTATATGTTTTTATATATATATAGTTACATTTTGTCTAATGGAAAGCGACTCTTGCTTTTATATTCAATTTTACTCTAGCACAAACATCCAGCCCATCTCTCTAACATCACTATTAAATGGCTTTAAACAATCCATTTACAGCAGAAAGCTTGTGGTCAGCCACTCTTTTACCTTAAGGAATAGTAGTTTGACAAGTGACCCTGAATTTTGCTGTAACGTATACAGGAAAAAAAGAACTGGACCTAACCCAGCTGTCAGGCTTTGATTCAGGAACGAAGACTTTCCAAGGCAGGAGTTATCTATCAAAAAGGCAGTCCCATACTCAGGATAATACATCTGGGGTTAAACCATGACACTGATCTAAAGCTGATAGAGTGTGAAATCAAAGGTTGTGAATGGCTACTCAAGGGAAACCAAATACATTTCTATGGGGTTGCAGTACAAATGGTGTTGGTAATGGGTTGTGGCAGGACAAAGGGCAGCTGAATTAAATACCAAGATTTAGCGTGTTAGCATTACCTGATCTAAGAAGTGTGAGATGGCACACTAACATAATGAATATTGTCCCTGTAACTTTTCTGTATTAAGTCACTGATTATCACTTTACTTTTTCTTCATCTCATCAATTTATCTGATAGAAAGCGTTCATCCAAAAATACCAAGAGGATGCTCTGGCTATATAATTATTCTGGTTGAAGATTTTTCTTTTCTAACACATTCATATTGTGAAGGACTAATCCTTTATAGCAATGCTGTCATCCAGGAAGCAGGTTAAGTATTGACAACTGTTCACTTTATCTATGGTTTTTGAAGACCTGGAATTTCAAACACAATATAGGCTGTTCAGCGATATCATCAAAACATTGCATGTAACGGAAGACAATAATATATAGCAGCTGTATGATTATTAGTCTTTTTCATATAAATGTTTAAAATATGGATTTAAAAGTACATGTTTTTATCTTTCTAGGTTAATGATAAGTAAGGTTCAAAATGATTAAATATTGTTTTTCTTTGGTTTTATGGGTTTTTAAGAGTACCGAGATCACTATTCACAAAATTCTGGACCAGAAATAGTAACTTCAAAAGCAATTACTTTAGCTAAGCATATTAATAACTAAGCATATGTGTATGCAATTAAAGAATCTGCTATATAAGAATCAGAGCGGAGAAAAAGATTCCTAGTCATACTGTATTCCCTCTTATTCTTGTTAAACTGATGTATTGTTAGATTGAAATGCTTCTGTAGATCTCTCAGGTATAAAAGTCAGTCTTGTTTATACTATCATTCATTTAAATATTCAGGAAAGAACTTTCTAAAATGTTTGAGTTCCTATTTGAAATTATTATTTGATATATTATAATTTAATGTGCTATTAATTAATTGTGTTGAAATATCTAGAACAGTGCATAGGTGTATTTATTTTTATTTAATATATCAAATCTAATGAAATAGTGTCATATGACAACTAGAATTTTATGGTTCAATTTAGTAATAAGGACATTGTTTTAATAAATATATTTCAATGGAACAGTAAAAGTGCAGTGTTTTATCAAAACAGTTTCAATATTAATATATTGACTGTGGATAACCTGAGAAAGTAGAAGTACAGAATTAATACATAATGTTCTTCCTATATAGTATCTTAGAGAAAGATTAACATATTAATGGATGGTTGGAATTTTACAGCATATATTTCATCCAGTGCAGCATTGTTAATATGTAAAAACACTGCCAGAAATGACCCCTGTAATGGTGGAATAGAAACTCTTACAACGTCGATATAAGACCCACTATTGTTCCTTTTTTTTTCCTTTTTCACAGTATGATTTAAAATCAATATTGCAAAATTAAAACAGCATTAGGAGACCCATATAAACTGACAATATGAAAATTCCTGAATGAGATTTGATTGTGCTTCCATTAAAGAAAATAATAGCATTTTAATGATCTTTCCTGTAGTCATCTTTGCAGTTTTCAGAAGGTACAACAGCACATCATCTGCTGGTGAGATGTTAAACCCTAATCTCTGCAAGATTTTATGTATTATTCATTAGGTTATGTTCCAGTATTCTGAGACAAATACACCATAAATAAAAAGGGAAAGATGAGATAGTGGCCTTGATACTTTGTTTAACTAAAAAACTTTGGGGGAAAATAAATAAATTAATAACGATGTATCAAGTTAATCAAATTCCTTTTTCCATTGACTTCTGCAAAATAATACCATCTGCAAAATCATGTCATTAAAATACCTTCCAAATTAAAATCTTTAAATGTCCATCTTAAAAGGAAATGTAATTTTTAGAATTAATTTACTGAATTTTTCAGCTATCTCAGCTCTTAAATAGTGAAATAAACTACTTTGGGTCTGACCAAACAAAATATTCTAGTCACCATCCAAATACCATAGTTATTCAATTTATCATCCACTGCTTGTTGTTCTCCCACTTCTCCTTTCACCAGTAAAATATTAAAAAAAAAAAATGTTTTAGGAAGACTCCAAATTATTTTCTTAGTCCAGGAAATGGAAGAAATATTTAGTTATGGAGAACTTCTGATGATATCTTGTCCTAGTTTTGGCTGAGATAGGGTTAAATTTCTTCCTAGTGTTGTGTTTTGGATTTAGTATGAGGAGAATGTTGATAACATACTGATGTTTTCAGTTGTTGCTAAGTGTCCTCCTAGTCCAAGGACAGCTCCCATGCCTACTGACTGAGCTAGGTACACAAGATGGGAGGGAACATAACCAGGACAGCCAGCCCAGCTGGCTAATGGGGTATTCCATACCATGTGACGTCATGCTCAGTATATGAATGGCAGGCGTGATCCAGGAAGTACCGATCGCTACTTGGTTATCGGTCATCGCAGGTGGTGAGCAATTGCATTGTGCACATAGAATCATAGAATCATAGAATCATTAAGGTTGGAAAAGAGCTCTAAGATCATTGAGTTCATCACTCATTTTGTATATTCTATCACCACTATTATTATTTTTTTCCCTTTTCTGTTCTATTAAACTGTCTTTATCTCAACCCATGAGTTTTTCTCACTCTTACCCTTCCGATTCTCTCCCCGTCCCACTGCGGGGGGGTGGGAGGGGAGTGAGCGAGCGGCTGCCTGGTATTTGGCTGCCTGCCAGGTTAAACCACGACATATCTCTAAACCTGAGTAGCATAGTGTCCACTGCACAACTTGCTAAGCAGAACTTCACGAAGATCATCTTCTAGCCCTTAATGGCCTATTTGCCTGAAGTCATGTAGGAGATTAGTTATTTTATGTCTTTGCTTCTTCTTCTGCCTTTTGATTGACTTTTTGCTCCTCTGGGATGTGTTTTGAACAGATCTTTTGAACATTCTGTAGAACAATTTGGCCCTAATATTTGGTTCTCTGGGTGTCACCCTTTTACAAATAGTAGTAATAGTATCATTACTTAATAGGTACTATGAGTAGTAGTAGCAATTGTGAATATAAGGTATTCCTACTGCAATCTTCTTTCTTCTTCTAGTCTTCCTTCTTTGTAATAACTTTTTAAAGGATGGTTTCTGTAACATCTATATAAGTCTTTGTAAGGGTGACATGTAGATAAATCTTCTGGAAAGAACAATTTCCTTGGTACTACTGCATGAGGAGTAGTTTCTGTCCTGAATGCTCAAACACTTTTTTTTGTTGGTCTTCTGATTTTTGACTATGCCCAGAGGTTTAATGGAAAGGATTATTTCTTTCTACAAATCAGTCAGGATAGTAACAGCATGTTTCCTATAGAAAGCCTGAGTAGTTTACCTGCTTTTTGGGAGTCAGTCCCAAATTTTCCTCACTCCATTCCAGAATTTTTGGTACTACTGGCATATTCTGGTATAGAAGTAAATGGTAATCATTCCTTGTACACTGTTTAGCACCTGAAATGCAAGAGCTTCTGCTTATTCTTTGGTAGATACTTCCCATTGCCACATTCTTTAGGTCATCCATAACAAAACCAGGTAAAAGGTAATTCTTCACCCCTCACACACACACCCCCCACACACAAATATTTCACAAATATTTGCCTGGTCATGTCAAGGTATCCCTATTGTGTTAAAGTATGGATCTTCTGAAACTGCTCCTTACTGAACAAAACTGGTGAGATTTCTAGACACAGTGGACTATGCAGTGGTTCTGCTAGCAGCATATTTTGAAGATGAACCTGAGACAAAAAAGAAAATTGCAGATAATTCAACCTCTAGAAATGTCATAAACTGCATAACACTGAAAAATATCCCTAGGAAAATAGCTAAAGAGAGTTTCAGAGTTGCTTGGGAACACAAATTCTAGAAGTGATTCCCCAATAATACAGCTGAATTATATTTCAAAAATTGAAGATTTGATTTAATATAATAAAAATGCTAATTTTTAATCATGCCAATCATGGTGCCTTCTGTAATAAAGATGCTGAACATGTTTCCAAAATAAAAACTATTGTATGGTGTTAGTGAAGACAGGAGATCAATAGTTATTGTGAAATGGAAAGTGTGATAAACCTGAACAAAGACATAATTGTAATAATGTAAAATGTGTCAAGGTTATTGAATGCTTTTCAAGATTCTAGCTATCCCTTTTAAGATGTGCACTAATCCCAGAAAATCTGGGATCTGAATCACTACAATTGCTTTTCAATAAATATCATCTTTGTTTAAAATCAGTACTGTGCAAGTCTATTTACAGATCAATTTGAAAACAAAATGAGAGGTTTATTCAATTCATTTGTTTTAATGATTTGAGACACTGAATTTTATTATACTGAAATTGAATGGGTGAAGTATCCATTTTCATGCCAGAATAGCAGTATTTTGGGGTAAAGAGAGGTTGTTTTATTTTGGGGGAGGAAAAAATGCATTTATATAATCAGTCATAGGTAAGTTTTATGATTAAACATACATAATTTCCACAATGTTAGAAAATATCTTGTGAGACTACTATCCTGTTAACAAAAACAGTTTTTTTTGAGAATACATGATGGCACAGAATGATTACAAATGTGAATTTTTAAGGTAGTTTCAGAAAATAAATAGTGTTCTCATATACTTAGATTATACCTATCTAGGTTTTAATATTGAAACTCATGAATATAATAGCTGAAAAAACATTTTAGAAATCTTTTATTAGAATAAGTGGGATTTCAGGTATCCAAAATGCAGACTCTATATTAAGGAAGTTTTAAATTTAGAAAGTGGAATTCATGTTTAATTTTGCTATTTGTGCTACCACGTGCTGTCTAGAGACAGATTCTGTGTCCTCCCCCACCCTCCCCCTTTTTTTTTTTTTTTTTAATTGCATTATCATTCTCAGACATATGGCTCTGGTCCTATACTACACTCAACTATTAGAAATTAGATTTCAGCCATCAAGTCATTGATTTGCCTTGCCTTGAAATATGTTTCTGGGAATCACCACTGTCCAGACACAGTAGTTCTGGGAATTAAATTGCAAAGCAGCAGGTCAAACAGGTATATGAATAGGGGTAGAGTACGTATCTGGAGCTATGAATGTTTCTCTCTTGCTCGTAGAGAACTCTATTCTGAAGGTCCTAGCACAGTCAGGATGTAGAAGAACAGCTTGCAAATAAGTGTCAGTGGCAAAAACTCAAGCTTCTTGTAAAGTATAAATAAGCCAATCTATAAACTAATTTAATGAGGATTGTACATCAGCAGCAGAAAATACAGCACTTAGGACAAATGTATTTTAAATAAGGATGCCAGAGTCTCTGAGTCCATGACCAGAGACAGGAAGGATGCACACACTGCCTGTTTCTAATCACTAACATGTCTGACTCTTCATATAAGGATTATTTTTCTTTAGTTATTACAGAGTGAATCATATGTGCTCTCCAGACACACAGAATGGGAAATGCTGTGGGCTTTAAATGGCAATACTAAGGACATATCCACTTAGTATTTTGGATGGGGAAGAAAGACATTAAGATTAATTTTCTTGTGGCCAGGGTTACTTCTGCTCTTTTCTATATTCATTTTATGTAGCCTGGGTTCAGTATTTTTTCCTTCCAAAATTTTTGAAGATGTATCTTATTTTATCCTCACGTGTAATTATCTCTAACATTAGTATTTTGCATAATGTGCTTTATGTATTCTTTCTTCACATTATGTTCAGCTTTATGAAATCATAAATCTGGCTTGGTTGCTATGTGATCATGCTGTGTTATGCTTATATTCTTTCTTCCACGTTATTTCTACAGCCTTTTAACCGTAATACCCTGCCACAATGCTTCTAAATCACTTTATCCTGAAATGAAATTACAAGAAAAAGCTAGGGGAAAAAAACCCTCTCATGCTCCTGGAAGATTCTGTTTGGTGCTTTGCCTTAAAATGTGTATCATTTATTAATATAGCACATAGATTTTATAGCTTAGCTGTGTTTCTTGTAAATAAAGCAGATGAAAAGTCCTACATGAATGTAATAGTCTGATTACGCGTTTAGAGAAACAAAAGTTAAGAATCCAAGAGAGAAACTTCTCATGGGAAAAGTAATTCGTTTACTGTGCACTTCTATAATATTTGTGATTTAACAGATAAAAAAATAAATAAAACTAAGCACTTTCATAGTATTTAGGATATCAAATAATTTTATGGCACACTCATTAAGAAGTTCATTACAAATTCAGTTCTCATAAAAGACTGAACGTTTTAAGATTGGCACTGAAATGACTATGAAAGTCTCTCAACACATCTTCAGGTAGCAAGTATTATCTTTATCTTACAGGCCAGACTGTGGCATCAGACATGTTACATGAGATAAAATTGCACATGGAAACAAAGAAATGTTGGAACAATATTAAAAAGCAAGTAGTAAAAAGCACATAGAATATGTATAATGGTTTATGTCCGTATTATATATATTTATATATGCACTTAAGCATATAATGAAACATACCATAGAATCTATGCACATATATGTGCATATGTATATATACGTGTATATTTTTCAATGTTTTGCAAAAATATTAGATGATTCAGAATATGTCAAAATGAGACAATGTGCAGTCTTCACTTATTTTGAGTACATTATTTTTCTCCTGTATCTTTTATTTAGGCAGGTTTTCTGCAGGATTTTCTTCTGTGTGTTTCAAATACAAATTCTGATGCAAATTGTCTCAACAACATGCCAAGATTAGCAGCACCCCCACATAGATTGTGAAGAGAAAATGCGCAGTTTCCCCAAATTCCTCAGTAAAACCACAAGAAAAGCAAGCTTTCACTTGGCTGAATTTGAATCCCAGCAGAGAATGCTTGAGTCATTTGCAGTAGCTGATCAAAAGATTTATCCGATTTCTGTTCTCTCTCTTGACTCCACCACCCTACAAACTCTGAACCTCTTGCTCAGTGATGCAGAGGATAGCATGAAATTATTTAAACTTCCACTACAAGTTACACCATCTTTGTTCTTGGTTCCCATGAATGATACTCATCATTCAGCTACCCAATTTTGAGGTCCCTCATGCTACGTAAAACTGCAATGGGTCTTTGATAATACGCAGTAGCAGAGGAACACACATGCAAGACTGCTACCATCCTTTTGCTTTCATGTAACCATCTGGCATCACCTCTAAGCCACCTCTTCCAGATGTGCTGCTAGAGGCTCTGTTATTGCACTGCAACAATTCAGATCATAGAGAAGAGTTATATACAAGTCTTTGCTTCTTTTGACTAACAACACAAAGCAGTCAAATCAGGGACATCTCACATCGTGGTCATGCCCATAATTTCATTTTTGCTGTTTTTAATGTACCCACATGAACTGAATCAATGGCTCTTAAGTATGTGGAGGACAGCTTATGAATAATTAAATGAAGGCAGAATGCCACATCATCAGAACTGTTTTGCGTTTGTTTGGCCAAATCCCTCATTTTTTTTTTCTCCAGGCTGCTTGCGATGCAGACAGTGAGGGGAACAAGAGATCTTAGCCAGGTGGAGTCTTATGGAATGCTAGCTCCATTTTGTGTAGTTTTTAGTTACTCATGAAAAAAAAAAAAATTTATCCTTTTCTTTAAGGTGTTGTTTTGCTTTATTCTTCCTCATTCTTCTACAACTCAAAAATAGTTGTTGAACATTTCTGAAAGTCATGGGAGGTAAGAAATTTGGAAAACATAAATTCTTAAGCAGAACTTTAGAGTACAACATAGCAGCATTAGAGGTCATACAGCAGTTTAAAGCAAAACAGAAACCGTTGCCCACAAGAGTTAAAACATCAAAAATCACTATATAGGTTTCCTATATAAAACTAAAAAATGTGGTAACAGTTGGGGGCCAACAACTGAATAAAAATTTCTTTTATATATTATTGAATTATTTTCTATTTGAACTACAATGATGATTTCCCCAATGTTTGTACATGCATGAGTGCCACAGTAGGTGATTTGTGCTAATATGGATTTCGCTTTGTACATATAATAAATGCATAATTACCGCAAGCCAAACATTTGTTCGTTGCTGTGGAAATGCAATAATTTAAATATAATTGTATTGTGCAGACCCTATTTCCCCCTCCTAAAGTCAACAGAGACAGTAGTAGTAAAGTATGACAGCTGGATCTAGTTCAGCGATGCGAAGCTAATAAGGATGAAAGTAACTCCTGCAGTTTGGAGAGGTTGAGAACCTCAGCTCCCAGTGCTTTCAATCACCGTTTTGGAGACTCCACAGTTCTGAACACCAGGCCCTTGATAATTCATTTAGTTAGTGGCAATGTTTAACGTGAACTACACAGTGATGTAAGCTTAGCTCTTGGATCAAAATTTGCCTTGCAGTTACAAAACAAATCTTGTCCAAGTGAGCCAAAGTGCTGCTCTTTATATAATAGTATTCACCTATGCAATCAACAAGATCATTTTTTTATAGGTCAAAAGTATTTTCTTTTCTTCTTTTTTTTTTTTTTAAGATGATAATTCTGTTAATTTTTTTTTCTTTCCTGCTCTCTCTACTTCTTCTCTTTCTTTGGTTTAGCTTTGTACCATTTGGGTTCTCTAACTCCTATAATTCTGTCCCAACTTGGAAAGTTAAGTAAATGCATGGGAAACATAATTACTAATGCCAAGTAAAGTCAGAAGAGATTACCATGATGAAACAGCCCAATGGTTTGGATTCAGATATTGGCTTTTTCACCCTTTTAGGTGCTGAATATATCATAACCTTATACAAAAAATATTTACTCTTCTCTTAACATTTCAAGTGAGGATGAGTGCAACTCCTTCCTTGATAATCTGTTCCAGTTTTGATTACCCACTTATTTACATCCTCTTATGGTGATGAATTTGTGTTAGTTTAATTTCACGTCACTGCATCTTTTTATGCCTTTGTCAGCAATACTGA
This sequence comes from Calonectris borealis, assembly GCF_964195595.1. Classification (NCBI taxonomy): domain Eukaryota; kingdom Metazoa; phylum Chordata; class Aves; order Procellariiformes; family Procellariidae; genus Calonectris; species Calonectris borealis. Next base: position 27,112,342 of record NC_134312.1, read on the forward strand.
AAAAGTCTCACTGCCCATCAGATAACCTTTTCATCTGCAAGTACTAAAATATAACGATCGAGTCATCTCTCAGCCTTACAATGAGTTGGAAAAAACCTGAGCTTCCTAAACTTCAAGGTAAATGACTCAATTTGTAATTCCTTAATCATTTTATGGCCATTCTTATAACTAGGTTTACTAATTCATCTCTCTTATGAAATGAGGACACAAAATCCAAGAAGCCTGCTCTACAAAGTAGCAAGATCATTCCCTGGTTTCTACTGGGTATTCCTGTTCTATATCTTCAAAGACCTCACTAGTCCTTTTTGCCACAGTACTTCACTAGAAGATTTTATTTGGGACAATGACAAACTAAGCTTGCTAATTCCTTTGTCTCAGTCAATGCTCTCCTAGAATCTTCCACTCTGTATTTCTAAATATGTATTCTTTGTTTCTGGATGTATTTTTTCTGCATTTGACTATATTATACAACACCTTTCCAGTTTGAGTTGTATGCTTCCTTCCAATATTATATAGAACGGAGGCTAGATCTTACACCTTTATTTCAAATACAGAACAGAAATATTTACTGGAAAATCTGAGGATTTAATGATGTCCGTCTGTACTGTTTTCCATCTATAATTAAGAGGCCATCCTGGTAGGTTCAGGAGCATGAGTTTCAACCTCTTTGTTAAATGAGATAAAATGCATATTTGGAATGAATAGTTCTCTTTTGATTATGAAAGTGTACGGTGTTTTCTGGCTTTGAAAGCAGAAGGAAAAATGCTCTAGTCACTATACTAAATGTCCCTGTGTAATCATTATTCCCACAGGGTGCACAGTAAAGTCTAAGGGTTACCCCAAAGATGTAAAGCTGCTCACTAGAAGAGTCTGAAGGAGAGTTCAGGTGTTTGCTATGGAATATGTATAAGCTACATGGTATAAGTAATTATACTGCTGTTAAACAGACCAGCTAAGGTACAAGGTGAATATATGTATATGTGCTCTTTGAATCTATGATCAAACTGCTCTTACCTACAGTTCTAGAAATTAAATACATTCTGAGAAAAGAAATCCCATCACGCAGTTCAATGTTATCTTTAAAGTCTAACACATTAACAGGAGTTTTAGAACACTTGTATTACCCTCAGACTTTTCTGTTCTCTTCATACAATTTATTTAGCTTCACAGAGTTTTTCCTTTTTTCCTTAGCATTTATCTGCTGTTTTAAATGCAATAGAAATAGAGAAAGGTAGGTGGAAACATGGGGGAGGAGAGAAAACTTTTCTCTGTTCCATTTCTTGTTGTTACTTAACTTGAAGGGACAGCTGCAAACCTGAGCTAAATAGAGGGGTGGATCACCTAATTGTGTAGCCATGGTAGTATCTTGTGGCACTGAGAACATTCTTCGTCATGTTAAACAGTGTCATCAGGGGTATGACCCACCTACCCCACCAAATCCACCTCTATGTCATGTATATATCCATACTGAAATTGCAAAATAAACATACAGAAGTGTAGCCCCAGATTTGGGAAAGTTAGAGGAGGATTTGCACTGAGGGAGACAACAAAGCTGACTCAGTCAAAAGTTCTCCAAGACTTCTAGGAAGACCCTTCATGCAGGCTAAATCTATTGGCCAGCAGGCAGGCAGGATAACTTTGTCCCATGCTAGGGCTGTCAATGCCATTAAGCCTACTGCCTGCAGTTCCTTTTCCCTTCAGCACTGTTAGAAATAACCCTTCCCCTCCATGTTTTCTGACATATACAGGCACAGTTATAAGAGGATGTAAGTAGAAGGAGAAATGGGGACAGCATCCTTCTTCTGACCCTCTAGTGAGGAGGTTTTCCACTGAGTCTTTTGCTCATTTTAACACCATTGCAGCTAAAGCTAAAGGAAAGCATTAGTCATCTGGCTATTTAACAATTTCATTCATCAGGTAAACTATTAAGATAGTGACGGAAGTCACCGGAACATGTCAAGGTAAATTAGAAAATTATCTATTTCTTAATAACAAACAATATAAATTTTACATTTTAGCTGCTTGATTATCCTGCAACAGTCAAAGAAAGTACAAATGTATCAAATGTCATGCTGGTTATGAACTGTCAAAATATTGCTGCAGACCATTATAGCTTCTGCAGAATCCATGGAAAATCCTGTCATGAAGAAAAATCCTTCTGAGATTTGTTTCTTCAGGCAAAAATATGTTTGATTTTTAAATAGTTTAGAGAAGAAATACTAAAAATACTTCTTGTTTCCAAATGATCACAGCATGTTTGATAGAAATATAGTCTTGAATAAGGAAATAACACTTATTTAAGCAGCTTGCAAAGAACATATTAGTCATGCTTCAATAAAATCTATGTTTGATGCTTAGTAATTTCCCAGTTCACTTTGGGGTCTTAATGAAATTCTTTGGTATTTAATTTTAATTTGGGAACTCGATTTTCAGAATTATGCAGAATTTTTTAATGTGAAAAAGTTGGCTTAGTAAAGCATTCACTCTGGTTTTAAAGTTTCAAGCAAGTTCCACTTTCGGCATCATTTTAGTTAGTGTTTATTGACACACTTGAAATTGCAAAGCTATCCCTATAGCTTATACCTGAGAAAGGACCATTGTAAGACATTTTTGTCCATGCTGAGATGTTATACTTCAATGGACTAATTGCAGAATGTGACTTATTTTCAGTAATGGCTAAAATTCTTGGCCATTAATATGTAAGTAGAGACAAATTATTCTCATCATTTGAGAAGGCAACCAAAATTCTTTGCTACAAAAAGAATTTCTTTGCTATGTACTGCAGAAAGAAGTACATAGTTTAGCATGCCTGCCAATCTATGAGGGACTGTAATACTTGCAGTCTTGTGATATTGTGCAAAAAATTTTTCAGTTTATACCCAGTGAAGAGAGAAAAGGAAATGTAGACTCTTCCTGCACCCAGAAAAAATTAATCCTGTCATTTTAGGCATGTCACTTTAGGTAAGTGTAGTAGTAAGATTCCCACTAGCTTTTCAGCCTGCCACCACTTCCCATGCTAATTTTTCTCTATGACAGACTTAAATCTTTAGTGGTTTCCAATACACTTTTCTCCTAATTAACAAGTCATGTTTCTGTAATCAGAGATTGGACATCATACAATGTGATTGTAGTGGCCATTCACAACTAAGCAACTTAGCTCAGCTTCCTAATACCTACTGTGGAAGATTCCTAATGAGCCATACATATTATTTCATAAGAAATACTAGAAGTTACAATGACAAATCTTTCCCATCCAGTTTCCAATCTTCTGTTCAGCTGAATACTCTAAGCAAAGAAGAACCTACCCCTGCCCTTGCTAGAAAAGAATTCAGAAGGTCACAGAAATCACCTTTAACTAGATGGAGGAGGGAGTGTTCTAGGAACAGATGCCACATGGAGACTAGAAATAAGAGTGGTGGTAAGCGAGAAAATACAACTGATCACTTTTAGGAGAGAGAAATATACTACAGAGGCTTGCTAGAATAGATTTGAACTAGAAAAAACATACTGTTAAGCTAAAGAGGATAATAGAAGGAGAGTGGAAATTAATGTGTAGCAATAAAACATTGGTTTTCATAAAAGAATATATTAAATAGCATATCAAAAGATCAGTGTGATCAAGCGACATCTGGTCAGGGATGATGTGATGTAGAGAAAAGAGTGTAAATTGTTGTCTACTATCTGTTGAATAAATCTGGTAATATAGGTTTTGTTTTATATATAAATAAAATCTTAGCCTTATTTGAAGAGTAGCGAGCCTTTATTCCTACAACTTGTAGTTTCATTTCCTTTCAGATATCTTCCTTAGAAATCTTTCTCTAAAATCCATTTTAAGCTTTTCTAGATACATTTTTTCCCTAGTCGTCTTCATACCTCTTCCTAATCCAGGTCTCTGCTGTCTGTGTCTAATATTACTGCTTTGCCTGGCACAGTACAAATCTACATGTTCTCCAGTACTTTGGAGAATAAATCATCTGAACTAAAATATCTACTCTATTCATATTTATCAGACAAGCAAGAAATACCCATGAGGTGAAGGGGTGGGGTTTATTTTTTGCCAACACATTTGCACAGCCCATTAGTGATGTCTTCTTTAATATAGTTCAAATCCCTCATTTGTTTAAGCCTATCAAAATAAATGATAGCTTATTTCTCTACTTACTACTCAGAGGTCTATGATAAAAGCCATAGAGTGTTCTTTTTTAAAATCTACATTACATAATATACTGATTGATTTAGGGCTGGTTGGCTTTCTGATTCTACCCAAAAGAAAGTGATAAACCTTCTAGATTAATGCTGACGTGCTACAGAAGGAAAGTAGTTAAACGCAGTTCCTTTATGTATTGTCTATTTTACGAAATAAGTTTTCCAGCACTCAGAATTTCCATCTGATTCATATCTTCTTTGATTCCCTTTCTAATATTCACATAATCATTTGCTTACTTTTAAAATACCCCAAAATCTGTCTCAGAATCTTGAAATCAGCTCCCAAGTAATGAGCTGCAAACCTTCACATTTACTTTTCTTATCTCCAAATGTAAGACAATCACACCTTAGGGTGCATTGAATAAACAGAAAAAGAATAAATCTTTCAAGGATGCAGAGGTCGCCATTCTGTAAGACTACTGCATAATTTCTTTGTAGACCTGTCGTGGTTTAACCTGGCAGGCAGCCAAATACCACGCAGCTGCTCACTCACTCCCCCCCCACCCTCAGCGGGATGGGGAGAGAATCGGAAGGGTAAGAGTGAGAAAAACTCGTGGGTTGAGATAAAGACAGTTTAATAGAACAGAAAAAAGGGAAAATAATAATGATAATGATAAAATATACAAAATAAGTGATGCACAATGCAATTGCTCACCACCCGCGCTGACCGATAACCAAGTAGCGATCGGTACTTCCTGGATCACGCCTGCCATTCATATACTGAGCATGACGTCACATGGTATGGAATACCTCATTAGCCAGCTGGGCTGGCTGTCCTGATTATGTTCCCTCCCATCTTGTGTACCTAGCTCAGTCAGTAGGCACGGGAGCTGTCCTTGGACTAGGAGGGCACTTAGCAACAACTGAAAACATCAGTGTGTTATCAACATTCTCCTCATACTAAATCCAAAACACAGCACTAGGAAGAAATTTAACTCTCTCCTAGCTGAAACCAGGGCAGTATCCACCCCTTATTCTATACCATTTACATCATGCTTAGGTCTCACTTTTTTTTTTTTAAAAATACATTTCAATTAACCACCACTATCTTTCATTTTATATATACACACATATATATATGCACGCACAGATATCATTCCCTTGGTCTATGGACTATCCCTCTAAAATGTCCACTGAGTACTGGGATACTGGTCTGTACCAGTGGAGAATAGGACATACCTTCTTTGAGTTGCTGGATCTCCCGGGACAGTTTCTCCACAGCCGAGACAAGGGAGGAGGAGATAGTTTCTTCAAAATCCCAAAGTCTGCTAACTAAGACATCCACCGTTGGTGCTTCTTCCTCTGCCCAGGACAGTACTGCCAACGAACTGGCATACGACGCTGGTGCACTCCGTACCAACTTCCGCCACATGGGTCACGTGCACTGGGCTTCATCTGGATCTTTGGGCGTTTGGTTGTTGTCCAGGTCACTATAAACCACCTCCAGCATGCCTAGTTCTCTCAGGTACTGGATACCTCTCTCCATAGTGGCCCACTTGCCTAGGCGATATATAACATCTTCCTTGAAGGGATACCTTTCCTTCACACCTGACAGCAGTCGCCTCCAGAGGCTGAGGACCTGTGTCCCTTTTTCAACTGCTTTGTCAATGCCCCCCTTCCCTAGCAAGGGATCCCAGCTGCTTGGCTTCTTACCCTCTAATTCCAGGCTACTGGCCCCATTATCCCAGCATCAGAGCAGCCAGGTAACAATATGCTCGCCTGGACGACGGCTGAAATCTTTCCGCATATCTCGCAACTCATTCACGGATAAGGATCGGGTGGTTTCCGTCTCGTTTATGAGTTCTTCCTCTTCCTCCTCCCCTCCTCGTGATGGCCCTGCTTTTCCATCATCCTTTTCTAAACGACCTGACTTCCGCTTCAAAGATTTCTTCTTCTGTACAGGGGTGATGGATACCAGCGACGGTTGGTCCTCTGGTTCAGCTGTAGTACCCGTCGCGAGGGTCTGGGTAGCTGCAGTGCCTGTCGCGGGCGTTGGAGTGATTGTAGTGACTGTTGCCGGGGTTTGAGTGGCTGCAGTGTTTGTCGCACTGGTTGGAGTAACTGCAGTGACTGTTGGCGGAGTTCGAGTAGCTGCAGTGCCTGTTGCGGGGGTTGAAGTAACTGTAGTAACTGTTGCCGGGGTCTGAGTAGCCATAGTGGTTGTCGTGGGGGTTGAAGTAGCCACAGTGCCTTCCACAGGGGTTTGAGTAGCCACAGTGGTTGTCGTGTGGGTTGAAGTAGCTACAGTGCCTGTCGTAGGGGTTTGAGTAGTCACCGTGTCTGTTGTGGGGTTGATCTCTGGACAGTATTCCTGAATAGTTGTTTAACTCTAAACAAGGCCTGAACCACATTCAGGAGACATAGCAGTATGATCATGCTTGTTTGAATATCCCAAGGATATTCAAAATTCTCAGGGAATATTGTGGACGTCTTCATGAAGAGGATAGAAGAAAAAGGAGTTTCTGAAGATATGGAGGGGAAGGTGAACAAGTGGGAGAAAGTGTCCCATCCTGCCTCCTCCCTAAATTCATCCTCTGAGGTGGAGACGTAAAAAGTGTAATTATTAATAGTTTCCAAAAGATAGCTCCCGAAGAACAGGAATGATGGCAGTGCTGAGTACAGGCTCGTGACCAATAATTTTATCATAACATAAACCAGTGTCACACAGTATAGCAAAGCAATGTCCTTAATCCATTTCCCAGAGATGACCAACCCCACATAAACACTGATAATCAGCAGTATAGACAGCCAGTAAGGTGCTATATACCACAACTCCAAAAAAAAGATCCAACAACTCTGAAAGCAAATAAACCAACATTGTGAACAGCGAGTAATAAACTGATATAATGAATGCTTATAACAAATTTGTTTTAACCCATTCGGGTCAGATGTGTCGTTATCTCAACGCTTTGAGCCCCATGTTGGAAGCCAAAAAAGGACTGTCGTGGTTTAACCTGGCAGGCAGCCAAATACCACGCAGCTGCTCACTCACTCCCCCCCCACCCTCAGCGGGATGGGGAGAGAATCGGAAGGGTAAGAGTGAGAAAAACTCGTGGGTTGAGATAAAGACAGTTTAATAGAACAGAAAAAAGGGAAAATAATAATGATAATGATAAAATATACAAAATAAGTGATGCACAATGCAATTGCTCACCACCCGCGCTGACCGATAACCAAGTAGCGATCGGTACTTCCTGGATCACGCCTGCCATTCATATACTGAGCATGACGTCACATGGTATGGAATACCTCATTAGCCAGCTGGGCTGGCTGTCCTGATTATGTTCCCTCCCATCTTGTGTACCTAGCTCAGTCAGTAGGCACGGGAGCTGTCCTTGGGCTAGAAGGACACTTAGCAACAACTGAAAACATCAGTGTGTTATCAACATTCTCCTCATACTAAATCCAAAACACAACACTAGGAAGAAATTTAACCCTATCCCAGCCGAAACCAGGACAAGACCAGAAGACAGTTAACAGTAACATACCATCACAGTCTATTTTATAGACTTTGGTGTATTTTTGCAACACAAATATTTAGAGATAGGTGCCAGTCATTGTTTGATTTCCCAGTCTGTGAAGCCAGACTTTTGAGGCCCACATATTTTGGAAAGGTCTTTTTTATCACACTGTAATATAAAAATACTTTGGCTTTTATTCAGCTCTGTCATTAGAAGTTTCCTGCATTAGCCTTAATGTCCATGTTACTTTCCTGAGTTTGGGCACGTCAAGAAAACAAATAAAATCCTTACAGTTCTTCCCCAAGACAGCTGCAAGCACAGTGACCACAAGAGTGGAGGGGAAGGGAAATGCCAGAACAGGAGGGTGTGCCCTCCCTTGCTTTCTTCCCTTATCTGAACTAATCTCCTAAGAACTACATCTGTAACATTGTAGTGTCTAGCACACTTAATTCACATAGTCCCCAATCTTTACCAGAGGTCTAGAGTAAGTCTGAAGTGAGGGATGACCATTAGTAGCCTAAAAAAGGCACGACGCTGACTTAATTTAATTGATAATTTTTGCTGTGTGGAGTTCCAATATTGAAAGATTTCTCTTAAATATTGGGAGCCAAATCTCGCTTCTTTTTAAAAAAGTAAAAGATTAGGTACTTCTTTATTTTTTTCCACATGACACCAGAAGCAAAAGTTTAGTGTGAAGAAAATATGAGAATGGAAGATTAAGAGTAAAACTCTGTGTCCACTGTAGAGGACTCTGACCTCCCTGACTAAGAAGGTTAGGGAAACCTGAATAAGCTTCAGATCCACTGTCCATCACTGCTTCTTACTATAGTGACTTCAAAAGTGCAAAGCTACATGTTTGGTTTTGTTTTTTTTTTTTCCTCAAGTGCATGTTCCAGCTAGGATTACAGTGTTGCTGATACGGCTTTATACAACAGATTAGAGAGAAGAGCAGTGCTGGATAACTGTAGCTCTGGAGGCCAAACTTATTTGTGGAATTTCTGGCAACACAGACCAAAGTGAAAACACAGACTATTGCTTGGGTACAGGGGAGTATGTACTTTGGAGCTGCAAAGGAAGTTACCTTGCTCTCCGCATTCTTGAGCTCAGAAGAGTTCATCTCTTTTCTATTCTCTCATGAGTTTATTTCCATAAAAGCAAGACAGGATCATCTGTGTCAAATCGTTAAAAACAAAAATGCGCAGGAAGAGCTGTTCTTTTTTAATGCTGAACAAGAAATAATAAGCAAAATAGGGTTACCCTGAAACTTTCCCTCTTTGTTTTCTGAAGTCTCTGTATCAATGAAGAGGGTTTTCTTTCCCTCAAACTTACTGAGTCTGCCTTTCTCTGGTTTCCTGTTATAATTGTTGAGAATAAGGAGAGGAAAACAGAAAAAGAGACTAACAATCGGTGTATTCTTTCATCAGACTAATGATAATAAGCCAAAAAAACCCACCTAAGCATCTGCTTAGAATCATAGAATCATAGAATCTTTAAGGTTGGAAAAGACCTCTAAGATCATCGAGTCCAACCGTCAACCCAACACCATCATGCCCACTAAACCATGTCCCTAAGCTCCACATCTACACATCTTTTAAATACTTCCAGGGATGGTGACCCAACCACTTCCCTGAGCAGCCTGTTCCAAGGCCTGACCGCTCTTTCAGTAAAGAAATTTTTCCTAATGTCCAATCTAAACTTCCCTTGATGCAACTTGAGGCCATTTCCATTGAGCCAGAAGAGACTGCTACTACTACAATGAACTATATAGTATTATTTATTTACATTGTGGTGTATTTAGAAGTTGCAACAGAGATCAGGGTGGGGCTGCAGACCATGAGCTCAGGGTAAAATTGCTGCAAGAATCTTACAAAAGAAGGAAAATTATCAATATGGCAGTTGGCAAATGCTATGCCTATTCGCTGAGGTACCATGCACGGAGAGCCCTACTTGGGCTAGGGAGAGAGACGTCAGTAAAGCACAGTGGTGCATGTGACCTACTGCCACACACTTCTGTTTTCACTGGGAGGGTGCTACTTTTATTTTTTCTACTCCCATATCAGCCACCATTTCATTCTGAGCAATAAATGAAGAAGATGGTACTGCTCCTGGACCTCGTGGAGCTTTCCCTTCATTGAGTGGTAGGAGTGTTACTGGAATGGGATCAATTCTTCCTGTTTAATGGAGGTAAAATCTGGCTGGGTATTGCATCAGTTTGCTGCATAAATAGTGCAAAAAACTGCTGAAGACAAAGTTTAGGATCCATAGTAGGTTGTACATATGCAGGAAAATGGACAAACTGTTTGCATGAGTGATTTCAGCTATCTTCCAATGTCAGAGATGTCTGCTAACAGTATACAGTATAGTTGTCGCAAATCCAGACTTTCTGGTCAGTTGAAAAATGTGTATTTGGCTGCTTTGGCATGCTATTATGATGGAAGTTCATATTATGATTCTCACACAGCTTGTGGTTCTCCTATCTTAAGCAGCAAGAAGGGGAGCAGCTGAGGAATTGTAACCTGAACGGACAAGTTAGGGGCAAGAGGAATAGCTCTTTCATATTCATTAGGCTTTGACTGCATCGTGGCCTGTGATGAATCATGAAACCCAACCTGTGCTTATAGCCAGTTAATAGTACTTTTATTTCATTACCTGCCTGCTCAAATAAATATTGGTTTAATATTTTTGTATGTTGATTTTATTTGGAGAACAGGGGGCAGTAGTAACCAAGTTAACAACCTTGGGATCATATTTGCACATGCTTGTTTAGCTGGCAGCCTTTCTTCATATACACATATCCTCCCTCTCCAATCTTTTTTTTCCCGAAGAATCTTAAACAACTATGTTTCATGAATGTTGATACTAGATAGTGATGAAATAGTTACCAGGCTGAGTAAAAGGCTGGAATAATTGTCTTCTTCATGAGGCAAATTAACTTCTCTACCACCAGTGTAAAATAGCCTTCTATCATACACATTCATGGTTTTGAAATGCTCAGAGCACTTGATCTTGCAGGTTGCTGTGTATTAACAACTCCTCATGAAGGCAATAGGAACTGAAATACATTAGAGAGCTCAGAACTGCAACATTTAGGATAGGTTTAAGTTCTGAATATTGAAATATATAATCTGAGTACAGGTGAATTTTTAATACTCTACAGTTGGCTCCACCCTGTATCAGTGGGGATACATCCTCTTGTGAATCAGCTACATTCCTATTATACATCACATATGAAAACACACGATCATATACATCAGTGGGGAGAACAGACTCCGTCCTTGCCTATTTTACATGTAGTTTAATTCTTCTGCCAATAGCCTATAAAAATCTCTTTCACAGATCCTGGTTTACTGCAGTTTGAAAATTTGCAGCTTTATTAGACCAAGGTAATACAACAACTCTTAACATTTTGTGGTTTCCTAGGTTAGATTTCTGAGAAATGTGGAAACATTGTGTTTTTCGAATGCAATAAAATCTGCAGAAACTATATAACTTTCTGTTTATTAACAAATCAAGCAGAAAGCACATGGATGCAATATTACTTTTCTCAAGTTCTTTTACTAACGTTTTTCTTTTCCTAATGCTTTTCCCCTGTCCTGCAAAAGTTGCCTGTACTGTTAAAGAAGGATAATTTATTATTGATACTTATTTCTGAAGTTCTCCTAGAAGAAAACAACAGTTTATCTACAAGAAAAGAACCCAGCTCCTCAACACAAGGTCAGTCTTACATTCTGTGTTGGCAGGTGCTGACAAATTCTGTGGAATTCTTGACTGAAGAAATGGAAAAGTAGTCTTCAAATTTAGTATATGCCAGGTTTTCTTAAATGGAAGGATTCTTATAGAGGTTTGAGAATGGAGAATTAATCAAGATGATTGCCTTGTGCTGAACCTTTCAAAAATGTTCCTCTTTTTCAACTGAAACTTTTCCCAGTGTTCTGCGTGTTCTGAAATGAGTTCAGCTAATGCAAAAGGAAAATGCTGTTGAATAGATATGCTAGTTCGTGCCTGTGAGTAGTTTTTTCAACAGAATTTCACCAGACCTCCATTAACCACCTTTCAAAATTCATACAGCAGGCCTCTGAAAAAAGTCACTTGTTCAAGTTTCAGCTGTAAAAATAAATACATTCAATACAGAACACAGGCAGAAAATAACAATAAAAAAGCAAACTGTCTCCAGCCCAGTTGTGTAGTTCATATTGTGTTTGCATTGCAGCAGAAGTTTAGGCAAAGAATACCTCTCCTCAGGGACTCAGTGCCTTTTCAGTGTTAATTGGTTCAGAGTATTTCTGCATGCCTTCATTCCATCATGCTTATCTCTTCGTATACTTTACCTGTTCTATGAAAGACCTTGCATGTTCCACCTAAAAAGTTATCTTTTACTACTGTGTAAACATCTTTTCCCAAAACATCAATTGGATGGACTATATTCTAATGTGTAAATGCATATATACATATCTATATATACACATATACATTCTAGCCTAATGGCCATTTCTTGATGCTGTCATACACACATGTCCTCAGGCAGTCCTGTGATTGGCTGGCAGGACTAGCTGACCCTAGCAGTGTGCCCAGAAGCCCATAACAAAAGGAAGCCCCAATCATTGCATACAGGAAGCAACCACTTTAAATTTTATATGTTTCTATATCTAAAAATATACATTTATATACAATATATTCAAGAAAGGGAAGTCAGCCAATCACAGAGCAGTATAAAAACATGTGGGTTATGTTTTTTAACAAAATGGCAGCTCCCTGTCATAAAATGGTGGCCAAAACAAAATGGTGCCCCCTTGTGTAGGTAGAGGAAGGGCCTTCTGGGTCTGGTGGTCTTCTGGGTAAAGCAGTAGGAGTGGCTGGTTCTGCCAGGCAATCACAATAGACAACTTAACTAGGGAGAGGGAGTGACTTCTGGGGCAAATGGCCCATGAAGCTGCTGGGAGGGGCTGGGACTTCTGTGAGAAGCTGGGGACGGGGCACCATCACTTCTTGCCTGGTTTATCAGTGGTACCTGTACTACTGGCCATCATACAGAGAAAAATAGCAAAATATTCAGAACGGTGAAAAGATTTTGAAGGATTTTCCCTTTTTTAAAAACCCATACATTTTGGTTGAGGCTTGCGAGGTCGTCTTTATCATGACACAGATTACGCTCTTCTCTCCACCACAACTGAGTTTGCTTTCTCCATTTTTTGATAGCTGCATAGGCTGTTCAGTATTAAATATTGTTTTACTATATACAGGGTTAAATGAGAATAAGTCTCTTACAGTAGTTATTTATTATGTTTGCTCCATATATGAAATACATTAGTCACGTGACGGGACAATTTTTGAAGTCTGCAATAACAGACATTTCTGACATTTCTTTTGAAAGTAGAAATATTTTTATAATAATTCCTATTATTTTACATTTACAATCAGTGATTCAGGAAAGTAATGAAATTATCAACAAATAAAATGTACTTACATATTTTGATCTCCCAAGGCTGTCACACATTCACTTTAATGATCAGTAAAGAGGTAAGTTGTGTATAATTTACATGCTATATTATGTTAACCATGTCTTCCTCTAGAAATAAATGTCCTAGAATTCTAAGACACAGATCCCATTTCTGACTTCCATATGTGATGCCATTAAAATTTACTCAGATTGAGCCAGCTGCAGCATCAGGGTTTATTAATCATCTAAATAAGCTGAGCTTTCGGGGGGGGGGGGGGGGGGGGGCGAAATGGTTTTAAGACAGTCCCCTCTGCAAATCCTATAAAAATGCCACTCTTTATAACACCCCTTCTCCATACATCTGACCAAAATTTGAAGCCTATCTGGGAAACTCCATCCAACTGCTCCTGCTACACAGCTTATTCCCTCATTGCAACAAAGATATTAATGACAATAGAGATTAACTAGCTAGTACAAAGTTTAGCACCTGGACCCTTTGCATTACAGAGGAACGTTTATCAAATTTTTGGGATCTCTCCTTCTATATGTAAAATTGACTTGCTAAGAGTTTTCTGATGTTGATTTTTAGTGTACTTATTTTGAAGAATCACAATACCTAGTTTTCAGTTGAATTTTAGAATCCTAGAAAAGATTAATGTAGTTTTTAAATGCTGTTTTCTTTAGAAAAATAAGAAAATCTGAAATTTAAATCCCAAATTTATTATACCTTATTCCTATATCGGTGTTTTACAGCATGTCTGAAATAGTTCACAAAATGATGTCAGGCATGCACTAATAGGGCTCAAATTATTAATTACTCATTGTTTGTTACTTGTGTGTTATCTGTTATAACAAACATTGCTTGTTATGTGTTACTTAGTTATATAATTTTATAATCTGCTGTATGTCATTCTACCTCTTACAGTGTGTTGGTTTGGACTAATTTTACCAAATATTAAGAACAGCTGCTATCAAAATTAGTACCGAGTGCTTGCTTTATCTTCTAAATTAAACTACCAATCTGCAAGATCAAATGACAATGAGGAAGGGATATATAATATAATATTGTCGATACATCATCTTTCTCAGGTAGTATTTTGCTACTGGGGTATTTCTGTTCTAAAGACACATACAGACCTCATTCATGCCAGTACTATACCAATAATCATAATGAACTCTCAAGAATGTGCTAAAAGCCTATTTTATGGAAAAGACATAAGAAAACATCAAGAAATACAGGTTGACACTCGGGTCTATTCAGCATGTCTGATCAGACCTAAATCACAGAGACTGATGCATTTCCTCCCATGCAAATATTGGGAAGAGAACTGCCTCAGACACGTCCTTTGCAGGTTCTTGTTATGTGGGTGTAGGAGAAGGTGTTGGGGCAGTACCAGCTTGCCCAACCCTGGATGGAGAGATGCAACCTTTCTGGGCCTCCAGAAATGTTCCTCTCTCTCTTGTTATGAATAGCACAACTGATAGTCATACAGCTTCATGCACCATTTGGACGGCCCATAGAAGTCAAAGTTTCTGGCTTTAGAGAAGTCTCTGACTACAGTGGTACTAATGAAAAAAATGTCTTGATTCTTAGGGACAAAAAAAAACCCTGAAAACTTAGAAGTGAGGAAGAGAAAGGAAAGAGAAACAGACTTCTGAGTACAGAATTTCGCAGCGTGACATCTGGGATCATATCGCTTTTTGTTCTATAACATTAAGACAAACAGCACCATATCTACCAATCTGGTGTAATAAGTAATTTACCTGTTACTTCAATTCCAATAAAGATATCTCAAGAGAAAAAACAAGCGTGCCACTGACTTATCTCTGATCACTCCATTTTTTTTTAGCTTCTCTAGCTCACGTGAAGATAACAGAATTTAAAAAAAAAATCTTTTATCATAATCTAAATAATTTTTAGTCTTTTTTCATATACAGCACATAAAGAAAGGCATTCAATAGAAAATTACTTGGGAAACAGAATGTTAAATTGTATACAAAAATAATTATTAAACTCTTTAAAATCCAGTCAACAACTCTTAATCTATTCTCCAAATCTGAAAATGAATGTAGTTTCCAATTTTAAAGATTCTCATGTGAGAATGTGCAGCTGGGCATTGATTTCCACAAGCAATTTTTGGTTTATGATAGGTGGTAATTAAACAAGAAGTATAAATTTCCAACAAGCATATATCTGACATTTTAAACAGGCATTGAATAACACCTACTGAGAATTCCTTAAACAATTAGACATAAAAAGTAGTGCATTGAGTCTCACTAGACTTCTTTGATAAGGGTTTGACATTATGATCAGAAAGCCCTAGTTAAATCTGGAAATCTACATCAATTTTGCAATAAAGTGTAAAAGCTTCATTCATTGTCAGATCTCCCTTTGTCTTTCTCTTGATACCAGCTTAGTTGTGATTTTTGTTAAACAGAAAAGCTTCTGTCCACAGCAGTTTGTGGACAACTGGCGCAGAATCTGAAGTCTTACACAGCCCTTTATGGAAGAATAGCTCAGATATGTTTGTCTTGTCACTGATTATTGGTTCAAAAATAATGTTTTAATCAATGCAAATATAGTTAGCAAGCTCTTCCAGGACAGAATGCTTTGTGGGTCATACTGTTTATTGCTTTTGGCCAAAATTCTGGATGAAAACCCTGAAGTACCATCTTCAATATAATGCAAAAAGAAATAACAGTCAGCTAATATCGGTCAGCTCTTCTCTGCAGACCTACCAATAACATCTATGAGATTTTACTGTGTTGCTGCAAGTAGATCCCAAGACTTGGTCTAAGAAAATGAGTACCTCTTTACATATGCCATAAAAGACAGCATAAATCCCTTTGTGAAATACTGAGAATAAAATATTTGCATAGTTGTCATCTGTGCTTCATAGCAACCATAACAATTTGCATACATAGTTTTACACAGGAGGGAAGCATATCTATACTGATAGAATTAATCAGCCATTCATTCCTTACATAAGAAATAACCTAAATGTTTGTGAGACTAAACTTGCTGAAAGAAAACTTTTTCTAGAGTTGGATAAATGGGATCTTAAGAATGAGTCATAGAGATATTGCCATTGTAGAAGTATTAAGCTGGCTGACTACAGATACATAATAATTAAAAATAACTTTTCTCTTTCATCATGCAATCTTGAAGCAATGCTTTGTGATTTGGTATGTCTTACTGAGGAAAATGAAAGTTGTCTTTAGAAACAGCTATTATATTGATACAAGATCATTTTTGTTAGGTTGTGAAAGAATAACATGAGGGACATGTTCACAACAAATTATACATTAATATTTTTCATTAAGACATGCTTATCTTTTTTTTTTTTCTTCTATACAAAGTCTTACCTTTCAGTGGAAGAATCCTTTTGGTTTTTTTGTATCTTTAAAATGATCTTTTTGGCACCATTTGTTTCCAAAAGGCAGAAATGCAATTTGCAAGGAAGACCTGTGTATGAGCAAGCAGTGAAAATGATTAGAAAAGGGATGAACACGTTGCTGACTGAGCTGATAGGAATTCTCAACTATCAGAACAATTAGAGATATATTGTGAAGAGAAAATGTATATAAATGTCTGTTCCTCATATTTGTATAAAACCACAGTCTATTGCATATCTCCAAACACTGCAGCAAGAAATTAATGTCAGGTTTTCTGACTGTAGCATCTGAATCATATAGGTTTCCCTAGCTTAACTTGATGAAAACGTACCTCCATTCATCCATGTCAAATGAACATCTGTCAGCATTGCTGCTGCTTTGGTTAGAGAATGGTGTTGCCACTTCACTGAATTATCTTTTATTTATTAATGAGAGAATTTCCAGAAAGGTAGGCTGTGTATGTGTGTTTATAGTCATCATTTCAGCTAGGTCATATCTACAGAGCTTGAAGAACACAGTTTTCATTCAAAGGACAAGTGCATTTAGGTAGTCTGTCTGAGCTTTAGTACAGATACATGAATTGGGAAAATGTGTGAATTGTAACAATGTTGTCCTGCATTTTTTATCTGGGGGGAGAAGTGTCTTGCAAGTTGAAGCTTTGCAATCTAAAATGATGATCTTTCACTTTGTAAAAAGCATTAGGAAAATGAATCTTGCAAGAAATACTTCAAGGAGAAAATACTTGATTCTGTTAATTGCAAGCATTTATAGGATCGAGTCCATAGTCAAGTACTAGAAACGTACTTTGCAAATTTGCATTTTGTAATTATTTATGAAGAAATTACCAGCAACCAGAGTTTCTGATTTCACTACCACTGTTGTTTTATATATGTGCTCAAAATCAAAAATATAAATAAAAGACAAGAGGAGAGGAGCAGTGTTTGAACTAAGTAGCAAAGTTTCATAATTCTTAATGTTACATGACACCTGAACTCTATCACATTAATATTGGAAATTTTTATAGTCCATTTCAATCTACATTGTCTTGAAATGCCATAGACACACTGCTGTCTTGCACACCAGAAACTAAATGCAACCACCTTCAGCACAGTGGATCAAGCAAAGTAATCAAGGATTCTTGGAATTTACCCAAAAGATTCAGTTTTGGTGAGTGGACCACCTCTAAAATGGCAAAAGGGTAAATTGCCCTTGAAGCTATAAATAAAACCTTAGCCTTCCACATTCCTCCAACTCCAGAACAGGAGCTTAGTTTACTTCTGAAGCTAGAGAATTCAAAACCTATCAGTCCTTTAGGACTTCAGGACTATTGTCAGATTTTACTCTGTAGTATTCAGTCATGACACACTCCCCACTGGGAGGAACATATATATATAAATTAGTACTATTCAGAAAAAGAATAATTTCTAGGCCAAACATTGGAAACTGGAAAATACTGGAAACTGGAGACTTTTCACTGAAGTATGTGAGTCCTAGTCAGAAAATTTTGAAGCACAATTAATTTGGGATCGGGAAAAAGGTCTGTATGGAAGCCTCTGAACTGAGGGGCACTCATTCTCTGTGATCTGCTCCACCAATTCTCTATAGTCAAGGGCCTCCTGCTGAACTTCAGTCTTTTCCTGCAGGCCCAGTTTCATTTCAAGGTAAACCGAAGCTTGGGGGAAATATTGCCTATCTCAGCCTGACATGCAGTTTGGATTTAGAGAGAATCTGCAATTGAGCCCTGGAGCTAGGAGACAGTCCTATGAAGTAGCCTGTGAAAAATAGTACCCTCTCCATGTTATTGTGTCTCTGTGTTAGCTGATCTTAAAAAGTCTGAGCACACATTACCATACTGATAGGTATTTCTGCCAACATTTCCAAATTCACTTTTACTTCAGCCCACTAAAAGAGTAGTTTCTGCTGCAATGTTCAGAACTGGATCCAATGTATTGGAGAAAATAGAAAGTGGTCAGATGTGGACTTTGCTTATTTCTGATACAAACAAATCACTGCCAGTATTGCACAGCTGTTACCTCATAGCCTATGAAAGCAAGCTATGAAAATTTAGCTTTCTTTATGCAGTAAAATTGCAAATGGAGTTTAGTATTCTGAAATAAGATCCTTGATAACAAGTGGGTTGATACATGAACCAAGAGGCAAAGCTTGATTTTTTCTGGTATCAGTGGAAAAGAAGGGACTAGAAATAATTTTTTTGACATGTAAACTTAGCAAATTAGCAATAATTGATGAAGGATAAAAGTATACAGTAAATAGATAGTTCTGCAGTGACCTATTTTCTTGCTAATAATGGTCAATGAATACAGACATAAAGTAGACTTGCACAGGGAAGAATTTGCAGCAGTGTTGCAGGTTTTATTTTCATTGGCAAATACTGAGAGCTAGTCAAATCTTCAACAAGATAAATTTCTAGTATTTCACCTGCATGTAAGGACTTAAACAGAATATATATCTGATTATTAAGAACTCAGTTAAACTAAAGGATTGAGTTTACCTGAAAGAAAGGGATCCCAGCTGATATTCTAATACTGCTTTTATTCTTTGCTAAAGAAATGATGCTTCCTGAATTTCTGAAATTGTTATTTATTTATTTGTTTGTTTGTTTGTTTCATGTTCCACTTGAGTGAGAAAGCTTCGTTTATCCCAGGAAGATGAAAAGCTGAACTAACATGCATTTCATTGCTAGCATAGTATTTGCTCTCCTTCAATGATCTGTTTCAGCCCTTCTGTTCTTTCCTTTTTACTTAGTACTGCAGTAATGGTTGCTATTAACATGGACATGTGATTTTCTGAGATCATTCACCTAAGACAACAAAACAGACATCTTAATAAATGCAGTAGAAATCTTTGTTCCATTTTTTTCCCCATCATAGAAATATTCCATAGGGTCTTCTCTTTGAAGATTCATCGTCTAGCTGTGCCTTCTGCTGCTGTGGTGGATGTCTCTGCTCCTGTGGCTGAGTTATCAGATAAGAGATCTTAAAAATTATACATTCATATATATCACTGCCAGCACCAGCTTAGTAAATCTCAGGTTTAACAAGGTCTGCATAAATATCTCCATGCCTAGGTTCCCTACTTCTGAAAGTTCCAGCCGTAAAGCACCACCCCGGAAAGCTGACCTCAGATCAGATCTCAAACTCTGTGTTTCTCCTTCAGAATATTTCTTTTATTGCTATCTTCCAATTTGGTGTCCAGTCAGGGACAGGCTATATCTGTTAATGTTTTTGATAATTTACACCATAAAATTCTTTTGAAATTTTTCAGCTCACATAAAAAAAATCTTAAGGTTAAGGAATAGACCACAAAATGAAAAACATCGTCATGATGGTGATACTCATCAGTTCTCCATCACAGCTCGAGGCTGTGCAGAAATTCTTCCTCTGTCACCCTTTCCCAAAAAAGTCACAAAGAGAACTAGAAAGTTTACAGATGATATGATGGATGACCAAAGGTGTGGAATCACAAGAGAAAACATCAGGAACATGAGCCTAGAATGACCCATCAGCCTCAAAAAAGAAAAAGTTGAATGAGAATATATGAAGTAGCATTGTATGTGACTACACGGTTGTCTTAGTTCCAATTTAGAGTGTACTTTTGAAGTCAAACTCCTGATTATCACCATTTCCGCATTTTACCGTATTTACCAGAGCTGCTGCTGTTTCTGTTTGCAGGTCCAACCAGTAGCGGGACTGAACATGTATTTCAGAGGGGTAAATACGCATCCATGCACACACCACACGCATGCACACAAAGGACTGAAGTTAACTAGGTAGGTATATACACAACCCAGTTGCTGTCACTTAGGCTTTCCAACACACACACATATAGGAAAGAGAGTGACATTACAAAGCAAAAGTAGTGAGGCTCAGTCAGACAAGTGTACTGACCAGCGACTTGCTTACATACAATAAGCCTCTTGCCCTCCTCTTCGTTTTCCCGTAGTTCTACTTCTCCCTCATCCACCTTGATCCTTCCTTTCTCCACCCTTGTCTCCTCCCAACTAACTCACATGTAATTATTTTTTCTCCAGTGGTCTCAGTTTTGCTACACCTTTACTCAAATTTGGTATTTCTGATGCTGTTACCTAGGTCATCTCAACCTTACCTCATATTACCAATATGGTTACCAAGGTGCTTCTCCCCCAAAGATCCCCAATACTCCCCACAATTATCTATGAATCTTGGCTGTTTCTCACATAACTCCCCCTTAGCCATCTGTGCAATCCAGCCATTCCTCACAGCACTAACTGTAACTTTTGCCAGCTTCTCTCTGTATTATTTGTTGTGTTCAGCAATTTCTCATGTCACATTCTGTAGTTTCTCAGTCTGTTCAGATAGCTAAACCTCATGCTGGGGTTGCATATCTTAACACTGAGCACCAACTGGTTCACTTTATGGTTCTGCTCCTGTTGAATGACATTGTTTAGTAACATTGATGCAGCTGCTACAATCATTAAGTGCCATGGTAAAAGTAAGAAGGAAGTGATTATTCTCATAGTACACTTACGCACATATATCCATTGAGGGTGGTAAGTGTGGTGTTTAGCAACTCACCAGATAGCAAAGCACTTTTTCCATAAAAATTAATTTAATTGAATGGAGGGGTAGGTGTGCAGGGACTTAAGAAATGCACACAAGGACTATTTGTATGTGTTTGAGGTGAAAAATGGTTTAAATTGTGAGTGCTAACAGGCAGCAGACAGTTGCGTGTACGTTTGTGTGTGTGTGTGTGTGGAGGGGGGAGTCCAAAATTGAACTTTTAAACTCCCTAGCAGAGGCCTGCTACTTGATGGCTGCAACTGGTACTGACTGGCTGGTTGTAAATTTTGGTAATACCTTGACTAAGCAAAAGTAACTTGTCCTGAATCCTCCAATTAATAGAGACATGAGACACAATTACCAGTTAAAAGGTTAATCATGTGCACATCCACGGTTTAGATTGAGAAAACCATGGGTTTTACATCCAGAAAGAAGAGCTGGTGCATTAAAGAAGGGTTCCCAAAAAGAAGAAGTAGTCCCAGAAAGAAGAAGGGGGCCTGAAAAGAAGAAAGTGAAGGTCCTGAATGGAGGAAAGATCCTGGAAGCAGGAGATCAGAGATCCAGGAGATCAGAGAGCTGAGTGGAGATGAATGCTGGAGGATGCCCAGAAACCTTGACCATTAATGCCCAAGACTGGTAAGTTTAAACAGATGCACAGCACAAACTGACATGACTTTCTGCCCAACCTTCTCGGGCCAGGTGCAATCTCCCTGTGGGGAAGGGTAGTTGAGAGCAAGCACTGGGGATCGGGACAGAAATAATACACATGCTAAAATATTTATGTCAGTACAAGAACTAGTGATATAATATTTAACGATCAGACATAAACTCAAAACAAAGCAATGTGAATTTTCAGGTAAGACACAGTTAATGGAATGTGTTCCGACATGGTATTGTGGTAGCCAAAGCTTTACAGGTGAAAACGTATACACAAATTGGTGGAAAGAAAATCTGCCTAGAGATATTAGAAAGTAAAGCCAGCCCAGTGCCTTTAGCTCTCAAAGAGACTAGGTGCCTACTTTTGCAACTTCAGAGAAGATATAGAAGAAATAGAGTGTACTTGTCCTCTCTCTTACATGAGGTTTGTGCCAATAGACAGTATCAATAAAAGGTTTATAGGTTAGATAAGAGGTATAGATTAAGGCCATTCCTGTTGAACTCTTTGAATTCCATTAAGCTATGTCATTTTTAACTATGAAAGAGTTCATCCTGATTAAATTGCTATAAATACATGTTTTCCTAACATTAATAAACCTGAAATAATTGGGCAAGCTCAAGAGCTTGTGAAGATGTTTTAAATGGAGAAGGGGAAGTGAGGTTTAAACACACTGTATTCTTCATTAACATTCTCCAGTACAGATTCTAAGTGCTGTGTCATTACAGGTGTGATTCACTGCATATTAAGACACCTAGGTATAGCTACACATAGATCTACATGTGAGCTAGAAGCTCTATTGAATTGCCTAAATGATAGTATCTAGTGACGTTTAGATCCTCCAGAATACCCTGCATGTTCGCCAGCTGCCATCTCAGAGAGAAGTGGGTCTTCATTGGAAACTGTGTGATATCTGACAGATCTTGTAAAAGTCTCAGATGTCCTAAGGTGGATGAAATGGCATTCAAGCTTTATGCGTAGGAAATTTAATGCTGCCCTGTCTTAAATGACAGCTTGTTCATTGGACACCTAGTCAGTACAGCCAGTGGAGTCCAAGACTGACCTTCATTACGAGTGAACTGAAAAACTCTCTGTACTCTGCATCAGCCAGGTCTCCACTGGCTACAGCAGAGGCTCTGACGCAGCTTTCATGTAGATGTCCAAGTTTAGGTGTCTGAATCTATTTAAAAAACGTTAATAAATAACTTTAAATAAAGGCTATGTGTATCCTGGATATAATCCTGCTGACACAATTACAGTTTCATAGACCATTCAGGTTATCACTTTATCTTTTTAAATAAAAGAATACTGGTGAAAAAAACAGTAAATATTCTTGCTATATGCCATGAAAAATACATTATTTGGGTTAGTTGTGCCATTCAGCCCAACTATACAACCAATATCTGATAATAATAATCTGCCTTGCTAAGCACAGATTGTTATATTTTACTGCTTAAATCTATAATGAATATAGATCCTCTGTGTCACTTGTTTTGTGCCAGTTAGTATTCCCTTTTCATTTGGGAAAATCCCCGTCACTGTGTATATAATACAAAGCTGGAACTTAGATGGCTATATTACTATGTAAAATTAAGTATGTTAATTCAAATTTCATATAGCATAAAGCATGTTTATTATGAATTAATAGCATTGTTTCCAAGCTAAAGGTTTTGTGACAAGTCCTTCTCTTGTATTACTGAAGTCAATAGAGTTACAACAAGAAAGACTTTGATTTATGAATACATGTGAATGCCACATTTCCAGCAGATGCATTTGGTCTATTCTGAAAAGAGAAAACAGCTCAGGAAAAATTCCCAGCTATAGAAAAAATTTTGACATTTATTATGAAACTAACATCTAGATTTTTTTCTTGAAGTACATTTCTCATGGGGTTGCTTAGTAACTATGTTTAAAGCTAACAGTTATTGGGGAACAAGTCTGATCATCACTTGGGAATACGTTCTGTAACAGCTTTTCTCTACCAGCTACTAACCTATGTAGGCTTACAGGAGATTGGTGCTATATCTTCTCGTATTAGGCCTGAGCAGTCTTTAACTTTTCAAGGAGAAGCTTAGTCCCTGAGTATACATTGTCATATATCATTTCTAAATTTCTGAGGAGATGAAGACACCAATTAATATTTTAATGATTTTCTAATGCTCAGCGCCTAAAACTACCCTTGTTGTTTCTCATAAATATAACAAATTATATCCACTATTTTCATAAATAATAAGCATTAAAGAGTGTTCTCACATTGCAAGAATATAAAATGAGATGGTAACATGGAAAGTATTGAAAGATTTTAGTAGCTCCATGGCAATTTCCAAGTCAAACTAAAATGAAAATATTAAAACTAGAAAAAAAAAGGCAGACTTAATTGAGGTACTATAGCATTTTTAAAGCTTTCCATAGTTTCTCTTAACAAAAATGAAAAATTCAAAGATGCCTAAGGATGGAACATGAGAAAGGGACGATGAATAGCTGTTGCATTATTGACAGGGCTACAATACAAATGTGTTTCTGCATAGCATATTGTAGCCCCACAGAAAATACATACTGAAAATCATAACAGCATTTGTTCTTTTCTGGAGACGTGAAGGTGCATTTTAAGGCCTTCATTCAGTTTTCAATTACAAAACTCCTATTGTCTTAAGAAGAAAAGCACCCAAATAAAAATTAGACAAGGGAATCAGGGCTGTACATTTGAATAAGAATTTTGCAATTCATCTTCCTGAAATTGGACTAAATGTCCACACTAACCTCGTCAGTGGTATGAATTAGGAAGGGGGCTGGAGGAAGAAGACGAAAATCCAAAAAAAGCAAGCATGGAACGGGGAATATGCCTCATCTTCGGACGGTATCATGGAAATTCTAAGATGACAGTTAACATGGTAATAAAGATAAATTAAGTTTATGGAGAACACTACATTGAATCCATCTTTTCTCCCAATCAATAGAGGTCGCTTTGTAAATTAACATCAACAGTGGTGTATTACCAAGACAGTCTGTGGCTGTTGACTCCTCCAAGTGAGGTTCTGCACCACAGGGGAATCACCAGGTGAGGTTCTGACCCCATGAAACCAATGTGTGGATGAAAGAAGAAGGCATGTGGAGGTATCGGGGATGCGAGGGTTTAGGTAACTAGCCTCTCTCTTGTCTTCTTTTTTCGGTTTACAGAAACAGCTGACTGCCTTGATAGGTTCATAATCATGACTGAGATTATTATCTCTAGAACAATACAACAAAACTCAGAAGTGGATAAATGTGTAAGTACATACCACTTATTCATTAACATTTTAAAAAAAATCTCTACCCATTTTCCTTTGATGAATCAGGAATAATAGCCGATTATTGCTTAGAAGTCAACATGCTACTGTATCTAAGAATATATTATAAATTCACTGTTGCCTTATTATACACACTGTTATGCTTTTTAATCAGTTTGTTTACAGAGTTGCAAGATTTTGGTACTTTACAGTGCCATCTTCACCATTACAGTGTTGTAAATGACACGTGGACGTTTCCTTCATCTCATTAGGCGTGGGACTTTTCAGCTAAAGTAAACAAGGGAATTGTTCAATGAATGCCTTCCTTCTCACAGAAACTGCATTACATCAGTATTTAAATTCATTAAGGCTTGGCATCTTTTATTTAATTCTAATAAAATGAGAAAATACTACATAACTCCTCATACTAGCTCCAACAATAGCAATTCACTTGGGCTTAATTTCAAAATGTTGAAGAACCATTAATTCATTTTGATTTCCTTAGAAAAATGTCTTACAGTGGTTTTCTTCCCATTGTTCCTATTTAATTCCCAGAAGGATTATTTAATTGTCTACAGTGTAATTTATAACTTAGCTTCATAACCTCAGTACTCAAACCAGCACTTAAAAACTTCTTGAAGAAAAAAGCTACATGCATAGTACTAAGACCTGTTTCCTATAGGATCCTTTTTCTTTAAATTTCTTCTTCTTTCCCTAAGGTTTTGGTTAGACTGAAATTAAAATTATCTAGCTGTCATGTTCAGTGGTCATTTTCGGTATGTTAATAGTCCTCTTACTGAAAAAACAACCGTACTGTACACAGTCCTGCATTATTTTTTTAACTTCTCTATTTACATGTAATTATAATATACCAAAATATGCCTCCTCTACAAAAGCCAAGGTGTGCTAAAATCACAAAAGTCCTGTCCATGTCTGTATTCACAGGAAGTTAAATCATGCAGAGAAATGCTTTTTCCTCCACAGGATCTTTTGTAATGGGAAGCCAATTTAATAGTTACCTGGTCAACAAGCTTGAGGCATTCTACATAGTCCTTTACAAATAATCTTGGCTAAGAAACCTGAAGACTTTTGCTAATGATATTGTCTATGAGCAATAAAACTGTAGTACTTAATTTAGTCCCTCTTTCCGAGAGAATAGGGGGTTCCTAGTGGGGTGAACATAGTGTCAAAAGGTTTCATATTCTGTGTCCTGATATTCAAAAAAATGGGCTCTAGTGCAAGGCGGGTTTAGGGTGGCTTCTAAGAACACATTTTCTGACCACTCAACTCAAGTGTTTCTGGAACTGAAGTAGTGTCGGTGAAGTCAGAAAAAAGCCCTATGAGAGTAGAAGCGTCCTTGGACTAAGGCAACCAGTAGAGTCTGAGGGATTTATGGTACTGTGGCAGTAGGAGTTGCTAACCAGTTTGATTGCTTTTCCTCTTCTTATTCTCTCCCTTGTCCTCTGGGCCGGGGCAGGGTAATCAAGGGGCTATGTGGGGGCTTAGCTGCTGGCTCTGGTCAACCCACCACACTAAATAAATAATATCATATGTCCCTGCACTTTCCCACTTTTGCCTCTGCAAGTCCATGCGTATACACACAATCGTAACTCTAGTAGGAGAACTCCATTCTTGAAGAGGAAATCTGTACCAGAATGATGGACCTGACTTTAGACCTACCTTTGCAGGAAAAAATGGGAGTTTACATTCCAGCTTAGTCAAAAACTAAAGGCTGATTAAAAATATATATATATGAGGAACAGAAAGAGAAAAATGACATGGTGTGCATCATTTCCTGTATCTCCGCTTATAGCCTAATAGTGTATCACAAAGTCATTAATAAGGAAAATTAATTACTGCTAAAAATAAATCTTTCCTTTTCCTATAAATTTAACAATAGAAGTGCTGCAGGCCAATGTTAGCTCTCAGGATAGTATGCTTGATTTGAGCTTATGGAGCAATAGATATCTAAATCCCCCTATATACCTGTCAGAATAGGAAATAAGAGAAATTTAAAAACCCAAAATAAAATATTTTGTGTTTATAAAGAAAAAATAAAAGTTTGTCTCCTTTTGCCTGCCTGCTTGCTCCTGTTCATCTTTGTGCTGTACCTTTTCTTTACCCTATAAACATCAAAGTCAAGGTCAAGCTTCATCTAGTTGTTAGAAAGATGTGATCAAGTGTGACTGTGACAGTATATGATATTGCCCTTCCTTTTCCCCTAAATAGTCTGGGGTTCTGGGACTGAAACCTAACAAAATGCAGCAAAGTAGATAGTTTATAGCTTAAAGGTTCATTACTGGATTTGGATTGCTATGAAGCACTATGTTTAGATGCCCCTGAGGAGGTTGGTTGCTCAGACTGTCAGTCATTCACTGTCTAGCAGTGCTGCTTCAGTAAGTTGTTTTGTTTAGGAATAATCCTGCAACTAATACAATTTTTGGGGACAAAAATCTGATTTTTAATCTCATTTTTTCTTTGAAATCAAATTGTTGTTGGGAGAAGATATAAGCTGGCTACATTCTCAGTGAAATTTTCCTCCCTTTTATCTATTTCATCCATGTAACTCCTCCATGGTGCTTTCTGCATACACTGTTTCTCAATTATCTAGGCATGTCATTGCTTGGTAGCACTCGTCAACAGGAAAAAAAACATGTTTTTTCTGCAGCTTCTAAGAATTTGAAGCAGGACTGCTAGTAAGTCCCTTACAGAAGTGCAGGTAGTGCATCTAAAAGCTAGCAAATGGGAAAAGCTGCTTTGAAAAAATGATGAGTTCTGTTTCTGTGAGGGCAACAAGCACTGAGGAACAGCCTCCTTGAACCATATGGATACTGTCCCAGGAACCCATGATGTAAAATGAAGATCACCCACTCCCTACCAGAAGTCAGGAAATTGATCTTTGCTATCTGACTTAACAGCATGTCAGTAAACCATTAATTTTCACAGACAAATTACAGTTTTCTATACTGTGAATGCCTGCTGCTTATTAAGTAGATGGTGGAAACTAGGAATTAGCAAACTGGTTCAGATAAGAAAGAATGGGAAGTCTATGTTCTTACTAACACATGTATTCCTGAAGTTTCTCTGACTCTGTGGGAAAAGGCAATTTACTATATTACTTTGTCTGTCTGTCCTGGTTTTGGCTGGGATAGAGTTAATTTTCTTCCTAGTAGCTGGTATAGTGCTGTGTTTTGGATTTAGTATGAGAATAATGTTGATAACACACTGATGTTTTAGTTGTTGCTAAGTAGTGTTTACTTAGTCAAGGACTTTTCAGCTTCCCATGCCCTGCCAGGTGCGCAAGAAACTGGGAGGGAGCATAGCCAGGACAGCTGACCCAACTGGCCAATGGGGTATTCCATACCATATGATGTCATGCTCAGCATATAAAGCTGGGGGAAAAAGAAGGAAGGGGGTGACGTTTGGAGTGATGGCGTTTGTCTTCCCAAGTAGCCGTTATGCGTGATGGAGCCCTGCTTTCCTGGAGATGGCTGAACCCCTGCCTGCCCATGGGAAGTAGTGAATGAATTCCTTGTTTTGCTTTGCTTGCATGTGCGGCTTTTGCTTTATATATTAAACTGTCTTTATCTCAACCCACGAGTTTTCTCATTTTTACTCTTCCGATTCTCTCCCCATCCCACCAGGGGGGAGTGAGCGAGCGGCTGTGTGGGGCTTAGTTGCTGGCCGTGGTTAAACCACAACACTGTCTGAAGTTGTTCAAAAACTTCCTTATGCAAAGGTCATCTGAACTTTTGACAAAATATAAGCAACAAGATCACTTTGCTGCTTGTCATCTATGCATATGGCAGATGATGTAAGAGACTCCCCAGATGAATGCAATCTGGAAGAAAACATAATTTTGATTCTCTCAAAATAAGACTTTAAAAAAACCCGTACATTTGTGAAAGATTTTCCTTTTTTCACATAAAGGTGCTACCTTTTCAGAGAACAGATTAATATAGTTCATTTCTTTATATATGCAATTAATCAATGTGTATGTGGGTACCTGCACTAACGTTTCTTCTGTTTGATTTGCTGAATCACATCCTAAATGACACAGAGTAAACCAGTTGAGACATGGAGTAAAGAAGCTGAGAATGGCATGAAAGTGAGAATGAAGAACGTAATCAAAATTAGAGGGAACAGAAGACTTTTGGGGGACTTGAGGAATGTAAGAGTTAGCACTCTAGTGTTTCACCGAGAAGCACTCATGTATGTGACAGTTTTACTCAGCTGAATAAAGATAACCTCTTATGATTTATGAATCTCTAGTGAGTGTCCATTTTTTAATTAATTTAGCACTGGTTTCTAGAAAAGGTAAGGCTATTGTTTCTTTTTGTTCTCTCTTAATGAACAAAAAGAGAAAGCCAATGAAATTGAAGGGGTACATATTTAATAGGAAGTAAGTAGTAATTAAGAGGAATCAAGTGTTCAAATTCATCATAGAATTCCTTGTCATGGGTATGACAGGGAATTCCGGGGGTCACATTTTTAACAGAATTCGGAAAGAGCTAATGATGATACTGCTAAGGAAATAAATCAATATTTACATTAGGAATGGTAGTTCTGTTTATAAAAGCAAAAGAAATTTATATCCTTATATTGCAGGAAATAAGCCAGTCATTTGCTGAGTAGGATTTAGAAAGAAAGAAAATGCTCCCCTACACTGATTTTTCAAATCTTTTTCACTGTAGAAGACTTTTTGCTTCTTCTGAGGCGTCTGGTACTGGCCACTATTAGAGATGGGTTGGCTGGAAAGGACAAATTAACTAAATTGGGCTGGCAGTTCTTACATTCCTATGACATCTGGTGTTTCTGCCATGTTACTGATATGTCATTTTGACAAATTATGTTACATCATGTGATAATAACCAGAAACATCATAAAATGTAAGCGATGTAATCTGAAGTGACTCCACCAATTTAAAACAATCTGTTATTTTGTATCATCTGTCTGTTACCAATTTAGAAGGCTGGGAGGAATAAAAAAGGAGGTTAATTTAAATCCAGATCTAACCTCTAAAATATATTATTGTTTTTACTCTGACAGGTTTACTTCTATAAATACATATGTGAGCTACAAGCCATGAACGATGATTTAAGAACAACTAAAGAGAATGTAAAATCTTTTATAGAGCAAAGAATTGGGAGAAATTAATTTCCTGCCAGCATAAGATTATCATGACTATATTCACTAATTTCAGCTCTGTTCATGATCTGATTCAAAGCAGAGAATGAGATCATACAATTTTCTGAATACCGAACATATGATTTGAACTGATTCAAAACTGATTATGCTGAAGGATTTTGAGGACTAGTAGCTTAATTCCTGAGATGAAAATCCAATAAAAATGAAGATATTAAGCCAAAGAACAGGTATTTTAATTACAAAGGTGTAATATGGTATTTAAAGAAAGATTAATTGACCTTTATTTGCCAAAGTGCTTTTTTGCCATGAGCTATTTGGAGTACATTTGAAGATTCAGATTCCTTTAATTTACTTGCCCAGCTGTGGATTTCTAAGTAGCTGATTGATTTAGTACTGGATTTAGTGGTAAAATGCATCCAGAGATGTCAAAGTACATAGTTATGGATGAAGATGACTGTGGAGATGTCTAGAGCCTCTGATTCAGCTGTCTTTCTAATAACAGATTTAGGGGTGGTTTTTTTGGAAGGATGTAGGTGAAATGGGAAGTAATGGCTCTGCCTTTTATAGTGAGCGGGCAACAGTTGAGCTGTAAAATGAACCTACTCTCATCACAGTTGTATCTAATCCTGAGTTTAGTATGAATACTTAGAGAACAATGACTAAACAAACACCTCTATCAAATGCATATAATGAAATTATTAAAATATGGGCACAAAACAAATATTTCTCCTTTTTAGATTTTAAAACAACAGCTAAACCGAGCACTTATTAGAGAGCATTATCATTCATTGTCTTTTGCTCCAAACCACTTTCTAAATAGGAGGCATGGGAAAATTCACACCTATTATTATATTATAAATCAGTGATATTACCTGATATTTGAAACAGGCTGACTGGAGAACAAGAATTCAATTTTCTGAGAGATGCGGAAGTTCTCACAATTGCACATTTGTTTATTGATCAGAACAAAATCTAGATTATATTTGCATGTTAATGAAATTATACACATTCTTGATAATTTGGCAGTCACCTAGAATTAGAAACTGTCACATTTGCAGACAAATCATGTATTTGTTAAAATGCTATTTTGTAGTAGCTTTGCATATCCTGATTGAATATTGTAACCAGTGAACCACTGGGTAGATAAAAGATTACTTCCAGAAATGCTTTGAATTTTGTTATCCATTTTCTCGTCTTTTATGCCAATTCATTATATATATTAAAAAATATTAATTTATTGGACACTTTGTTTTTTTCTTTGTGCAAGTTTAGGGTGGGTAGGGCTGTGGAAAGAAATGGCAAGAAAAAAGGCGAAAAATTACTAGGGTCCATCCAAAGGGCAAAAATTTCAATGAAACAGTTAATGAGTTATTTGAATGGAATTTGCATGTGTTTGGGATGTGGATGTGAGGGGGGAAACAGCAGAAGAAGAAGATAGCCCTTTCTGAAGGCAGTGAGTTGGACGCTGGTATCCTAAATTAAAAAAACATTTGCTAGTTTGGAGGGTTAAAAAGTAATTCTTGCAAGAGTCTCACTAGGCATTGATAAATATTCAGAAAGCAAGGCTTATTCCACAGAGTACACATATAAGGGATGGATGCAAGAGGGAACTGAAATTTGATTTTCCAGTGTTTTATAAGCACTATGTTAACATACACATATTCTATCTCTCTTTTTCTCAGAGATTCATTTTTGGTAAAATTATATGTCATTAAAAAAGGAAATGAGTCATCAGAAATTTCTAACCAGATGAACATGCTGGGGGCAATTGCTAAACAACTGGCTGCTCATGCACTCCACAACTTAGACAAATAGCTTACTTAGGTGTATTCTTTCAGTTGCCTTCTTCAACCTTCATTGGCTGGAGAATGTACAAAGGACCTTACTCTTTATCAGGAGATTTCAGAACTCAATGAAAAAGGATTCTGTACCAGAAAACTTTAAAAATATTAAATGGACTGCCTAGAAAACAATCTAGCCATAGACTTCTTTTTTCCTTTTTATTAAAAACAAAACAGAAGAGACTACCTTCTAGAAATCTGGAGAATGTCATTCAGGTTGCCCTAAGTCACAGATGTCTTACATGTACAAGTAGCGTGGGATTTGTCCCATCCAAACAAGACACTTCAGGCTCCTTTTACAGTAAATTAAGAAAAACAGACCACCCTTGAAGGTAAGTTAGTTTTCATAGGCACCTATCTTAGCAGGAATTGGATCATCGCTCCTCCAGGTGTCTATTTCTCTCCACTGACTTGAAAGTGCATGTAGGGCAATCAGATGGGCATTAGATACCTAAGTTAGACCTGGTGAGTCCAAATCCAGGTATTAAAGCATTATAATCCAGAGCCTAGGAGTCTTAGTGCTTCCCAGAGATCAGTATGGAAAAATCATGCAACTCATAATTTATCAGTAGTGTTAACTTTCCTGGATTTTTAGGAACATTTAACGGTTATCCACTTCATACTATGTAAAGGTGTATGTATATTTTTATATTTACTCTACAAAAAAATAATGGCAATCTAAACCAGTGTTTTAGCAAAATTAATGTTCTGGAACAGGTTTCAGGGACATATATTTCCCTACATAAATCAGAAAGCTAATTTTTTTACTTCTAGAGTCTTCCAAACAAATTTAAATTAAAGAATCCAATTCCAGAGTTGTCATTTAAGTAATATTTCTATTGGCTGTAAGAGGAGTTTTAATAAAGTCACAACTGATCTGGAACTGTAGGATTTACCTGTAAGTTACAATTAAATTATAAAATTCTATGTATATGTTATAGTATAATGAAATACAAACTACAAAAGGTAGTAAAATGGATTCTGTTCCTTTCCTGTGTGACTGAAGAACATGTGGGTCAAATACTTCAAGTCAAAACTCTGCAAAAAATTTAAAATATCAAGCATGTTCATTTTCATCGAATGAGGTTGGTATGCATTGTGTAAGTAACTTCCAGAAAGACAGACATATGTGCAATCTGTTGGATTTTTTTTGACTAAAGGAATTCTGCAGACATGCTAAG
Organism: Calonectris borealis; assembly: GCF_964195595.1. Classification (NCBI taxonomy): domain Eukaryota; kingdom Metazoa; phylum Chordata; class Aves; order Procellariiformes; family Procellariidae; genus Calonectris; species Calonectris borealis. The sequence continues at coordinate 27,145,492 of NC_134312.1, forward strand.
TAATGGGAATTTCAGACATTATAGTGCAAGGACATTTAAAGGTATGTTTCATGCATTTCTTCTTGAACATGGAAGCAAAATTCTTTGAAATAATAGATCCAAGATTTCACCTGAAATATTTCAGATTATGCCCATCCAAAATAGATGTAAAGGAGGGAAATAGTACTGACAGTCAAAAAAGAGGCTGGAAAAGAATTGAAAAAAACCAACAAATACGTTCTTTGTGTTCTTTGAAGAATATAATTCCCATAGTTTCTGCAGACTGGCCACTCTTCTGGTACAACAATAAGAATAAAAACTGAAGAAGCTGTCTGAGGATTTTCACAAGAGCTCTAGAACTTTTTAAGGTTCAGGCTTCATGATTTATAAGTTCATATATAATTAGTTGCTTTACTGTTTGGATTCACATGACTGAGTTTTATCACAAAGGTCTGGAAAAAGCAGTTTGGTGATTTCACCCTGCAGCTGATTCATAGTGGAACAGAGTATTTCCAGTAAATTATGGTTTTCTTTATTATTTCTGAAATTATATCTACAAGGTTATAAACAGTGCATTACAGGTCTTGTAAATGTATATTATAATGATAAAATAATTAATATTTTAATAAGAGGTAATTTTTCCACATAAGTAATTTTAAGAGAAAATGGTAATTCTTTTTAGTTTCCTATAAATGAATAACTTTCATCCATGACATTATTATAGACATCAAATTAATATTTTTTTGCTTTGTTTGTCTCTCAATTTCTCATACCATTTGGAGCTCCCTGTAGAACTGTAGTACCTTCCAGGATCTATTTAGATTTTGGTCTCCTTTTGTTTCATAAGTGTCTATAAGCAATGCAATAATGATCTCCGATTCTCCATTACATTCTTCATATGGATGAACTCCTTTCTCTCCATCTTTGCCAAAAATTCTCATTGCTTGTGAAAGTAAGAAAGTTAAGATAGACAAAAATGTTATGAGGTCTATTGAATATTACAAATTATATCTCTATTAGTGAACACTTTTATTCAAATTACTCCTTATGTGAAGGATTGTCTTCTATGTTGTTGTACTCTAAAATAAGTACACCAAATAATAGAATCTTTGTTTGAACGGTTTTAAATCTCTATACACTTTTGGTTTGATATGTCAGAAAGGAAGCTCTTGTTTTAATAGGGGGAAATTTTTTCACCCATTTTCCCTTTCCCTGAAGCATCTGTAATTGCATTTAAGTTATCTCAGATACCAGAAGATCAAGAGTTTAAACTAGTAGTTTTCTTTCCTTCACCTCTTTAAGATGCGTGTATGATACCTATGTAAAAATATTACTTTATATTTATCTATATGGCTTGTGATCTGACATGTGTGGGAAAGAAAATTAAATCTTTTTATAATGATGATTATCATCATATATCAAGGAAAATTACATTATCATAAAACCAGTGAAACAGTGTAGAATTAATGCTGGAAATGTACTTGTAAGAAACAATAAATCTCTATTAAATATGCATTTCCACACGTGCCTGTGCACAAATGGTTACACTTTTATTAGAATTGTCTAAACATAAAAAATATTCCTTAAAAAACAAAGAAGAAATTACACTGTTAAATTACTGTAAGCATGGAGGATTTAAACAAGGACTTAATACAGCGAAATTGTACCTTTGCCTATGAAAATCAGTGAAAAAAGTATTCTGATGTTATTGGGCTTTGCATACACTGTTGAGAGGTAAGATAGTTTTAGCATAGAAACATTTTGTCAATGAGTAAAGCTCAAGCATTCCACCTTGGGAATGTGATTTGGTCTCAGACTGTAACTAGTATTTACTCCTGAGTTTTAAGCTTGTCTTTGTTTTCTAGCATATTGGTGTTAATAGTTTTTTAAAAATACAGTATCTCCTCCAAAAACAAATCTTAAGAGAGTCTATATTGCAAAGACATCTAGACATGCATAGGCATACCTAAAATTCAGAAAAGTTCTTCAAAATCTGAAAGGGCTTGAGGTTCATTATCTATTTACGTGATTGACACTGAGAAGATTTATACTGGACTACTCAGAATTGCAATTTATTAGAACGTAGAAATACCTAGAATACAAAATAATGAAATGTAAGAGTTATTTTATTCCACATTTATATTTAATGATGTGTGGTAATGACTCATTACTCAGTGCAAAATTATGTAACTAAACTGCCTACTAAACCCACTAAGAATTACGTCTACAAATCTGAAGCAGAATTTGAGCCAATATTTTTTCAATATATAAAATTATTATGTAGTAATGGTAAGTTAAATCAACTAAAAACAACACAGTTATACTGGACTCTCTCCTCTGTGTAAGCAGATGAGTTAAGTCAAAAGGGAAAAAAACAACCGTTCCACCATATTAATCTCATATTAACAATTCACTTGCTGAGAGGACTCATAGTCGTCTAGAAATCTAAGAAAGCATGCAGAGTACAAGAGGACTTTCAGTCTAACTGAATAAAGGAAAAGAAAGGGATGAAGCAGAAAAGGCAAATTCCAGGTTTAAATCCAAGTTGCATATAAATAGGTTCATGTCTTCTCTGCCACTGAACAGAAACTCTCATTTGCTGTTGATGCCAGTATAAGCAGTAATTTCTTCCAGCCTTTGCTAGGAACTGACTGGCTGACACATCTGGAAGAGGCAACCTGTTCTCACCCCCTTCTCTTATAACCCCAACCTTAATCTTAAGACTCTTCAGTAAGAGTTCCAGGAATATGAAATAAATGCCATTCATTTACCACTCAAATTCCATGTGCATACGGGGAGGCCTATCTGGGCTGAGTATGGAAGTAAGCAGAGGATAAGCTTGGGTCATTGAAATGCTTGTTACTACAAATTATCTGCTTATAGCTTTGAGCTAAACTATCCCTCTGAAACACTCATGCATATGGATTCCACTTACCAATGTACTCTCCAACAGTTACTGTGCTCACATGCGTGACTGGCTCTGAGGTTCGGTTGCCTGTACGATGCCTGATCACAAGAAGCTTTATGAGATCAGACATCCACACTTCGGAAGATTCATCAAAGACTGAGATGCTATAAATGCCTTATCATCCTGGGGAATCAGCATGGTGTCTGCATAAATAAATTAATAATAATAACAACAAATACAAAGTTTCCAGTGTGCTATGCAGCCATCTTGAGTGAACATCTTTCAGGGACAGCAGCCTGGGAAAAATCATGACAGTATTGATGAGCACAGGCAGACCTACATTAGTCTGGGAAATTTTGGGGTGTTGGAGGTCCGTAAATGTTGCCTACCTACAGTGTAAGACATTTAAAATAAATTGTTCATGAATTAACAGCAGTCCAAGCAAGTTCAGTCACTGTGTTGGCTCTGTAATCTCAAATAATGAAAAAAAGTTGAGAAAAATGTGATATGTTCAAGAACCATTCCCAAACAGAATGAATGTGAAATCCATCAAACGAATTATTTGTTCCAAGCTGTCAGATTACTATGATCATTTTTCCAACTGTATATGTCTCTAGGTTTTTGTATTTTTTTTAACACAAGTCTCTCTACTAGCATGTTTTTTTCCTTAAAAATAAATCCAGAAACCAAAATGAGAGGGATGAGAAAGATTCTGAGTAGAAGCACAGTGAATCAGGTAGAGAGTAAAAATATCTTTCAGATACTCCTGCTTTACTTGCTCAGTGCTGTCAGTATAGAACTTATGTGGTTTTTTCTCTTTGTTATCAGGGAACTCTTTAATCATTTCTGTTGTTCTCTGGACACTAGGAATACAAGAAATCTATGTCTTGCATGAACCAAATTTCTCTGTAAAATCACAAACTTTAAAAGAATTGCTGGAGGGCTTGTGCCTCTCAGCACAACGCCTACGGAAGTGGGAAGGAAAAAGTTTGCTAAGTTAACTGAAAGCAACTCAGATAGGATTTTATCTATGTCGACATTGCACAAAATGAAGAAATGGGATTACAGGGGATGTATTCTATCATTCTCAGTTGTGGGGAAAAAAAATCACATTAAATATTGTTTGAATTGTCATAGTGAATATGTTGTTCATTTAGCAAAATGTCCCCATGGTTCAATTTATGTTGAGGACAGTTCTAAGATTTTAAAAATAAAAATATTGGAACATAAAAGTGCTGTGAGAAATAATGACATAAAACCCAAAGTATCATATCACTTTAATAGTTTGAAACATTTGGTGTCCCTAATGTAGCTCCAATTGCAATAGATCATGCACTGTAATTAAAGAGACGAGGTAATAGATAAAGACCAGGACAAAAATAGGCTTTTTGGATTTATAATTTTGAAATCAGTTCCTCAATTTGAAATGAATGAAGAAATGGAATTATACAAGCATTTGGAGAATAGATGAAAGGGGAAATGTTGAAGCTTGTTGAAGAAAGACAGGACTCTGCTGGAGCTTAAAAAGAACAGTTATTTCAGGTCATACCAAGAGATACCATCTCCAGCATGCCACCTCCAGAAGTGGGCAGTAGAAGATGCCTGTGGTAAAGGGATGGGTCAGAGTCAGGAGGACGTTGTGGTACTTTGCAGAACCCTCTCCCAGCTCCCTGCCATTGCTATCTCAAGAACTTCCTGGTTCAGAGCTTGTGTTTATTAGTCTCAGTGATCTTTATTTCCCCTGTTTCTCCAGTTGTTTTTTTGCATCTGTGTAAATGATTCGCAAGGAGTCCTAAAACATAAATAAATGAGTGAAGAAGCATCTCCTTTTGCTTGTGTTAAATGTCAACTGCAATTTGATGTGATCACTTCCAGATATTTTATTAGATGGAGAGCAAGAACAATCGCTTTCTGTTCACTTTCTTTCTGTCATTCTTGCTTTTTATCATACTGTTGTTCAGTTGCCTTTTTCTCAGCCTGGAGAGTCCTGGTTTACTTGGTCATTCCTCGCAAGGAATGTGGGAGAAATTACCCTCTTCTACTAATCTCAGGTTTTGTGAATACATCTAAGAATGATAAGGCAGCTTCACCTCCCTCTTGGCTATCAGATTTTATCCTTCATTAGTTATGAGTCTTACATATGGGTGAAATATGTGATTTTATGGACTTTAGAATATACAGCCATTTTCCAAGAAATTTGTCTCAGAGATAAAATATCCCCTATTTTTTATTCACCAAGTAATTTCACTGTTTTTTTCTCTTAAACATTTCAGTCATACAATCAGGGAACAGAAGATAAGGCTATTTAACTAGGATTACCTGTCACTCACTCATCAATGGCAAATAACATGTAGCAGAGCATACAAAAGCTGGCATTTCCTTCTACTATTTGATCGAGGTTAGCAACACATTGAGGCTGAGAAATTTTTCTTACTTTGTGAACAATGGTGAATGAGAAAGAACAGAGATATTTTTTCTTTAGTTATTTATGCAGAATAATTTAATGAGTTCTTGGCAAGCATGTGGTAAGCCTGGGCGAACATTTCATTCTCCCTGTTGAATGCCTTAACAATCTGTATCTTCTTATATGTTGCAGGCTTTCCTACACATCTTGGAGAAAAACCTGTTCTACAATAGCAATGTCAAAAGGACGATTGTGATTTCCCTTTCTTCTGTTGTTTTGGGTTTTTTTGTGTGAATATAGTAGATATCTATATTAGTATATGTATTACATATAAATTGTATCTATATTGTATGCAAATTGTATATAATTGCATTTATATTATATACAAATATTATTTAACAGGTTACCTATTCTGGTAACACAACAATATTTTGAAGCCAAATAGTGTGAAAAAAAAATAGACCTGTATTTTTAGATTTAGTTGCCCTCTCCATGGCTATGGACCTTATTTCTTACAGCTCTGTCATTACTTTCAGGGCTTCTCAAATCTTCCTGGCTTTTTTTGTACCAGCATTATTACCAGGAACCAGCTACTGAATTCACTGAAAATTGAACTTCAGGTCATGTTTCACTTTTTTCCCATAACATCCCAACTAAACACCCTCTTTTCCAAGGCTGTCTGTCATTTGTGCTGTCTGTGTTTAGAGTTAACTTTGACTGGAAAAGTCACCTTGAAGCTCATTCAGCTCACTCTTAAAGAAGCACAGCGTGCTTAATTACATAATTCATTCTTAACGTGAATTGTGCTTTATATCCAATATGACTCATGCACAGATCAGCTGTCACCAGCTGCTAGAGACTATTATGTTCAGTGGAAAGTAAAGGAATTTTTATCATAGTTAGAAAAAAATTGAATGATTTAACAGCGTAACATTTATGAGTGCTCATTTAGGAAATAAAAAACTTGTCTAACCTTGATCAAGCTGATTTAACTACAGTTTGAAAATAAATGCCAGTTTTGTTTTCTTCATGATGTGGCCGTTTATAGTAGTGTCTACTTCCTGTTGTATGAAATATTATTGTCCGTTGTGGTGAAATTCTACATTCTAAGAATACTCTGTGTTGGAAATGCATCTGGGCTTAATGTGAGGCTATTTAATGTAAAGGTAAATTGTTGGCACATCCTGCGATAATGTCATTAAGAGAAGCAGGAAGCCAAAACAGACAAATGCCTGTCAAAGGTCTGAAGGTATCATCTTATAAAGCATTCACAAGGCTATGAAGTACTCGTTGGTCCTGTATTTTAATTAAGAAAACACAACTGTAAGACTAGCAAACTGAAAGAAGAAATTTTTTATAGTCTTTGACTCTAAGCAGCTCTGCTGTTTTCCTAAATAAATTCTGCCATCTCCCCAGTTTGTCAGTGTCCTGTTGGTGGTGGTATATCTTGAAGAGGAGGATATAAAAAAGTGAAGGTTCACTGATACTATAAAGAATAAGCATGCCTAACTTGACTACCCTGTGCGTTGACTATGTTTAGGAAGCCCCAAATCTTACTACCTTCTTTTATTACCGTACCACTTGCCAAATGTATGAACCATTGCTTTCTTTTAGCACCTGTTTTACTACTACTTCTTTCCAGCTGTTTTTATGCAAGGTAGTTGTATTGTAAATTAAAATTTTACATATGTTTTTGCACAGTTTTACTTTGAGTTACTGTCACTATGCATGACATTCTTTTTGGCATTTGTAAGTCCCTTTGTATGAGTCTTGTTCTCTTTAGTGTCTCCTATGGCTTGCAAAGGAAAGCATTTGCAGCCCAATACAAGCATTGGTATCTTATTTGGATGAAGTTAGCATCAAGGTCTTCTGCCTATTTTGTTTCTTAAAAGTCAAGTAAGAACATCTAGGATTCTGCTCTTGTAAATCCTTAAACTTTTACCCGTATTTTGTGATAACATCTTGAAGAGCCACAAAAGTATTGTTAAAATTGGCTATTATCAAAAGAGCTCAAATAATTTAGTAACTCCCCATGTAAGTTTGGTAAGTTCACCACTGAGATAACTTCTCAGAAAAGATGCTTGTAGGGAACTGAAATCTGTATATTTATATTATGCATTAATCAACCCTCGCATGACTATTCATTTTCCCTATTAAAAGCTATTTTTATACAATATTTGTTATTTTTAGAATGTAACCAAAAGAGTCCAATTTTCCCTCATTTGTCAACTAAGATTTCTCACCTAATGTAAAAGAATTCTCCAAAGAATCTATTTAGCATTTAAAAGAGCCTTCAGTAAGGCTTTCAACATTGCTTCCCATAAGAACCTCATAGAGAAGCTGAGGAAGTATGGGCTGGATAAGCAGACAGTGAGGTGGATTGAAAACTGATTGAACAGCCAGGCCCAGAGGGTGGTGGTCAGTGGCATGAAATCTTGTTGGAGGCCGGTAACTAGCGTAGCCCAAGGTTCAGTACTGGATCCAATCCTGTTTAATGCTTTCATTAATGACCTGGATGATAGGACAGAGTGTACCCACAGCAAGTTTGCTGATGACACAAAACAGGAGGAGCGGCTGATAGAGCAGAGTGTTGTGCTGTCATCCAGAGGGACCTTCACAGACTGGAGAAACGGGCTGACAGGAACCTCACGAAGTTCAACAACGGGAAGTGCAAGATCCTGCACATAGGGAAGAACAACCCCATGCACCAGTATATGCTGGAAACCAATTGTCTGGGAACTCAGCTTTGCAGAAAAGGACCAAAGGGTCCTGGTGGACCAAGCTGAACATGAGCCAGCAATGTGCCCTTGTGGCAAAGAAGGTGAATGGTATCCTGGGCTGCATTAAGAGGAATGTTGCCAGCAGGTCAAGGGAGGTGATGCTTCCCCTCTACTCAGCACTGGTGAGACCACACCTGCAGTACTGTGTCCAGTTCTGGGTTCCCTGGTACAAGAGACATGTGGAGCTACTGCAGAGAGAGTTCAACTAAGGGCCGTTAAGATGATTAAGGGACTGGAACACCTCTCATATGAGGAAAAGCTGAGTGAGCTGGGACTGTTCAACCTGGAGAAGAGGAGGCTCAGGGTGATCTCGTCAATGTGTACAAATATCTGAAGGTAGGATGAAAAGAGGACAGAGCCAGCCTCTTTTCAGTGAAGCCTAGTGACAGGATAAGAGGCAATGGTCACACACTGAAACATGGGAGGATCCATCTGAACATCAGGAAACATTTTTTTACTGTGAGGGTGACCGAGAACTGAACAGGTTGCCCAGGGAGGTTGTGGAGTCTCCATCTTTGGAGGTATTCAAAAGCTGTCTGGACATGGTCTTGGGCAACTGGTTGTAGGTGGCCCTGCTTGAGCAGGGATGTTGGACCAGATGACCTGCAGAGGTCCCTTCCAACCTCAGACATTCTGTGATTCTGTGAAGACTGTTTTTTCTGTAATAAATAAAGTAGCTTTCCATAAAAGATTAAGTAGTCATGTCTTTATCTGATGTTTTTTTCTGGCATTGATATTGTTGCTTTTCCACATCTTTATTGAAAAACCAAGAGAAACAACAGGAGGTCATCAAATATTAACTAGGACTGCAGTGGGATCCCTCACGCTGGTGATCTCAGTGAAGAACAAATGTAATATGTATAATAGCAAGAAAAGGAATCAGGAACTGTGAAACACAAATCTTTAAAAATGACAAGAGCTTTTATGCTCTGGATAATGCTAATATTATCTTTTTGTCAAATGGTGAGCTACCCAACGTTACTGGCAGCAGGAAGGAAGTACAAAGTAACCAACAAGATGCTGCCACATCTAAGTTCTGGAAAAAAAAAAGACATTCAGTCCTTTTGCAATGTTTAATTTGCTCATCATCACTAGACACAGAGAAGCTGTGTTTCCCTTTTTGCTGGAGAAGTGTGTTAAACCTGTTATTTTACTTTGTCATTGTCATTATTTAAAGACTAATTATAGCTATGCCTACTAGCACAGTTCTATTACAATCCTTGTTTTTCAAGAGTTTATGACTCAGTGAATTTAATTCCCACTGGAATGGAACTCAGCTTACAAGATATCAACCTGGTTGCAATTTGTTCCTAAAAGGTTCATTTAAATTGATTAAACCATATTATTTGACATTGCAATCCAAAACCAGAAAGTTCTTTTCACAGATTTTAGATGCTTGCTTGACCTACTCCAGAGACACAATTTTAAGAAATTGTAAGCAATTAGCCATAAGCCTTCAAATGAGAACTTCTTGTCTTTTTCCATATTGAAAGACTTTAAGCAGCAGATTTATTTACCTTTAAAATATAGGTTACACACATACTACACTTGCGTGAGCCAGCTGGTACATAGACACCAGAGAAACAGATTATTTCTCTAATTAGAAATGTTTTGATTTTCAATGATGGAACACTGAAATAGGTAAAGTTTACCTGATCATGGAGCTACAGTACAAATTAGGCCGTGTACAGTAGGGTCAGCATGTCCTTCAGTGACGTTGCTCTTGTGATCTACAACATCTACACTGTGTCTTGGAATAACTTCTTCCACATTTCAGCTGATTCAGCTGCATTTGATTTCAAATGTAGTTGGATATCAAAAGCCTTTTGGAGTTTCTTTGAACTGGAAAGGAAAATGTGAGTAAGCCAAGAAATATTGAGAGAGAAAATAAAGAAATAGAAAACAATATCTACAGAAATTGCCTCATTTTGCAGAGCTGTAAATGTAAAGTCCTCCTAGAGCCTTCTAGAAACATTTTCTGCTCTCAGTAAGACCAGTATAACTGCTCTTCAAATAATTCATTGCCTGGGTGTTCTGAAATATAATCACTCCAGTCTTGTTCCACAAATCTCTAGTTTCTGTTCTTTAAAATCATCTGCCATTACCTGTACTCCTTACTCTCTGAAAAAGAAAAAAAGAAAAAAAAATTCAGTCAGCTAATTAAGTAAATTAATTATGTAGAATATTTAAGAAATTTGTTTCCTGTAGGAAGGACAGGATTTAGGTCCTGAGGAGGAATTTAAAGAGCTTGTAGGTTTTTCAGGCAGCCTCAGGGCTGTGAGCATCATGATGTTCTGTTTGTATGAACATGTATGGCAGAAACAGGAAGAAGTTCGTGGCTTGAAGCAGAAGACTATTACTGTTAGAAAGAAGCCAACTGTAAGAGGTAACAGAGTTTTCGAAAAACACAGAGGTTTTGCTTATGACGTAACAGGGAAGGAAACAGAAGAGAGTTTAGGGGAGAGAGCTGGACAAGAAGCTAACCTCTCCATGACATCTGGGAACTCCAGGGTCTTATAGAGATATCTCAGCTCTTTTTGGTCAAGGTAGTTTGGGATTCTACAACAGCATAGCCACATTGATATAGTGCTTGATAGGCTTATACACTTTGCTTCTCATCTGGACTGATGAGCTTGGTCCCATGTCCATGTCGCATATTCTCCCTGGATCCTCAAGCTGATCTCTGCACTTATTGAGGTGTCTCTGTGCTTTACTGAGTTGTACAATTTCCTCGCTGGTAATCCTTCTCCCCTCCCCAAATATTTTGTGAGTGTTGAAATTACGAGTGAAAATGAAAGCAATCTGATCAATGAAGAAATGTTGAGTGTCTAGGTAAGAGACTGAGATACAGAAAAGAGATTCACTTGTGGGGGATGTAGCAGTTTTGAAGACAGAGGACAAGAAAAGACAATAATCAAAGACAGGCTACAGGTGACAGGCAAGAATAACAAGGAGCTCAGTGGTAAGTTAATGATGGGACTCCCCACCCCTTGGTTTATCATTGCCATGAACATAAAATTTACCTTGAACCTGAAATCCAACATTGTCTCAGTTCAAGACAGCAAATTACAGAGAGAACCACAAACAAGGTGGGAATGGCAGTCTCCATGGCTGAGTGACATCTCCCCTCACACTTCCAAATAGACTTTTCTCATTAGTTTAGTATGCTGAAATTTAAAGGAAGCACACTGTATTATTTTAAATGGTATATAATCTACTTTGGGAGTTTTAAAGTCAGTTGTACAAAATGAGCTGAGGAAATCCAGACATTATCATTGTCACAACCAAACCATAGAAATTCAGTGTTAAATCTACGTGAACCTTGAAGAATTGTAGTTTTAATACCATCATATTAAAATAATGTATTGCTTATACTGTGCTAGTTCCACTGGAATCTTTTTGAATTAATATTTTTGAAGGGATTTTAGCAGTCATTGTCAGAATAAAATGCATCATAAGAAGTGACATCATAAGAATGTGGAGACAAGGATGCTGGGTCCTCTCAGCCTATTGTATGACAGTTTCTTAAAAAGAATTAAGTCAATATCTGATAAATCAATATCTCCACCTACACTGGAGAATTTTAAATATTTAAACATCCACATCTATTACATTCAGTGAAGAAACACAGCTGAACATTACACAACAACAAGTCTCAAACTACAGAAATGGGAGAAATGAAAAAAGCATTCCAGCTCAGAGATCTTGTAGGTCAGCCAAAATTTATTACAATCTGCAGCAAAGAGAACTGGGCAAAGTTAGTAACTGAAATGTGCAATATCACTGTCAAAAAAAATATAAAAACAACTGATGCTTGTTGAGGAAAACTCATGATTCAGTCAGAAAAAGGAGAATAAGAACACAATGATTTTATAGTGTCTTTACCAATGTGTGAAATAAATTGTAATTTGTTAAGTTGGATATTACTTTCTGTTTTTAAGGAATATTTCATCGAATTTATACAAAGATTAAATTATTTTCTCCAAATACTGAAAGCAGCCACTGCCGTAAGCTACAGTAGTAAAAAAAAATGAGAGAAAAACTGAAAAATTTATGTTTTGTGTGCTGTGAATGGGCATATATAACATGATATTTATTGTAGGAAAAAATATTAATTTCATAATCTGGAAAACAAAAAAAAATCCAAGGGGAGGGGAAGGGAGGGGAGGAAAGGGAAGTCTTTTTGATCCCATAAGGATCTGCAGCCTTTGGTGATGCTCCCAGATGGCAGATGTTGGAAGTGTTGCGACACTGCATCACAAATGCTGACTTTATGTGTATATGTACGCAGAGCACTACTCATGAGCATAGAGGTGGTATTAACAGTGTTTAGAAGTTTAATGGAAGCTCAGAAAAGAGTATTAACAACAGTGATCTGGAAAATGCATCATATCATAAACTAATTTATGTAACACTATGCTTAGCTGGCATAATTTAACCTATACAAGAGTAGGGTGCAGCTAGTATTGTTAACATGCACACCGGAAAGAGATTTCTGACACTGACATGAAGGGAACGTGTGTGAAATGAAGGGAACGTGTGTGAAATGAAAGGAAGTTTTAGGCAGGTCTGCTAAGAATAAAAACAAGGCATAGTGGGATTTTGGGGTTTGTTTTTTGGATTTTTTTAATCATAATGACTCTGGTGCTACTGAGGGATAGGCTCACTGGACTTTGCATCACTTGAAGTATTTATATCAAGACTGGATACATTTCTGAAAAAAAGTTTCAAATAGAAATTTTGGTCTTAATTAGGCTGAACTCTTTTAGCCCTTTTTATGCAAGAGATCAGATTAGATGATCACAGTAACCTTTTAGTACATGTGCGTAAATTATTTTGTTTTCTTGAGGATCTTAATAAGGTTACAACATTGAAAGCTGCAAAGTGACAGTGAAGCCATGATGAAAACATTTGCTCTGAACTTTTTATATAATTCTTATTTTCTCTCAGTTCCCAAACTTTATTTTTATTGTTGTTAGTAAACTTTGAGAATATTTTGGCAGGTGTAATTACAAAGTATGTAAATTTAAAGCACTGCTATACTAATAGGAAATCAATATATTAAGTTCGATTTTGAATAAATTGAGAGGGTTTATTTACAAAAATATGTGTTCATGGTCATAAAATTTTGTTATTGCAACAAAAATTGTAAAAACAAAGAAAATTATTATATCCACCAAAATATGTAGTATTTCAATTTTTTAAATTATTCAAGGTGGTGTTTTGAGGGACACCTAAATGAAACTTAAAAAAAAAATAGTTCAGTAGACCAAATGTTACCTAAATCCATCCTTTGCATAATGAAAAATATATTCAGTCAAAATATTAGCAATGTTTTACTATTATTATTTTTTTAATAAAATTTTATTTCATATGTTAAGTACTGTTATTAACATACGACATAAAAATCTTGAACTGAATCAAAATTTTAGCCCATGTAGCTTTAGATTTACATAGTTTTTTACAGGTTTCTGGAAAATTGTCTCATTTTTCAGTAAAAGAAGATTGTGCAATTCATATTATGAATGCATTTTTTTCCAAATAGGTCATAAATACCTCACAAGATTAAAATGAAAACATTAAAAAAAGTTAGACTGCAAGCTTGTACAGAAGAACAAAGTCTAAACATTATTTAAGATGTTTATGCTCTTTGATGAGTTTGATCTCTTTCCAATTACAACATAAAGTTCAATATTGTATTTTTGTCGCCATTTTTGTAATAACTTTCTATAGAATGCTTATTAAGTATACAACTTTTTTTATAATATAAAACTGTAAACCTGGTAATGAATGCAAGCAAAACTTATTGCTTCTGTTATTTTTAGTACAACCCCAACACGTGACTCCAGGCTGAGTCGAATTAAAATGCATTGGATCACTGGCTGAGGACTCATGAGAAGGGAGACCCTGTTACCATGAAGTGCCCTCTGGATGTGACCCTCACAATAAATCTATGGCATGCAGGTCTTTTCCTGGCTGAAATTAAGAGGTGGAGCCTTTATAATTCAAAGGCAGACATGTCTGAATGGCTAGATTTTGTGTTGTTTGTGCTTTATATAATTAACATATATTTATCTGCTTCTCAGTCATGGACTTTAAAAAACTTCGGATGAGTTCCAGTAAAAAAAACTCTTCAACTGGTGTTCCTTATGTTTAGTAGTCATGCCTAATTTGGCTTTGAGAATGTACAACTCCAACATCTTAAACTGTTCAAGGAAATTTTTTTTTTTTCTTCTATAAACTACTATCCTTGGTTTGGGTTTTGGGGGATTTTTTTTAAATGAGTAGTCATAACTTATCAAAAAAATGGCTCATGCTCACTGCTTAGGTATAGAGATCCAAACTGCTATTTTTGGTAGGGTTGTTCTAGGGTATTTTTCATGCACGAGCTACATTTCTGAATGAAGAACTTCTCTGATTCTTATCTCCTTGACATCTAGCTCTTATACTACACAGATTAGAAAATTCTGTATCTCTCAGTGAGGTAGTTTTCTCATAGCTGCTCCTCTGAAGTTTACAAATTTAGCATTGCTCAATATTTTGAATTAAAACCATCCTTGATTAATTATCATTGCAGTAGTCTTCCTTCAGTTCTAATAACAATGAAATGAGGCTCATGAATGTAAAAAGTTACCTTTTTCAATTCTAACAGTGTAATGCAATCTAACAAACTGCAGTTAGCCAAAGTTCAGTTATATCCTCTGGGTTTTAATTATTATGTTCAAATCTGTAACAGCAGAGCAAATGAAGTGAATACCAGAAAACATGTATTTTTGAGATTTGTAATGTTTAAAATCATCGGATAGAGGAAAGACTATTCATGAGTTATCTGAAATTCTCTATGCTATGCTACATATTTCATAGAAAAAGAATAAATATTGTTTCAAATCCATTTATTTCTCCACTGATCCCTTGATTAGGAAATGAGATATGAAAGAGGTAAGCAATCACCATTGCTTAAAAAAACATATTTACTCATCTTATGCAGGTTAGTTTAAAAATCATGCTATCATATTGATTTATACCATAGTGCTCAACCAGTTGCTGCTGAGTAAAAAGGTGCAGATACTATACTAATCTGAAACCCATATCAAATGAATGGGACTAAGAAATAAAGTTCAGTCTTACCTGCATCCTCTGTCATAACTAAGGAATAAGGCTCTATCAGTGTTACTTATCCTGAAATGATTTGGTTGTTAAACTCTGATAAAAACAAATAGGAAAAAGAAAAACAAACCTAAGAACCTTCTCCACCATTACTAATATAAACCAGCCATGTGGTCTATTTTCGTATTTTCAGTAAATTCATGGGACAAGATCCAGAATGCCTAAATTCAAATGTAGAGAGAAACTCAGTGCAATCTGAAATTTCGACCTTCCAGCACCAACTAAAGTTTGGTATGTGATAGATTATGTCCTCACAGATGGATACTGCCTGGTGTTCACTTAGCAGGCTGATGATAAGTGTGGACCACATTGTATGCCTGAGCAAACACGTCTTGAGAAAATCAATGAAACTGATTGTGAATTGAACCTCTTTTTCTATGTGTATTTCTATTAATTTCTTTGATGTGAGTATCCAGTGTACACAGATTCCCCCAGGGCCCAAATTTATTTTGTCCATCTCTGAACTTGGCATCCATTAACTCTCTTATCATGCATCGTTTCATTTTGTCAATTACTTTCTCATAGTAGTATGATTCTTCTCTAGTTGTTACATTCAATAAAATGTTTTTTTTTGTATTTCAGCAATGTCTCTATGTTGCAGCTGGTGTGGACAGGCGTCAGTTTTGCTGACTTTAGGGGATAGTTATGTGAGTTTCATTACTTTTATTGATCTGCCAAAAGGGGAAGTTTATTCAAAATTCTTTTTGTTAATCGTTGTTTCGTGTTCTGAAGTATGAAGATTTCTCCATATATTTTTGTCCCAATACAAATGCATATGTTGTCATTATTCATTTTAGTGCCAAAGTCTTGTTGCAGTGTTCCTCACATTATGATTTTGAAAAATTACTAACTTTCAGTTTCATTGAGTATCCATCATTTTTGTGTGGCAAAAAAAGTGGAATGAGGTTGTATTTCGAGGTTCGTTTCTTTCTGTTTGTACTTTTAAGGGTAAATAGGTATTTACTTGGAATAAATTCAAGAAATTACCTATTTTTTAAACCATTACATTTAAATGATCAAAACAGCACAGTCAGGATAGTGGGTACTGTCTACAGCATGTTTTCGTATTTGTATCTGTACACAAAGTACTTACATGAAAATACTGTTAAAGTACTTACACAGAAAAAGAAGTAACTATGTATTTTTAAGCTGAGTGAAGAAAAGGGAGTTAAGCCATGATCTAATCATTAATTTATTTGTCTAAATTTTTTCTTATTAATGCTATTAAATTTAATTTTTGTTTTTATTATTACTACTACTCAGTATATCTCTCTATTAGAATGATTGCTTTTAAGAGCTGCATAAGTAGCAAAATATCAATCAAAAACTATATTATTGTAGCTGACCCTATAAGCTAATTATATCTAAAGAGAGATTACATCAGAACTAGGAGTCAGATTCTACAGAAATTTGGAAGAAAATATATAAAATCTTTACCTTGGAAAATCTTTGTAACCTTCTGCAGGCGGATTGAGACTGAACTCACATGGGTACAATTCCCTCACGCACTTCTGAAATAGTTTGTCTGTGAAACATACGGCATGACTCTTTGGTGTTATACAGTGCTTTTTTTGTCTTTCTATAGGAGAACCTGCTTGTGTCGCAAGAGGTTTTGTTATTTATCATCAGCACTAACAAACTGATAAAATCTTTGGTGCTATACTGCACTGCTATGAATTATTCTATTCCCTGTAAAGCCAATCATTAGATATCATTCATGGCATCTCTAGGAGTTGAGGAATAACTGTGGGTTTTGCTGTAATTCAACAACCCAAAAAAAAATAAAAGGAAAACTGGAGGAGGAAGCTACGTTAAAATTAACCAAAATTTCACTTTGCTGTATTGTTTTTTTTTTCCAAAGTAAATAATTGTAAAAGAATGACTACTTACTTCAAAAAAGAATGACTACTTGTTACAAAACAAGTCATTTTGATCTGAAACAAAAATACCGTACTAGGTAATTGTAAAAGAAATGAAAGAAATCATTAGTGTCACCAAAGAGCCAAATGAGTAATTTTCCTTTTACTCAGAAACACAGTGTCTAGGGGTATTCATCAAGGATGAATAGAACTGTACTTTAATTCTTGTCTCTACCTGAGGAGCTTTTGAGCTCATTTCTCCCACAAGCATGTTCAAACCACCTGACTGGACAATATTTTAAGATTCAGGTAAGTAGGTAGTTGATTATTGTCATTCACTATTCCTTTCTTTTGAAAATGGTGTTGGTATAAACAATTGTTCTCTATTGTTCCACTCCACAGAAAGCTATCAACACCACCAAACTAAAGACTTATTTTCTGTATCTTATCAGAACCTCAGAATATGCCTCATACAGTCAATACTAAAGAACTGCTAGAAAAAAATCTGAACCCATTTCTTATCTACAGGAAAATATTTAAAGTTGTTTGTTTATTTTATTTGAGCCTCATTCCACTTGACAGTATATGCAAACATGGAAAAGATATTTAAAGTTCCATCTCTGTATCTGAAAATTGCGGTAAATGAAAAATTCAATGGAACAGTTATTGTATCCCAGAAAAAGTTTTTTAAGCCTGCATAGTTTGTTTGTTTCAAGATCCTGGGAAGATATACAACAATGTGATATATAGGCAACCTGATGCACAGTTTGCCCCACACCTTATGGACTTCCTTGCTTGTACATACCATGCAAAATTCCAGAATTCCCTTTTGGGCTCTTGAACATCTTATGCTGCAATTCCCTCAGGAATGTCAGTGATGTCTAATGTGGTTTAATGAACTCTAGTGAGACCTTAACTGAACAAATAAGAGCCACAGAGGCACTTAATGAGGTATGGAATCAAACATCAACATGATAGGGAGCAAGACACAGCAGCACAGAGTGCAGAAAAGGCTATAATTTTATATATTATGACCACTAGTGAAAAAAAAAAACAACAAATCACAAAAAAAAATTATATCATTGTCTACTACTCATATTCTTGAGCACTGCCAATAAAACCTTAAAAAAACACAAATCTCTTATAATGTAATAATTTCTATGCTTGTGTAACATGAACTGTTTCTTGGTGATAACATTTTTATTTAATTATGTCTGTGAACATCATAACTTATATTGATGAACATGGATTGACATAGTTGTTTAAGCCTATAATGAACTAAATGTTACACAGGATACAATTTTCCTCTTCATTTACTTTAATTTATTCTGGTTGTAAATGCCAGTGCCTTCTATGATTATGGGATAAATCTCACTGTAGGATCAATTACTACAGTTTTAAGAATTAGACTTAGGAGTTGTTTTGTAATTATGTACAGTTTTTGTGCCATTAGATCTCAGCATTTTTTTTTTAAATATTTTGAGACCTAATGACACAAAACATTAGAGCCAACATCCCAGGACACTTAACGATTGAATTTTTGTCAACATTTGACTACTCAGTTGAACTACATTTTGTTAATTTGGCCACTTTAATGTTTTAAATGAAAATGTTGGTAAGTAAAATCAATTTTTCCTTATTTGTGCCAAAGAGTAAAAACATTGATGAACTCAGGTGGTGGAGACAGACCCCTAAACACTGCATAGTTCTACCCTGCAGAAGGAAAGAATGAGCTAAATCTTTTTTAAGATGGTTTTCAGGAGTTTCTGAACTGGTCCTGTAGAAATGGACATGTATAACATCCCAGCATAAAGCAGCAGTTCATTAAAAAACTGCTAGCTGGATTCAGCAATTTGTTGACAAGTGAAGGCTATTATTCAAACTAAAGAATTCACTAACATGTCAAACTGATGCTAATTCATAGTGCAATCAGAGTGATCCCATTACTGTAGAATCTCTTATCAGAAGATAAAGGGTTACAAGCTCATGTTTTCTAACCAGATATATGATCCCCACTAAATAAAAGACTAATTCAGAAGCATTGTGACAAATATGTGATATACATGCTAATCCACACTGTTATCCCTTTATGGCTATCCTGAGATTAAAGCTTGCATTGCTTTCCCCAGAACTGATCCCTCATTTTATTCTGTAGAAAAAGAACAAGAAAAATGACCCTGCTTCCGTTAGCATCAATTGGTACAAACAAGCAAAATTTCAAGTATGAAATGAAAACAAATGCATTAGCTGTAGTGACCAAATTCATAGGTGGAGTTCTCAATGAAACTACGGAAAAATACAAATTGGCATATATACACGTTTTTTTACATGCCACTTACTATACAGGTTATAATGGTTTAGACTTTCTCCAACTTTATTTAATCTTTCCTGTCTCATTTTGATTTCCTTAAACTCACTAATAAAGACTGAATTTAGAGGTGATGGGCAAGTTGACTTCCTGTGTTACTGTTTACACCAAATTGCTCTTGTCTGCAAGATTACATTTGATGTTACTTACTGAGAAACAGGGGGGGAAAAAATTTTGTCTCTGTAATTTAGAGAGTGCTTTTACATTTGTATATTTTGCATCTTCTAGCTAGCAGATGTGAGTTATGAAAGACTAGATTCTTTAGAAACAAGCAGTATAGGTGTGTGTTGCCATACAGATGCAAGTTACTGAAAGCTATCTAAAGTTTACTAAGGGCCCAAGTAAGCAGTGAACATTTCATAAAATGCGATGGAATGAAAAAAAAAATTTTAAAAAAATTAAAAAAAAAGAAAGTTAAGTAAAAGGATCTGAGAGAAAATCCTTTTTCTTTCTTGACCACTGATTATTGCCCCTTATGCGCTAGTGACCTGGTCTTGGTCCAGCCTATTTCATCACATTGTGCAGCATACATGATACGTTTGTAGGTGATATTAGTAATCCCATAACTTTGCCGGGGAAGATCATATACATCTGGAAAAGCAATCAAGGTTTCTGAAGAGCTCAGATGAGCATTCTGGCAGAACAGTTATTCTAGGAAGATTTTTTTTTTTCTTTCATATTTGCGTTTTCCTTGGACAGACACATCTGAATATGTAGGATTAAACTTCTACAAGCATAACTCATCAGAGGAGGGGAAAACAAACAAACAAACAGAACACAAAACCAGAAAGAGGTATATTCCTTCACCTTAATTTTCAGTTTAATCCCAATCTTATTTAGAGAAAGAGTGGCATTTTTTCTGAGCTATTCGAAACTTTCTTAGCAGATGACTAACAATGTGTCACTGCCTGGATCTGGGGTGGGGTGGGGTGGGGAGTGACAAAGATGGACAGTAGTAAAGTGAATAACACTAACGTACTTGAAATGGTGGGGATAGTCTCTGCAATAGAGAAAATTCTGTACTCAGCATTTAAAAAATAGAACTGCATACCATTATGGAACAAATAAAATGCAAAAATCTCTCTTTGGACTTACATGCAATGGTTTAACAACATGCTTAAATGTCTTAAGCAGGTGCTTAGATCGCCTTCTGCATCACTAGTGCAAAACTTAATATGTTCATGACAGTATTTCAGTTTGCAATATATCCTTAAATTTGTTTCACCAGCCATCCACAAACACCCTTCTTCAGTGTAATTCTATGGAACAGGAAGATGGATGGTAAAAGTAAATCAGAAAGTCAAAGGCAACCTGTTCTGATGCACCAATGACATCTGTAGATACTACTGTAATAAAGAAACCACCTACCTGAATTTCCATTTGGGGCTGAAGGAAAAGAAATGTGGTAGTCTGATAGGTTGACAGTTTGATGGATTTGTGGAAGCAAAGAAAGTCAATCTGTTTTTCCATTTTACTCCTGTAAAGTCCAAAGTCTGGCTGAGGCAGAATATTTTTAAAGGATCCTTTATTCATATTTCACCAGCTCTTAGCTGACTCTGAAATACCTTCCAATCCGTTGCGCAGCAGAAACCAAATAATTCCTCTGTATTTTGGGACAACAGAAAAATTTCCCATTTTGAACAGAGGCCAGTTTAACATGTAGCAGATAATGATGAAAACATTCACTTCAGTAGTAGCATTCAAGATGATTTCTATAAGCAGTTGGAGATCATCTAATAGGATCTAATTTGTTTCTTTCTTCTAGATTTTTGAAAGGATGTTTAGTACATGCAATTTTAATCTCTTCTCTTTGACCTTTGCCAGTTTACTGGTGTCAACTTACTGTAATAAACAAAATTACTTTCTAATCTACAACAATATTTCTATTAGAAAATCAAAATAATGTTGATTTTTTTTTTTTTTGAAAGAAAATATTCTTCTGAGAGTTCAAACAGTGACTCTGAATTCTAATGAACTAGATGTATTTGAACCTGAACACTTAGGAGTTCAGTTGCCCCTGACTCCATCTTTAGCCAGTGTAGAAAGAAAGACTTACCTCCACAGCAACCTAAATTCCTCCAATCTGAATTACTCCTGGGAGAAGCTTGTCTTTTCCATTGACAGAAGATTGGGACTTCTACAGAAAAATCTAGTTTGCTTCAATCCTGCTAAAATTGGGTTGTTCATGCATTCTGTATTGATGCATGATACTACTGGTATCCGGATGAATTGAGGACCTTTATATACATACATATATAATTTTTGTCATTAAACTTATAAGGCTTCTTGTCTTTTTCTGCATTTCTTTGTCAGCCTACTACATGAATTCATGACACTTCCTGTCTGTGAAATTAATTGAATTTGTCTGTGGTTTTGGAGACTCAGAAACAGTACCTAAGCAGATTCAGAAACATACAAGTAATGCCTACAAACACACACACATGCATAATGGAAACCCCCAAAATGTCGGTTCTGCAGGAAATCAAAGAAAAACATCCCAAAGATGGGATAATTTGTCACATCTACAGAGGACATTCCCCCCCCCCCCCTAGATTTTAGCTACATTGAAAATATAAGTTCCATTACCATTTTAGAAACATGATTTAAATATTTTAGAATGCAGATGACTCAAAAAAAGGAAAAAAAAAATTGTGCCAATTTGAATCCTCTTTTGAAATAAATCTTATCTGACTTTCAGTGTAAATTGCTGGTTAGTTGGATGAAAAATTAGAGGTGGCAATCCTTTTGCTAGAGTTACCCAATATCAGAATACTCAGAGAGCTTAACAGGCTGGCTACCTTAGAAATAACAAGGAATGACCACATCATCCTCTCAGTTTTGTAGCAAAAGGCCTTTTCTCACCTCATTAATGAGCTGTGCTTTGACAGAACAATATTGCCCAAAAGTAATTTTGAGTACTTTCATTAGTGGACCACAGGGCTCCAAATTAGTGAAATATCTTTGGGCAGTTTAAACTTGTGATGGAAAGCATTTGAGCATTTAACTGCCCCTAAGTTGTTTGCTTTCTTAGACAAAGGTCTAAATGTTTTGCCCCACTGCAATAATGAAAAATGGCCATGAACCTGGAATAACCTGGGGTGGGCCATTCAGAAGGTATTGCAAAACAGTGTGTGTATCATTATTGCTATGATGTCCTGTAATTAGACCTTAACAAAAAATGCGAAACATTTCCTATAAATGTTGGTTCAGTTTAAATATCTGAGGGTAATAGTAGGAACTACAAATATGTTCCAATGAATAATAGATTATGAAAGAGCATCTTGCATCATTTAATCATTTTTCCCTTGAGAAAAAAAAATCGTTACAGTTCTGAAATCCTAATGTTTCTTGCCTATTTGAAGAACAATTATGTAATCCAGAGGCATAGTGATCTTTTAATTTATTTTGTTTTCCAAATTAGTAGAATTAGCCCCAGAATTCAGAATTCTGGAATGCTATGCTAAGCCTTTCCTATATATACCTGTACAAATCATATCTCATTTTTATACCTCAGGATTATGTTTTGGAAAATTCTCCCAAAGGGGAGTTGTTGTTGCTGTCTTTTAAGAAAATACTGAGTGAGAATCATTTACGGTACATAAATGGAAAATAATCTTGCCGTACAGCTAGGCACACATGCAAAATTTAAGAACAATTTATCTTTCACAATGACCTTTCTGGCAGAACTCTTAATAGAGTCAAACTATTTTCACATATGGTGAAAATTATTTATCAATTGCAAACATCAGTGTAATAGTTCATTCATGCAATAATTCTGCTTTCAAGTATACCAAGTGGTAGGCTAGTTATTAGATCAATACCTAAATGTCAAAGAGTCATTTGCTCTATCAGCCAGTCATTTGCTCTATCAGAAAAGTTTTTTTCATTCTTACATTTCAAATCTCCTAAAGATCTCACCCATTGGACTTACCCACTATAATGACAGAGGAAAATAATTTCATGTAGCCTGACACGCTTCCATGGTGGGGCCAGATGAGATTTTAAGGGAATATTTGCCTGTGGGGAATAGCAGCGTCTGCCTGATGCCTTTATGCATCTTCCCTACCGAGCACGTTCTGATGAGCCTCATCTGCCAAAAGATGGCAAGTTGAGAGTATTTGTCTTCAACCTAAGTTAGTGACTTCTGTTTTTTGAAATATCCATCCAGAAACTGGGCCCTACTTGTGTAACATAACATGTATTGTTTTAATATTCCCTTCACATTATTGCCTTTAATTGTTTTAAATTATTATTTGCCAGTTGTGTTTATTAAGAGGTGACATGAATGAGTGTGATGTGAAATGAAAATAGCTTTAGACCTTCCTAACTAGTCCACAAACCTGAAAGCATAAACACTTCAGCTACACTGCCATTTTGATATTCAGGTACTGATGACAACATCTAATGCTTGAAGATACACACCTTTATTTAGTGAATAACCTTATGCAGCCATATGGCACAAAATATTAATCCACTTTTAAAAAGCTTTTATTCAAGCTAGCATTTCTCCCTCATTTAGCTTAAGAGGAATGGTCGACAAAATTTCTATCCAATGAGAAGAATGACATAAATGTTGGTTTACAGATTGATCCATGAAACTCTATGACACACATTCACAAGTGCACACACAATACCAACCTATATCTGCCTCCACACTTAATGATCAGGTCTGATGAGCTGATGGGTTTTTGCTGGGCAAACAGTTCAGATTTAAATACTTCTGCCTGCAGTTAGCAAGAAAACAGAAGCAATATATATACATGACAACTGCATTTATGGTCTTCCCTCCTTTTGAACAGAATACAAGGAAGAGGTATGCCAGTTCATTTATTATACTTTAAAGCCTGCAACCAGTTAGCTACTGGTGAGGTAAAAAGTCAAAAGAAGGCAGACTGCATGGTAGGGGAAGCAGTCCTATGCTCCTACATTTTATATGCTTTTACAAAATAAAGATAAGAGATAAGACTATAAAGAGGTAAGATAAGATGACTTCCTCTATCACATATACAAAATTGATGAACTTCTTTCCAAAGAAAGGGTGAGACCCCTAAGCTGGTGCTAGTTAACACAGGGGAGATATTGTCCAAAATTAAATTATTTTCTCCCTTGTTCATTTTTTGCAGTGTATCCAGAAGTAATGGCAACCATGGCTCTAGTAAGCAACTGCATGCAGGTGAATAAATTACTATCTAAAAAGGAGTTGTAGAGGTGAAGCTTATGAAAAACACCAACACCTCCCGTGAGGAAGACAATAAAAGGTAACTCAGTGGAAGGATATCCAGGGAATATGAAAACAAAAAATATATCCCACTCTACTCATGTATGAACATGAATATATGTATGTGAATGTACATGAATGTCCCTTCTGGGTATCATGTTTATTCTGTACTTGCAAATGCTATTGCCAAATTGGTATTAGATTAGAGGATTGGTACTGTTCAGTCAACTGAAAAGGCAGTTCTGACTTGGATCAGCCTCATAACCCATATCTGTATGCATTGATTTTGGATGCTATACATCTCCCTGTATCTCAGCATTGTGTACTATTTATTTTTGATTTTCTATTAATAAACAGCCTATTGTGAAAGGTACAACATTAATCTTCCTGGAAATTTTGCAGTATCTCAGGGCATTATCACTCTATCTACTGGCATTTGAAATAATATGGCAAAAAAAGAAAAATTAAAGAGAAATTTATATTAAAAAAATGCCTTCTTATCTAGCAGAAAACATTAGTAAAATATTTTTGCATACACAGTGAGAGCAAAAAAGCTTGAAATAAATTACTCGTTCACCACCAATGGCAAACGTTTTCTGAATTAGTATGCAGCATGTATGGGCAATCTTCACCAAACAAAATAGCAATAGATGCATAGTAATTATGTTAGAGCAATGTAGACATTATTTAGGAAGGTAGAACTTGGAGTGCATCTATGGGGGTTGGAGGAGGCACAACACTGAAATCCAAGTGATTTCATATGCGTGTGAGCGCATGCATGTGCACAGCCACACACAGAGGCATGCGTGCTCCAGCATTTGCAAGAAATATCCTGCATTTTTCATGCATGTCACACAAAGAGATAGAGTAGACTATTACTTTCAGCTAAGAAGCCTGCAAAGAATACAATAGCAGATCGAAAATCATAAGTGTTGCTTACTAAATAAATAAAAGAACATTCTATAGGAATAAAATATTTGTGATTGCGTTTTAAAATATTTGCAAATGATTAAGTATTGCATACCTCATTTTGTCATCTGTCTGTTTTACTGTAATTCATTTGGGTCATATTTTTTCTTCATTACTTTTAAGCTCTTCAGCTCATTAATTTGCTATCCAATTATATCTAATTACTCATTCACAGCAGTATACCTAATTTTCAAGAACTAGCAAATTTGTACTGTCAAATGTTCTGAGAATGTGTTCAGTACAGAAACTTGTTTCACTTTGTTTAAACTCTATCATACTAATTTGTTTAATCTGGAGAAGAGGAGGCTGAGGGGAGACCTCATCGCACTCTACAACTACCTGAAAGGAGGTTGTAGCGAGGTGGGTGTTGGTCTCTTCTCCCAAGTAACTAGCGATAGGACGAGAGGAAATGGCCTCAAGTTGCGCCAAGGGAGGTTTAGATTGGACATTAGGAGAAATTTCTTTACTGAAAGAGTGGTCAGGCCTTGGAACAGGCTGCCCAGGGAAGTGGTGGAGTCACCACCCCTGGAAGTATTTAAAAGACGTGTAGATGAGGCGCTTAGGGACATGGTGTAGTGGATATGGTGGTGTTGGGTTGACGGTTGGACTCGATGATCTTAGAGGTCTTTTCCAACCTTAATGATTCTATGATTCTATGATTCTATGGTCAACGACCCGTGCTTGTCCATGTTTAAGAGGCATTTGGACAATGCCCTTAATAACATGCTTTAACTTTTGGTCACCCCTGAAGTGGTCAGGCAGTTGGACTAGATGATCGTTGTAGGTCCCTTCCAACTGAACTATACTATTCCATTCTATTCCAATTTAGCAAAAACCTAGGCCAGCATTTTCTGATCTCGAAATATAATATTATTATCCTAAGGTCCTTTCTCATTGTCTTAAGGCCCCATTTTACTTTATGGAAAGTAAGTAAAGAATAGGACATTGGTTCTTGATTAGAATGAACAAATGTTTTACCAGAGTCTATTCAAACTTAAGACCATAAGTAACTGACCTATTTGAGAAGCAAGCTCAAACCAACATTTGTTTTCTGATATCTCTTTTATATCTAAGAAGAAAACTTACTTACTGTACCTGGCACTTTTAAGATTTGTATTGTCTTTGTTTCTCGGCTGTTACACGTTTTTTCCAATTTCTTTTATTTCTTCTTAGTCTAAAGGAGGGCTAGGATGGCTTTCAACTTACATCAATGTTGCTGGTTTCTCTCCAGAGAGAGATATACATTTAGGTGATTTATTGAGTTTAAACTCATTTAGTTAAATCTTGTTCTGAGGAGGGAAGGAACTCCTCTAAATAGAAATTGAGTAATATGTGCATCTTTGGTAAGTGGACTCTGTAAAGCTACAGAAAACACTTCTATTGTAACAAAATCTACACCAATTTTGTGTTCAACTGTATTGTCAGACCTAGGGACAATTATTCACAGCTAACACATTGATCATGAACTTGCATATCCTAAAATCTTTATTTACTTCACAGAGAGCAGAGTGAATACGCAAGCCATTATTTTTAATTGGAAGATAGAGCACAGTTCTTGAAAGAGTTTGTCTGATGAGGAGAGCAAAATTTTGTCATCCCTACTTCCTTAAAGGAGGTTTGCATCTTGTAAGCCTATAGAG
The DNA here is from genome assembly GCF_964195595.1 of Calonectris borealis. Taxonomy (NCBI): domain Eukaryota; kingdom Metazoa; phylum Chordata; class Aves; order Procellariiformes; family Procellariidae; genus Calonectris; species Calonectris borealis. The sequence continues at coordinate 27,172,784 of NC_134312.1, forward strand.
GTACAGGTTAGTCTCTGCAGCTGGTTGAAATCTGGAGGGAAGGTGAATTCAAAGGCTTACATTTGCCGAGTTTTGAAGCTTGTCTTACCCCATATGAAATCTTGGAAGCAAGAGAAAGGAAACTTTCAGTTGCACCATCTTGATGTAGTTTCTAAATTAGATTTTTATATTTAGGCTATGCAAAGTAACGGTTTGCATCTGGAAGTCCAGAAATAAAGGACATAACCCACTATCAGCTATAGTGATGCAGCCCCATTAGAACTGCAGAATAATAGAATTGCAGCAGTTAGTGGGAAGCAAGAGGACTTTCTGATCCCAATACTTTCACATTTCAGCTGAAAGCCCAAAGAAAGATGTCCAGAAAGACCTCATAGTTAAATCAGGCTCTGTTTGACATACCTCCTAACAGGATCTTGGGAAAAGGATAAACTATCCCACGTAGACATTGTCTTTCATAAAATGTGGATATATGATGAAATCAGTGCTTAAGAATGGAATTTCCCCAGCTGTATCTGAAAGAGTATTAGCCTTCCTTTTGGTCAGCTAGGCTGTTGGTTTGTTTTCAAGCAGAATATGCATACATTAACCCAGTAAAAACGAAAAAACTTTGGCTTGGAGATAATTTATTGGAAAGTCCTTCAGAAAGCTTACTATTCAAACATCTTTATGACACAACTGGTTACAGTCACAGAATATTTTCTAAAACAGGTTTGGCCAGAGCAAGAGGCTTCCCATCTGTCTGAGGAATTGCTATCTCTAAAAATAGCAGAAGGAAAGAGGGAAACAGATTATAATGGAAGTGTGTTTCTGATGACATCTCAGATTGGGAGTATATGAAGGATTGCCTTTTATCAATTTCCATGGATTTAGAAGCAGGAATCAGACATTAGAGGAGGGATACAGTTGTCTGAATATAGGTGTTGCTACAATTTGAGCTGCTCTGCAGCTTCTCATCTGGCCACCAGTTTTTGTCCCAGAAAATCAAGAGTCTGCTGAAGGTCCTTGTATCATATTTTCCAGCCCCATGCAGATACTTGAGGCACCTAAAGTGGTTTAAGAAACCCGTGTTTTGGGAACTGAATCCTACCCTAAGTGTTTCTCAGCTAACATTCTGCTGTACATTTTGCCATTTGAAGAACAAGGTTGCTCCTAAAAACAAGAAAATTTTATCCTGTTTCAAGCATTAGACAACTTCCAAACAAGAAATCTGAAAAAATGAGGCCACTTGTGGATGTCTCCACTGAAAAAGATGTTATAGCCATTACTCTAATAATGTATTGTAGGGAGATTATGGATGGCCAGAGAACAGAAACTCAGCAAGAAGCTTTGCTAATTTATTTGTTACAGAGATCCCGCAGTCCAAGCTGTAATTAAGGCTTGGAAGGCTCCCAAGCCCATCACCATGCACCCATATCGCTGCCTGCAACACATGCAGTGGGCTTTATTAACAGATTCGTAACAGCAGTTCAAGCTTGAGCAGCCATTGTGGTATTTCAGTTTGGAACCCTGTTATGAAGGGCCCTAGTCTGAATTGTCTGTCTCGTCAGCCACATAATAAAGTTATCTTGGTTAGGCCTGGCACAGCCAGAGCCGGTCCTGTTATTTCTACAGGTTTGTAAACCTAGTGATGTAGCCTATGTAAGCTTCTATTATGTTCAACGGTTCTGCTAAAATTTTTGCCTCATTTTCCTCATGGACCTCACAAATCTATGATCAAAGAACCAATACAAAAAAATATGAAACAAGGAAGAAGATCCTTCTTCTACTCTGTACAAAGCAAGGAGAGCTGATGGTCTGTGGCAGATAGCTGGTGATTCAGAACAGGATTCCTTTTTCTTACCATCCCCCAAATAACATGGAAATTATCAAAAAGACAACAGAATGAGAAAACCAAGATTACCAAGCAACAACTGCACTTGATGACAGGTGGTGGAAGTTTTAAACATAAAATTATAACCTTATAAGGTTAAGTGATTTTCACATTAGGAGTTTATCATTCTGCCTCTCAGTAGAATATGTTGAAGAGTACAACATAACAAAGATGCTATGTCAAACAGTGGGGTAACATTTTCAAAGTTCCCAGCAACAGGACAGAATGATATTAGCGTAGGAGGACTTGCTTGTAAAATGAGGGTGTTAAGTTTTATCCTTTCCAGGGGCATTGTGAGACTGCTTTTGATGATGCTAGCTATCCAAGGATGAAATAGAGCTGCCTTCCTTCAAAAGTCTGTGTTCTTCTATATATTTACCAGGCAAAATGGGTAACACTGCTCTGTCTTTTCTGTCCAACATAATTATCAGTGGTAGACTGGATTAGAAGAGTGTCTGTAGCACTGACATGAATGAGCATTCACTGTAAGTACTTCAGTCTCTTCAGAATTTTAGAGCCCTACTGAATTAGATCGGATAATTAACTCATCTCTAAATGACTGAAAATCCTTAGAACAATGTAGGGGTTTGGTTTATTCTTTTAACTCTTACTATATGACTGCAGAGATAAACATTTTGATTCTGGACTTTTCTACAGATTTAGCATGTAAGTAGGAACAGCCACACACACATATAAAACACTTTCTTTTATGTCTAGAACACCAGTGTTTTTGTCTGCATGCATTGGAAGCACTGCTCACATTTGTATTTCCCAGTGAAACAATCTATAATTTACTAATTCTGGTGACTTTTATCCCTCCAAGGATTTTGTTCAAAGATTTTCTGTGTAAGGCAGTATAAAACACATGGTTGCAATGTGTTTTATATAATGTAATATAATACATTAACTAGCCTCTCACATTGCATTGGAGGAAAAATTAAGTCTCAGAGGTGTTCCTGGTATTTGGAATAAGAGTTCTCTTCACTTTTTGACATGGGATTACTCCTCTGGGCCTCATTTTCAGAGCATCATTTCTTACTATGGTGCCGTGGTGATGGTAAATATGCAATAGTGGGCGTATGCTCCTTTACACATGCCTGAAGGAGTTTAAGTACTGTCTTGTTAATGTCATACAGTATATTCACCACAACTCTTCTGTAGACTTCTCAAGTTTCTTTCCTCCCAAAAGACAAGAACCCATGCATTATGCCATTTTATGGAAAGAATAAAAGAATCGAGTTGTTACAGACAGTTCATTTGACTGGGAAGAGGCTGTGGCACTAAACAGAAACCAGAAGCATGAATTATAACAGCACTCATTTGAATGTGGAGCCTACTCAGTAAGCACACTGAAAGCTGCGAAAGAGCACCCTAAACTTCTGTCCCATATCTGCAAGCCTCTACTCCATATCTGTGACAAACAGGGTTCCCAAAATGAATGGTAAATTGCAGAATAGGTCTGTTAAGCTATGTCAGACGTGAGGCTACAGAATCGCAGATGATACAGCAGTGCAAACAGTTATGGTACAGGCCCAGCTGTGAAGAAGTAAGAGATGGGAGACAATTCTAGGTCGTGTTCAGTATGAGAGACAGGACAGCTCTGTCCTAGTGCCTCCAACAGTTCTGGTGCCTCCAACAACCACACACAGGAAGACTTTCCATTATAATTAATCTCAAATACTGACAGTCTGATGGCAGAGATGAGCATTTGGAAACAAGACTCCTTCAATTTCTAGACTCCATTTCAGCTGACATGCTTAGTCGTGAAGAGGTATGAATCTAGAAAAGAATGCTGTGGTGCTTCCCATTACATCACAAAAAAATGGAATCCTATATAAAGGAAAAAGTAATTTTCATTGACTGTGGGCCAGATTCTTAGCATTTATAAAATGGTGTCAAATCAATCTGGATAGGACTCCACGACTGTGTACAAGCAGAAAACCTGACTTTTTAAATCAGATGACAAAAAATACAATTAATGGTGCATTGAGAAGGATGTTGTTAGTAGAACACAACTTGTTGAATCCTCAAAACTGTCTACTAGATTAACAACCAAAAGATAAATTAATACTCAGTATCTGTGACCTTTGAGAAAATGTGAGAAGTGAAAGTATTTTTTTCTTAATTTTTTACATACTGCTTGATTTAATATCCCAACTAATATAAAATAATCTGTGGGAATTTAAACACCTTAAAATGTTCAGGAAAATGGCATCAACCTTTAGAACCCCACCAGATTATCAAAATGAATTTTGTTTTTTCAAAACATAAATTTGAATCAACATTTCTACTTGCTGTACCTTTTAGATTTCAAACTATTTCATTGCAACAATTTCCTTGTATTTATGAACATCATTTTTCATGTTATGGGCACCACAATAACACAAGTCATAAAAATATTTCTAAATTTAATGAAAAAATGTACATTGATGATATACTTCAAATTACATTGAAAGTTGATAATGATTAGAGCAACCATTAATCCAGGGTGGATAAAATTCAACATGTGTTTCATGTATGCCTCTTTGTCTTCTGGGTTGTTGATGAGTTTCTTTGGAAGAAACTCAGAGGAATTGTGTTGTTCATTGGGAATGAAGAACAGATGTGTGTAATGAGTGTCTGGGGTGAGATGGAAATCTGTGCAGCTATATATTACATCAGATTTTTTTTCCTATCATTCTCAATTAGCTTTTGGAGAACATTGACTACAATGTCACCAGCTGCTCTTTCAACTGACTGTACAATTTTTACTGAGTAAAATGGACCCTATACCGCGGATTTTATTGCACTGTCTAGTTAAAAATTAAAGGACAGATTATAGTGAACCAAGATGCCTGTGCTTTTTCTATCCTCCTTCTCTTCTATTTTTTTAACCTCTCTTTTCCTGTTATTTTTACCAGCAACTGAACAAAAGTGAAGTATATGTAGTACATGGGCACTAACTGATGTATCTTCTATTGGCTTTTACCTTTGAATGTCTATAATTTCTTTTTCTCAAAGTCTAAATCTGTAATGAAATTACAGGGTGTGGAATATATTATTCATTTTCTAGGCATTGAGCTACAAATGAGTTTGCATCAAGATGCCTACCCTCGGTTATATGAATGATTAGAGCAATCTTCCTTAGGGAGGAAACCACTTACTTTTTTACAGTACTGTATTGAAAAAAGCTGAATTATCATATAAATCTATTTGGTTTGATATACTTTATCAGGTTTATCAAGTAAGATCTCATTTGTAAATCAATGTCTTGTGTCAAAGGCAAAGAACATGATAAATTCTTACAAATCTTTCAATTTCATCTCAGTCAATACTTTCTCATAGTTAGCTTAGCTTGAGTTCTAGAGACAGAGGGCAAGATCCACAAAAGTTCTTTGATCTCTAACTGCTTTAGACTAAGTAGGAGTTATATACTATTGAAGATATATTGTAAACACAGAGGGACCTGGTAACTTCAAAAAATAACCTTTAGAAAAACATATTTGCTTTTCTAATGGTTTATATTATTAAAGACATTATACCACTTTAATATGGACAGTAAAGGTTCTGCAAGAATACATGGCAATAGATCCAGACCAAATACATTCTAATTTAGGTTTCTTTCTCAAATAATCTGAGTTTGGACCTTTCCTCTGTAGACACATATTCTTTTATGTACCAACACAAGTGGGAACACTAAAACTGTATGACACCTTTATTTTTGAACTGTAGTGCCCGGTGGGTACCTAAACATAGACTTCCACTCATTCTAGCAAGGGCAAACTCAAAATTCTGTGATGACTAAAAGCTGAACAGAGCCACACAACTGTGCTGTAAGTTGTCAAGCCAAGTCTGAACATGTGTTTGCCAGGTGCTTGGCACAGTGAGCAAGAGAAAATATCTCACAGTGATTAGAAAGAAATGGTTCTTGTAGACTTTAATTCCTTAATTCCTTTCTGCAGGGATGCACCATCTTTTGAAGCAGATGATAGTATGAATATGCTCTACGTAGGTACTTTGTTTCAAAGACACTGAAAGAAAGAGGATTTATCTAGTGTAAGAACGTTTAGGGCCCAGAGTAGCACTAAGAGGTTATAGCATTAACAATTATTTCATCTTTCCTTTAATCAGGGCAGCCAGACCTCAGCAAATGTCTACTCAGTATTTCTGTGGCAACACATTGCATGCATCATTTATCTAAGAACTAGTGGCAGCCAAATTTTAGTGTGAGGCTGGAAAGAACATTTATGAAAGGGCGTTTGATGGCTTGAATAACGCCCCTGAGTATTGAATTGAATATCAAAACTGTAACTTCCTTTAGGAGAAGTAAACCTCCTCTAGCAGGCTGAATGAAAGATTTTTTAAAATTAGAGGTGAAACAACCCAAGAAACTTAAAAAAAGTATCTAAACTACTTTAGATCACTAATAAAAACTGCTTTAAAAAAGATTAGTGATTATTTCTGTTTAATTTGTTATTTTGAAGTGATTTATGCTGCAGTAGATACCGACAGCCTTATTCTTCTTTAATTTTCCCTCTATGATTAAAACAGCAAATTCTTCAGTTGTTAGGGTTGGATTTTATGACAGCATGTTAATAGTCAATCACTTGCAATTTCTACAAGTGCCTCATCTAATACAATCAATAGTTTTTTTCCTTGTTCCAGGTGCCATCTCTATGATAAAAATCTGTCTTTTATGTGGCTGTAAACTGACCATGGGTCATGAAATATAATAAGTGTATTTCACAAAGTGAATATATCATTACTCATTCTCAATATCACTGAATGTACAAGTAAATGAAAGTAAGTTCAATTTTAGCTTCATATACAGCTAAAACTTAAATTCCATTAAACGCACACCTGGCTAATGGACCATATCCCATCTTGCCCATGTTTAATTTGATGAATTGTTAAAGTTCAGTTTTTCCAAATGTTATAGGATGTCAAATCACTCAAGGACCAGGATGACAAAATATTGACTTATCAATTGCCTGTTAAACAGAAGCAGACTGAAAAATCTGAATAGGAAAAATTATCTGTTCCTGGTGGACTACTGATTTATGTCATTAAGGCTTTTCACCATCAGAAGAAACATAAGTCACTGCACTATTCCAAACTACTACTGACAACTCTAATTATTTTATTAGGAGCTGTAGATTTGTTTATATTTAATCATAATGTTATTCCTTCTGGTTTATGAGCAAGTGAATGGCTATTAAGAAAAAATATATTCACTTTTTATAGGCAGGAGTATAACTAAATATCCAATAGCAGAAAAAAATTTCTCAGTAAACGTACTTGTACACGTGAAAAGTTCATGGCTGTAATATTCAGTATCAGTCTGAGACTCAGAATGGGGTAATTATTGTTTTTTTCAATAACACATTTCAAGGTAAAGCAACTAAAATCATTTGATGCTAATTCATAAAAAACTAGATTCACAAAATCACTTTTTATACCACAGTGTTCAATGAATTATAATAAATCCAGGAAAATCCAGGATCCTATTAGATCTGTAAGTTTCCACAGCTTCTTTATAGGAAATGCTATTGTCCCATCACTTCTTGCCCTGCTGGATCTTCCTATTTTTGAAATCACAGCCATCAAACCCTTTCTCAAAATAGGCTTCAGAGATGAGTCAGTCCGATAACACAATGCCATATATTCAGTGAACCACTAGATAGAAACTGCCCTGGGAGTCAGGAGATCCAAGTTCAGCTTGTTCTCTCAGTGACGAGAATGTCAATGCACATCTTCCAGAAGAGCGCAAATTAGTATGGTTTTCTACGGCTGGTCTTTCTCAGTCCTTTCAGCTGAAACCCTTTGATTTTGAATAAATGAATACAAAGACAAATAAAGGAACTAACAAAGAACCTAGAGTTGAATACTTCTGCCTTAACTTAAGCATCTAAAAGTTATACATCTAAGTCTGTTGTACTCACATGAGTGTCTCTTTTAGAGTCAACAATGAGAAATAGGCACCAGAGAGCCATTTGTCTCGTGCTGTTATAGCCCTATAAGACAGGTCAGATGAATCGCTCTCTGGAGGTGCATATTTCTCTCCATTGATCATGAGTGGAGCATAGGTGACTATCTCATACTTAGATGTAAAAATTTCAGATGTCTAAAGTTAGATGAGATAAATTCCAACCCCAGAGGCTAAGGCAGGATGCTAGGACAGGAGGCCATGGAAAAAACAGTCATTGCTCCAATTATCTGGAAGAATTTTTACAAACTAGAAGGCCACTGTCCCACCCATAATATAAGAAACAAATTTTAAATGTCTTGGGAAAATACTTTGAAAATCTGTAAGACTAACCAGATAAGCCAGTAGAGGTTAAAGACAGAGACAGGTATGGATTTCTTCTGTGAAAACACATAATCACTCATTTGGGATACACAGGTACATTTACCTTTTGTGCTGTCTATGTTATCTTCTTAAAAGGGACTCTCACTTGGTTGATGTATATTCAACCAGTGAAAAACACTTCTTTTGGATAAGATTCTCCTCATCTAAGTTTTCAGTTTCTTTATGTGATACTCATAACTAGCAATTAAAAAATTATATAATTAATCTCATAAGACCTTCCCATTGAGCAGTTACTACTTCAGCAAATTGGCAACCTTATAATGGCCAAACATTAAGACATATCTTTCATTTGTTTCGCTGCCAAGAAGGCAATGTCCCTTTGGATAATCTCCTATCCTGCACCATATAAACTTTATATCTTGTGCTTGGTGAACTAGAAAGCAGTATATTGTATGAATGTACCGGGGAATGAATGTATGGGGGAAACACACACCCCATTTTTAAAAAGGGAAAAAAGGAAGACCCGAGGAACTACAGGCCAGTCATTCTCACCTCTGTGCCTGGCAAGATCATGGGACAGATCCTCCTGGAAGCTATGCTAAGACACATGGAGGACAGGGAGGTGATTCAAGACAGTCAGCATGGCTTCACCAAGGGCAAGTCCTGCCTGACCAACCTAGTGGCCTTCGGTGATGGAGTGACTACATCAGTGGACATGGGAAGGGCTACCGATGTTGTCTATCTGGACCTCTGTAAGGCCTTTGACATGGTCCCCTACAACATCCTTCTCTCTAAACTGGAGAGATATGGATCTGATGGGTGGACTGTCCAGTGGGTGAGGAATTAGTTGGATGGTCGCATCCAGAGGGTAGCGGTCAACGGCTCAATGTCCAGATGGAGGTCAGTGACAAGTGGTGTCCCGCAGGGGTCCGTACTGGGACCAGTACTGTTTAATATCTTCATCAATGACATAGTGGGATCGAGTGCATGCTCAGCAAGTTTGCAGACAACACCAAGCTGAGTGGTACAGTTGACACACCTGAGGGACAGGATGCCATCCAGAGGGACCTGGACAAGCTCAAGAAGTGGGTCCATGTGAACCTCATGAGGTTCACCAAGGCCAAGTGCAAGGTCCTGCACATAGGGCAACCCCCAGTGTCAATACAAGCTGGGGGATGAAGGGATTGAGAGCAGCCCTGCCGAGAAGGACTTGGGGGTACTGGTGGATGAAAAGCTGGACATGAGCCAGCAATGTGTGCTTGCAGCCCAGAAGACCAACCGTATCCTGGGCTGCATCAAAAGAAGCATGGCCAGCAGGTCGAGGGAGGTGATTCTGACCTTCTACTGTGCTCTGGTGTGACCCCACCTCGAGCCCTGCGTCCAGCTCTGGAGCCCTCAGCACAAGAAAGACATGGACCTGTTGGAGCGGGTCCAGAGAAGGGCCATGAAAATGATCAGGGGGATGGAACGCCTCTCCTATAAGGAAAGGCTGAAAGAGTTGGGGTTATTCAGCCTGGAGAAGAGAAGGCTTTGGGGAGACCTTATTGCAGCATTTTAGTACTTAAAGGAGGTTTATAAGAAAGATGGGGACAGACTTTTTAGCAGGGCTTGTTGCGACAGGACAAGGGGGAATGATTGTAAACTAAAAGAGGGTAGATTTAGACTAGATATAAGGAAGAAAGTTTTTACAATGAGAGTGGTGAAACACTGAACAGGTTGCCCAGAGAGGTGGTAGATGTCCCATCCCCGGAAACATTGAAAGTCAGGTTGGACGGGGCTCTGAGCAACCTGATCTAGTTGAAGATGTCCATGGCAGGAGGATTGGAGTAGATGACCTTTAAAGGTCCCTTCCAATCCAAACTATTCTATGATTCTATGATTTTATGTTGCCAAGCTAATGAATTATATACTAAAATATGCCAATCTATACTGGTTTGCCATGTTGTCATGCACATACTGGGTTTATAATAACTGGTCTATAATGTAGGTTATTTGTATGCTTTGTGAGCTTTGTGTTTAAGCAGCATTGAAATGCAGGTGATAAATCATTAACTTTGTCTGAAATATGTATACTTTAAGGAGCCAAAGTATAAATTACTGAATGCAACATTTTGGTTTTGGGTGAGGTATTTGTGTATTCACGTGCTTCTCCTGTATTCACAAGTGTTCTCAATGTCAAACAGGCCAATTGCATCCATCAAATCAGATGTATATTTAAAAACAAATTGACACACTCATCTCTGAAAATCTCATTTGTTTTCTTGCATCTAGCAATGAATGAAGTACATCTGAGCTCCTAGATTCCCGTCTTATATAGTAATAATTGATTTTATGTTGCGGAGGATTTTGTATGAGCAACATGTAGCACTGAATGGAAATAGTGGTTAAAGTGTTGTGATGCTGTTAACCTGCTTCATGGCATTTTATCTTTCTTGTTTGCAAGACCCGATTTACCACCTTGCCCGGGTAAGGAGGCACGCCATTTCCTGCCAGTTGTCTAGCTTAAAAATGAGCATGGAAAATATTGCTTGAGGATTATATAGCACAAACAACTTTTGGCTCTTCCAGGGTCCTCAGGTAGTCTATAATACTGGGCAAAAGTATTATTATCTCCTCTTTACTACAAAGAAAGGAGTCTGAAATTCTGTAACTATTATCAGTGATAACTCATCTTTTTCGAACGGCGTACCTGGCTCTGGAATTCACACAACTTTTCCTCAAGGACAAAGCAGAAAAGTTTACTAAACTTGTTAATGTGAGTCTGCTTCTTGATTAAAACAGAGAAAACTTACAGTTGCTATAGTAAGAACATTTTCTCTAAATTGCTAACAAATATACCTTTTGCAATGTATTTTATTCTTCTCTTCTCTTATGGTCATTACCAGCATCTGCTGCCAGCTGTATGCAGTACTGTAAGCATTATCTCGGGAGCAAGCCAAAATTTCAGACACATAATGCATGTCAAATTTTAACCAACTCTTATCAGAATTAATGATTTATTTTGTATAGAATGGTTTGATAAGAAAGACTAAAATAGTCTGTAGTTAAAAAAGTTTTTAAACAGTCTTCAAAGTTTTTATAGTTTAGATAATTGATTTCCCAGATAAACAAAAATTATCCATTTTCTTGGGGAAAATATAAGTCAACCTGCCATTCAGAATGCACCTGCAGAGCAAATTGTTTGTGCTTTCTCACATTTTATTCACTTGCTTAGCATGTCTAAAAATAAGAGTGAGTATTTCGTATGTGCATTACTTACAATTTTCTCTGTTTTTTCAGATTTGATTGTGTCTGTATGTATTCTAGTATTTTATCTATACATTCGTGATAATTTCAGTAGAAAACTTGAAAAGAACAGTTTTAGATATTTCAAACTTTTACCTATTTTTTTTAATTGTTGGAAATTAGCTTTTCACCAGACAAAAAAAAAGCCAAAACAAATGAACAAACAAACCCTATTAAAATATACAAATTAAAAGGTCATGCTGTCCCACCAAAAACTATAACACACAGGAATAAAACTTGACAGACATATATATATATTTCAAGATATGTTATGTGTTTGGTTTTCAAATTGTCCCATCTTAACAATAGGTCAGATATTTAAAACTGTTTCTTTATTTAGCCGTATTCACTTTGACATTGGCATGATTACAATAATTAGTAGTTCACCTATTGTTCGTCATGTTGAACTAAATTTTGTTCAGTACAATTGAAGACAAACATCCTACCTTTTGGCTTCACTGGCGATACAGACAAGTAAAGACACAGGCACTAACTCAAAGAATGTAACCTGTCTCAGTCAGATGAAGTTGCTGATTGGTATATTTCCATGAATGATCAATCTGCAAAAATTGTGAGGCCTCAGATGAGACATGCTTTGTTTAATGTCCATTCTCTTCAGACTGAGTCATTGTTTATTATCTTTTCCTTTTCTTTTAGTTCTTTGAATCATTGCCATGGGGAGTAATATTAAGTTAGCTTTGCTAAGTCTTAATAGATCTAGATACACAGTGAAAGCCAAAAAGACACTGTTATTTGGAAAGCCTTTTTTTCTTGGATGTGTCCTACACCTGCTTAAAACTTCTCAGCTGACTAGCATAAAACATTGATGAGCCAGTCATGACCCTGGCACCTCGATTAGTCAGGAAGAACACTGGGAGAAATACATTATATGCTGCCGAGCACCAAGAGCTGCTATGGGATGACTTCTGCACCTCAGAGTGTCCACAACTGCAGCTCACCAAAGAAAACTTTGGTGTCTCCAGCTAGTTGGACTCTTCCCATAAAACAGTCTCAGTGCTTATGTTAAAGAAAAAAAAATATTAAATTAATTCAAATGAAAAAGCTTATATTTCTCACAAATAACTTTTTAGAAAACACTGAAATCTTCAATGAGCATTAGTAAAGGCCAGATGTGAATTAAATTGATGTGATGAGTACAGATGATATTCCACAGCTAGAATCCTAGAGAGGACTTGCCACATCTGGAGAAAGTGTTCTGGTCAGGAATACGTATTGCAAAGTTTCATATTCTACCTACTAGGACAGATTTAAACACCTGCAGAAACAAGGTGGGAAACAATTGGTTTTGTATAGAACAGTGGTTTTGCACAGGAGTATGTGGAAAATCTCTGGGAGTAGACGCTGACTACAAGCCAACAATGTCATATGATTGCTAACAGAAATGAAACTGTTATTGTACTGGAATGTGTAAATAGGAGTTCATATGTAAGGTACATGAAGCCCACTCTCCTTAGTGTCAGTAGGCCTCTGCTGGTTCACGGGTTCATTTTTTTCCAGCTCTGAATACTACCACACATTTTTAAAAAGCCAGATAAATGTACAAAAGGTTCAGAGGTAAACGGTAAGAAATGTTCAAAAAATAGAAAGGCTGGAGAAGAAAGATTACCTCACTGGGTCGGGTTAGTGTGAATGGGAGCTAACTGGAGGGAACAACTGTCTTCAAATGTGTCAAAAATCATTGCAAAGAAGAGAGTAAAAAACTGTTCCATCACAGATAAAACAAGTAATGATCTTAAACTGAGACAGAAATTCTAAGACATGAGCACAAGGGGTAAATTAAAGTTTCTATAGTAGCCTGGCTTTTGAGCACTTGCATCTTTGAAATCTTGATGTTCTTTTTGTATGTTTAAAAAGTCATACATATGTTCACATTTGAAAGAAAATGCATTAAGATTCATCCATTATGTTTTCATTATTCTCTTTTGAATAAGTGGAAGTAGCTATCACTGCTCTAACAAGCATGGATTCTTTTTCTTAAAAATGGTTTATTAATCTCATCCCCAAAAACCTAATTAAGTACTTTGAAGTGTTTCTAACTGTAACACAAATTTTCTCAAGTTCTTTGAAGGCAACCAGCTCTCCTTAGAAGGCAATTTGTATTGTTTTTTCCTTTGCAACAGCCCCAGAGGTAAGTGTTATCTCATAGTAACACGCACTTTATTTTGTATCTCACTGCCTAAACAAGCAAGAATAGAATTTTTAAAAAAATCTTGTTTTCCATTTTGCTTCTACGTTCAGAACACATTAACCTAAGCAAGGGGATTTTTCTTCTCTTTGTATTTCTCATAAAAATCTATTTCCTCTTCAGTGGCAATATGACCCTTAATTGTTACCACATGAATAATATTGGAAAAATTAAATATCTCATAACTCTACATGTACTACACCAGACTGTTTCAATGGTGACAAGGTAAACATATTTTGTGCTGTAATGCACAAATCCCCCATCACAGCCTCCAGGAGCCAATACCTCAACTTCACCATTCAATTCCTCTCACTCCAATCCCAGTTAACACTAATTTTTATCTTCTGTAACACTATTCATTGTTAACTTGAATGGATTATGCAAGATACTCTTGTATATTTCAATGGAATATCTTGTATATATTGTTATTCGAAAGTAAGGCAGGCCTTCCACCTTCAAAGAGGTAATACCATCAGCATCATTGCTTTGAACAGGTACAGAGATAACACTGAAAGCAAGATATTCTTTATTTCCCAGCAATAATGCTGACCAGCTATAAGCAGAAAAATACATTTTCTGGTGTAATATTGTTTAATAAAAAAATCAGTAAATAATTTGATTCTTGAATCTATGGTGAATTTCACAGAAGTTTATACACTGTTTAAAACCAAAATACAATGATGTCCCCTAAAATGCTTTCCAGTAGTTTCCAGTAATAGCTTCCAGGAATGTTTCTGAATAGCTTATTTAATGTTCATGACAAAATATGGCATAATAGTTCATTTCTTTGGAAAAACTTGGTCTAACAGTCTAGCATACTTATATATTTTACCTTTCCTGTGGCACTATTTAATTTTCAAATTTTAAAATACCAAAACAAGCTAAATGTCTTTGTCGACATCTTTTTTTGCTTCATAACTGTATACATGGAGTTAAATATACAGATATCTATTTAGTGCTAAGAAATCACTTACCTGTAACACACAGACACAATGTGTGAAGCATGCTTTCCCCCCATTATCAATATTTTGTTTTTTCAATATACATTCAGGTCAGAAAATGTATTTTTGGCACGGGGAAGAATTAGAATTCAGAATACACCTTGGAACTTTTAAATATCAGATTTACATAAGCTTCAGGGCAGGAAAAAGAAATATCAGTTAGCTTTGGCTGAGGACAGATTGAAGAGCAAATGAATTGTCCTTGGAAAAGCTTACTTCTTGCCACTAATAGAAGAGCCAAACTAGGCAAACAGCTAACCCTAGATACCTTTTGGACAGAAATAGTTCAGTGAGCTGAATTCCACCAGTGGGATCTTCACTTTTCAGTTTCTGACAATTTAGAGGTCTTACTCGTACGGCCTCAAATCTAACTGAAGTCCGTATTTCATCTGAGTGCTCAGTTAATCTGACAATTCACATTTTCTGAGTTCCGATTTTCTTCACGAGGATACTCAAAAAAATCAAAGGTGTATTGTGCTCCAGCAGTTATCTCCACATGTTACTATCTTCCAAATGCCACAGCACCTACCCAGTGGTATTGTCATTTACTAAGTATTTTCACTTCTGAAATTCTGAAGCATTTTTGCAACACCTTTTTAAGGACTTGCAAATCTTCTGGGCTTTAAGCAATTTAAGGATGAGAGTTTATTCTTTGATGAGCACCTGTAAAAATTAGAAATAAACGTCCAAATTACAGTAAATCAAATACTGAATTATAGGATTTAAATGTTTACAAAATTATATCCTATATATATATACACACACAACAAATACACATAGCAAATCTTTCATTAACACAATTTGTACAGAAAGCCAAAACCACTTTAAATTTCCAGAAACAACAGCAACAAAGATCTAACTTTTTCACTAATGCCAGCTGAGCATATCAGAAACTAATTCTTTTCTTGCTTCCTTTTTTGTGTTTTTTTTGTTTGTTTGTTTGACTTTGGTTCCTTTCTCAGGACCCTGGGGAGATACCTCCCAAGCCTGCTTACAATCTGTGGACCTGATTTTCTTCTGATTTGCTCCTTGTTTGCTCATTTAGACATCTACGAAGTGACTTGTTCTTTGGCTTTTGGGTGGAGTCTCAGATCAAGTTACAATGAGCAAGTTGCAAAAGTGGTAGAGTTATTTGTGCACTGGGGTTTACCCCAGAGTAAATTAGCATATCCTGAATAACTGCCAGAGAGCAACAAGGCATAAGGAAACCCAGCAACAATCAGCTACCCTTTCTTCTACAAGACACAATATTGCACCTTGTTAAATTAGCTTCAGGAAAACTTTAACTGCCCTCTCCCCTGCCTCCAAAGAGCCTGGATCACTGGAGAACAGTAGTATACCTGCTTCATTCAGTGCCCTGGCTGGACCTCTGTGATAGTTCATAGCTGCTTTTAACAACCTTACCTCTGATAGTTTATTAACCTGGCTTGAATACTGCTTCATTCTGACAGAGTAATAAAATTCCTCTTCTAATTCAAACATCAGCCTTATCTACTGCTTTACAATTTACACTGAGTTGATGACTACTCTCTGAAATTTTGGTGAAAGAGAAAGTTAGAAATACTTTGTCAAGATTCTGTCATTTCTCCCCGTATTTGTCTCTATGTAAACTAAGTATGCTTTATTCCATAACTTACAGGGAAGTTAAAATTGTTCTTTGCACAACAACTACACTGAAACGAAGAGTAGCACTGTAAGAATAGATTTTCCAATCTATGTTTAGTCCCACTAGAAGTAGATGCATCTCTGTTTGGACTTCCACAACACTAACTATAAATAAAGGGTCTAATTTCAGCTTGCTTTTTTTTTTTTTTAACTCCTCATGTTCAAAATTTATAGCCTGTCAGTTTTTATCAAGAAACTTTCTTTAGATTATATTAGATTTAGTGATAGCCTAATTAATACCATAATAAGTGGCACAAACTCAGCAGTTTGTAACGACGGGGCAGGAAAAAAAAGATGCAAGGTTATGATTTTCTTCAATGCATGAGACCAGCATGACAAGTCCAAGTGTCACAGGACAGCCTTAAAGTACAACACCAGAATTGCAGTATCCCTCATAGTCTCAGATAGGATTGTGTCATCTCTCTTCTCAATTTTCCCTTGATAGTTTTATTATTAGTAGATCATTTTAAATGGATATAAAATCACTGCACATACAATATAACCAAATGACCAATTAGATTAGAAGCAGTAAAACTTTAATGTAACATTCCAGTTTGAAAGGGATCAAACAGATCCTCATTAAAATTTAGAGATTGAAGTTTGAGGGAAAAGATTAGAAGAAATTAGTATCCCCCATGGCAGTCTAATTTTTTTTCCCCCACCTACAGTGGAGTAAAAAAAATAATTCATCCAGTAGATAATAAATGAGGGTGAGAAATAGAAAAAGTGAGAAATACAATGCCAGAATGCTAGAAATACTATGATTAAAAGGAAGAGAATCAAGGGATAATATGCTTTTTATTGTAAGGAAACATTTCACATAGGATCTGAACTTGCAAGATGAACTGAGCATCTTATGTTGCCACATAGGAGCTTCGGCTAATATGCATCTCAGTGGGAACTCAGGGTTTTCAGCAGCACTCAAGAAGAGCTCAGAATTTGGCAGAAATGGTCCCATACTAGTGAACATTCAGGTATGAAACTTTTAACATGAATAAACCTGAGTAAAAGTGAAATGTATGTTCCCCTTATAGAAGATTTTTGATAGCTTTTAAACATTATTTTCAGAAGCTAAAACACCTCCACTGCCAAATGGAAGGACTAAATGCAGTACCCTGAACAAAAATAGCTGCCTTGGAAGTTCATTCTCTTTTCTTGCTCCATTTCACAGTGCCAGAGTAACTTTTCTGCCAGCCAAAGTTGGTGGTAGCAGCAGCCAGCTCAAAAATTTAGAATTTCTTTGAAAAATTACAAAAAAAACTGGTTTGAGCTCCCACCTAGAGACTTTGGAAAAATAAGTGTCTTCACTGTATACTCTAAAAAGTCCATTCTTCTCCCACCTATTATCAGGAAGTTTGTTCAATATAAAAGAAAATTTTGGGCAAAGGGAATCAAATATTTTGGCAGGAAAACAAAGTAACATCAATGTACCAAGAGCATGTCCAGTCTCACAGTGTTTTGGGTAAAAGTTCTGCACTTCAACTGAATAAACATCCCAGCTCTGAAGAGCGCCCACCCACTTCTTCCAGCAGCAACATCAAACTAATGGTCTGTTACGGAAGTTCAACCAAGAGCCAGGGTCAAACATTCATCTTAGCTATGTTTGTGTCCAGTCTAATGAGAACATGAGTGAAAGACATGCCTTGTCTCTTCTTGACTGTCTCCAAATTTCTCTGCATTTTCACTGTACACCATCTCTGCTCACCTCTCCGCTACCTTTGTGCTAGTAGCAATCAGCTTAGGTTTGAGTGAATCCATCACTTTTGAGTGAATCCATCACTTTTATTTAGTTTGTCTCTGATCAATCACACTGAAACTATTACATCATATAACAGAAATTGATGCATAAGTTAATATTCTTTATTACTAAATCAAGCATTTGTTTTCCATCAAAACACAGGACAAGGTTATGCAGCAAGACCTACTTCAGGCTTTATGTATGACCATATTTGCAATATTTATCCCTTAAACCTTCTTAGTAAAGCAGGAGAACTGAAGAGTCAATAAATAATATGTGAGAAAAACTGAAAAGAACCATCTCTTTGAAAAATCCTTTCATGTTGAATATTAGTTTTATATATATACAGCCTTCCAAACATTTCTTAAAGCATTTTGGTAAATGCAATATACTAACTGTTTCAGATTACACAAAATGGTGCATATTTACATCAAACTTCAGTCAGCATTTATGATCATATTGTTATGTTGTTTATACAATTCAAACTCCCATGCTATCAAGATGACAGATACCAAAACAAACCTTATACATGGTTTCCGTATTTCAAATTAGAAGCTTTCATATATGTATGTTTGTATATTCTGTTCCCCAGTACACCCTATGCAAATACAGACTTTCTTGTGTAGGGAAAAAAAAATATCTACTACATATGTCATCATACCTGCAATTCATTCATTTAAATCAAATAGGGTTTATAAGGTCCAAATATTCCCTCGCTGATTATTTATTTTATTTTTGCACAGATAGCCTTTTTATCAATGGGCGGTATCATCTTCCGATTGCAATGACCATTATGACTTAGGTATTCCACTTGTTCTGTTTCTTCTCACCCAGATTTGCAGAGTATCACCTACCACTTTGCTTAACTGTTATAAGAATAGATATAGAATTGTTCAAGAGGAACAAAGGGGAACAAAAAGGATGTGGAAGACCATGTTTTGTCGTTGCTCAGTCTTGTGTTAAATCAAAGCCCCATCACCTACATTTGTTCTTCACAATTTCCTTTACCGGTGAGTCCGGTGGGCAGAGCAGCCTGCTCATTGCTAACTGCTTTGTGCCATTGCTGATCACAGCACTATCAGCTCCCATCTGTGTCACAAGCACAGCTGGTGATCAGAGCTCTAATAATTGTGAAATGAGATAAGAACTCTCAACAGAGATCTTCTGTAAAACATGAAGCCCTATCAAGGAATTACATGGTTCAAATTATCTCTTAGGTTTTAACAGACAGTCCTAATTTCCAAGTAGAAACATCCAGCCCAGACTGGATTCTAAAGTACCAGACTGATTTAACCTTCAGGGCTCAAAGGATGAACTTGTTCGAATAACCCATTCGGAGAAGGAAAATGGCCACAACTACTGAAAAACCAGCTGTGGCAATTCATTTCATTTATTTTAGCAGCTTGAATTGTTTGGCACTGAGGTCCATCCTAGTATATTCTAGTCTGAGCATATTTATTTACAGTATTTTTTTTTCATTTCTAGAATGCTGAAAACATGCATGATTGAAAAATAGGTTTTATTGCTTTCTCATTAAAGGGAGAGAGCAATTAGGCAGAACGCGGGCACACTGTGAACAAAGATGGCTTCAATGCTTGTTGATTTCCCCCATTTTCACAAAGAAAAGTACCACCCTGCTTCCAGAAAATAAAGCCAAGGCATATGCAAAATTTAGGCTGACACTGTGTACATGCCATACAGAGGTATCAGGGGTCCCAGGGTAACTGTGCCTCACCGTGACTGAAAGCCCTAGGAAAGCAAGCAGCATATAAAGACACTGATAGCATGTACCAAAGAACAGGCTTTCCAGGCAGGCTCTTTCTTACTTGGTGATCTTCAAACTGAGACAGAGTTTGAAGCACAGAAGACATATAGCCGTACTAGAAGCATACAGGGCTGAACTCAGCCTAGCTTAATGACTGCTACTGAGACAGCTTTTCCCATGGTGAATTAGACCTGCTTTCTCAGTACACATGAATCATTCAGGCTATATTGTCTTTCAGATTACCTGCTGCTGTCAAATAAATTACATCCAGAATGGTGTATATTTATTTCTCCAAACCTATGGTTCCACAGCTTATTATTTTTTTATGCTCTTGGTGCACCCCTGACTTTCAGTTTTCTAGAAAAAGGTATTACAAATGTACCTTTTTGGTGTGGAGATTTAAATGGTTATCTTCTCAGCTCACATACTTACAAATTATATGTATTTGTACAGATTAACATCTATCCAAAAGTCTAGATTCATTCCCCTTGATTTTAGACACTTACCCCAGTTCTCTAATTTATTCCCAATAGGCACATACACATATACATATACACATGGCCAGCCAAACTCTGATTACCTACTCTGACCCATCTGTTCAGGATGAAAGCCTGTTAGTGAAAAATATATACATATGTACATACATCTGTACAGATAGATAGCTGTAGCTTTACACACTCAGCTTGTTCAGTAGCTGGTCCTGGCCCCCCTGGTCTCCCAGCTGCCTCGCGATAGACACACACACATATGCAACCATGAGCTCCCAGACCCCATGGTCTCTCCAGTACCTGGCATGGACTCCCTGGTCCCTCAGTATCCAACTCTCAGACCCCTTGGTCTCTTCAAGATCCTGCCCAGACCTATGGCAGATTCAATGCCTGTCTGCCAAGCCTCTTGTCCTACTCACTGCCTAGTCCAGCTTGACGTATAGCAGTGATGACACACTGACATACACACCTCCACACAATGTACACATGCTCTGGTCTCTCTAGTTCCTCCCACCACAGACACACAAGCCCCTGAGACCCATGGTCCTACTCCAGCTGCTGCACTCAAATCTCCAGGCACACACGTGCGCACAGGACAGAGATCCCAGCACCCGGGAAAATAGAAATGGAGTGTAATGAGAAGATGGGTCAGACTGTGGGGATCAGGTGCAAGGCATGGCCAGACAAGCATGCTGACCAGGAGCCTGCCTATACACAACTGGTTCCTTTCAATCCCTTCTTCCCACACTTGTACCTCCCCAGTCCACCCTTCTTTCCCTGCCTTTGGTCCTTGCTCTGAACATCCCAGAATAAGTCTGGCACAATCCCAGAAGGAACTTCCTGGCATCCCATATTGAATGTCATGTCCCCTTGGGCAGTAAGCCCCCTCCTCAGTCTGTAAGGTGAATGAGGGAACCTCTCCCGCTGGCTGACTTTGGTGGGTGCCACCCCAGGGCCATGGGCTGAGGGTCCCCTGCAATCGCCTGGGGAGGAGCTGCCTCAGGGGATCCCTTTGCTCTGATGAGGTTGTTGGGGTTCCCCTGCCAGTCGTTAGGTTGGTGGAAATGAGCCTTTGATCACATAAATTAGCAATATGCAATCAAATTAAACATTATTTGCCATGAAACCAGCATGGATGCTCATGAATTGGTGATAAAGATCTTCATTTCATTACACAGGCTACCGTATATGTCAAATTACCTACTAATTCCTATCTACCAATACCAATACCTGTCGTGTTTTAATCTGGCAGGCAGCCAAATACCACACAGCTGCTCAATCACTCCCCCCGCCCCCCCAGTGGGATGGGGAGAGAATCAGAAGGGTAAGAGTGAGAAAAACTCATGGGTTGAGATAAAGACAGTTTAATAGAACAGAAAAGGGAAAATAATAATAATAATAATGATAAAATATACAAAATGAGTGATACACAATACAATTGCTCACCACCCGCGCTGACCGATAACCAAGTAGCGATCGGTACTTCCAGGATCACGCCTACCCTTCATATACTGAGCATGATGTCACATGGTATGGAATACCCCATTAGCCAGCTGGGCTGGCTGTCCTGATTATGTTCCCTCCCATCTTGTGTACCTAGCTCAGTCAGTAGGCACGGGAGCTGTCCTTGGACTAGGAGGACACTTAGCAACAACTGAAAACATCAGTGTTATCAACATTCTCCTCATGCTAAATCCAAAACACAGCACTAGGAAGAAATTTAACCCTATCCCAGCCGAAACCAGGACAATACCTAAGCCAAGAATCATGAATAATTATTTCTCTAATAGTTAATCTGCAGTTTTTGAGAATGAATCATGCTTTCTAGACAGCTGAAAGTAAGGGGTTTTTATAGACAAGTTAACTGTGAAAAATACATATATCTGAAGTGACAGAATATCAGGAAACTGGTAAAGTGATAGGGTAAGATTCATTTCATGTAACTTATTCATCTAAATTTTGGGCATAAAATAGATTTCTAAGAAGGATGAATGGAGGCTATCGCCACATCTGCTTAATAACCTGTGCGCTAGGGCATGTTTTAGGTAAATGCAAGTTGAAATCTTCAAAGAGTGGATATTTCACTTCTTGAATTGGTACGTAAGGAAGTAGGCTCTTGTAAGAAGATAACTATCAGTATATCCACTGCCAGATCTGCTTTTAAGAAAAAGGCAGGACTAGCTGCATTTTCTGTGAAGTCTAATACCACTTGTTTTGGTGTGTTTCAAATGTGTTCTAAAAAATTAGCAACTTAGAAGACTAAGGTGAAAAAATGTCTTATTTCTGCATGACAATTGTATTCGTGAGTGAATGTAAATTGAGGTACTCACAGCAATGTGCAAAGTCACGAAGTCAAACAAAGGCTCTTCATGACCATGAACATGTCCATAAAAATTCCATAGATAGAGCAAGGACAAAACAATTATTTACTCTAACGCTCTGATGGAGTGTTAATGACACATCCAAAGTGACTTAGAGGCTATGCCCTGGAAGAGAGGTATTCACTACACTAAAAATACCCTCATAATAAACAGTTTTGTTGGGTGGCCCTCTAGAGAGGGTGATGAGGAAGGAAATAGGCTCAGAGGCAGCTACATTTGCCTCCTGTTCAAGTCAGTAGTGTCACAGTGCTACTGGTAGGGCCTGAAAGCTTGCAAATCTGCTCCCTTAGCTTTGTATATTGTTCATTTTGAAGGGGGATTTTATTCAGGTATGTTTGCCAACTCAGAAACACCAAATTCACCTTAGAAATGTGAAAAGTAATTAACATTTATCGTGTTGCACCCAGGAAATGATAGACGGATACACAAGAAACTGCTTGAAAATGGTTCGTGATATGTTTATATCATATATTTATCACAGACTTGATTCTGTAAACACTATAAAACAATTAACTAAATGAAAAGTCTATTTTCCTTTATCTATTTATCAACAGTTTCTGTGATGTTTGTCCTACTAACACTATTTTAAAATAAATTGTGTTATGCTGTCTAACTTTAACCAATCAACACGCAGAGAATGCTGGGCCATAAGATTGCCCAGCTTACATATGGTTTATATTGTCCCTGACACAAGAGTCTTTTTAGCAAATTATTGATCAAATCTGCAAAATGTGTTTTCCTAGTTTACGTACATTAGCAAGGGATGTCTGTGGTTTTGGCCAGCATCCATTCATAAACAACATGAGGTCACTACCACCAAATTGCAGGTTTAAAGCAATACAAGTTTTGAGGGATTTTCTAACCTAAAAAGAGGAGTAGAGGAATTAAATAAACTGGTAAAGTGACATGGCTGAGTGACCACCAAAGATATGCCTTCTCTCAGTAAAAACAAGTAATTTTCCACACAAATGGAGGATAGTAAATCTGGATCTACCTTGTAAAATGTATCAGAGGTAATTCAGTAGACAAGCAGAGAAGCAAGTTTGGTTTCAAGCCAGAAGCACTGGTTTCAAACTATAAGAAAATGTGGCAGGAACAAGGTAGTTTTTTCAAATTTGGTATATTTTTGAGCACATCAGCAAGCATGGAAGAACTATCAGACATAATACATTTTGTTTTCAAAAGGCCTGAGCTATGTCTTCACTGGAGGTTATTTGGAAAGTAATTATCCCCAAGTTTTGATATTTCAAAATTATCTTATGAATAAGGATGGACTATAAAGGTAAAAGTAACAAATATTATGTACACAATGGACAGTTAACTGCACTTTTCATATCTTTGAATCTGTGTGTTTGTATGTTCAGTGTGTGGTCACCACTATAATTATAGACATGCAGTAAAATTAATCTCATTTTTTTTTAAATCAGGCAATTTTCTCAAATCTGTTGCTATTTGCTGTCAGAAACCTACATACACCTGTCAAGAGGCAGAATTTTGCTTCCGCGGAACACGTTGACACAGTTCATTTATTTCAGGCTACAGCAGTTTGACATCAGTTGTCATCGGTTAACATCAGTTAGGAGTTTTGGTGTGACTTTTTCTCATATCAAAAGAGACAAGACTGTTATCTGTCAAAGGGGAGATTTATTTATCAGAATAGAATATATGATTCAGGCAAGAAATTTACTACAGTACAAAGAATTACCATGTTAATCTGTAGTTCCCTTAGTCACCTGTTTTCTTTGGTTTTGGGTGATAGGGAGCTTGAGGGCATTCTTCCTTCCTTGAGTTTAAGAAAAGTCCAAAGATCTGAACTGTATTAGTTCTCTGTTTGTAAGTCCTATTACAGGAGTTCTGGATGCCTTTGTAGGTCCTTTTTCACGATCTAATTGCTTATCTTATTTGCTAATTTGGTTAAATACATGAAAAGGCATAAGCTGTATTAATGCAAGCAGTAAAATGAAGTAACACAGAAAACCCCCTTGTTATTCCATCCTTTATTTCACATACTACCAGAGAAAAACAACATCTGCTCCGTATCTCCATTTTACCTAGCATTTTTCATCTAAATGTTTTCAGTACTTGATTTTCGATGGCTAAGAAATAAGCATTTGAGTATGTAAGACTAAGTATTGGGTATATAAGTAGACATCCTGGAAGAAAATAATTTTTTTTAATTTCTAAAAATATTTAAGTGTGTCAATTT
Organism: Calonectris borealis; assembly: GCF_964195595.1. Classification (NCBI taxonomy): domain Eukaryota; kingdom Metazoa; phylum Chordata; class Aves; order Procellariiformes; family Procellariidae; genus Calonectris; species Calonectris borealis. The sequence continues at coordinate 27,197,678 of NC_134312.1, forward strand.
GAAAGGGGTTTTTTTATCAACTGTTGATGATCTATTATTACATGTCATAAAGGAAACAATATAAATCTGACACACAACAATATCAACTTGAAACACTTCAGTTGAAGCATTCAGTTGAATTCACTGAAATTGAATTTGGATTTTTTTTTTTCATTTTATTAACATTGAAGTGCTTTGTTATAATACTGCTAATATTTTTGTTTCCGTTTTTCATTTTTGACAAATTGCATTTTCTGGCAGGATAATTTTCTGTCAAATTCTTGTGGTGATTTCTAATATACATATAAATAAATAATGGAATATACGCACACATGAATAAAAATATCTGAACAAAAGAATGACTGCAGTGAAAAGAATAAGTTTATTCTGCTTTAAGGGAAATATCTTGCTACCGCATGCTGCCAGCAGGAAAAAATGCTTCTTTTGTGAGACTGCATAGCAAATATTAAGTTTGCTAGATGTTTCCCTGTTAACCCAACCAGTCTTCATTGTGTGATTTATTGCTTGGATATAAAACCAAATAATAATAAAATGCTTTAAAATACATGTATTATATTTCCTGCTGTTATAAATTATGCAGCATTTACTGCTATAAAATTGTCATGGAAATTTCACAAACCTGCTTCTGAATTTAGTTAACATTGCTGCAGAAATTAACCCTGAAGTGCTACAGATTTCCACAACCCTGATGATAGTCTGAATGCAAATGTAATAGATGCCTTTCTTCTCCCAGCTGTTACCTTTAATCACCTGACATTATGTCAGTAATGAGAATCAGATCTGAAATAAGAACTTCTATCACTTTCACAGAAGGATAGGAAAAGCATGATGAGAGAGTCTCAAGGCTAAGATACCAGAAAATGTTAAACTTTTTTCTTTTGCTCAGGCAGTTAACATACTTTTATTTCAACCTTTTCTGCCTAAAGAGAACCAGCAGGCTGATTAATACAATTTCTAGAGGCAGTTTGGCACTTACTTATTCTGAAGAAGTGACAACCCAAAGCAATTTCCTGGTCTGCTAAATCCAGTATCAGACCTCTGGTGGTGGAAAACACCACCTGCTTCAGAGTAAGGAAAAAAAGACTTCAGTTGTGGAATGTTTTAGTGATTTACTACTGAGGCTGCACTCAATGAGCCAAGCACAGTTTAAAGAAGTTGCTCCATCAGCACGGTGGTTTCTAGGGTCAAGATGAGGTGGCATAGAAATATCTTTCCCTGCTTCCATTGCACTCTGTGCCTGGTAGAGACCAACAAGAATAAAGGCTTGACAGGAATTATGTGGTGTATTGCATTAAGAAATTGTATATAATTTGGAGATTTAAAAATCAAATGTCTAAGTGTCTGTTCTTATCTTCTCAATCAGTTCTTTTTTTTTTTTAATTGTAGCCATGGCTACAATGCACATAAATGAAAGATGCTGAGCAATGTGACTGCAATCTGGCAGTACACTTCAGCATGTATCTCACCATATCTTCTTCATACAGAGAAGTACTCAAAATTGGAGGTACTTTTTAAACTCAGAAGTGACTAACACAAGCCCTTCACCATACATATGTAACAACGTGTGTTTAGAGGGCAACGTGTATTCCTCCTCATCATTTCTTCTCAGGTGCTTGATAAGACATCTACTATTGCCGCAGCATTGGATTTGTACCATAACACAGTTAGCTCCTACTTTTAGTAGTTCTGTACACCTGAAGTACCTCTCTGGGTACTTTTTGTTGTTGTGGTGATGTTATTTGCTAGTTGTTTTGTTTTGTTTTTTTTTTTCTTTTTTTAGAGGTTGCACTGACCTAAATTCAAGACCTGGACTGTTTCAACACTTTAGTGCAGTAGAAAGCAGGGATGAAACACAGTGTAGATGATGAGTGAGTGGGTGAAGGATGGAGTTCTCAAAAGTACTGGAAAGGCCTTGGGAGGGGTGCTAGCAGGACTTATGGGACAAGTGATATTTTGTCAGTGTATGGTGTAATATGGGTGAAAAAGCAGTTCTCTGAAGGTGCACTGAATTTCTGTAATGAAGTGCTGATGGAGCTCTACCAACTGCTTTTGCTGTGAAGATATTTTGGAGCAATTTAACAGAACAATGTACGCGAAGCCAGTGGATTATTGCGCAGTCTGTAGGCTGCATGAAAAGCATACATGCTCTCTGTCAAGACAATCAGAGATTAGCTTGCCATAAAATTACTACAGAAGATACTCATTATTAATTAACATATAATTATTGGCCATAAGTCCACAACATCTAGCTAGTAAGAAGAATTAATTATTTAGCTATCTTTCACTTAATATATTGTATTATGACTTGGCTACACCAGCAGCGATCTAAGACAACAATAATTCCCAAAAGGTTTGTGCTCTTGAGTCTCTGCAAGTTTCATAGATTTTTGGGAAGACAAAAATCCTTAAAGAGATGTTCAAAATCACAGGGAATATGTAATAGCCCAAAAACCCTGATCCTTGAATAATTTTCTGTCTAGGCTAAACATCATGCTCTCCTGATTTTTTTTTTTTCCCCTAGAGACATTACTTAGATTTCTCTCTTCTTCCTCATCATCTTTTTTCCTCAAACATTATTTATTTTTGAAACATCTACCTCTATGACAAAGCTGATTGAAATTAATCAAAACAGTCACAAATGTTGTTGCGGAATCACACAGGCAAACCAACAAGCTGTGCACATTCAGATCATATATTCAGGAAAGTAAGTTCAAAAGGTTAATGATGACTACTGAGAACTAGTAGTTATATTCTACTAGAAACTTCATTTTCAACACATTAAATTTCAACACTTGGGCATACAGTTTTGTCTTCTGGCTGTATGGAATGCTGCCTGTCACTTCTGGAGACATGTTCAGCTGCATGTAGTCTATGTCCCACTGCAGTTTCGGAACATGCCTTGCTTGTTGAGTCCTGGGAGGTCCTTTTTCAATAAATAAATAATTCAATAAAGCAATTTGATTCTTTTTAAGAATTTGCCATTCATTAATATGCTCAGGTTAACATGCTGTCATGTTTGATCTTGGTGGGATGTCACTGAGTACTGCAGATTCTGCCGTCTGAACTCTTACCTCTCCTTGCATTAAGGAGGAGGTGGTCTTTTGTAATGATATAGCTGAGCTGCCTTAAAGTCAGAGGGCTTACTGCATAGAAACAGAGAAACCTGCTTCTCTAGTTTAATCAGTTGGAGAGCAGAAGATTAAAATTTAAAATCAAAATTTTAAAAATATGCAGGTGTGATTTCATGGATAGACTTGCTTTGATTTGATGTTGCATCATGTGACCTGCCAATTATAGGTATTCTTGAAGTAGTTTTTTCATCTTATTTAACCAGAATTTGAGATTATCACCTTCTGTTATGTGATATAGACTGCTTTCTTAAGTGGAAATATCTGAAGTGTTGAGATAGTGTCTCCCTCTTTTTCCCCCTCTGTAACATTTCACCAGCATCTATGCAGACAGCCACAGTCATGTATTGCTATTCTGTTAAATTTAGTTCCCTCCTTCCAAGCTAAATACTCAATTTCCTTTCAGTGACCTAGAGGCTGGAAAGACAAATAGCATATTCATATTCTTATGCTTAGAGATTTATATGGAGATTGTGTAGATCCTCTCCAGTCAAGTATTTATCCTGTTCTGTGAAATTTCTTATGTACAAAGCTATATTATCTGTTCTATATCTGAGCATTTCCTGCAATAGGCTTGATTTCAGACATTTTACTCTTTTCGGGAATACCTGTTGTCTCAAGACCTCCACCCTTTACCTGACATTCTAGCTCATTTATCTTTGGTTTGGTGTGAAATTTTAAGTAGTGAATCTTAGGTAGAACGTACTTTATCTTTTTCTCATCCATTAAGCATTGTGAATGGGATTTGTCTGTTCTAATGAAGCACCAGAAGTTAGATGTCTGAATTTAAGGTAGGTATGTAGGCTTCCATCCCTTATGGCCAGTGTCTTTCAGTCAGCAATTCAGTCAAATCAATTAATCTCTCCATGTCTACTTTTCTCCATTGAAAACAGTAATTAGCTTAGAGGTATATGTTTAACTTGTATGCATCTAGAATTGCATCGAATCAATCTGTATGTGCACACTCTGTGATTACATATTCCAGTCACTGTTGCTTCTGTAAACATGTTCACATTAGTTTTAATATAGTTACTTGCAGCAGTGCAGTTATGACAAGGCATTCAACACAAGCTGTAAAATCTTTCCGGATTTGGTCAGTTGCTGAACCATGTGCTGTAGCATACTACATGGCTAGAAATATCTAGTTTAAAGCTAGTCCTGTGCAAACTGCAGTCACTGCAGAAATTCTCTAAGATACATCCTGTTACACTCTCATGGATTTACAGTTCTTCACATATCTTTTAAACTCATCTCACTGAGTCTGAGAGAAGCAAGAGCAGTATAATTTCCATGCTGATGAAAAATATCTCCTTTAGGAGTTCAGGGAGCATTTTAGGACAGGAATGCTCTGATTAACCTGGAATTACAGTAGAGGAAGTGATTGAAACAGAGACTCTGTCCTTTTGGTCCTGGATCTCCTTGGAGACAGTCTAAGGTGGAGATTGTTATCAGTCTCCAGAGATCTTCCAGTCAGAAGTGGGTGGCTACCACTATTGAGTCTCTGAGAAAAAAAGATCCCATCCTTTACTCAGCACTGGAGGTTCTGGAGAAATATTAACAAGGGAAACCCTACAGAATTTTCCTGCAAATCTTTTCCCAAGTGAAACTCAGTGAAATGGTAGAGTTAAGTTTCCATGCTGTCTCCTGCTAGAACAAACTCACTCCTTTAGAGATTAGCTCTCTTTTTTATAGTTAAGGAAGCCAGCTTTCAAGTGAAATGTGGTTTAGGAAAAGAATAGGCTTCTATTTGTCTTTATGGTAGAATGAAATAACCCTGAAATGTAATTACAAGTACTTCAGACACCACTAGTACAAATATATAGACATATATGTATATACATATTGTATTTGCAGTCTTGCCTACGCTTTCTGTGCACTAGTAATAATAATAATAATAATTTAGTACTTACTAAGCTCCATTTATCAGGTGACCTCAAGGTGCTTTGAAAATATCACTTTAAGTAGCCCTCTAGGTTCTTTCCATATTATTATAACACTTTAAAAACATAATTATGCTGAAGGAAACATAATAACTATTGATTTTATTTATTAGGAGGGGAAAGGTAGTTTATAATAAAACCAATTAATATGTGTGAGGTTAGATATGGTAATTGCACCTGGAGCTGAATGCACTATAAACACTCCAATGACTATACAACTACAACCCTGCTAATAAACCTTGGTTTTCACATGCCAACAAAAAGCTCTGTTGAATCTTCCACAGCAATTCCTTCCTACCTAATCCAGATTTCAGTTGTGGCATACGGAGGTCAAGAAATACACTAGTGTACTATAGTCTCTATACCAATTTAGAAAAACTGTCCATTCTAATACTATTGAGAGAATTACATATATTATTTTTAATACAAAACATACACATACAGAAAAATATTGATTCAGATTTTAAATCATTAATGCCTTCTCATATTTGAATGTATTAATTAAATCTAATATGCTATAAATTTTTAAGCACCTTAAATAGCCCTGTCTATTTTATAGATTTTACAATTACTGAAAGGGTTGCCATTAGCAACAGATCTCATTTAAAACCATAACAACCTCCTTATAAGCTTTAAGAAACTAAATTCAATTGAAAGCCTAGCTAAAAGTCTTGAATCTTTGACACATCTTCTGGTGTGGTAATTACTATATTTTTTTCCATACAGTCAGAACTCTGAAATAAATTACAAATTCTGAAATAAAAGTATAGATATGCAACTTTTCATTCATAATGTGAATGTGTATGTCTGAAGATGGTGAAACCTCATTTGCCATGTTTGCCAGAGAGGGGCATTCTGCAGAAATGAGCTAATAAAATGAGCGTGTAAAAGGCAAAAGGAATTTCATCAGTGCTTCATTCTATGCTGAAATATGTAGGAAATGAAATAACTTTGATAAGAAGTCAGAATTTTGGCCAAACTCAATATCCTGCCTGTCTCCTTGTGTTTCAGTAATCCACACTTGCCATTACCGAGGAGCAAAGATGGGAAAGGAGGTAAACTTGCTTTTTGCAGCAGCAAGAGAGGGCAGCTGTGCCTATATTCTGCTAAGAAGGGTTCTGCTGAAAGTGGCTGTTCACAGACCCCATTGGGTTGCCGGTTAGTTGGAGTATCCAGCATAGAGATCCCGCTCTTTCCTTCCTTTTCCAGGCCCACTTCCAACAGTGCGCTAGCAATCCTGAAGACTGCAGAGGGCAATGCAATAAAATCGCCTATAGTGACATTAAATTCTCTCTCTCCTGGGTAATGGTCAGTTTGACTATTTTGCTGCCATCATAAAAAAGCCACAGTGAGGCTGGAACTGAGCGCCTTGCTCTTTGTGATGCCTTGTTTCCTGCAAGTTCTAGCATATCATTTACTGCTTTCATTAACCTTTTCTGAAATTCTAGTATTAAACATTTTGAAGCAATCCTATGAATGTGGGACTCAGCTCATAGCACTGCTTCATATAACAGGTTTATGGTATTTATTTTTCAATCCCTGTAATTCATCCCAGCAACCTGTTTGTTGCAATACACCAAGAAGCTATCGTCATTGAACAACACTCATTTAGATTCTTCTTAAGAGGGGTCAAAGTTCAGTGCTAAGGTCTTTACATTGCTGATTGAGCAGAAAGAGAACCCTTAACTCCTGACAAGGAAGTTAAGGGGCTTTATTTTCTCAGGAGCACTCAAATGCTCATTGAATCAGGACGTCAGAGCCTTTGAGAATACACAAGAAATTCAGACAATTTTTTGCAAGTATGCATTAGCTTACATTTAACCAAATTGAATTCTGTCTGCCCTTATGCACTACCTACATTAAGCACTTCTAAAAAATTAATTTAAAGGTCCTTTCTGCTGCATATCCTTTCAGAGTGGGAAAAAATGACATGAGAAAGGGAAGATGATGAGGGAGGTTTAAAATGAAACAAAAGAAAATGTGGCAAAGTACAGCAGTTTGTCAGGTGAAAAGGCCCTCATTAGAAAAGGAACTGAGCCTGGCTAACCACAGCTAACTAGCAGATCCTAGCTTTTGCTTGTATGAACATAGCTGTGGCCACACTCATTCAGATCAGCAGGTCATACAGTCCCATTTACTGACACTAGCTATTCCTGAACCATGTGTAGGAAACACTCCAGACACCATCTATGGAAAAGCCCTCTCACTTCAAAGATTCCCTTTATTATCTAATGCTAGAAAATGGCTCATGCCTTAAATTAAAAGGATTTCTATTCCTTCCAAAGTGCTTTCTTTTTTTCTGTTTTATTTTGATATTTTACTTCAATATATCTCTTCTTACCTCAACTAACCATAAAAAAGTCTGTTCCTTTTTCAAATCCTCCTGAGGTCATGGGGTCTGATTCACAAAAGTGCTAAAATGCCTTAAAGTAATGATGTCTAATTGTCCTGGTTTCAGCTGGGATAAGGTTAAATTTGTTCCTAGTGCTGTGTTTTGGATTTAGTATGAAGAGAATGTTGACAACACACTGATGTTTTCAGTTGTTGCTAAGTGTCCTCCTAGTCCAAGGACAGCTCCCGTGCCTACTGACTGAGCTAGGTACACAAGATGGGAGGGAACATAATCAGGACAGCCAGCACAGCTGGCCAATGGGATATTCCATACCATGTGACATGGTAGGCGTGATCCAGGAAGTACCGATCGCTACTTGGTTATCGGTCAGCGCAGGTGGTGAGCAATTGCATTGTGCATCACTCATTTTGTATATTCTATCATTATTATTATTATTATTTCCCCTTTTCTGTTCTATTAAACTGTCTTTATCTCAACCCACGAGTTTTTCTCACTCTTACCCTTCCGATTCTCTCCCCATCCCACTGGGTGGGCGGGGGGAGTGAGTGAGTAGCTGCGTGGTATTTGGCTGCCTGCCAGATTAAACCACGACACTAATATCTACTGAAATGCTCAAAAGCCACCCAACTGTTTGATTTAGATATTAGAGCCCACCCCCATGGCTGCTGATTGAGCATTCAAGCTGGGTGTTCATGTTGACCAGCGAACACCCTTAAAAAACTGGGGATCCCTTGTGGCGGAGCACACCCAGAGTGCTGGTGTATTGCCAGATACACCGGGATGTCTGTGTATTTTCTGTGTCTCTGTAAGGTAGATTGGAGGCAGATAGGTAGCATAACACACCATATGTAAAGCTGTTTTCCAGGGATCATGCTTTCAGAGGAGTGTAAGCAAAACCAGTGGGGATTTACTGCATAATCTCCATGTTCCTTTTGCAAATCCTGTTGGAATGGAGCTGCATTTTAAGCACCTGATTGTTTTATTAACTGTCGCCCTTACTCTTGCTGATATTGGGCGTAATGAGTATTGCAGGCTAATTATATGTTGTGGAAAATAATCATGTTTTTTACTTTCCTATCACTCAGTTTTACTCAGTATCCTTTTGTATTTGTGTAATAAAAAGAGGTGAAGATGAGTTCATGAAGTGTCTTTTCTGTACCTTTTACTGTTTCCTGTATCGTTACTCACAACCCCTTAAAGGTATTCCTAAATATGTCTACATGTTCTGCTTCATTGTGCTTGCTCACCTTGCACCACACAGTCAATTAAAAACACATTGCCAAGGGCTGTTGAGCTGATGTGTAGTTGAGTTTGTCACATACTTCCTGGATTGCCAGCGATCTGTTTCTGCACCCTTCATTTGGCTACCAGCATGTGTTGGCAAACAAAGGCTGTTTACTTGTTTTTAAAGAATATGACTCTTAGGTACAAACTCTCATTATTTTTTTTGGCTGTACCTTTTCTTCTGGCAAAAAACTTTCCTTCCTTTAAGTTTCCTCTACCTTTATGTCAGATTCATGGTGCAGAGAATTGAACAAAGGAGTCATGCTAGAGAATACTGACTTTTCATAACTTCAGCTAAAGCCATGTTTTACAACTTTCTAATTTAAATTATGGATTAAAATTAATAAATTATGAGAAAATTGGCCTTATGTGATATGACATGCAAACCTATGCAGAATAGTGCCCCAAGATTTTTAAACTGCTTTTTAATCCCATCAATCAAAACTATGTAATAGCAGGTAGATAAAGGCTGGATTTTCACAGCTTCTTAGACTCCCAGAGGCCATTTTCTCTTCAAGAAGAAGTATTTGCTGCTCATGCCTCTGGTTATATACTGCTCTCCCTGACCAGCACCACACAAATGCAGATGAGGTGAGAACGCAAAGCAATGGATGAAATGCCCCTGTTCTGCACCAGTCCTACTGCCACTCATACTTCATTACTGAAACACATTAAAACTGTCTGGGAACAATCGCAACTTCTACAGGGTCAGAGCTGAACCAGGGTCTATGATATCCATCCTTGGTGCATACAGGATATGTTCAAAAAAGAATCTGGGCAATAAAATGGCCTAGAGCTTTCACTGGTGTAAATTTTTCTGCCTCCATTGAAATCAATGGACCTAGGAAAATTTATGTTTGGTGAGGGACTGGTATATACAGTTTCTGGGCACGATTCTCTTTTGCCTGTAACTAGTGCTTCTAGTTACAGCTATGCAAAGTAAATGCAAACCCTTCCATTCTGGTTGTGCTTTATGCCTGCTATTTTCAATTAGTGCTTATCCTTTCATTCTGCAGCTAGCAGACTGTGAAAAAGTTTCAGTTGTGTATGTATATCATGTGGTTGCTAGGCCTTTTAGGGCAGACTAGTTGCAAGAACCTCTTAATATTACAGGTCTAAGTGACTGTAAACAACTTGTAGCTTGTATGAATAAACCTACACCTTCCAAGGATAAGTAAGCTATATTCTTGTGTTAGATTCCACATATAACCAGACTGACTGAACAGATTAGACAAAAATCTAAAATAATATTTGCAGTGTAATAAAATAGATGAATAGTGGCTCTGAAGTCCAAATTTTAAATAGTTCTACTGGTAAATTAATAGAACTGTGTTTGTCTGGATACTCTCTCATTGATACACAAAAGATTCTGGTCTAAGATTGAACAATGATACTGAACAAAAAGTGTGAGTTAAAGGAAAAAGATGTTTGTTTCAGAGGAATATTCTTTTTTCTTAGGACAAGTAAGGCCTGATCTAGCCTTTTGAACTAAGACATGAGGCTGTAAATATCAGATTGAAAATTACTAAGTATAGTAAATACAGTAAATATATTGTACTGCAGCAACGTTCTTGTGAAGTGGGAGACACTAAACTTACTTCATGCTTTTTGCAGGTGATCTCCAGTCCCAGGACTGAAACTTTCTGGAATTGGTGAGGTGATATATTCAGTGAGGAATGTGATAATGCATTTTTATATACTCTCACATGTGTCACGGCAGATATTGCTGTTCCTTCACATAACTGCATTCTTTTCTTTCAGCTATAATTCTGTCTTGTCCATTCTGTCTGCCTTTATTTTTTTTTTTCTTTCTGTGGGAGTGTCTTAGTCGTCCAAGGAGCATTATTGAATTATTATTGTAGTCCAGAAGATATTTTAGTAATATATGTAATGAATTTTGCATTAAAAAGAACCCATTTAAATATCTTAATATAGTCATCGGGTACCATTAGGTCTCCAAAATAGTTATATCTATCTGAACTGATGCCCATTTTTTAAGTCTCTCTCTGGTAGCAGATTATTTAGTTATTCTGTAATATAGAAGTCTTTTGGAACATGAAGCTTTCACTTTTCCCTTTTCTTTTCCCTGCTAAAGAAATAACGAGGAGCCTCTTACAAATGACTCGCAACTCAAAAAAAATGACAGAAGGAGAAACCCATCTTCAGTGTGGCATAAGGAATCCTGAGGAGTGGGAAGATTTCAGAGCCACATCCTTTTTAGACTCCAATTTGAAATCATGTGATCTTGTCTTTTCAGCATGGGCTTGAAAGTTGAGATAAAGAAACATTGTAACGTGTTCTGAGTTAAAATGACAAATTCAATTAACCCAAGGTAGAGGAATTGCAAAAAAAATAAAGTTTGAGTTTTGATTCTGTTGGTCTGTTATAATAAAAATACAGTAGTCCCAGCATGATGAAGAATTACAAAATATCAGCCCTGAGGTCCTGGTTAATGAAGAAGGGAAACTGAGGTAATGATAGGATCAAACAGAAGAGCATGTGAGCCTCTTTAGATTATCCTGGTTGCATATTCACATGCCTCCAGCTGAACTGTCTTCAGCTGCTATTCAAATAAACTAGCAGGATTACTATCCCTGTCACTAGATACAGGGATAGACTTAAACCTCATCAATAAAGGAAGGTTTGCAAAATAATAAGTCTCTGACATCTTGTCATTGCTAAGTATCAACAAGCTGAAGTACTGGTTTATTTTCATAACTCAAATAAAGAATTTATTTGGGATGACTTTATAGCAAAAGTTGGTTAAGAATCTGTGCGACCCAATAATTTGATACATGTTGAAATCAGGGCTTTGATACTCCACATATCTTAAGAATTCTAACAAAAGAGCATTATTGGCCATGCTTCTTTCAAATTGGTAACACTTTGGCAAAACTTTTCCTTCCCATAGTCTAACTAAGAATGCAGTTTCTCTGGGAACACCATTGCTGTAGGTTTGAGCTTTGGTCAGCTGATAGTAATTTAGCTCTAAATACAACTATTATTTGAAAATCTCATTTTGGTGAGTATAAAGATAAGGCGGTAAAATCTGTAAGGCTACCATAAGAGACCCAAATATTCTAATTCTTGAAGTCAAGAAATAGTTCCAGCTCAGGAATTACAGATGACAATGAGTAGTCTCTAAGTAATAAGCTATTATTACCTGGCCTTGCTAGAGTAAAGTCCCAACAAAGAATTGCAAATAATGTTGTTCTCCAAGGTTTGGGACTTTTTTAATCCCTGAATTCTCATTGGGAGCTTAAGTGTAGAGCTCAGTTTGTGGAACTGGTTACTGCAGTCAAAGGTCTCATTTCAAAAGCAAATTTTTGCTCCAAGCCAGGTGTTTTCCAGTCTTGATAAATTATCGTGAATAATGTGTTAACGAAAGCAGCTGCTGGAAAGCTGAGGAAATGAAAGCTGAGGAAAAGCTTCTCAATGACAGAAGACATTGGCACATAATTCATGCAAAACAATGTAGACAGAAATTTTGAAATATAATCATTTTGGGGATTGATCCTTTAATTAACTCTTAAGTGAAATGAAGATAATCAGTAATTCTGCTACATTTCTAATCTTTCAAGGAATTGGTCTTGCCAGCTCTATATTATCTGTGTAACAGCTGTCTATTCTTTGAGAATGATATACAGCAGTTTCATTTCCATTTTGCTGATTAAACCTAAGGATTGATCTCAGAACATTTTCCTGGGTTTTGTTTCTTTTTGAATCATCTTTAAGATTCCAGTTCAAGGTTATCATGTGGTCAAACTCCTTAAAGATGTCTAAGCACTAAACTTTGGTAGCCTGGCCCCTGCAATGATAGATACAGACTAGAGTAGGATACCAGCTTTTATGTGGAGAGCTTAGGAAGACCTACAGTCTTCCAGAGAGGGTAAAAAAAACCATAAAGCTGAAGAGCTCCTCACTTGCAGAGTAGCTAAGGGTGATAAGGTTAGAGGCATGGAGTCTCATGTTGTACTTTTCCCAGGGACTTTTATGCTTTATTTTATAGTGCAGGAAAATCCTTTTCTCTATCTGGGAACCTTAAAAAAAGAGAATATTTCTGGTTTCAACAGATGCTCTTCTTTCAAGAATAGAACAAACTCAACCTCTTTTCTTATAACTATCTTTTCAAACCTGTGTTTACACGTTTTATTAATATACTTTAGTCCTTAGACTGTTAAATATTGGAGGTGGGGACCCACCTAGCCTCTCTGATTAAAGCTGTTTCATGTTGCATAAAAACATTACAGATCTTTGTTTTGGAAAGACAGAGAAAAGATACCCAAGAGCTCTAGATTTGCCAGCTTTGATCTAGAGTTTCTCGTCTGATATTAAAATATAACTCACATTATCAAAAGCCCACTTTAGGTCAGCTCACCACATCTGTAGCCTTGCTCATGTCCAGGCAGGATAATGAGATCCACTGTTCATCAGGCTCTGAATGTTATGAAGCTTCCTGGGGTATCCAATCTAGGTTTGTTGAGAGCTCCCTCAAAGAGGGTATTTTCCTCTTTTGTCAATCTGTCAGAAGCAAACTTCCCAATTTTGACATTTAATTGAGATGGGGCTTGTATCTTCACTCATATAAGATGCTAAATACTCTGGAATTGTTTAACTCCCAATAGGTTAATGAGGGAGCATCTAAAACGAATAGTAATAAATACATTAGAAGTTAATTTTGGGGTAGGGGGAGACTTACTCTCGAATAGCATGCCTTCAAAGTATCATTTTAAAATGTGGGTTTTTTTCAGAATGGGTTATTTCTAGCAACTGAGAATAGAATAATTTCTGATAAATTTCAAATCTTTTCCTGCCGGACTATCATGTACTGTGTCATAACCAATCTTACTGGTTTTCAGACTCCACGGTGGGTATTTGACCAAAGGAATTACCTCCCGCTAGGAGAAGATAAGGCTGTACTGTAGTTATATTTACCAATACATTATAGATGTAGCTTCTCATCTTCGAAGAAGAGAATATAACTGTCATATCTATAAGAAAGTTAAATTAAACTGCAGTATTTCAGCAAAACACCCTAAAACAGAAAAAGAATACAAACTGGGATCTTAAATCTGAGCAAACACTAAGGAGAATTGCAGGTAAAATGAAAAAAGGTACATTCACCTTATTTTCAGTACTAATAAAGTTTAAAAAAAAATAGAAAAGCACAGACAAAAAAAATTCTCAAAAGATACTGAAAAATCAAATTGTGTCACTGCTGAAGAGAACAAAAAATAATCTGATCAGCACAAAGCAGTTACCTAACCTATGCACAAAAGCGATAACTGTATATCTTGTAAGCCCTAAGGTAAATATAACACTCATCCTAAAAGCCACCTCCCTGCTTATTTTTTAACTCTTTTCATCATATACTCTCAAAAACTTAGTTTTTCTCCAACAGTTTTCCTATTTTGTTTCCTAAAATCTCTTTATATTTGTTAGTTTTTCTGCTGGTGATAGTGATTTATTCCACGTGTTAACTATGTTGAGCAAAGAAGTTATGTCTAAACCCATTAATAAACAGTGTTTCCTTAGTTTAAAAAACCTTACTCATTCAACATTAGTTCCAACAGCCCTGCCTCATGCTCTATTGATTTTGTTATCCTACCTGTAGTCCATCATGTACCCAGAAGAGAATTTAACTCAGTTTTGATTCTTTTGTAGAAATAATCTTCCTAAAATTTTAAATAAAACTGAAAACAATGCCCTGAAACTCTCAACCCCCAAAAAATTATAGAAATAGGAGGTTTAGATTTAAATGTAGATTTGGGGTCAATATTGTTGTTACGTGTTTATTTTGTGAACTGTGAGGGCAGTTCTTCTGTTCTTGTTTAATGAACCTGAAGCCTTAATTCCCATTTCATTCCAAAAGGTGCTCCGTCTTCCTCCCATCAGTGACACAATGTGGGGAAGCTTGCGCTTGACCGGTTGCCCTGCTGTACCCATTCTGAAGGCAAACTCAATGCTTCCATTTGCTTGCTATAAGATAGATCAACTCATACCATAAAATAAAGACAAACGGATCAATAAATAGACTAATAATACAGTACATTATTCTTATACAATTTTTTTAAGCCGAGAAGATCCCAAAGTGCTTTCCTGACTGTGCAGAGCAGTCACTCAATTCTGAAATACAGATATCTCACAGGTGAAATTCACCCGCCACCTTGCAGCTGAAACAGCAAATGAGCTCTTTATGGAAGCCAAAATAGCTTCTTAAATTGAAAATATAGTGGGAAGTTAGATGCGCATAGGGAGATTCTTCGTATCTCACAAGCATCTTCTGAGAAAACATTTCTGAGACTTAGATGGTTAAATAGCATGAGGACCGAGGCTCTATCCTCATGAGGAAGAGAGGTAACACGGTGTTGCTCTTCTGCAGCACTATTGGTTTCAAACTGCGTCAAACAGAAGCATGGCAAAAGGAAGCAGAAGGAAGGTTTAACATTGATATATATTAATACAACAGCTCTTTCTTAAATATCTCCAACTCAAAGACCAGTTTAAGCCATTTCGTCTGGTCATCCCACCAAAGCACACAAGTTATAAAAGTCTGTATCTTTCCAAGTCTGTGACACGCTGCTGAATGCAAACAGTTCTGATCCATTACAACTTTAATGTGAATGCACCAAGAAAGGACTGACTTTTGTGAAATCAGAAAGTGAATTTATAGAAAGTGAAACTACAGTTTATTACAGTAGTAATGTACAGTCTGCAAAAAAACTCAGTTTACGTAGACATTGAATGCAACTGAACTGCAAAAAGACCATACACACTCTTCAGGATATAGCAAAATGCAGAACCTCACAGAGCATCTGGATTATAAAGAGAAATTTGAGGACTGGGTTTTTTTGCTGGATTTTATGTTCATTTTTATTGTTATTTTGCTTTGTTATTTTTTCCTTGCTAATATCATATATAACTAACACTGGAAAAATGAGAATAATAAAATAATCCAAGGCATGTAGTATAACCCCAAAAGAAGATACTGTAAATCTCTGCATATTTTTAAACCACATAATACAGATGAATGGAATTTTATTAAAGGTCTCTGTAAAAATCAGGAATTACATACTGATATTAGTTATTTTGTTATTTTTTCCAGCTAATATGACTACCAGTTGGACAAAGAGGTTAAAGGGAATATAAAGACAAATAATGTTTAAGCAGATGTCAAGAAATGTTTTTTCATATAGAGAATTATTAAAGTGCAGAGCAAGCCTCCCAGGCAAGATTGTTGAGGCAAAAACTCTAAGGTCATTAAAGAAACGACTATATACCATCATGGAAATGGTATACTAAAGAAAATTAGCTTTAATAAGTCAGTCAGCTTCACTAATTTTCTCGAGGATTTTTTTTTCTCTCTAAATCATATTTATTTGTTTAAGCTTGAGGACATGTACTTTTTTTAAGCTGTGAATGGAAAAACGCAGAATGAGAGCAAGAGCCATAAAATGCAGGATATATATGATAAAAAAAGAGTCATTAATAGATGAGCCTCTCTTTAAGGTGCCACAGGTCACACTTTGTATACACAGTGTTGAAATAAAAGCTGGTGCTATTTCCAGAGTTGTGATAACATTATCTGAACCCTTTTACCTCATCACCTCATTTAAACCGTCAATATTAGCATACTCAGTTGTCACCCTCAGGTTTTTTTTGTCTCTTTCTCTCTTTCTGCTGATTAAGAATCTGCTGCCACTTCAGGAAAACTGGCTGATTCTCACAACTTATCAGACTGGTTCAGAGCTCCAGTCTCTGCAGTAAAGACCATAAGGGCCATGGCTGTATCTGCTATATGAATAAAGCATACAATTACTGGCACTGAAGAGTAGAAATGGCTCCCAAATACTTTTCTTCCTATGGTAACTCTCACAGCTAATAACAGGACAAACCTTAAGACTAAGTGTTTAACTAATGGGTATTGTAAGTGTAGGAACACATCTAATGAATTAATTATTTTAACTGAGCTGGTACAAGTTGGATCAAGAAATATTTGCAATAAATATTTGCAAATATTTGGGTAAGTAGTATAGCTAGGGACAAAACATTTTATTCAGTGCATTCAGATTCCCAGAAGAAATGAAAAGAATTCAGGATTTGACTGGTTTTGGAGATTCAAAAAAAGTTCTTTCAACTAATTTTCATACTGTGTATCAAAACAGAGTCAACAATGCCATCCACTCTACGACTCCCATAAAATTATATAAATACACTGGAAGCACTGAAATGAATTTAAAACTTGGAAATAAATAGACCTACTAATACCCTAAGCAGAATCTAGTCCATGAAGCAGAAATTTTCAAGGGAATCACTACCTTCACTGGGACTTTGTTGTTACTATTGATGTTATGAAGTGGTTGCCTAAATACCCAGAAGGATAAACCCTTTGGAAATATTAGGGAAAGAGATAGCAAGAGGGAAAGAGAAAACCATCAGGAAGAAAAGAACAATGAAAACCTTTTGTCATTATTGTTTGTACAATTAGATACCTCTTTAAAGCTTGTGTTACACTGTGAATACCAGAAGACACCACAAAGCAGAAAATCATGCCTGGCTATCAGCTGAAGTCACAATCTTTCTGGCTAGGGAGTGCTCAAACTCAGAGCAAAGTCCTTGATCATAGGATGTGTCCCTGCTGGGAGAAAAACAGCATGGAGTGCTTTTGTATTTCCCTGTGAGTATGGACCACGTTGTAGGTTACATTGACAAGTTGACAAGGATGTTAACTTCTTCGTGCAAATGAACTTTAAATTATAGATAATTGATTGTTGTTTGACAGGACCTTTCAGCTCATTAACCAGTATAGGAAAAGATCTGTTGGTTTTTTAGCTAGATGGATTCCTTCCCCTGGGAATATGAATGGGCTCATGATAATTGTCCCTCTTAGACAAGGCTTCCTAATGATTCTGGTCTTGGAGTAGTGCCATTAAACTGAAACTAAAGTTTCAAAATAAGATAGATCTTTTATTTCAGAGAAATATACTGCTGATTCAAAAAGATTGACCTGATGATCCAATAGATCTTTGTCAACTTTAACAAAATGCTGTACCGATTCAGGATCACCAAAACCTGCATTTCAAAGGCAGGCAATTCATTCTCTGCTAAGCTTTCCTGTGCAATTGTTCAGAATAACTGAGAAAATGGCAAAAGATCCATGCCTTGAGAGCAGTCTGCCTTAATCAAGGTAGAATGCAGACCTGACCTGAATAGTGATAGTCTTGAGCAACAGCTCAAGATCTTTCTTTGGCCTCACAAAGACAGATGGGGGTGGAGGAATGTGCTATACTCAATAGTAAAACTTTTCCTTCATTGACATAACAGATATTCTGTGGACAAAGATTTCACTTCTATTTGTACAATGATAAGGGCAGTAAGCCCGCGTAAGCCTTTAAGTCATTGTGGCAGAACTATACTCTGTCAAACATCATCATCTGTGTAGCAGGTAGAGCTGGATGGTCTGGAAAAAACTGCAGTGCTACAATTGAACATCCTTTGCCATTGAACCAACTGTGCAAAGGTGAGAGATAGGTGCTTCCTGAGCAATAACTAGCAATCTTTTTTTCCTGCTGGCAATTTATCTGAAATCGAGGTTTTCATTCGTCCTTCCTTCACAGGTGTTTCATATACATTTTGTGCAAACTGTTCAGAATTCAAAAGAAGTGACACACACTTTAGGGGTCATTAGCCTGGTTTCCTGTGGGGGGGTATCTGTGTCCATCTGTGTGCCCTTCCTGAATATTTGTGAAAGATTATTTTCTTTAAGCAAATCTGGAAAAAAGCAGAGGTCTCAATGATATCAAATATCTACAAATTTTGTGAGAAAGGACTAAATGGGTGCTTACTCACATTTATCTAATTAATGTCCTTGGTACAGAAAAGATTTTATTGTTAGATTTCCCTCAGATTTGCACCAAAGGGTTCAAATGAATACCCCGATCCTGCAAAAAGATAACAAAGGAACTTTCAGCACTTGGAGTCTGGAAAATCCAATGATCATAAAGATTCAGGCTTCATTAATTCTGATCTGAAGCACCAGCTTCTGGAGCCACATTATCTGACTTATATTTTGTAAAAGTTCTACTTCTCAAGACAGTAGAAGAAAGCTTGAAAACTGCCCCAAGTGTGTCATATGATCCAAACAGCAAAAAAGCAAATAATTGGCCCTTATATTTTCACATGGTCATTTACAAAAACAAAAACAAAAAATCACAACAAAAACCCACGAAAAAAACCAAGTTTAAATTTGTTTTTGTTTTTGTACTGTCTTGCTATTTTCAAATAATTGGGGCTGACAATGATATGCAGGATTCTTCCAAACTGTTAAATATAACATCACCTAGCTTATTTATAAAACAGTGGGTCAGAGGAGCACAATTGTGTTTTATAGCTTGTAAATGAACTGTTTACTATTATTTAATGTTAAAAAAATCAATAACTGAGCTTTGCAATAAAACATACAACATAAAGACCGAGTATAGTGTTTAGATACTTACTGCTTGTAAAATCTTAACATTCTTGAACTACTGTTTTAGACTCATCATGAAAATGTATTTTACTGATCAACCAAATTTTAACTCTTTGCACAATGTACATCTTTTTGATATAAGTGATTAATCAAAATTTCTTTGTATTCTTCCCTGGGAAAAACAGCAACGAGAAAGAAAACATGATCATAGAAATTTTTCTCATTAGTCTAATAAAGTCCAAAACAAAGGTCAGATGTTATGCTGACAAGAACTTTAAACTTTCCAGTAGGGGATTTTAATTAATCTCTTTAGCCCTATGACTTTAGTGACTATTGTAAACCTTTTTCTTTCTGAAAAAACTGCTTATTCAATGACTAGCTCTAGCTGAGGCTCCCCAAATGAATTTGTCAAGAAGTTTTACCAAGAGAATAAATTCATCTTTCTGTGCAAACAGTTCCATTGCAGCTCATTAGACAAAGCAAATATAAGTAAGACATGATCAGCCTGAAAAGTATTGGCAAAATTTACTTGCACCAAAAAAACCTCATATAACAGAAATTCACAGTATTTTATATTTTTACCTTTTTAGAATGCCTATATTTTTTCTCTATTGATAAATATATAGACTGAAAAGTACTCAAGCTGTTAGCAATCTTTGTAGGATGGGTTTTTCTCCTTGTATTCTTTAATAACAATTTAAGAGCATGATTGACCTTCAGTGCTAAATATAATTGTTGTCCTCATGCTATTTATTCAACTTCAGAAATGTTAATTAATTGGATTAACTGCAAGATATGGATTTATGAACCTGTACTACCTATATTTAGCAGAACATGTAGATATTGCTGAAGAACAACTTTTTCAGGAATGAATGACATCCCTATTCATTCCAATACCAAAGCAGACACAGTTTTCTTTAGTTACATCTATCTCACATATGAAAGCTTTTAGATTCATTGATACTGTCAGAAAAAAATAGGTTGGTGACATGTACCTGCACTCCACTGTTTCCTCCATGTCCACCAGGGGAATACCAGCCATTTCCTCTTGCCTGTGCTCCATCTGATCCCATGCTTCTTGTGTTCCTGGATGCACAGTAAGCCCATTTCGAGGGGAGGGAAAAGAGTATTCTTATTTAGGATACATAGGAAACAGAGATTCTACATCTGAGAAGGGCCTCACATCCTGATCTCCTGGGACAGGACTCTCTTGTTTAAACTGAGGAATCTCATGCCAGTGTTGTGCCTTGAGGGCTATGTCACCCGGCCTCTGTCTGCTGCTCCAGAGTTTGTTCTCCTGAACATCCAATTTCCTATGTTCCAGCCCCATGCAGATGTCTTAGATACCCTAGGGAATGTCAAATGGCACTGAGTGTTTTGATAACAGAACCACACCCTGATTCTCCTTACATGGATTTTCTAGCTACTACGTAATTATAACAAAAACTGGATGACCACCACTGCTGAACAGGACAAAATAAAGTGGATCCTGAGAGAATGGCTGTACATACATTTTTCACTGATTCCCTCCAGTCAGTAAAAGTGACTCCACTGACTACAGGTGCCTTAATGTACTATTCACAAAGAGGCTAACGCTGTGGACTCAAAAAAAGTGCTCAGGCACAAGTTTATTAGAAGCATATTTTAGATCATTTACTTCTAATATTTACAGAGCTACTACTATTTTAACAGAAGACCACAGTTACTCAAAAGATGAAGCAACCTCACCACAGCGAGCAGATCCTAGCAAACTTATGCTGATGTATTTTATGTCATGAGCATAGGTCAAATGGCATGTTGCTCACAAATTCTGTCTTATCTTATTTCAGAATAAATTATCTGACATGCATACAGCTTAGATGACGTGTACTGCAAGTAGACTGAGAAATTTTTCACTCATCATTTATTCCTTAAGCATATATGATACATCTTAACAGTTCCTCAACATTTGTTGCTGGCTAATACACAATTGATTATCTGTATGGAATAACATTTGAGTTTCAGCTTCAGTGGGTGATCAATCAAGTCACTGACAAGTTAATAACTCTTTTTACCTCTTATCATTCTTTACTACTTTGTTTTTATTGAGCATATGGCTGTTTTGATTGTTTTGACTTAGAAAAGTGGAACATGACCTATACCTATGCAAACTTTAAGTGTACCACCTATATATGTTTACAAAATGGGGAAAATCTTAAAACCCTTCCCTGTTTTCCATCTTCTCAAAGGTACCACACTGGGGTCACAGAAGCATTTATCAGTTGTACCTGGAATATGATCTCTCCAGACATTCTCATTGGGGCCGGATTCCTAAATTTCTTTCACCTATTTTTCCATCTCAATTTCAAAAATACTGTAGGGATGTTCTAGAAACATTGCAAAGCTATCAGAAGCTCATCAATATTAAGATTATACTTACTTTTGGGTTCCCAGCAATGTCAGCAGAAGAGGCAGCAGCCACCTAGAAAAGTTATCCCATATGTGAGGATGGCATCTTGGCTCTTTGGAGACAGTGGTTGTTGATTTGAGAGGTGCTTGCTAATTTTCCATCTGAACTAAGCTCATTTTGTAAGTGCTTTCCTCAGTAAGAAATATATCAATTTAAAGAAATTATGGAGTCAAAGGACCAGGAAGAGAAAAATATGCCCAGGTCAGACCCTCAGCTTTGCTAGGTTCCCTCAGCACTGCCTTTGTGTGTGCTTCTGAACATTTATAGATGTCCTAAGGTAAATCTATAGTGTATCTCCAGATGTTATCACAATCTTAAAAGAGAGATGGCTTTAATATGGCAACCTTGGCCAGAGTGAAATCACACCAGCACAGGCTCCCATGTCTGGTTTGTAATCCAACTTGACAGTAGCATAACAGGACCAAGACTGATCCCAAGTGATCAAACATACCTAACTATCACCATGTCTCCCCAAAATCGTCCAGCTGGTTTGAAGAAGCATGCAGTCATAGTAACTGAAAGGCATTAGGTAGGAGACGGTCAAAATATATCAGTGAAATGTGGCAGAACTCTTAATACTGTTCTGGGTGGCAAAACCCCTTGAAAACACAATCCCTTTGCTATTAATTATGAATTAATGAGGTCTCTGACATATGTTAGCATATGTCATACGTCATCTCCACTTGCAGAACGCACCTACCCAGGATTAGGTCTCCTCATTTCTCCAGTGTGGAGAAAATGTTAAGAGGAATGGCCATAGCCAGCTGAGCAGCACTCTCTCCTAGTTTAATATCATAAAAAACAAACAAGGAATGTGACTGCACTGTAGTAAACTGTAGCAGAAAATTCCCCTTTGTGGGACTAGATGAATTTACACCAATTGGAATAGCCTTGAGAACAGTTTATTCAGTCCCATTACGTGACTCTGACCTGAGGGTCATCTAATAATCTTTCTGATAATGCGGGGTTATTCTACTCTTGATGCTGATGGTGATAGTTATAGAATAGAGCCTTTCTGAGAGAGAAGCTTTCACTTTTTCTTTCTCTCATAGTGACTTAACTTGGAATTCCAAATTGCAAAAGTTTCCATGTTATCTTTTGAATTGTTCAAGGAAATTCTTCAATTCAAGGTCAAAAATAAAGTTAGGATCTTCCTCTGGTTGTAGACATTGACATGTTTTAAAAAAAAAGATTCTGGAGTGTTCTTTTTTTTTTAAATTCTGAGTGTATAATGTTTAATACCATTATTAAGACATTGCTCTGAAGGTCTGTTATCACACTGCTATTCTCTTATTCTTGTTGTTTCCCCTACGAGGATTTGAGTTATTGTCATCTGAGATAAATGCCACACTTATAAAAAAGAAAAAGTAAAAACTTTTTACAGTCCTGTTTATAAGCAAAATGAAACATTTAATACAGAACCCAGTAGATCTCAGGAGAGGGCATATTGATTGCAACAATATTTACAATTTTATCTGGTTCTGGAGTTTAGGTTTCATCTCTTTTGAGATGCAGTCCTTGTTGTGCCATATTTATTATTCATATGTTATATCAGTTTCTGGTTCAATTTGTCATTGCACCTTAGGTGGCAGGAAAAATATTCTTCTCCACACTAAGGACTAGTAGGCCCTCCACTTGGTTCCTATTCACAGTTTTGGAAGATATATTGTGGTAAGAAGAATAGTGGTATAAATGGGGCAAACCTATAAATCATCATACCTTCAGGGTAATTTTCAAGGTCATAGACTCTCATTTTATCTTGTGTTCCTGTTGTTTTGGGGTATTCTTGAGTACAAATATTTCCCAGTGTTACAAAAGTATACACACACCATGTTCGAGTACTTTATGTAATAAGAATGTAGAGGTAGTAATGGATTTGATAACATACGTCATCCTGAATATCAAAAATGGGAAATATAACAAATCAGTAATTTTGTGAATTTCACATGCTTTTTACAATTCCTACAACAGAAACTGTTGTAGAGAGATTAATTACTACCTAGGGCTAACAGCACCCATGTGCAGCTATTAAATGATGATTATTTTTTAACAGACTTCTAGATATTGCAATGTTTTGTTAATGCCTGAAAAACGAGATTTAACAAAGTAAGGAGTTACTGCTCTTGATATTCCACTAAATTAATGATAGTGGGGCCCTTGAAAAGCTATTAAATTTATATATAAGAAAAGAACGACCACTCTACAGTACCAGTTTCTGGAGAAATTAATATTCTCTTGCTTTTGTGTGCACATTAATAAACAAACACACATACAGACACACAGAGCTGTGATTCCTGAGCAGGAAAAACTGCTAACCTGCACCCCCCAACAGGTAATGCATTCTTTCTGGATCTTTCATCTTCTTGAACAATGCTTACATGTTGAAGCAACTCTGGAAAAAAAAAAAAAAGGTAATTATCACCTTTTCCACAAGACCCATATCACAGGGTCATATATATATAATGATGGAACATTTTACTTAAATAAGAAAGAAAGAGAAAAAAAAATTATAGGAAATATCATAATAGCATGTTTGCTGAAACAAATGATTAAATTGTTTTAAGTCTGCTAGTTAATTGATGGAGATCTTTGATCCCCAATGTATTTTTACCTAGTGAGAAAGAGCAGGAACACATAAAATTTTCCTCTGTCTTACAAAGAAACTGTTTACTATATCCTTCCCAAGGACTGTTGTTATGTGTTGCTTTGTTTTGTTTTGTTTTCATAAGAGAGATGGGAAATGAAGTATTTTGATGCCCACCCCCCTTTATGCCAGTTTATAACTTTATTGTTTATGTTCAATGAATACTTATATTCCACTGTTAAAAGGTTCCTTGTGAATAAGATGTACTTTTGTCAAATATGTTTTATTTTTAATCCCAGTTGAACAGAATTTATTGAAAGACTCAGTCATTTCACTGAGTGCATTTTAATGGACTAAAGTGTTTTTCCATTTAACCTCTGGGTCTTTGGAACTCATCTGACCCAAGGAATAATGAAATGAGATTTAATGTCTGGTTGACTCTTTTGTATCCATCTTATAAAAATGGTATAAATGGACTGTTTAGTAGTCAATGGTCCTTACTGGTCCTGAGACTGTCTTCTTCATCTCAACAGGAGACTGGAATATGAAGATGCTGATTGTGCTGAGCAACTCTTGGAGAAAACAGGGAGGGGGTTATGTTTTGTGCTTTAGCTGATCATTCTAATTACTTTCAACCAAAAAACTCATATTGTCCTCAACAGTATCTCACAATATCACCCTCATTCATTTTTCTATTCTCCTCTTGTGTCTTATTTTCTGTATCTTAATTTTAAGGTCTGAAAAAAAGACACAATTTCAATTTCTACATGTATACTATACCTTTCAGAGTGGAGTTTGCACCAGTTGTCCTAATAGGAAGACAGAAAAAATAACGGTAAAGGACAGAAAACATCCCTAGAGCATTTGTTTATATATTTTAAGAATTCCATTTCTAGTAGTAATATTATTTCTGAATATAAAAAGAAGAACAAATTTTCATTTGGAAGCTTATGTAAATGTATTTTTCAACAAGAAAACAATTTATATGTTGTCTCTAATATGTTACTTTACAAGTATATGGCCAGTTTCTGTCTAATTTGTTGCTCCCTGTATGTACATACTGTGAATTTAATGCAAAGTAATCTATGTGACTCCTGCTTTTTTCATTGTGGAGAGAACATGCCTGCACTCCACAACAGAAAAAGAAAAATGGGCTATGCGCATTAGAATTAATGAAAAAAACTTCTCATGTATTCATATGTGGAAGTGTTTCTTATCAGAAATTCCTCTGTGTATTAAAAAAACATGAGAAAATTGTTTGTCTTTTATTGAGTTAAAACTCATAAATTGAAGAAAGCTGTCAGGTGTATCTTCGACATTTCTTATAGGCCCTAGCACCCGCTCTGCACTTCATCACCCTGTGAGCCTTACCTATCTCTACTCAGCTGCCTTCCTACCTTCTCTTCTTGTTTTCTTCACTTTATTTCCAACTCTTCTTAATCTTCTGCCTCCATCCTATGTGGCCATTCCCATATAGCTAAAGCAATATATACCACAGATTCATCACAGCTGTATAAGACTTTGCCAAAAGACTTTATGAAGTTTAGTGTTTGTAATGTGTGACTCCTAAATGTGCTAATTAATTTCTATAAAGTGGTGTAAGGTAAATGGTAAGATTTTATGCTAGATTAAGTTTGACAAAGCAGGAGGTACTAATATGTGTGCAAGACTACAGTGCCATATTAGAGTTGAGAAATCTTTATTTTATCCTTTGCTCTGGGAGAAGGATGTAGGACAAGGATGAACACCCAAAAGGCATTCAGTCTGAAATATAGTTTGTCATAGTAGCTAAAAGATGGGATTATCAGATTTGAATCCCTTTACCATGTCCCATCCCTCACTTTTTGTACTCACCTTTACTGTAATTTTATTTTAGTTTTAATGTGGTTATTTGTAGAATGAGTTAGAAATTGACACTACAGATTTCAAAGGCTGGATTATATGACCTTGATGCATATCAGACACGTTGAGATGCATAGGATAGGCAAGAGTACATGTGAAACAGAAAGTCTCTACCTTTCTCTCCTGGCTACAAAAGCTTTCCCCTAACTTCCAAGGGCGTTTGGTATTTGTTTATCCCATTGTATTAATATAACCAACATTATCACAAAAGGTTTGGTTCAGAGTATGTATTTTCAAAAGTGAAGCTTTTGTTTGCATTGAATATGAAAAGTAGCATACAATTGCAAATAAAAGTTTCAAGATTTTCTTAATTGTGTAGCAAAAGGTGTCAGAAATAGGTAAAACAGAGCAGTTAAGACAATTACAGGTATAATCTTTTTTTTTTTTTTGTGAAAAAAACATTCAGAAAACTATATTGAAATACTTAGAATTACAATAGTGCTGATCTTCCCCATCTATTAATTCAACATTTTAGAAGGTTTATTCAAAATACAGATTTAATCCCTCTGTTTCTTTGAAAATCTTTGTCAGATCTAAACTATCACTTCAAGACCAAAATAACATAATTTAAATATCTCCAAATCTGGCCTGAAAGTCATACATAGATTAATATAATGCACAGTGGTATTTTTTTAAGTGATAACTTACAATCCCAAAGAAAAAGGGTGTCATAGAAAGGGACTGTAGCAGTTATGAGGTGTTGAAAATTGTACTGATCAAAAGCAAAGGACATCTTCCCCTGTTTCTCCATTATGGTTCTATAAAAAGACTTGCTGTAAACTTCTTAAAACACACATAAATAGATGGGTTAGCAGTGATGACATTTGTTTATTATTTTATCGTTTGATTTTTTTTCAAAATTTGCATGATCTGTGTTTGTTTAATTATTGTGGTGAAGAGATCATGAAAGTGTAAAACAAAATGGGATTGGTAGAGTCTCTATATGTTAAGAATATGCCAGTGATGTGCTTCATTTTCACTGACTTCTTTGAAATTATATTGTGTAACTGAAGCCTAAGTTAACTAAGATTTTTAACTGAGGATCACAAGGTCTGACATTTCTATTATCACCATTCTAAAGGAAATTAAAAACATAATTGATAATGTAACAATAGCGTTACTCATACAATTTTTACTCTTGTATTTTCAATATATTAACAGTACTAGCTGCTTCCCAGAAAACAGAAATTCTAAAAATGTTTGATCTATAAATATTCTATGATTCATTTGAACACATTATATTTTTAAGGTAAACATTTTGTCTATAGATAAAAATGATGTAACACCGAAATCTTGGCTGTAACCATCTAAAATACTGCATAGAATTAATTACATGAATATGCATATGAAAATTTAAAAAAAGTAAACCAAAATAAATAGACTATTATTCTCAAAATGAAAAAATCAAAATTATTACTTTTGTGATATTTGCATTCAAATTTTTTTGAATTTAACACTTTCCAACACAGCATTTATTTTGTCTTAGCTTGCATTTTGTTTCATGGGCATTGTTCCACCAAGAAGAATCCAAATGAAACAAAATCCTGGCTAGCTTTAAAATGTGCATTTACAAAATAATAGTTCAAAAAATTTTCTGTAGACATATATTGTTGCCAATGATTATGCATTTGGAAATTTTGGAGACCTTTTGGTCACATATTTCATCAACAGTTACAGGCAAAAATTTCATTTGTTAGTTTATCTGAGAATCCTCAGCAACTGTTCAGCACATTGAGAAGTCTTAATAGATGACCCTTAAACTAGTTTCACAGTTCTGTGGTTCTAAATTTTTATGTGTTGTGACATGCAGATAATGATGCCCCAGAGCAGATTTATAAAATGTGTGTTTTCATTGTTGGGGTTTTTTTCATCTACTCATCATTTTTAAATGCTAGAGAGATGGCTATTATATTGATTTGTATTTCAGCATCATGAAAAGGGGCTATTTAGAAAGAATTCAACAACCATGTTTCAGAGATTAATTTGCAAAGATACACATTACTTGAATATCTAAAAATAGTGTTGCCAAGCAACAAGCTAAAATACAAGAATGTTACTAGAAGAAACTAAAATACTTATACAGTCTAACAATATATGCAGATTAATTCTATCCTGTAAACCTGGGAGACTTTTCTGATGTCATATTTTCAGTATGTAATTTTCAACTAACATTCATCATGATACAAGTCCTTCAAAGATCCAGGTTTCTGAAATACTTGCCTTTCTGCCATGACTTGAAGACATCGGAAAAATGTTTGGAACAATGCCAGTTGTGTTTAATTATTCATTATGCTACTGAACAAGTATTTGTATTCTGTGGGACTCTGGAGTAATATCGAGCAGTGGTTGTGGTGATGTTTCCAGATCTAGTCTGTTCTTTGAAGCTTATGTCTTTGTACACAGACCATTTCCTGAGGGACAGGGTGATATTGGCAGGCCAGCAGAAATGGTAATTGTGTCGAAACTGTACAGCGAATGATGAGGTGTTCTAGTGGGAGACTAAAAGAAAGTGCAGGGTTTAATTACAGTCTGCAAATCCACCAACTGTGAAGAGGGAGAAGCCTAGACTATGCATTTGGCATTGATTTGTGAGTCATTATTAACTTTCCAGAAACACTTCAATGTTACAAAAGATAAAGCTTTACATAACCAGAGCTACACCTTTCAGTTTTGCAATCTTAGATAATCTAACTGCTCTTAAAAATTGTCACCTAAGAAGTCAGAGGCCATTATGCAAAGCAGAATAACTACTTTCATGCCTGTATAAATTTACAGTAAACCTGAAAACAGATCTCCAGTTCACATCATAAAAAAGTGTACTAGAAGGATTTGAATTTCCCTTCCTCCACAGAGCCTTTCAGTGGTGAAAGTTTAATCCTGCTGCAGCAATTTTCAGCAGAACAACCTTTCTAATAGAAAGGATCAAGTTAAATTGTAGCAGTGGTCAAACCGTACACAATGGATTACCAACAGGCTTTGTATCCACTTCCTGAAAGCTGAGAAAAGAAGCATGTACAACTGTTAATGACATGGGAATACAAATAACCTTAATGAAATGTAATACTCTTTTTGCATTCTCTGGGAGCAAAAGCAACTAGTGCATTACTGGTCTCTCGTCACGGCCAAATCATATGGGGAGATAAGAAAGGAAACTGAAGGACCAAAGAAGGCAGGACACATAATGTCCCATTGTAGGTGAGATCGTGGGGTAGGACTGGTGCAGAGGGGCCAGGTAGAATCAAAGTAGCTTTGTCATGGGAGAGCCTTGGAGGATGAGTGACACTCCAGCACGGGGTACTGTGTGGACATGGGTGGAGCAGCCTGGAGGCAACTAGTAGGACCGTGTGAATGCGGAGAGGATCTCTGATTGTGAATCTCCTTTAGAGGAGGAACCTTCCACAGCATCTTAACAGTGTACTGTAGTCATGACTAGAGTGATCATCTAAACATCATGCCATGTTTCTTTCTTTCATAAGTATTTTATTTCTATTGCTTGGAATTTAAATTTCTGCTTATAAAGATTTAGCTTGGTGGCTGTGTTTCTTTCCAAAGTTCTTTAGGTCCTCTAGTGCTGTCCTGTTCTTTTCCCACACATTGAAAAAGTAAGTAGGTACACCTTAATATCCTGTATACTATCAGAAATCTATGGTTTTCAACACAGCACCTTGGCTCCTGGTTATACCTCAGCTGACAATTTGCACAAACAGTGACTCCCTACAAGAATGTTGAATTTTGTATTCTAATCTTCTAAGGTCAGCTGCCACATTACCCTGTTAGCACATCCAGCATAGAAATATATTTGTCATAAGACAACCCTTCTAGAATTTTTCTCTTGTCAAGAGTAAAAAATGTTGTCTTTTATATATGTCTTCAGGAGTTTAGGTTGGGAGTGTATCAATGTCTGTATATAAATAACTGTTTCACTCTTATTTACTTCCTGCAATAGCAACCCATTTGGAATTATTATTCTATTCGTGCTCTGGCAACGCCTATACTAGTAAACTAACCAGTGCTTGGGAACACTCAGAAGCTGGGACACACTCATATGTATTGTTAAATTAATAGAACAGTTCCTTGTATGGTTTACATCTGTACCAACTTGTACTTTCCCAAGCAATTCCCGGACGTGGTTTGGGAGTTAACATATGCCAAAGATCTTTCCCAGTAGCAGGGTAAATGAGCTTAATAGTGCAAAAACATATTGTTCCATGTCTGCTGGCCTTGTCTTATTTCCTGCTACAGATATAGCATACGATTCCCATAAAGTTAATTTCATCTCTTTTTTTAAAGAAGCTGAAGGGAGTGGCATTCCCAGAGTATTCACTTCTTGGAATTTAACAAGGGTGAATTTGACCAACAGGACTGTGAGAAAAGACCAAGATGCAGTGGATCCCCCAAATGTAGTGCTAAAAATTTCATGCTGTAAAAATGCTATTTCCAAGATTTCCAAACAACAGCAAATGTGATTTACCCTATCAGGATTATCTGATAGTTGAAGCAAATATAACCAGATTTTTGCAATGTATAACAGTCTTTATCTCAGGTGGAAGAAAATAAAGTGAGATGGACAAAATAATAAAATATTTATAAGTCATTTCCTACTTAAGCTAACTCCTTATTCAGAAAGCTTCTCTGTGTTGCCATGTGAGAACCTTCAATTTCTCAATACTGTTTTTAAAGGTGAAACCAGTAGCTCAGACTTATTTTCTTCATGGGCCTTTTTTCATTCCTTCTTGAGAGAAGGAGTGAACTAGTTTTCTTAGGCTTAAACCATCACACCATCAGGCTCAGTCTGTTCATTTTTTCAGAGTCTTTAACAGCTCTCTCATCAAATATTATGTTCAGACACTTATTTGTCTCATCTTAACCCAAGGTATAGCTTAATGAATGCATGAAAATACGTAATTATAGACTTGATGAAGCTGGTAATAAAAACCAGAATACCTAAGCTGTAAGTAGATATTACTTTAATTTTTGTAAGTATCAGGTGTCAATAACTGGTAAAAATTCAATGATAAGTTAATGGCATCAGTACACAGTTGATTAGAAACAATTAATTAGCCAGTCTTCCCCATCTTTTTACCCATATCTTGATCTTTCTAGCAATTCCAAAAACAAGTTATTGGTTCTAGTCACTGGTTTATAGCTCAAAACTGCATCTCTTCCATTGTTCTGGTCAAAAGTAAAAATAAAAGTCTATAAGTGTTCACAAATCTGTTTTAGTGACATTCAAGGCAATGGAAATTCTCTAATAGCTTTCAATGTGTTTAAAAAAAACCCACATCCTTCTAAACTTTATGATAAACCAACAATTGTTTTTGAAAATTACAGAAACTAAAGGGCAAAAATTGCCTTCTGGGATATGTTTTCGAATTCTGTATGCTCCATGGAGCTGTAGATCATCTGGTGGTTGGTTTGTTGTTTTTTGGTTTGGGATTGTTGGATTTTTTTATTCTTCACTGTTATTTTGTGTTCTTAGACTTTAAGACCCTGATATTTAATAGATGCTGGCTATGTTGGACTACTTACCTGTTACTGTAAGTCATATTACCTGTAGAGGAATCAACTGCAGTTAAAACACTTTTAACAAAGTCAATGACCACATACTTAACTGGGGAGGTTTGGATGGTGAATTCACAGAGCTGGTTGGTGTGTACCTGATGTGCTTGCATGGACATGCAAACGGTCTTGACATTTCTTTTTCCTGCTGAACAGCAACAATCTTTTTTTCCCATCTTTGTTTGCCAGAGTATTTTTTCTATTTTAAACATTGTGTATTATGAAAGGAAGAGGGAAAAAAAAAAAAAACAAACGACTTTGAAATTAGCTAGTTTGGAATCTCTATCGAAAAATGTTAAAGGTTCCATAGTTCCATGGAAAACAAGAATTTTCACTTTTATTATGATGAGGTCAAGAACACTTTTGGAGAGTTTTCTCCATCATCTCCCATCAGCTATCTGAATCTAGACTCAGGAGTTGCCCTATGATTTTTACTTTAGCAACAAAACAGACTTAACAGAAGAGTTCTCTTGATTTGAAAACTTATTTTTTAAAAAAGCTTATTTTTAGAAATGAGATTTCTATTTTCATTTGCTTGGATATTTTCCTAGTCAGTTCATTCTGATTCCTAAGCAGCTTGGAGCAGATGTCTGTCTAACACAACACCCACTTTCCCAGATTGGGACCAATCATTATGGTGATGCTCAGTGTACTCTACCTCCCATTTATTAATAGAGCTGTTACAAACACTGATACAAACCCACAGGAAGACAGAACAATGGTAGCTTGGTGACCCACCTTATCTATGAACGATGAGCTGATTGCTATTAGCACTGAAGGCACCAGCTCAAATATTCTCAGCAAGTCTTTAAAGGAATAGCTCATGGAGAGAGACTTGCAAAAGTCTAAATCTTGGAAATTCCAAAATTCCATTGCAAGACTTGCATCTTTATCAGATAATTCCTTAAATACTCCAGACACAGTCTTTTCCAAAGGTAGGATATGTTAATCAAACCAATGAATGGTATGGTAATTAACTATGCCTTCTAATTGATATCATCGTCGTTTTCTCTGATTCAAGGGAAGCAGTTATGTTCAAAAGAGACAGACACTTTAGAAATACTTATATTCTACTTCTGTTTTCTGTGGGATTATTTCTGGATAAAATCAGGAATTCAAGTTGCAGAAACAGCCAAAATAATTCTACAAATTGGCACTGATTGATCATTGAAAATATCTGCCTCATCTGTTGACTATAACAAAAGGAGATGAAAAACAAAATGATCAGCACTGCATTTCTCATTAAATACACTGCAATCCACACAAATGAATTAGGGATATCAAAAGAGTTAGAATCAGCTAAAGAACACTATACCAACAACGATGAAAAGCTAAAAAATGTAGCCATTTTTTTATTAAAATCTTTTCATTAGAACATAAAACTCTACTATTTCAACACTCATTTTTAAATTAAATAATAAGCCTCTTTTATGGGGCTTTGAAGTAATCTGAGTCACATCTTCCAATTAAAAATCTGGCTTTACTGAAGTCTAATCCACATTTCTCTCACTAACACACTTTCTTCCTGAGATATTATTCACCCTGGCGAAATTTTCTTTTTGCTAAACGTGGTTGCATGGCAGTGTGTGGGGCCAAAATGTCAAACCACAACATCTTTGTGTTTCCCTAGAGAATTGTGTAATCTAATTAGAAGCAATCCTATAATTACTTTTTCAATAACTCAGACCTCTTCCAACTGCTTTTCACAAAAGCTTGCAAAACGACCTCACTTTCAACAGATTCTTCACAGTTAACAGCATATCAGAAGATGTGTGTTTGTTGTCAGCCATCAGAATAAATGCATGTGAGGAGCTGCTACCTTGGAGAAGAAAATTACAATGAATTTCTGCCAGCCCTGGAAGGCTGATGGTGGTGGATGAGTGTAGATTCCCCATATCCCTTATATAATGCCAAAACTGAAAAGGAGTCATTCCCACAGCATGGATTTTACAGCCTTATCAGCGGGTGTGTGGCTGAAATGTAACTTTATTCTCTGACCTTCTTACACTGTGGCTCCCCCTGCTAGTCTTATACTTTCTTCTTCCCCTATTAAAGATTCACAGTTTACAACCATTACTGTGCAATAGGCTATCATTTCCCAATCTGCTCTACATAAGAGTCAGTATGAGGCTGCGCTGGCCCAGCCTCCTACTGTTATTCAGTGATTTACATTTAAAAGGAGCAAGCTTCATTTTTAGTTCGTTCAAGTGCAAAGTCTGAAGCAAATTTAGGAACTGCAAATCTGCCCACATATGAAAAAATCAAATCTACTGAATTTTACCTCAGTAAAGAATTGGTCGAGAATTTTGCACCATTCAAAGTTAACAGAAGTTCCTTGAACAAAGTTAATCTGTTCTCTTAAATTAATATAGGTAGTTTATCATTAATGTAATTCTGTATGTGTTTCCAGCTGATATTTTCATGCATATTTGGATAGCTTTCACTTTTTCCTTCAGTATAAATGTTGGTTTAAGTTTGTGGGAGAGTAATTTAGAGCTGACAGTGATTCTGTGCCCCAAAGTTATTTTCATACATAGTTCATTTAATCGAGTTTAATATTCTAATATAATCTAGTTCAGGTGCCCCTAGCTATTTTATTCATTTACAAACTTCTCAAGAAGGCAGCAGCAGAACATACCAAAGATGACAGCAATTGCTTGTATTTCTCTATACTGCTTAGAGGGTGTCACTTGCTTAGTTTGCAGGAAACAAAGGGTCCCATTATTTTCCCCTCAATGGTTGTCTCTTTCATTTTCTCTCCTTTCTGGTGTTCTCTTCTGTCCCTTTCAAAATATGTGAATAATTAAATAACCTTAAGAGCTAGGATGGAACTGTAGGGGAAACAAGAGTTTAAAGTAATTTGCAAAGGAATTAATGCACAGCCATTTTCCCTGGACAACTCTTATCTTCATCCAGTATCACTTTAATAATTCTCTGTTACCCTTCTTCCTTTCCTTGCTGTCATCTTCTACATGTTGTATAAATGACTTCCGAGGAACTTTTCACATAATTAATTCATTATGGTTGTCTTTAATATGCAGCACATCCAGTGCTCTTATAGCCTGTTTTTTTCTGGTTTCTACATTTTATTTCTCAGTGTATTTTACCTATTTCACCAAGTCATTTAAATACACTTTACTTGAATAATCTCCTTAAAATTAAATACTCTGAGTGTACTTGGGTTTACTGACTTCTCCTGTCCAGATTATCTACTGAAGTAAATGAGACCTTGAACAAGTGGATATTTGCAGGTCTGTACCTAGTTGTTGCTGGAATGTGTCCTGATTTCTAAATTACTTTTTTTGTAGTGTCTCAGAAGCTAACAGATTATTTCTTTTTAAAGAAGTGTAATGGTCTACACTAGATAGTGCAACTTTAAAATAATTCTGGGAGCTATTTATCTGCTTTGAAGAGAGATCTCATTATTAATATTATTATTTTGTCTTCGTTTACCTGTGTTGCCCTTAACAAAGCGTCCTAACTGGGTTTTTCACTTTTAAAATCTACCGCTTTTCTCCCACAGTGCACAAAGATAAATCAACCCAAAACCAATATAATACAACCAGTTGGTCCAAAGCCATAAATCCACTGAAAATTTTTAATTATTGAAATCTCTTAGGCAAAGGAAATGTAGTGCTTCCTATAAATGTCTCACCCTGAATTTTCTTCTCTTTTTAGATTTAGAGATAGCTAATGGCTGTCTGTAGCAGTAGCCAGTGTGGTTCACACATACCAAGAAAACCCTCCAATTTCTCCTTCAAAGCATGAGACTTCCTTGTGAAAATCGTTATTTGATGCATTCTGAATTAAACAGTGATTGAATAAACACTGTGTATTTGAAATAGCAAGAAAGAAGAGCAAAACAAAAAACTGGATCCAATTAGGAACTTAAGGAAAAGCAGGGATAGCAAAGCTGAGCATCTAACTCCTAGGTGCTTAGTCCCCACAGTGCAGACCAGACGTTAAATTGCCTAGAATCCCTAAAGAGGCCATAAAAGTAAACTTGCAAGCTAAAATGAACTTGAAAGGGGGTGGGGGGGGGAGGAAGGGAGCAGGGCAGAGAAGTAAATGCTTGAATTAACCAGCTGTAAACCTCTAAGAATAAGAGTATCTCCACCACTTTCTTAAGCTCAACTGTCTAACTCAAGCATGAGGGAAGATATCTCCTTCCACTTGAGATCTGTACTCTCGACTGTAATTAAAAACATTGCCAAGGTTAATCTTTTCTATTTCAATGAAGTAGCAACACTTACCCTCTCATTTCAGTGGTCAAAATTCTAACACTGAGCATGGAGAATTTCACTACTGTTCCGGTTATTTCTGACAGTATTTCAACTATAAGTTGCTAGTAATGCTTTACTGCCAGGCATCTCTGCAATATAATTTTCAAGCTTTTCCTTAGTTCAAAAAAGATCTGAAAATTATTTGGTGGGAGGAAAAGAAAGACATTGAAAAAAAAACAACCCTTAGTGGTTGGGAGAGTTGCTGAGGTGGTGGGGATTCCAAGCTCCTGTTCCTTCTTCAATTAGTCTTTCTTTTTTATTTTTTATCCAATGAATGCCTTGTCCAAAATATATCAGATCTTTGAAGGAAGAAGGGGTGCCTAGGGCAGAATTATTATTGAAGTCCCCGCAATAGAACTACTCAGTCAAGCTGGGTTTATTGTCTGAGTCTTATTATTACTGATTTTGGAATAATGCTCTCTTGAAACAAAGCTGATTCAAAGAGGACATATCAATGTTTTAGAAAAAGTTTATGTCATCATGATTAGTATCGAATCCAGAAAGGCATGTCTGAATCCAAGCAAAAGCAGAAATCAAACCACAGTTTCCAATATCCTCAGAGGAAGCTTTTACCGAAGAGCTTTTAAGTGATCACCTCTACATGAGCCTTCAGCTGAGCTATAAAACACACCAGAACTGAATTTTTCTTGAACCTGCTCTGGCAGGCAGGAGCACAGTTTTATTCAAATCCTTCAGCCTCAATCAAGCCTCTCTTAAGTTAGGTTGAGAATTACTTAATGTATGGATTGTTAAGTCTGGGCTTGGTGCCAAACTGTTCAGTCCTATTAGGACTTTGATAATTCTGGGTACGAACACAAGTAGAACTTTATGGATCTAAAAAGCATTCATGTCAAAATTGAAGGATCTTTGATGTTAGTAGTTAAATGACATCCAGAAAATGGAAAGAGATATTTCCAAGCCTGAAACATGAGTTGTTTTTTTTTTTAATTTAATGGAAGTCAAAACGTAACCACCAAAATCAGTCTTTGTGTGAAGTTTTTCAGTTAAAAATATTCATCCTCCTGGACTGCCACATTACAATGTGGTTTTAGTTGTCTTCCCCAGTCACCGGCCAATGCATATGTTTTCAAACCCTGTGTAGGCATCTAAATAATATGAATGTCTAAACAAAGCAGAAAAAAAACAGGGCAGGAGCTCTAGCTACAAATGGAAGTAAACTCTCTGAACTCTGAACACCTATCTGTTAAGAGTCTATTTTCTACTGAGCTTTGCATTCTGATGTCCATTTAGATTTTGCCCTCACCAGTTAGAAAAATCCCACATATTTTTATGTGTTGTATCATTCATTTGATTTTTTGGAAGTTGCAATTAAAAAATCATTTGCAGGACAATTTAGCAATTTTATCCTACTCAGGACGACTCACCTGCCACAGAACGTCAGTAGTGTAGTGAAATAGATTGGTTATATTTTACTTTTTTTAAGCTAAGCTTTTGTGCTAGGAGGGCTCTGATTTGCTTACAGTCCATGTATGAACAAAATATGACTCTTAACAGCCCTTAGCTAATAATTAAGGAAGAATTGCCATTTTACTTCAGTTCTGCATGACTAACAATCTTGTCCTGATGCCCAGCTTCAATATTCAGCAAAGCCACTTCATAAGCAAAATTCCTGAGGACATCCAGTTACCTAAGAGTACGTCTCATTTAATCATTTAGTTTGGCATCCTTGAAACACAGCTCCATTAGTGCACAGGCTGTTTGTATTTGAAGCAAACACTTAGCACTTACCAGGAACCTTTGACCATGTGTGCTGACCTTGGTTTAGACTTTAATCCACAACAATGTGCACCAGACTTTTGGTATTACATAAAAGTAGCATTCATTACATAAAAGTGATTAAAACAAATCCTGTAAGTGATCTAAGAATGATAAAAATGAATTTGTTCTCATCCCAATGGAATATACATCATAGTAACTCTGCTTGTGGACCAAAACTATTTTTAAGCATCATTTAAAAGGACTTAATTTGTTTGTTGTCACATTTTCTCATCTTTAATGGAGTCATACACTTACAGAACTATTTTTTCTGTCATATTTCTGAGATTTTAATTATTTGCATTCTTGTCTATCATCAAAGTTGATTTGTTGTTTCTTTCTGTCAGAACAAAAAAAATGTCATCTAAAGTGTATTTGAAATAACTAGTGTACTAGAATGCCGTGCTGTGCTTATTACAAGAGGTCAAGTTTGTCGAAGGCTTGAGTAAAACAAACTGTTACAGATAAAGAAAAGGAGTAAACAGTGTTGTGTGAGCGGTAAGACCAAATACGCTGCCTGAAAAAGTAATAAAAAACCCCAATGTTGGATTAATCCTCCTTGCTATTATTGTCTTTACAGCTCCAAAAGTTGATCTATTTTAGAGATGGCCAGAAAAACTACCTCCTGGAAGATTCACAAAAAGAATAAGAGAAATGGTTGTACACATTTTTTGGCTTTTAATAAAAGTCTCTAAATCACATAGTCAGCATACATTCAAGAGAGTTCACCTCTCTTATGCTTAGCTTCTCAAGGTTATTTAGGCACTGTACCCCCCCTAAAATCAGTGGAACATCTGGGGCCTGAAAATAACCTACACACTTTTCTCAGTATAGTCAGGCACAGTGCCGCCAAAGGATTCCTTATACTTTGCTTGTGCTAAACCATGGATAGAGCCAAAACGTACAGATTTCTGACTACTGTCCAAGCATCATGAAGATCCCGGCACACTCTGCTGGTAAAGGAAGACACGAGCCATGGGATTGTCCCTGTCTCTTCTCAGCATCTTTACAGCTTTCTCGGATTTTTTTTTCTATAGCAAGACTATCCACTGGCTTCCCACTGTGTTGGCTGATTTGTCCTTAAACTGGCCTTCAGCACCCCTCCACAAGAGTAAACAGTGCAGAGAGTGAGTGAGTCATCATCTTTGTGAAGTCTCAAACATGCTAATGAGGCTGCTCTTAAAAGATAGTCCACACATGACTGTTAACACACTTTTGCAGATGTGGGCCTTAGCTCATGTCTTGCTGTTATGGAGCAGTGGTTATACCATCACCTAGGAAGAGATCTGGATTGAAGCAATTAGAAAATGCTTTCTTGTACCAATTTCATGAATTGGTTTTTTATCTGTTTTTTCTTTTCTCTCCTTATTCATCACTACTGTCAATATAATTTCTTAGGCATATTCTAAAATGCCTCTGTGTCTAAAAGAAGGTGGTGGGTTAACCCCGGCCTGCAACTAAACACCACCCAGCCACTTGCTCATTCCTATCATCTCCACTGCTACCAGCAGGATAGGGGAGAGGATCAGAAGAGCAAAAGTGAGAAAAACTCATGGGTCAAGATAAAGACGGTTTAGCAAGTGAAGGAAAGAGAAAACAAATAAACAAAGAAACAAACAAGGGATGCAAAGACAGCTTCTCTCCAGCCACAGTGAAATCTCACCAACAGACCAATGCCCAGCCAGTCTCCAAGCAACAGCTACTCTGGAAAAAGTGCACCACCACCCCCCAGATTTTATTGCTGAGCATGCCGTTATAGAGCATCAAATATCCCCTTGGTTAACTGGGGTCAGCTGTCCCAGTTGTGTCCCCTCCCAGCCTCTTGCCCATCCCTAGCCTATTCGTTACGGGCACAAAGGGTGAAAGAGAGAAGATGTTGATGCTGTGGAAGCACTGTTGATCAGTTGCTAAAATATTGGAGGATCTAGGCTTTGTTGCATTCAAGTGAATCTAATTACTTCCCTTGAATTGGCCAATGACTCCTATTCCCAGAAAAGCTATGGAAATGTCTTTAGGGAATTTTTTAGTTAATTTTTCTTACTGTGTAATTTGATATTACATATGAAGCATTTAAAACTAGAGTGGACAAAATACTGTAAACATACATTCATGCACTGCTGTACTGCTAGCACTAGCAGCCATTTACCCTAATGATACGTCTAATCTTGATTTCCACTTGCTGAAGTTTTATTTATTAATTTTTTCAACAGGAATAGCAGAAACTGGGGCAGTGGGGTAGAAGAAACACAAATAAAGTTTCAATGCTAGATATAATTTATAGTGCAATAGCAGGAAGAATATATGATTTTAAATGCTTGCACTTAGTAGAATCATTGCAATTATAAGAATTATTATAATGAAGATATACTAAATAATTTTAATGAGCTATCTAGAATTTTAATGATTTCTTTACATTAACAACATTCTTATGATAATTATGTACGTAAAACACTACATAAGAGTCTACAACATCAACTTAAATTTCAAGCAGGACTTTGCAACACTTCAAAGTTGCCTTCCTTGAAAGATTAAATAATTAGAACTGTTATTTACAGGAATAAAACCACTCAGGTGTAAATGACAGTTGTGCACATAATATATTATTTGATCAAAAACATTTCAAATACAACCTAAAAAAAGGAATCTTGAAAAAGACTAGTTCAGACACATAGTTGTATGACAGTAGTAAAAACAAACTCGTTAAAAGACAATTAGCAGCTTTAAAATCTAGGGCTTAAAAAATATTATTGGACTTCATCTGAGTCTTCAGCATTCTCAGTTATGAACTTCTGCATACTAAGAAAGTAAAAAAGTTTATCTGAATTATTTAACTGCCTGGATTATTTAAATAACATTTCTTCAATAGTGATGATTTTGTTTATTTTTATTTTGCAAAAGTTGTTTCAAACAAGTACTGTTTCACGCTAGGTTAAAAAAAACATCTTGGGCCACTGAACTTACATTTGGATTTGTAACCTGAAGCAAGTTTTTTGTACTGATCCAATTATAACAAAACCACATTTTAACCAAAATGACAAAACCAGCAAATATCACTAAACCGCAGTATAATGACAAATGAAGACTGTTATTTTTACTTCTTTTTGTAATCCAAGCATAGAATACAAAATATAGTATGATGTTACATTGCAGTACTAATTTCTGACATTGTTAACACTTTGAAGAATTTAAATATCAAGTTATTTATATTTGGAAATTGGTTCTTCAATGTAATCCTGCTGGGTAAGCCTAAACCATTTTGTTTTTTGCAGGAGCATATGCTCACATGTTGACATTACGACGTTGTACCAGTCTGTCAATGCAAATATAAATAAAGACATAATTCAGGTAGAAAAAGATCTCCTAAATGTAAAACACCCTCCCACATAATAAATTTTAGACCTGAGGTAGGAGAACCAGAGGAAAGAGGAACAAAACAGAATTCAGGGTCTCATAATTACGTCACTTGTCCTTGACCTTTTGGTAGCCAAAAAAGCCCCACCATTTTAGCTGCTATAATTTATTTGATTTAAGAGTTACACACAGACAGCCTGAAGCCTGTGGCATTGCAAGGCAGTGAAAGGCTGTTGAAGAGACTTTGCTCTTTATTCTTTAGTACGCAGCACAACTGCATAGCCCAACCCCAGAGAAGGCTGACCAAGACATCTAAGTTACACTAACTGTTTGGCTTTTTCAGACCGGAAAAATGTCTGTCATGTAATATAGTCACGTCCACAGAGGTTGTTTAGCTGAGAGCTGCTTCTCAGCCTTCCTGTAGCCCATGATAGTGCCAGGCCTTTGAATGTCTTCTTGGCATGTCCCTCTCTTGCTCAGCACGGCCTTTCATGCAAGCGTTTACTAGAGAGGATTATGGGGCAAGCGTACAGAATCTAATTGTGTCTTGGCTTGATGTGTGATTTTACAGGCCCCTTCAAACTGCTTCAGCCTTTTAAAGGAGCATGAAGAGGGGAAAATGAAAAGGAGATTCACATCTTCAAAGAATGTAAAATACCTCAAATGCCAGAGGTGCCAGATCTCCAGTGGTTTTAATTTCATAATTGTTATTGTGATATCTATTCAAAATGATGGGAAAGAACAAGAATTTGGAATGCCGAGAAGATCCTACAAGGATCTAAGAAAGGACCAAATTTAGGTTTTCTAACTATTATCACTGTCTTAGTAA
Organism: Calonectris borealis; assembly: GCF_964195595.1. Lineage (NCBI taxonomy): Eukaryota > Metazoa > Chordata > Aves > Procellariiformes > Procellariidae > Calonectris > Calonectris borealis. Next base: position 27,239,584 of record NC_134312.1, read on the forward strand.
TAATTCTGTAAATAAATTCAAATCTAGCATATCATTGTGATGGAGAAGGCTTTAGTATTGTCGTTCATTGAGACCAATGTATTTTTAGAAAAATTTAAATGAACAGAAGGTAGGGATTTGGCATATGGTTGAGGGAAGTCATTTCATGCAATCTATGAGCATGGAAGAAAGCACAAAAATGAGAGTGGGGAAAGAAGGTTTCCAGGCTGGCATCTTGGTAACAAACAGATGTGAAAGTGAGAGGTACATGACATCACTTGTTAGGTGTTTTTTTGTTTTGGACTTTTTTAAGAAATTACTTTCTTCCTCTGAACAGATGTGTTAACTACCACAATAGATGACTGCACAAAAAATGAAACTTTTAATTCATTTTTACTTGGCCCTATCCAGAATCTTTGTGTGCACCATCAACAGAAAACCTGACCTATGTTGGAGAGACACATCACATTTCAGTCCCCTCATAATGGGGACTGAAAGTCAAAAATTACACGTGAATTGCCTATATCCAGGTTTCTTCCACAAAAGAAAATTGAATCTTACACTGAAAAAAATACTTTGTTAATAGACAAATGAATGTTTTGCTGAGACAGAAATTAAATTAATATGCAGTAGCAACAGTATCTGTCCTTCCGAATGGCTAAAAAATGCCAAACAGAAAAAGAGGAAAAATTTTTCACATTAAATGTTTTGACCTGATTTGTATATTTTTATGAACAAGGAATCCAGAAAATGTAAATATTTACTTTGGGAAAAAAAATAATAAAAAATTGTAAAATCAAAACTGCATTACGTACCATGTTCCCTTCTATTCTGTACTTTTTATTATTGTGAATTTTGTATGTGCCTTCTTTATTTTTCATAGGCATTCTTTGAAATTTCTCTTGGATACAAGGATGCGTCCAGCTATTGCTGATTGAAAGACAAACATCTACATTCAAATCAGATCACAAGCATCTACTATCACTTCCAGTCTCTTGAAATATACCTCTTCTGTGAAGCATTTCAACACAAGTCTCACTATGAAATGTCCAGTGAGTTAAATTTATATACTTTTTTGTCCCTAATACAAAGACAGAAAACTACCTAATACAGAGATAAGAAATTAACTAGAAATTACATGCAAGCCACAAAACCTTTACTAACAAGAGCATCTCGAATAGCTTCAGCACTTCACGCTGGCAGTACATCTCAAATCAACACATGAAATTCTCATACTCAGTTGTTTCTCTAGTAGTAGGACTTCTTTTGAACTCATCTAACATTTTGTTTCTGTGGTATGCCTTTTGGGAACAAAAGTAACAACGTAAACCTAGGATAACACTTGTGCAATTCTATGCGGGCATATAAAATGCTAAAAGCCAGTAGAGTATTAAGCCTTCCACAATAGCACACCCCTTCTAAATTCCCAAGAATCCACTCAGCTTTTATATCTTGAGCCAGACAACATTTAGTCTGCTTCAACCTCACCTGTTTCAGGTGCCTACTACTTGCCTCTTAATATTCCAAGAAGATGAGCTAGTGTTCATAATATGGTTTTAATCAGAAAAAGTCACCTATCTTCTTTATTTGCAGTTGCCTACAACATCAAAGGTTTTATTCCTTAGCTACAACAGATGAAATATTGATCCTACTGAAGGCATTAGAAGAGCTCATGTTGATTTGAATATGGCAAAGATTTTATCAAAAACTCAAAGGCCTGTCGAACTGAACATCTTCTTTGGAGAAAACCCCTCATTGCCCTAAATGTTTACATACATTGTATATTAGAAAACTACATGTACCTGTGCAAGCTTTTAATTTCCTTACAGGCTACATTTATTTCACTGAATCCCGTGATTTCATAATTTTTTAATGTGTACAGAACATAGAAAATACATAACAGATCAATACACAGCAAAATAATAATTCATCTGATTCCATTCTTAAGTAGTATAAATTTATAAAATAATAAAAAGCCTAAATTCAGTACATATCTGTAAGGAATTAAGAGGTTACTAATTTTTCTCATTTTGCTGCATTTGCATGAGCAATTTCTTATATATGTCATACAGGGTTTAAAATAATTTTGTATCATTAAGACAAGAAGACATTTTATATGAGCCTTGAAGTCCTCTTTATTTATGCAGCTAAGTCTATTTTTATTTGGTCCTAGGCAAGACTGGCATGCTTAAAGTAAGAGACAATGTTGTTGCTTGTCATGAAATAGTAAAGATCTATGTTTTCTCCCCTACGCAAAACACTTCCCTTAAGACATTTCACAAGTTTTCATTAAAAACAGCAACAGTCATTTTGCTTGTCTCCTTGGAGTTCATGAATATTATTTTTTCTCATTGTTCAATAAACAGGATAATCCAAAGCAATTGGAATACATTAATATTAATGAACCGTCAACTTGTAGACATTCTGAAGTAACATTTTGTGAATAAATTGTAGGTGAAGTAACGTCTTGTGAATAAATCATAAATGCATGTGTGCACATATTTGCACACACCTGGGATTTATCATATACATAAATACATGTATGCATACAGATGTATATTTAAAAACATATTGATTAAAAAAAAAATGTTGTCAAAATAGAAGGAAATGCTGTCAAAAAACTATGATGGCAGAAATAAATAATTCCACCATCTGCTCCTTCTCTTGATCTTTCCAGATGAAGTATGACTAGCATATTCTAGCAAAAGTAGTAAAATCCCCCAGCACTAAAATAATTTCTGATGTAAGATTCTTCCAATCTCTGTCACTTGGCCAAATACTACAATTCAGTAGCACTTTTAAAATGTCTTAGAGGTTTTTAATTCCTAGAGGCGCTTTAGAGAAACCAATTCAAAGATTGAGTCCATAGTGCTTCGTGACATTGACTGGGAGCTTTGACAAAGAATTCTGATTATCTAATTTCAAAAGTCCTCCTTCTTAATTTATAACAGCCTTTTATAGACAGCAGTTTGGTACACAAAGGATATTTTTACTTTGTTTTTAAATAATTGGATTGAGTGTACCTTGTGTTTAGAAGCCTTGGCCAAACACCAAACAGGTGGGCTTCCTGACTTCTCTGAAAGCATCCATATCTGAATGCCTGTAAGGTGCTTCCATTTCAGATGCTGCTGCTTATACAGCAGGAAAGCAAGCAAATTTTAAGCTACCTACATCTTCCATCTGCCAGTCCTTTGAACGACATCACATGTCCTCACCTGACATCTGTACCAAGACAGATGGGGTACGCTGTGCTTTGGCTGGCTATACACCCTGCAGAGAGGCTGGGTCCACGCTGACAAGCACATGAGGTCCATTTTTTTTCCCCCAGAATTCTCTGGAAGTTTCTTCAAACCTGCCTCTGATCTTGATCCAAGGGCAGGAAACAGGCCTGAGCATGAATGAAGGCATGGACCCATGCTCAAAATGGAGAGCAGATGTTTCTGTTGTGTAACCCAACACTACACTTAGGAGAGCTGCCAGAGGTATTCCATTTCTTCTGCAAGGTGTGAGACAACTTCATTCAATAGGAACCCTGGGTACAGGATTTATATCTCAATATCTAAACTGCATGTGCAAGTACTTCATGCGTCAGCTTCTTTTCCACTGGCAATTGCAACAACTACAATTCATTCAGCATCTGCAAATGTAACCAGCAACTTTAATTTGTCAGCATAAAGTGACCTGACTTATGAAATCCAAAGCAAAATGTTCATTAGCACTCAGTAAATATAGACCACTAAGATGAGTCTCCTTCTAGCACGTCAGACTGCATGACTTTAATTCAAGATGTTCATGCTCTGTCAAAACATCTATAAATACCATAAAAAAAATGCATACAAATGATGAAATAATAAAACAGTATCTCTTGAACTATAGAAATGATTATATGTATTAGTAGATTTCATTCTTTACTTACAATTCATCCTTTCCTCTATTTAAAAAAATTATTATTTAGTTGAATTGAATTAAGCATGTTAATTTCCATTTTCCATTCTGGTTATAGTTTCTATGAAAATGTTAAATTCTATAATAATTTCTTTTTCTGTCTTCAGAAAGGTAGGACTTTGCTCTGGTCTTTCCTTCACAAAGTACAGTAGACAGAGCTTCCGCCTAGATTTCATATAAAGCCACTACAAATACTAACTACAAATTTAAAAATTAGATTTCCATTAGCACTTTTTTGTTTTTCTTAAAGGTCAATACAATTACTGTGCACAGTGGTATCTGGAGTGCAATTTTTCTACCAACTGTTTACCGCCTTTTCCTCTTTCTGGTGTTCTTCAGCAAGCTCTCTGTCCCCCCCCCCCCCCCGTCATATGTTCTTGCACCAAAGCCAGACAGGAGGTGTACTTGGCAGTTACATGATCCATATGTCGAGGCATGGAATATTTTTTTTTAAGCAATGGACTATGTCTAGGTACCCGAAGATCCCTTTTTCATCACTTATGAAATATTTTGCCTGACTAGGAAAAAGGAAAGCTAAGCAGCTGACTACATGCTCGGTATGGGGTGTGCTTCCTAATTGTTGTCTTTGCTGTCAGAGAACAATTTTTTTTTTTTTAAATATCTTTTGATTTTGGGGCAGTTTATTTCCTTGTGCATTTTGTAAATAAAGTCTTTCGCTAGTTCCTAATGAGATCTATATGTAAGTCGATCAAAGGGTTGTATCCCCATGGCCACATGCGATTCAAAGTACACACTGGCCAAAGATCCATTCACAGAGCATTAATCAGAAATCAGAAATAAACTAAAGCTTCTTTGCTATATAAAGGCAGTGAATTTTTATTGGCTGCTACTCAGCAAATGGCAGGATTATATTACTCTTGACAGAGATTGCCTATCCATCTGGCCACATGCATGCCTGCTGCCTGATGAGTGCTTTGATGGGAGTTTTGATTTTCTCACAGTAACAGAGAGTGTACAGTCCTCTCTCCCCATTTAAAGTGAGAGTGGTCTCCCTAAAGCATATCAGTATTCACTAACGGTTGGGAATGCGGTTGTTACTGGCTCCTCTAGGCAGAGCATAGACAAAAACCTACATTTTGTTTTGCCTGATATTATCTTGCAGACTTCATTCCATTTTTACCCCAAGGCTTCAGCTAACCTTATTTCATAAAAAGGAAATACTAGTAGCTGTTCTTTACTCATCTCAAAAACTAAGATAAAACAATATTTTGTTATTGATCATTTATTTGAAAACTCAAATTTGTGTGTTAAATTTATAGGGAAAAATTGTAACTGATGTAGGTAAAATGAAATGCGCATTAGCGGTATTGCAATGCTTGATGCAGAAAAAAATAATCCTAGTAAGAATAGCATTTATCATCATAACTCTTTCTCCTTTCTAGTCTCTCTGGATCCTTCTTTCCAAGTAAGAGGCATTTTACTTTACATACTATCTTGAGATATATATTCATATTTCTTCTACTCTGATACAAGCATTGAGTCAACACCAGATGCTTAAAATATATGGCAATAACTGGGCTCAGGCATCCACTTGATCATCTCTAGGGTTCTGTGACTCAGGATGAATGGCATTATATAGACCAAAGAAAGTAAGCACTGAGTGCTGTTTTATTTTATTTAATCGTATTCTGAAACAGAGAATGTTAGGAAGACTATGTACATAAACCAGAATTCTTTATTCCACCCCAAGGCATTAAAATAGTCAGCAAAATATACTAATTGTGTCTAGGTTGGTTATTTCTGGCCCTTTAGGCTTACTTATGGACACATATGTGGAATTGCAGAAAATAATTGGTTCAGATAACAGCTTCCCACATTACACTTGACTTCAGTTGGGTTTTCTTTCCATGACACACACTAGGCTCCTCTTTTGAATTGGATGAGAAAAGAGTTCAGCTCTCATCTCCTTAGGAATGCAGGGACATGTTTTGTCCCAGTTTGTTCCAGTTTGTCCTCCAGTGAGTGTTTCTTCAATCTTTTTTCCCTTTCAGAAAATCTGTTTTCTTTAAAAGAAAAAACAGATAGAAAGAGCAGAGAAACAAGGCAGACATTTCTTCTGTCATTGCCTTCCAGTAACTGTTCCAGTCAGTGTTTCTCCCAGACCCAGTTCAGAACTAGAAATGACAGATAACCTGTGCATGAAAAGTGTGGCACTTCTAGTATTAGTCCAGCTGATTTCTACCCCAGAATTGCATAACTTTTTTTTCTCAGGATGTATATACAAAAGGGCTCCTCTCAGCTGCAGTGAACTGGTCCCCTCTTCCCGTTTGAAGGAGAAATTTCTTCTATTTTCTATAGATTTTTTCTCTTTAATAATCAGCCAGACAGTTTGACAGGCTGTCTTGCAAACAATGTTAATAGCTTGCAATCCTTTTCATGTCACTATGGAGGCTGCAGTCGAACGACTTACCAGTGGAAGGCTTAGTTCAGTTGCCCATACATAGGAGCAAGTAATGGGATTCATATAACGAAGATAAAAGTATAGTCTAGATCTTGTAACAAACACCATTAGCTAGCCCCAAAGCATAAAAATGACAAGCACATCACAATGATTTTGAAAGAATTTTACAACTTGCAGTTTACAAATGCCCTCCTCTTGCAGAAACTTAAGCAAACACTTTACTGTGAGCAGACAAGAGAAGGCAGTGATTTCAGAAATTATTCTCAAGCATCTACACACAGTTGTAGGAGACCACAAAACCTCAGAAATTCTTCTAGTCTATCCTCTCTCTCAAGGCTAGAAGAAAGGCAACTTAATCATCACTGACAGCACGTCTCTGTTCTTTTTAAAAGCTGGTCTCATGCTTATCTGTCCTTACTGTTGCAAAGCTGCTCTTTAAGCCTTTTACCACTTTCTATGCCCACTGAACAAAGAGAACACTTTCCTGTTTGCTTTTCATATATCCAGAGTCCATTGCCAAACCTTCCTACAGTTTTGGCCTCTCTAGATTAAATACACCTCTTCCCTTTTCTCTTCCATGGGAATTTTTTCAGCAAAACACATAAAAGTGTGCATTTCTATCTTGCTGAAAGTCTCATAATACCAATTGTAAGACTGCCTCTGTAGGCTGTTTTTGCTGGTTTTAATTGGAAATATTTCAACTGCTGCCTCCAGTTGGAATGTCTTAGCTTGGTTTAGCTAAATTTCTTTCTACTTGTCCTCTTTTTATCTTTTAAAGTATTTGTCTATCTTTATGCTGCTATTAATAACCATGCATGTAATTGTTATATTATAAACATTACCCAGATGTCAGCTGTAATATGCTGTATTTTAGTCTAATTCTGTACTTAGAACCTCGGATCCTTTTCAAAGTAGATGTTACTGTCAAGAAAATTTTCCAACTGTTTAAATTAAGAAACAAAAAGAGAGGTAGAAAATATGATTTGTTTAGAAAATGAAATATGTACATTTTTATGTTCTGTGATGCTTACTGTCCTGGTTTTGGCTGGTGTAGAGTTAGTAGCTTCATAGTAGCTAGTGTAGGGCTATGTTTTGGATTTGTGCTGGAAACAGTGTTGATAATACAGGGATGTTTTAGTTACTGCTGAGCGGTGCTTATACAGAGTCAAGGACTTTTCTGCTCCCCATACCGCCCCGCCAGCGAGTAGGCTGCGGGTGCACAAAAAGCTGGGAGGGGACACAGCTGGGACAGCTGACCCCAACTGACCAAAAGGATATTCCATATGATGTCATGCTCAGCAATAAAACTAGGGGGAAGCTTGGCCTGGGGGCCGCTGCTCGGGGACTGGTGGGGCATCAGTCAGTTGATGGTGAGCAATTGTTTTCATCTGCATAACTTGTCTTTTCTTGGGTTTTATTTCCCTCTCTTTGCTATTTTCCTTTTCATTACAATATTATTATTATTATTATTATTATTTTTTATTATTATTATTATTATTATTATTATATGTCAATTATTAAACTGTTCTTATCTCAACCCATGAGTTTTCTCACTTTTACCCTTCCAATTCTCTTCCCCCCATCCCACTGTGGGGGGAGTGAGCGAGCAGCTGTGTGGTGCTTAGTTGCCGGCTAGAGTTAAACCATGACACTTACTAACATAATAGGGACAAGACAGGCTCATCACTGATGTAAGATTGGAAATGGTACTGAGTTATGTCATAGTTTAGGCAAACTTTGGCTTAGTAATTTTAAGAGATTAATTGAGTAAAGCCAAACACTCCTCATTTAGAACATTCTCTTAAGTAAATAAACATGGATAAGTGGCAACATGCACTGCCACTGATAATAATGAACAACAGTATTCTCAAATGATACAATGTATTTCTGAATTACATTGATTTCAAACAGTTATTTCTCTGATGTGAAAGCTGTTTTGGGACTGTGATAATCTCTTCTAGATATCCATATGTCTCACTGCAAAATTCGCTATCTGGCTAATCCCCAAAGATAAAATATGAGCTATATGTACTATATAGTAAAATGCAAAAAAATCAGGCAATAATTTGATGCCTCAGTGATAATGAACATGCAATACAAAATCACAGCTAGGCAGAATAAAATAGATTAAATATCTGTAGAGAAGAGTGTTGTCAAAATTCAGTCTCACGGAACTCTTTAAGCCTGCTGTGGTGGAGCTCAACTGAAAATATTTTGGAAATCAAGTCAAATGTAGATAGTTGGGTAATACAGTTGTAGCAAATACATATATTTAAAATGCTTTCTCTTGAAAACTAGCACAATGACACCAAAAAGCTTCAGTAAAAAAAAAAAAAAACCCAAGAAATTAAATTTGACTAGTCACATACTACATAAATAACAGCTTTTCCCAAGGAAAAGAGTAAAAGATTAACCATTAAACAAATTATACCATTCTTTAGTCCTGCAGTCAAATGGCACAGCGTGGCTCACATCCACACACCCAAATTTTTTTCTCCCATGTCCACGTTAACAGGAATATAGTAAATACCATGCCTGGTCTTATATCAGTGGGCAGTTTGTTTGCAAAGCGGCGCCAAGGAGGCTACTAAGTAAGTCAGGGCAGATGATTATGGGCTGGTGTCTGAGCCCAGGCCTTGGCTCTGTTTTATTCAATTCTACACACGTAGCCTTCCAAATCAAAGACAATCCGCTTCAGTATTACAACTGACCAGAAGCCTCGGCTTACCCGAGCACATCCAAGGTTATTAGAACAAGTCATCAGGCACAAGAAAGTCCACAATTTAAATGTGAAGCAACTCATGGATTTCACAAAGGATTACTGCGGTCATAAAACTGCAGATACCAACTCCCTTCCCATTATCAGTTCTCAGTCCAAGTTCTAGCAGTATTAAATAAAATAGTCCTCTACTTGTTTGTGTGAAGTGCAAATAGTCCGATTTATGAGTCCATTCTTCTGACAGACTTAACTGAAGATGACACTGAACTTCAGTTATTTAACATCTATGCTAAAATGTAAAGTTCTTGGAAACCATGGGGTCAAGTCATAGGAAGCTAATTTCCTTGTGGTAATTTTAACAGTAAGAATGAGACAACAGGCAGCTCACGCACTTCTGACATCACAAACACTTCTGACAGAGGTTAATTTTATATCTGTCATGATAGCTAGCAATTGAGCATCAGGGTAATTGGAAGTAATAGCTTGTGTCAACAGTACTTCTCAGAAATGCAGATTTACGTGGTAAGATCTCTTGGTATGTACAAAGTTTAATCAAGCCATGACTGTAAAAGAAGCTGAACAGTATAGGTGTTGTGCCACCTGCTAAAGACCCCATTACAAAAATTACCCTAAAGAACCAATCACAAAATTATTCTTTTCATATTAATTTGTAAATCAGGACTGAAATAACATCATTTCTTGGCTATTTTGATGACCTTTTGGTGTGTGATCTGTAATAGATCTGTGTGGTAGTGTAACATGTAATGAGCACATGAAATTAGTGCATTGGGTTTTGGGACAAATGAGACCACAAGACAACTTAAATAAGTTTTTTTTATATTGAGCATATATTTGAATAATTTGCCAAATTATAACCTTGATGTCATATGCAAACCTATACAAGCAAACTTTTTCTCTAGTCATCACAAAAGCACTGAACCTTTCTGATTTTACCATCCTTGGGAACATTGGGCACAACTGAGGAGAATTTCCATCATGTGGAAAGTGGAGTTAGAAAATAAACTTTTTATAAAATTGCAACAGATATAGGGGTAGACACAGAGCATTGAACTTTGCCAATTATGGGCAATATTTTTCTCCATAAAGTGTTTACACCTCATTGTTCTGTAGTTAGGTCTAATTTTGTTACATCTAAAACAGAGATGGAAGTACAGAGAACAAATAATTAGATTTCTAATTTGTTGTGAATTTTCAGCTGTAGGTTAATCAGCCAGAATATGGATATGAAACATAGTGTGTGATCATGAAAAAGCAAATGAAATCCTAGAATGTGTGAAGGAAAGTATTACTGTTAGAGATAAGGAAGTATTAGTGCAGTTAGACAAGGCACTTGCAAGACTTCCTCTGCAATACTGCATACACTGTTCTGATAGCCCGTGTTTAAGAAAGATTAATTAAACTGCAATAGTTGCAGAGAAGGGCTGCTAAGATGATCAGGGAAAAAAGAGCTTGTCTTGTAAGAGGAGACTAAAATAACTTAATGGAGTCTGATAGGGTATATCATTGCTCTCTATAAATACTTCAGAGGTAGATAAACGCTAAAGAAAGAGAAAGCTATTTAAACTAAAAGACAAGGTTGACACAAGAACAAATGAGTATAAATGGGAAAACTTAGACTGGAAATTAGAAGAATGAGTGAGGTTCTGGAAGGTCTTAAAGAACAAATCTAACTAGTTTAAAAGTGAGACAGGACAAGTTCTGGAATATAAGACATGTTTGTGTAAGAATAGGAAAGAACTTGGCATGATGACTAAGAAAATCCTTTCCGCTCTCTATTCGAACCTCCCTGGTATGACCACCTGCACCTTCCACATTAAGAACTCAGTAAAACAATCAGTATATTGTTGTTTGATTGGTAAAGGATAAAATACTGTCACTATTGATTATCTTGGTGGTTCAAAATGCAATGTATTTCAGACTCCAGATTAATGATACATAGAAAACCCTGTTGCCCAGGGTGCTTTTTGTTAGTTGCTCAACTTGGTTTGCTTTCATGGTCCAATTTGTTATTGTGACCAATTGTGGTTGTGGGTTGACCTTGGCTGGCCACCAGGTGCCCACCAAGCCATTCTATCACTCCCCCCCCCCCATCAACAAGACAGGGGGAGAAAAAATACAATGAAAACCTCATCTCTCAAGATAAGGACAGGGAGATCACTTACCATCATGGGCAAAACAGACTTGACTTGGGGAAAATTAGTTTAGTTTATTGGCAATTAATCAGAGCAGGATAATGAAAAATAAGAACAAATCTAAAAACACCTTCCCTCCAGCCCACCCATCTTCCTGGGCTCGCCTTCACTCCCAACTCTATTATCTCCTCCTCTTCCAGGTACTTTCCAATCTTCCCTTGACCTACACATACACATACACATACACACACATACACACACTGTCCTTTGACACAGGGTACCACAGGTCTGTACTCTGTCACACCTCTTTTTCTTTGCTTTCAACCTGACTCCTAAAAACTTTGTTTGATAGCTCCTAGATTTTGTACTACAAGAGACCATTTACCCACTTCATACCAGTCATGATTTTACAAACCTCTATTACATGGTGCAAGGTTGTCCTTTTTCCACGCTGACAAGTCCTGCCTGCCCAAGCCTTCCTCCTACCTATTGCATGCTTTTAATAATTTCTGCCCTTCTCTGAATCTTTTTTCAGGCCATTTGTCCATGTTGAACAGCAAAGCTCCTAGTATTGACCCCTGCGGAACTTTCCTGGTCACTCCACTACAAGAACCACATTGAAAGTCCACATACACCTACCCCTTATTACTTATCTTTCAAACAATTTGTTATGCATAGGAAAGGGTCTTCCTGCTTTATGCCATTTAGCTTAACTTCCAAAGCCTTTGGTAAGGGACTTTGTTAAAAGCCTTTCAGAAATGCAGGAAGACTACACTAACCTTTATCCACATGTTGGTTGGCTCCTTGACTCCAAAACAGGACTTTCGTCTGGAATTACAAAACAGAATTTTACCCCTTTTCCATTTTTCTGAAAGAGAGAAAGAAGCAAGCTGATTTTTATATGTTTACGCTGTGATGTAGTACCTTACATAGTCTTTTTGATGTCAGTATCACTTCTCAAGTCATATTATCAATATTTGGCATTTTTGAAAATTAATCACTCAATTACATCCATATGTTCACATTAAAAAAATACTTTGGAAATAAACAATTTCATCACCCTCCTCATCAGAATGTGCTGGAGTCTATTCCAGCATTTTGTCCCCAGATATCTTCCAGGTCTGCTCTGGTCAAGAATGAGGAACATTGCTAGTTCTTTGTTACTGTTCTTTTAACAGAAGACTTCAGTCTCTATTGTTGTAATCTGTCATCTCTAATTAACATTAAATCACTCAAAATTAAAAAAATATAACTAATGCTGAGTCACTCTACTTTATTATGATAAACTTTCCTATCTTCAATAAACAGCCCTTCATAAATCCATACTGTGGAGTAAGCTAAATTGACTACATCAGAAAGTCACTTTAGAATGAGAATTCATTAAAGACAGTGACAGCTTAGTAGGAGACAATGCACTACTCATTTCAAAAGCCATGGAGAAAGCCTCCCTTGATCAAAAACTCTGTTTACTTGGGGAAAGGGTAATTTAATTATCTATCTTCCTGACAAAAGGCATCCTTGTTGACTCAGGATGTAGGTATTAGCATACAAGGAATCTATTGTTTCACTTAATCTAACAGCCCAAAATCAAACAGACTTTGCCCTATAAATCAGCACTGAAAAGTCAAAAAAAACCCCAAGGAAACAGGCAAAGGTTGAAAGAGAAAAGAGGACAAGCTGCTGAAAGTCTCATTTTCCTGGCATCAATTTTGCTGAAGTATAGCCTTCCTCCACTGTGCTGAAGGAAAATATTTACCTTTGTAATACCCTGTTTCAAATATATATTAACATTATTGGAAGTTTTAAACAAGGCAATATAAGTTATTCTGTCTTGGCCCAAGAAAATTTCTTCTTTGTCTTTGGTGCTGCAGGCAATTGTCTATCCCATCACCTGGTAGCCACCTCCTTAGTGAGCAGAGGGCTGCTGCTAACTGCACCAACTCTGGAAACTGACTGAGCTATTTCCTGATTATTTATGACCCGTCCCCAAAGCTTCTTTCTTGCCCAAACTGTAGCTGAAGGAGCAGTGGTGAATCGTTTGTGGACAGCATTTTGAAGAAGGCAAAATAAAGGTTCTGTGGGAGAGAGATTGGAAATGTGCCATGTTCAAATGCATAGGAAGGAGGTAAACTTAAATGGTGCACAGAGGGAGTAGGGAATAAAATAAGTTTGGATTTTGGAAAATATTACAGAATCGTGAACACAAATAATGTAAAAAGGAGAGGACTGAATATTCTTTTGCAAGACATTCAAGGAAGGAAAAAAGCCAGGAACCTTTAGTGGAATTCAGGTCGTAAGTAGCTTTTGCAAAAGTGAAATAGTGTAAAGAGAAATTGAGAAGGAAGGAAGGAAGCAAGCAAATTGTGAGAGGAAAAAGTCAGTGTATTCCTTCTGGGATCTCTGCTGAAAATATTCAGCAGCCTTAACCTTAATGTTAAGTGGAGTGCTTTACTACTTTTCCTGCTGTGTGTATTTGTCAGGATTACTCATCCTTTGCCTTTATAATCAAAAGGGGGTTTTCCCAATAATTTCTGATATTTTGAAGCCAAAACAGCCAGTTTACTATTCTAATTCTGAATTGATAGTAGAAATCACGATCTGTTCTTGTTCTGTAGAGGCACCCAAGAAGCTGCTTGGAGGTGCACATACGTCACACAAATGACAGTGTTCCCTCATCATATAGTAGCTTCTGATTGTAACTGGCACAGCTATGGAAGAGAGCATTTGGTCCACTTGCAAAGGGAGCAATTTCGCAGAGTCTGTGGCTGCTGCCAAGGAATACTTCACATTTAGAATGCCAACATAAATCTGAAGGTCACCGAGCAAGTACTTATGCAGTTCAAATAATTAATTATTTGGATCAAAGATCATAAAATAAATATATAAGCAAGCAAATGTAATCTCTGCATTTAAATCAACATCTGTTGGTTTTAAAAATATTATTAGAAACATTGAAATATTATTAAATTACATCAAGTATAGATGAATATAGCAAAATACAGATAAAAGCAGTAGCCACATAATGCTCATTATATTTGATAAGGGGAGAAACATACCACAATCTCATTTACAGACTTTTTTTTTTAATCTGAGAGTTTTTTGTGCAAAATTGGTCAATATTTTATTTTTGTTTGTTCAGCATATGAAGGAGATAGCTTTGCCTGTTGAAGTTTCCCTGGAAATAACACCAGTATCAGCAATCATTTGATTTTTCAATAATCTTTTTTTCACTTCAGTTTTCATAATGAAAAGTTGTTTAAGGGGGCAATCCAGAAAGCATAAATAACAAGTCATTTTGTGCAAACACAGCATTTATACTTTCTGCATAATGTAAACACTAACTTATGGTAGACACATTTTAATATCATTCTAATATCTCGTAAACTTTATTTTTTTGCAAGAATATTAGACTTTTAGTGACTGTTTAATTCTGACACAGAGCAAGACAGAATATTGTTTTGGGAGATGAAGATTAAAAAATATAGATTGCATAAATTAAACAAGAAACTAAATGCTGATTATGGATGTTGATTAGAAATAACGACATACAAGTGCAAAATAAATGTCTAGTAATAGACTGTGCATGGCAGGAAGGACAAAGATTGAATATTGAGGGCGGTAAAGGTGGGTCTAAGGCCTAAGCTCTGTTGTATCTGTGCTCTGGTATTTCTTTCTTTATATTGTTTTTTCCAGTTGATACATCTGTTTAACTGCAAATAGCTGCTGACATGATAACAAGTTGACCAATGCAATGGCAAACGCTGATTTCCTTTAGCTCAATAATCAACATAGCCTCATTTAAGTGAACTTTCAGTGGGTTTGAGGTTTGATCTGTGTTAAGAAGTCACAACATGATTTGGGAAAATCACAAATTTTGATTAAAAAAATTTCACAATATTCAAAGAGCTCCTTACGTCAGTGTCATTCCCTGTCTTTTTCATACACTGCAGTATCTGAAAGCAATTCATGTATTTAGCACTGAGAACATGTTTGTCCTCTTGTTCTTCTTTTTTTTTAGTGAGGGGGTGTGTGTGAGAGAGATGCATAGTAAGATGCAGTCCTGCTATAATTAATATTTCTGTTATTCTGAAAAGATGAAGCAAATATCTGAAAATGCTTTACATTTCAGAACTGCCACATGTTACACTGCAATAGAATTCCCATCATAAATGTGGTAATTCTTTTTACTGCTTTAAAGTTATTTAAGCCTCTATCACCTTCTACTCTTTATTACAAAGAAGAAATTTTCTCCCAATAGGCGAAATGGGATCTTTGAGGATAAGCCATCTATCTGTAGCCTTCTTACTGCTGATACAGTAGCTAGTGCATTTATTGTGCATCAGTGTTATAAAAGGGAAGTTGCTTAATAAAGTGACTGGTTACACAAAAGGTCAAATTCCAAACTTAAAAGCACACGTCATTTTCATTGACTTAATTTATCAGAAAAATTTGTTCCACAATCCTTCCTCTTAATTACCTTAAGAGTCTCATTTCATTTACAAATATACAAAGATATTGTGCTGTCTTGCAGGTCACTGTTACACTGTGGTGGTGTGGTAGTGACCTTAGCAATGCTGAGGTAGAATAACTTTCCAAATGAATGGATTTCATGACAGGCAGGCTAATACAAAAGAATGAGGTCGCTATATGAATTTTGCTTTAGACTATGAGTTTCATAAAGTAGAGCTCATAAAATTGAGCTGATTGGAGATGACCATCTGGGCCACTAACAGGTGGTATCAACCAACAGTGAAGGAAAGAAATTACTGTTCAGTCTACATTTCTGGACCTGAGCAGGGCAAGAAATAATTAACTGTACAGTCCATATTGAAAGTCCACTGCCAGAGCTGGAGTAGGGATGGCTGGGGGAAAAAAGGATCTTTTTTCTTTCACAGGGGTCAGGCAATCATAGAATTTTCATTCTTGAAATCATGCTTATGTATTGACTGACTGTGGTATAGATTGGGTCCAAGATGAGAAATGTATCCAGGAAAAAAAAAGACTTATTTGAGGTAGAATCTATGTAAAAAATAAAATGTATTAACATTGTTTTTTCAGAGTCCCTTTTCAGAGTTTTATAATATTGTTATTATAAATTCTGTCCATTTCCTTGGTCCAGCAATTATGAGATTTAGAAAATGCCAAGTATTCCTCCACAGTGGATATGGCAGAATACATTAAATTTTGCATTGTAACTAGTGGTTCTGAACTTTCTGCTGCAATTGTTTTGCTAATAACATTTGCAAAAAACACAGTTTGGAATTGTGGTTATGATGTATTCTCAATTCTCATTAAAGCTGTGTAGGAAAAGAAAAAATAACCCTGAAGACAGGAATGTAAAATGTCAATTCAAGAAATAAGGCAACAACACTTCTATTACCTAGCTCAAGCGCAGACTAGAAAAAGCACAAAAGACAGTACAGTCGGCAACAATTGTACACAAAGAGATTGTGTCAAAGCATACAGTATGTTCACGCAGTATGGCTTGATTTGCTTACCACTCTACCTGCATTTTGCCGTCAATGCTGATGCTGTACTCTCTGTTACGTGTTTTGTAAGGAAAATAAGGGGTAAAATTAGGAAGGTATTAAAGAGCACTTTCAGCACTGGATCTATTCTGTCTCGTAATCACAAGAGTACAGATGCGTTGTCCAGTGTTATTGTGAATTCCTGAGCCTCATTCAAAGTGTGTTCCTGGCCAGGCTGCTCACGCCTGCCTGGGTTTATTTGGCATGTAACTGTTTTTATGAACAATATCATCTAGGTAAGGAAGCGAGGGGAGTGGGGAGGATGGAAGTCAACAGTTTTGCTGATAAACACAGCAAGTGTGTATTTAATATAACTTTTGTAGCCCAGCCAGCTAACTTTCTTTTTCTAAAGCAGAATGCATAAGACAGCTTCAGAGGCAGCACCATCTTTCAGTGTAATAAATCTCTTTCTTCCTTCTTTCAGAGACCCTGGAGGAATAAAAATCTTCAAATTGAAATATGCCTTTTTGTCCCTTTGAAATCTAGAGTTCACATCCTTTTTGTTGTTGTTGAATTCACCATCTCTTGTTTACTGGTGTGCTCATTTAGTATGGTCTTCTCATCTCAGTTTGGCACGTCTACATTCCCAGAGGCCAGTTCAGTGATTTTATTTCTAATTTATTCTTTGCTCAAGAAGCCTTCATCTTTGAAAACTAACTGGGGTCATTCCTTTACTGCTTTGGAATCAACTATAGCTAAGCCTATGGTGCTACAGCCTTATATATATACAGTGCTATAGTGAAAGTCATCATGAAGCCATTTTTATGAATATATATTCAAGTAAAAAAACAAAGGATTTGGTTTGTTTCCTTTTGCCTTACACTTTAAACAAAGGCTTTGTAGTCTGTCTAGCAGAGTTGTTATACTTTCTGGTACACGCTATAATTACATCATTCAATATGTGGTAGAAAAAGTAGAAGACAGCTGGATGTGTTTAGTAAGATATGCAAATTTGTTTAACCTTCCAACTGATATAGAAAAGAAACAAGACTTTTTGCCTTCTTGCAGATGGATGTTTGGGTTTTGTTTTCTTTTCTAAATTGGCTGAATTTGTTCAAAATAAGTGCATAGAGAAAGAGTGGATGTCTTTCTTAAAAGTAAACCACTCCCTGTGGCTTTGAGTCAACAAATGGTTACAGAACTGGTGCCACAACCAGGGGTTCGTCTACTTAGACCATGGGACTCGCTTTGAGAAACCTGGTCTACTGGGAGCTGATGAGGTCCATCTGTCAGAGAAGGGGAAGAACATCTTCAGGCATAGGCTTGCCAAGCTGGTGAAGAGGGCTTTAAACTAAAGTTGCCGGGGGAGGGGAACCTCAATCCATCCCACTCCTACCAGTTTGATGCCAGGGCCAGCAATAGATGCCCAGAGTCTGGAGAAGGATCACAGGTCTGTAAGAAAGCACCTGAAGAGCAGCATAAAGGAACCCCAGCCAGTAAGTCAGCTTCCTCGAAGGCCCAGCATGGGGAATAAACAAGAGGAGTTAGAGACATGCGCACACCTGCAGGGCTACAATCTTATTGGCATCACGGAAACATGGTGGTATGGCTTCTATGACTAGAGCATTGGGATGGAGGGATACAGGCTCTTTAGGAAGGACAGGTAGGGAAGACACGCCCTCTATGTCAATGACCAGCTGGAGTGCATGGAGCTCCACCTGGGGATGGATGAGGAGCCAACCGAGAGCTTATGGGTCAGGATTAAAGGGAGGGCAGGGACAGGTGACATTACGGTGGGGGTCTGCTACAGGCCACCCGACCAGGAAGACCAAGTGGATGAGACCCTCTATAAACAGATAGGAGCAGCCTCATGTTCACAAGCCCTTGTCCTCATGGGAGACTTCAACCACCCTGATATCTGTTGGAGGGACAACACGGCAGGACATAAGCAATCCGGAAGGTTCCTGGAATGTGTCGATGATAACTTCCTTCTCCAAGTGGTAGAGAAGTCAACAAGGAGAGGTTCTATGCTGGACCTTGTTCTCACCATCAAGGAGGGGCTGGTGGAGAATATGAAGCTCAAGGACAGCCTTAGATGCAGTGATCATGAAATGGTGGAGTTCAAGATCCTTAAGGCATCGAGAAGGGCACACAGCAAGCTCACTACCCTGGACTTCAGGAGAGCAGACTTTGGCCTCTTCAGGGATCTGCTTGGTAGAGTACCATGGGATAAAGCCTTGGAGGGAAGAGGGGCCCCAAAAAACTGGTTAATATTCAAGGATCACCTCTTCCAAGCTCAGGAGCGATTCACCCCAACAAAGAGGAAATCGGGCAAAAACGCCAGGAGGCCTGCATGGATGAACAAGGAGCTCCTGGACACATTCAAACACAAAAAGCAAGCCTACAGAGGGTGGAAGCAAGGACAGGTAGCCTGGGAGGAATACAGAGAAATTACCCGAGTGGCCAGGGATCAAGTTAGGAAAGCTAAAGCCCTAATAAAATTAAATCTGGCCAAGGATGTCAACGGCAACAAGAAAAGTTTCTACAGATACGTTGGGGATAAAAAGCAGATTAGGGAAAATGTGGGCCCTCTCCAGAACAAAACAGGACACCTGGTTACCCGGGATAGGGAGAAGGCAGAGGTACTTGACTTTTTTGCCTCGGTCTTCACTGGAAAGTGCTCGAGCCTCACTGCCCAAGCTGCAGAAGGCAAAGGTGGGGACTAGGAGAATGAAGAGCTGCCCGCTGTAGGAGAAGATCAAGTTCGAGACCATCTAAGGAACCTGAAGGTGCAAAAGTGCATGGGACCCTGTGAGATCCATCCACAGGTCCTGAAGGAACTGGCAGATGAAGTTGCTAAGCCACTCTTCATCATATTTGAGAAGTTGTGGCAGTCTGGTGAAGTTCCCACTGACTGGAAAAGGGGAAACATAACCCTCATTTTTAAAAAGGGATAAAAGGAACATCTGGGGAACTACAGGCCGGTCAGTCTCACCTCTGTGCCTGGCAAGATCATGGGACAGATCCTCCTGGAAGCTGTGCTAAGGCATATGGAGGATAGGGAGGTGATTCGAGACAGCCAGCATGGCTTCACCAAGGGCAAGTCCTGCCTGACCAACCTAGTGACCTTCTATGATGGAGTGACTACATCAGTGGACATGGGAAGGGCTACCAATGTTGTCTATCTGGACTTCTGTAAGGCCTTTGACATGGTCCCCTACAACATCCTTCTCTCTAAACTGGAGAGATATGGATTTGATGGGTGGATTGTCCAGTGGGTGAGGAATTAGTTGGATGGATGCAAGGTCCTGCACATGGGTCGGGGCAACCCCCAGAGTCAATACAGGCTGGGGGATGAAGGGATTGACAGCAGCCCTGCCGAGAAGGACTTGGGGGTACTGGTGGATGAAAAGCTGGACATGAGCCGGCAATGTGCGTTTGCAGACCAGAAAGCCAACCGTATCCTGGGCTGCATCAAAAGAAGCGTGGCCGGCAGGTCGAGGGAAGTGATTCTTCCCCTCTACTCTGCTCTGGTGAGACCCCACCTGGAGTTCTGCATCCAGCTCTGGAACCCTCAGCCCAAGAACGTCATGGACCTGTCGGAGCGGGTCCAGAGAAGGGCCACGAAAATGATCAGGGGGATGGAACGCCTCTCCTATGAGGAAAGGCTGAGAGAGTTGGGGTTATTCAGCCTGGAGAAGAGAAGGCTTTGGGGAGACCTTATTGCAGCCTTTCAGTACTTAAAGGGGGCTTATAAGAAAGATGAGGATGGACTTTTTAGCAGGGCCTGTTGCGACAGGACAAGGGGAAAGTTTTTAAGCTAAATGAGGGTAGATTTAGACTAGATCTAAGGAAGAAATTTTTTACAACGAGGGTGGTGAAACACTGGCACAGGTTGCCCAGAGAGGTGGTAGATGTCCCATCCCTGGAAACATTCAATGTCAGGTTGGATGGGGCTCTGAGCAACCTGATCTAGTTGAAGATGTCCCTGCCCACGACAGGGGGATTGGAGTAGATGACCTTTAAAGGTCCCTTCCAAACCAAACTATTCTATGTTTCTATGATTATTTCTCTTTAAACAGTAGAGAAGTGACTTGGTTTTGCATAGCTTTAAAGCAGAACTTTTGGTTGTCTTGCTTTTCTATTTCTCCCACAGACTTTTTTAGGAACCCCCAATGCTCAGGTCTTTTTTATTTTTTTGAAATCTAAATTTCTGGAACTGCAAATTTCACACTTGTACTTTTCTGTTAATTTCAGCAGTGTTGCTTCTGCCCAGTCCTTGAAAATAACATCTTAGTCTCTTAACGTCTTTTGGAAGGTATTAGGAAGGGTTTGAGGGTCCATGGCATGTGGTACTACGTGGGGTGTATGCCCTGCGAACCCTGATGAATCTCTGTTGTGTAAGAAACTCTAGTCTTGTCAGTCACCTCCAGTTTGTGATTCTGTGAAGTAGCTTTTTTCTTCACAATCTATGCTCTCAGAGCACATCCATATAAACCAAAATTGTGCCTGTTCAAAAAGTCCCAGGGCAGAAAGTGTCACTGAATGGTTTCGCAGCTAAAAATCTGTATTCACAGACACCTACTTGCATTCTGCAAATCTACCTGCAAATCTGTATTCACATTCCACCTACAGGTGGAATTATACAACAAATTATTTTCATAAATTAGCCAAATAATTAATGTTCTTTTTTCTTGTCTGATTAATCTGACCTTTCTCTAAGCTGTGTTTTGACTCATTCATACTTACCAGGATTCACACAGTACCAGTTTCATTTACACTAACACCTCACTTCAATGATAACACCACTGGCTTCGATGAAACAATTTTTGGAATAATTTTATTTTTTGTCAGGAATTAGACTGGGAGTTGGCCACACTGAATCATGCAAACTCTTTTTAAATACACTAGTAACCTGCGACTGATTCATTTCAGCCAAGTGTAATCATATCAGTATAGACTTTTCCAAAGATAAATTATTGAAAATGTAGGATCCGTTTGAGGAAAAAAAAATAATAAATGGGAAAACTCTATTTTTTTTTATTTTCCGTTCTCAGCAGTCATCTAAGTTACCAGCATTGTTTCTGCTCCATGATTAAAAACAGAGAGGGGAGACATTAAGTTTCCTTATTTTATGTATTTTCTGCTTCTCTTCCAAATTATCGATGCTATGATTAAAATCCTCCCTGAGCATGTCTTGAAATGCTTGGGAATTACTATTCCTGAAAAGTCGTGTTAACAGGATTATTCACTACTCATTATGCATCATTTTCTCTGTGTTATTCATATAACCCCATTTCAAATACTTCAGTATTGCAAAGGGGGAAAAAAAAATTTGATTTAGTATAGAATCCAGCCCTTTGACAACAATTATACTTAACACTGACCTCAGTACTTTCACAGTAATATGAATAGGATTTGTTAGCTCAAACTTCAAAGGAAAAATACTTTCTAAAAGATTTTTAAAAAAAAAAAAATTTACAACATCCAAAATACTCTATAATAGTGCGAAAATCATAACAATCTCCAAACACTTTCCCCGTCCCCAAAATGAAATCCCAATGAAAAATTTACTTTAGTGAACACACATCTGTCAAACTGGAGGATTTGACAAGCTGATAATTTACAACCTGTTTGTACAAGTGTGGAGTCATTAACCACTGTTCATACTGCCAGCTCCAAACCTGTTCTGTACTATCACTGAAAACCTGGCTTTTCTAGCATCAGACCAGCAAATTTTAAAAGCTGATCATTTTGGGGTGTAGAAAGTAGCATTTCAAATAGAGCAGACACAAAAATGTTGTCAGGCTCTAAGAATGTAACAGCATCAGCCAATATAGTTAAATTTGATGATCATCTTGGTAACACCCTACTGGGAAACTCTTTAGGATAGCATCATTTCATTCTTTTGTCTGTCAGCCATGACTGCAGCCCTAAAGTTTAGCTAGCTTAGTACATTTCTGGCCAAAAATAGCCCAGCCTAGCTGTCAGTCCTATTCTATATGTGTTTCAAAATAATAAAATCATAAAGGCCAAACTTCAGCAACCATTGCTTATATTGTGTTCCTTAAAGTCTATAGAAATTGAAGACAGTGAAAAACTAGTTCTTATTACTGATACAGAAATGCAAGATTCTTTGGCCAAATTATTTATCCCAATTCAAACCTGTGTGAGGAGGCAATCTGATTGCTTACATAAGGCAACTGTATACCTAGAAACCTAAAAACTCCTTGGATCCTGTACTCTTGAGTATCATATAAGAAATGTCATGACAATGGATGGATTTATGTGAGTTTTGCAGAAAAACAAGACAGAATCAACTCAAGAAACAGAACAAATCTAACATTTCCCAAAGTCACTGCATAGAATATTCCTATTTCTTTCTATTGGTTATTTAGGACTATATGATAAAAAAGCAATAAGATCACTTAGAAATGAAGAAATGGGTAGCACTTTCAGGCTGGTTTTAGCCTGGTTTAAAGGTTATGACCACATCCTGCAGCCCTAGGGAAAGGAACTTATTATGTTAAAAAGACCATTATCTGCTCTAAATAAGAGTCCATGTTCAATAAACTTCAGGACTCAATGCTGTCATCTTTATTAAAAAGATAACT
Organism: Calonectris borealis; assembly: GCF_964195595.1. Lineage (NCBI taxonomy): Eukaryota > Metazoa > Chordata > Aves > Procellariiformes > Procellariidae > Calonectris > Calonectris borealis. The sequence continues at coordinate 27,262,884 of NC_134312.1, forward strand.
AGAGACAGATAAGCAATACTTTTACAGGCACTGCAGACAACATTTATAATTTTTACTGGGCTTAGAGAAAATACTTGTTTTCTTAGAAAAAATGTATCAGGAAGTAAAGACTGAGGATATTTTTAAAAACCCATAGCAAAATATAAAGGAAATACTAAAGATTCTGCTTTAGAAGGAAACAGTTCTCCGTGGTTCTCTAATACATGATAAAAGATATATATATACATGTTAAAAAAAAGATACCAATTTTGTAAATGTTCAGTTGCAGGATGACATGTAGACCACGTCTTCCTTTTTCACTTGATTATTTCTATCCATCATTTCCATCAACTCTTAAAAGTCTGCTGCCCCAACTGTACTGCTGAAGTCAGTAGGAGTTGTCATTCATGTCAATGGGACTAAGATCAGGCACAGCTTTATAGTTAAACGAGGGATAAAAATTTCCAATACAGGAGTACAGTAAATATATATATTTAAGGAATAGCAAGAAAAGAATTTCTGAAATAAGATCACTATGCATCTGCAAATTTATCTATATGTACTCTGTTGTCATGTCATTTCCACACAAGTTTCCACAAATAACTCCAAGAAAGTTAAATAAAATTTCATAGCAACTCTAAATAGATTACAAATCATTTTTAAGAGATTATATGTGACATTTTTGAGACAGAGTATTGATAATAATGTTATTTAGTTTTACTACCTCCAGCTGTATATGTTTGCCAAAATCAAGAGGAAAAATATGTTTTGTTGTAAAGTTGTTTTCACTTTAATTGCTGAGGTAGAATTTATACAATTCACTTATAAGAATTCACTCATATAGAAGACAGCAATTTTAGTTTTCTCATATTTTACTTCTTTATCTCTCAACTTTCATTCTTCTCCTCTTAACTTCCTCCTATTTTTATATTAGCTCTTTTATTTTTTACTATTATTTTTTCTACTTTTTAGTTTTCTATTAATTTGTAACAACGCATCCAGGTTTAATTAACTAATACAATTTTAGAGCTAACACATCTTAAGGGAGTATATTGGTGATTGTTAGACACTCCCAGTGCAGAGCTGGAGATTTGCCTTCCCCAGAGTCATCACAGTTTATTGAAATTGCAGTTTTCATATATATACTGGTGACGTTCATATTCCTATACAAATATTATAGTCTCACTTTGCTATGTTTTTGTTTCAATTCTCTATAGCAATCACTCAGACTTCAGCTGACCAAGAGTTCTGATCATTTGATATTCAGGGAGCAAGTACCACAGTTACTGACAGAACTAACTTGAAAGCAAACAATAAGATAATGCATTCAGCTCAGGTTGGGGGTGACTAGTGCAGGGGTGGCCAGCGTAGAGTTTATACATGTTAGGAGATAGCAGGAGTTGAGCTCAGACTGTGGAATTATATCTGGTAGTGCAAGGAAATGAACAGTAAAAAAAAATTACATAATTTTTTTCAAAGGAAAATGTAGGTAAATATTAAAAAGACAATTTTTTTACTGTCACCTTCCCTGGGTACTATCTCTGAAAAAAATTCTGATCTGACAATGCTAAGAGAAGAAGAGAAAATATTCTCCAGGAAGCAATTTGGATATAGTTGCAGGCTGCTCCTTTTCCACTTTTGGTTTTCATAGTCTACAGCCCAGGGTCCTGTTTGCCTCTCACCTTTAACCAGGGAGTCTGGACAAACATACTTATAGCATGCTTATTATAGGCTGAATCACACAGTTAGCTTTCAGTATAGTTTTCACTGTCAGATGCTCACTTGATGCTCTCATTACACACTGTGGCTTGCCAACATACCTCTGACAATCTTTAGTAACAACTCCTGAGTCCTACTAGTCTGAGAAAGGATAATTAAACTCATTTAGAGCCAACTCTTTCTTCTACCACAGACAGTACAGAAGCTTTTTATAGTGAAGTAACAGCTGACAGTAAGACTGAGAAGCCCTTGATGCAAGAAGAAGCCTACAATATGTATGTAATTACATGAATTGCTTTGACACTTGCTACACATCACAGTGGTAAGAAATACTATTAATCATCTAAATATGGTGTTGGGAAAAATATGTCTGAAAGATAAGAAACAAAAGAAGCTGTTCTACTTGGTATGATCTACTACTTTCTTGTGTGTATGTATGCATACCACTGAGGTTCAGGCTACTGTTCTGATACCTTCTTGGCATAACCTCATCAACTCAACCTGCTTCTGCAATAGCGCTTGGTCCATTCAGCTTTATTCAGCTTATTCTAGGCTTGACACACTCCAAGAATGCACATATACAAAAAAACACCCTGTTTTGGAAAGTTTCGTAAATGACCTATGGGCCATGATGCTGTTCCTGTCTCGGTGCTGTTTCCTAGCAATACAAGTTTGAATCTGACCTTTGCAGAATGTGAGGGAAATGTGCAGATGTGTTACTATTCTCATCTCTGGGGAAGAGCAAGTTTATTTTAGGAAAATAAATTGTAGGGAAGACAATAATTTGAGAGATACAAAAAAAAAAATCTCAGACAAAAATTACCTGTGCAGTGAAAGCAAAATGCTGGGAAGGAACATGAAGGAGAGTTTTGGATCTGCAATTATGGGATAAATAGAAAAGTTAATAATAGAGCAGCAGGGGAGCTCATGGGAGCTCATGTGGCTCATGAAAGCCACCGTCATAGGAAAAATGATTTGAGGAGTAGAAAAGAAGAAGCATGTGAGAGTCTTGAACACCAAAAGAAGGGACACCAATTTTGAGGAACAGTGGAGAGTGAGCTCTTTTATTTCCTTCCTCTCTTCTATGTATACTAGGATCAGGCATCTCTTTTCCTGTCTATTTGTGTACTGCTGTCTGTCTGTGGAACTCCTTCTGGTCCCACTTTAGGGAATCTTGCCCTTTGGAAGAGACTTACAGCTCCTGATTAGACAGATTGCATGTCCTCTGTACTTCAGAGGGATGTGAAAAGCCCTTACTTCCATCCTCTGAATGTTCATAACAAGCCTTACCTTCCAGGATAAATCTTTGCTGAAGATTGCAATTATTACACAGTAGATGCAGCTGATTAATCTCAGGCAATATTATAGTGGAGCTCCAAGCATAATTAAGGTCATTGCTGACAAGCCCTTCCTATTTAAAGATGAATCTTTTAAGTGATCTAAAACATGCATGCTTACTCAGATTGTCTTGGACTTTAACTCTGCCTTGTGGTTCATAAAGCAAAGCTGATAATTCAACCTGGGGATCATCTGAGCGAGGCATTCCAGGGATACAATCCCCAAGTCCCTTACATCATGAATTTTTCAAATTCTGCTATATTTATTGTACACCCATAGGGCTAAAGCCATGACTTTCTTCATAGCTCCAGTTGCACTTAATCACTTGACATTTATTCTGGCAGGTGAAGAGAAATTTCTGCTCCTTTGGAGAATTAACATGGGCATTCAATCTTTAATGGTGAATTGGGTTTGGTTGTTTGTTTTTGTTTAAGAATAGGCTTTTTAGAGTTTAGGATACCTCATGCTGTCTGCTCACAAACACAGAACACAATGTTCAGAAAATCTACCAAACATGGGTTTGTAACCACCCATTTTTGATTGAACTGAGAAGGACAGGCTAATAAGTATTTCATACTTACATAGCTAAAAACCAGGGGCTACAAGGCTACATGTTGAATTTGACATCTAGAAAGATCAGCAGAAGGCACCTGGAATTCTCGATTAAAAATGTTTTTGTTTAGTGTGTTTTTAACTGGAGAATAATATTAAGGCTTTAGATGCTCTAGTCTACTAAAAGTTATCATTTTACAGTTAATCAGGCTTCAAATCTGGTTCCAGGATAACATATGTTTGTGGATAAGAGACAGCTCAGTTTTTCATATGTTTTGAAGAACACTGAATGTTTTGCTTTTCTAGTTTCAACTAAGTTATTAACTTTTTGAGAAAATGTCTTTTTCTCCCTTGCTCAGTTTTTGAAATTTTGTCATCTGTTTTTGTGACTTCTCTTTCATGGGATGGTTCGGTTTTGTTTTGACTTTGCAGTTAGCAATCCTTAACTTCCTCAGAAACTGTAGTGTATTTTCTACTTCAGTTTAGCATATGAGGCTTTAGTAGTGCTATTGTGGCTTATTCGTTAATTCATGATTTGCCTGTAAAAGATCTTTCAGTTCCGTAGTGGTTTTATTAAAAAAAAAGAAAAGGGTTTTATTTAGTTTTGTTTTGTGGGTTTGAACAGCTGTCATATTCTGCAGTTGTATTTAATCTTTTCTATAGACTCCATTTTCCTTTTGCTTATCATTAGGAAGTTCTTTCTTCAGAAACAGTTTTGCTACTACAACATGAATAGACCACAAGTGTATTAATTTTTTGACCTGAAGTTTGTTTTAACTCTATTAGTTTTAACTGAAGAAATAAAAAACTTTGATTCTGTAAATGTTGATCTTCCTCAATTCCTACTTTCTTCCGACTTCTTTCAGGGAACAAAGGACATTCAACCATTTGCAGTCCCAGGCATCCAGGGTAGAAAATCATTTAAGGTCAGGGCTCCTCCTGAAAAATGTAAACTAGTTTTAATCAAATTTTGAACAATTTATGCAGTGTTAGAAATTTATTCATTAATATTTTCCAATTCATACCTTGAATTCAGCACAGTGATATGCCCAGTATATTTTGACATCTGCAAATGTCATTATCATTTTGTTGTGTGAAATAGCAAAACAACAAATGATTCTTTAAGTCTTTAATTTGTAACACAATTCATTAAAAGATTTTTTCCATGTTTAAATACTTTCAGTGTTTACATATGTTTTGTATCAGTGTGGAATAATATTTTTTCCTTTAATTAGAGACTTTCATCCCATAAGGGATATCATTGCAAGCTAAAGAAGAAAAGCATGGAACTCTCTATGATGACAAGACATTTAATAATAATAGAATAAACAGGTTGGAAGTAATCTTGACAAATAATGTAATTCATCCCCAACTGAAGGACTAGGCATACCTTTCTTTTATTAACATAACCAGTACTTAAAACCTGCCTGTGATAGATGCTGCACTGCTCACCCAGGTAAACTATTCCTGTGCTCAACCCCACTCATCTTTAAAATACTTCTACCTAATGTATCCCTTACCTCCTCCTTGCTTCAATTAAAGCCTTTTACTTTTCACTATATCCACAGAGAATAAGAAGGATGGTGTATTCCTTTTCTTCCTGCCACCATTTTTGTCTTTGAAGATGGTTCCTATGTGTTCTCTCAGCTTTCTTTTTTCTAGACTAAAAAGCCTCAAATTCTCTTTCACAGGTCAATTTTTATGGAGTTCTGATCATTCTCAGTGTAATATCATTGATGGTGATATGTGCCACTTTGACGTATACTGACAATGCGACAATAATCAGCTTCCAAAAGATGATCCCTCCTCACCGCTCACTGGCTAGCTTCTTAGTTAGATAAAAGCTCCCAAATATAACAGTAATACAAATAACATTACTGCCCTGTGCCTTTGTGCTTTATTAGGCTAATGCATTTATTCATATCATAATGTTACCTAAAAAAGATAGTGGATGTAGAGATAAAGATAATGCAATCAATATGAACATAATTCTTATCACTTGTTTTGCTTCCCAAAAGCTAAAAAGATGCAAAAGCTGGCTCCATTACATTTTTCATCAAATCATTTCAGAAGATACTTCCCAATTATTTATTTAATTTCATTTTTTACATTTATAAAAATAAAATAGTTGGGACAGATTATGCTTGATGGGTAGATAAAAGTCTAAAACTACAAAGTAAAGATCACCATCAAGGTGCAGTACACCTTCATAAAAGATTGCCTTTGGAAAACCAAGTTTATTTTGACAGTTCAAGATTAGCTCTTCTGGTTTAAAATAATTCAGAAGGTATTGTCCCCAAGTGGGAACACATAAAACATAAATCTCTGAATGGAGACACAATCAGCATAAACAATAACTTTCTCAGTGGTCCCTCATCCACAATTATGAGCAAAAATAGACTTCCTGTCTAACAGATCCCGATTTCAAAAATGCTTATTACAATTTCATTGGTTGCCATTAAAATAGGAAGAGGAGAAGGTACAATCAAGCATTCAAAGTATTAAAACTATTTAGGAAAAGCATACCAAAAGTTTTAAGCTACTCATATAAGGAGTTGTGCTTTCAGATTTTTCAAACAGAAGGATCAGTCTACTTTACTTATCTATCTATCTACCTGGGAAAATGTGCCTGTGAAAAATACTGCTGCACAGGTTAGAAGGCTGCTTGTCTGAAAGAGAAACAAAATAAGGATTTATGTGAGACACAGGAGTTACAGGTCACGGGAAATGTGTTTCCTGGTAGCCGTGACAACCTGAGGGAAGTTTACTTAGATTTTAAATATTATTACTCAAAACTAATCTCATCCACTAGAGCAGAAACACTTTACATGGAGACAAAAGCTATTCTGGGATATTCAGAGCAGCATCTCTGAGCAGTAGCAGTGATGACTTATGCCTGTAACAACAGGCTCAGAAGCTCTACACTGATGGCTGTTTCAGGATTTCTGCCCATCCTAATCAAAATTGATGCACATAACTTGTCCGCTAGTATGGCCATCTGTTAGTGTGGCATACTGCCCACACAAAAGGTATTATGCCAATTTCAGCATTCCAGCCTAAGATGGATTTAGAAGGCAACAAACAGAGAAAAAAAAGTGTATTAAAAACATCAAAGAGCAGTCTATCCTTAGGGAATCCTACAGCAAGGGCTCGCAAACTACCTGATGCCTTAGCAATCTCTGCTACAATGCATGTCTCCTGCACTGAACTGGAGAAAGACAGAATACCAAAAGCACTTCAGAAAGTGTCAGCAGCTTACTGTGCTACCAAATAGCCAGTAGATCAAGAGAAGTGATTTTTCCCCTTCAACTCAGTGCTTATGAGACCACATCTACAGTACACATCTAGCATCCAAGTTGGGCTTCCTAGCTGATCAACCAGGCCACAAAGCTGATCAGAGGCAGGAGCACTTGCCCTATGAAGAGAGACTGAGGGAACTGGGCTTGTTCAGCCTACAGAAGAGGTGGCTTGAGGGGGACTTAACAGCAGCCTTCAAATACTGCTGGACATTATGAGGAAGACAAAGCCAGGTACTTCCCAGGAGTGCATGGTGGGAATATAAGAGGCAGAGGGCATAAATAAGAACAGAGAGGGTTCTGACTGGGTATGGGGAGAAACATTTGCCCTGTGAGGATGGTCAAGCAGTGGAACAGGTTGCCCAGAAAGTTGTGCAGCTGGCATCCTTCAAGGCTATGACAACCAGGCTAGATAAAATCCTGAACATCCTGGTCTGACCTCAAAGCAGATCTCGCTTTGTGAAGGATGCAACCCTAGAGACCTCCTGAGATCCCTTCCAATCCGGATTACCTTGCAATCCTATATGTAATCAATGAAGAAAGTGATGCACATTCAGAAGATTCCTTAGACCACCACATTTTATATTTTTGTCTGTCTTGTATCACAAACTAAAAGTTTCATGAAAATAGAAATCCTGCAAACATGATGAATAAGAATTCAGAGTCCAGCCTCATTTGTATTAATGTAAAGGGAGAGGGCCTGGCTGCCCAAGATTTGTATTCTGTGAAACAGCAAAAACAACTCCTGACAAATCATATTTCTGTCTGATTCTTCCACATGAGTAGTGATTGCTACTGATACTAAAGAAACACTCTGACATTGGATGGTGTAAAAATATCCATGAAGAGGACACAGCTGTAACTGAAGCACACACAGGATTGATTTATTACTATTAGTCTATGGTACAGACAAATCTCTACTAGACTCTCATTTTATAGGTAAAAATTCAGCAAGAAGTCATACCTCCATTAAGTGATTCACTATCACTCTAGAGATGTATTACTGTAAACATAAACAAATACCATACACATAATAAAAGGGAGGTAATTATCTAAATTGCTTCTTTTTTAAAAAAAAATCTAATTTCCCTGCTGTATGCACATTTTTCTTTAAATTGGATATGAGAAATTAGACAGATGAACTTCAATTGCAAAGAACAACTTCATTTTATTGTATTTTTAAAATCATATTATTGGGAAGTAAAATTGAGGTCATTAGAAAGTAGCTAACAGGGTAATACAATGAGCATATAAAGAAAAGTATATCAACAAAGAAAACAAAGTAGTTCTCAAATAATTTGAAATCTGTAAACGACTTGATAAGAGATTTTTTCTAATAATCCAGTTCTGGCTATAAAGATGTTTAACCATACAGAGCATTAAGTGTTTTAAAGTTCAAAGGCAAGTGGTAGGGCCCAGGATGTGAGTCAATCCTATAAATTCCAGCAAAAAAAAAATAAATACCTCACAGACATTATACTGTGTAGATCTCACAGGTTAACTGTACTGTCTTGCTTTTGTGTTATTTTAGTGACTTAAATAAATTTGCCTTCAATACCATCCGCACAAGATTATTTTTACACTATTCTTTTTAAAAAAAAAGTTCAGTATTATAGACTGACATATTCCAATCCAATAATATAGATGAACCATAAAAGATTAATTTCAAATATATATTGAGTTCCTCCAAGCTGATCTTTCAACTGAAAGCCAGTGACCTCAAGACACACATCTTTATTCTTGCACAAACTTCTATCCTTGAGTACAAAAACCCAATTTATCAGAAGAGTAAATGTTTTGAACTCCAGCTTCATTGACTTTGGCAAAACAGAACCATATTGTACCTTAAAGGATCTGATGAAATCTCCAATATCTTTCTGACTTTTTTCTGCATGTATCTTTCTTATTAGTAATTGGATCATCGCAAAATAAATGAGTTCATGATTTAAGTGAGTTCGTGGAGCAAAGTGATATATTTTACAGCTAAGTATAACAAAATTATACTTATCTTTCTGTTTTGCTAAAAGTCATTGTTATCATTCATGGAATGCAGTAGAGTGGGACATCAATTTTATTCAAATGAATGTAAAGTCACCTCTTTCATTTTTAAAAAATCATCAGAACTGTATGATGTAATAAACATCACCAGGACCAAAAATTCCCAGCTCTTTCTGAAGCCATTATTTACACAGTTCTCTTCCATTAGAAAAATCACTTTTTATTTGAATACATTACAGGTGAGGATGCCAAACCTGAAGAAATAAACCTTGGCCTTTGAAAACTTTCAGGAATCCTTTATATATATAGTCATTCAATACATTTTAAAATACATTCAGAAGAACAAGTAACAAGGAAACCTCTTTCCTTTTGTTCTGAGAATTTGGGCCTGACTTTTTAGAACATTTTCTAAGGTGTTGAAATCAGACATCTGAAAATAACAGGAGTCATGCAGCAATTATCATCATCATAACCACGAAGTGATATATCAATGTTTATGCATTTTAACTAATAAATAGGGAAGTAAATATATCATACTGTCAGTACTTGACTGTGACTGAACCAAGATCTGAATTGAAATATGGTTTCAATTTGACTATGAAACTGTATTACTAAAGTCTCTGGTCAGCTGAAGCTAGTATGGGTGAACATGTTGAAGAGTACCTATGACTATTTGACTAGACTTTTACACTTTGACACTCACAAGTCTATGGGGCCAGATGGGATCCACCTGAGGGTACTCAGGGAGCTGGCAGAGGAGCTTGTCAAGCCGCTCTCCATCATTTGTCAGCAGTCCTGGTTAACAGGGGAGGTCCCGGACGACTGGAGGCTTGCCAATGTGACACTCATCTACAAGAAGGGCTGGAAGGAGGATCCGGGGAATTACAGGCCTGTCAGCCTGACCTCAGTACCGGGTAAGATTATGGAGCAGTTCGTCTTGAGGGCTTCACAAGGCATGTGCAGGTCAACCAGAGGATCAGGCCCAGCCAGCACGGGTTCATGGAAGGCAAGTCCTGCTTGACCAACCTGATCTCCTTCCATGATCAGGTGACCCGCCTAGTGGATGAAGGAAAGGCTGTGGATGTGGTCTACCTGGACTTTAGTAAAGCCTTTGACACTGTCTCCCGCATTCTCCTAGAGAAGCTGGCGGCTCACGACTTAGACAGGTACACTCTTCGCTGGGTAAAAAACTGGCTGGATGGCCGAGCCCAGAGAGTTGTGGTGAATGGAGTTAAATCCAGTTGGCGGCCGGTCACAAGCGGTGTTCCCCAGGGCTCAGTTTTGGGACCAGTCTTGTTCAATATCTTTATCAATGATCTGGATGAGGGAATTGAGTGCTCCCTCACTAAGTTTGCAGATGACACCAAGTTGGCCGGGAGTGTTGATCTGCTTGAGGGTAGGAAGGCTCTGCAGAGGGACCTGGACAGGCTGGATGGATGGGCTGAGGCCAATTGTATGAGGTTTAACAAGGCCAAGTGCCAGGACCTGCACTTGGGTCACAACCCCATGCAACGTTACAGGCTTGGGAAAAGTGCCTGGAAAGGCACTGCAGTAGAAAAGGACCTGGGGGTTCTGGTTGACAGCTGGCTGAACATGAGCCGGCAGTGTGCCCAGGTGGCCAAGAAGGCCAGCGGCATCCTGGCCTGTATCAGAAATAGTCTGACTCAGTAAGACCACAAAACTTCAAAATGTAATTTTCGAGGAGATACTGGCCACACTAAATAAACACAATCTTAGCAAGGGGAAATACGCATATTGAGTCTTTAAAAAGATAGATGAATATAACATCCAAGAAGATGTAAGAAAATGTTTTTAATCACTGAAATGGATTGGAAGTCCCTGGACCTCTCAGAGATTCTGGGAACACCATATAATGATGGGCTTCTACAAATACAGGAGTCACCCTATTTTCTTTTTTGGACTGTAGTCAACAGATCATTCATTACATCATGCACAAGAAATCTGTTGGGTTTACTAAGTCATGTCCCACATATGAAAAGAATGGGCCATTTATAACTGGATTCTTTTGCTGAAGAACATTTCTTTCCAACAATATTGGGACCCACAGCAGATAAAACAACACAGCTTTTTAAAGTTATATGGATACACTCTAAAGCATTCATTTGATCCCTATGCATCCTCTAGTAACATTTGTAGCTACATAAAGGGACAAATGGAAAAAGCTATTCTCAATCATTAGCAGAGGCATGAGAGATTTATATATGCACGTGTGAAAACAAAAAGATCCATTGCTATTGAATACATAGATTGTTATTGAAGTGACATTTCAGTAAGAAATTGTTCAGACATATACATCTCAAAAACCAGAACAGCTTATGGTTGAATTGCCACTAGCAATGCCAATACATTTAAAACTGATTTAAAAGTTGAAGTGGACAAGGATGAGGAAGCTATAATTGTCTTAAGAAGCGATGATTTTCTACTGGTATCAGTATAATCATAAAACGTCATGATACATTGTAGTTTTTGACCAGACAGAAAAGGTAGCATGTCATTTACCTGTAAAGTTCTTTATCCTGGTCTCTCCTGAGCACAGCTGAAATACAGCAATTAGTTCTGCACTCCTTCTTGTCTCAAAAAGAATTATGAAAAAGCAAACTACTGTGTATGGTAGTCTACAAATATTCAAAGGACAGAGCTACCAAGAAGGGGAAGGAATTACCTGGAATAATAAAAGGAAGGATGTTTGTAAATTATGGAATGAAATTGAGAAAGATTAAGTCTCATTTGGAAGAAAAATTAGTTTGTCTTCTCCTTAAAAAGTTCACCAGCTACACTGGGAAGCAGGCAACATGTAACAATAATAAATGTACAATCTGAGACTACCAAAAGTCCTGACAGACTCACAGTGTCACTTTCATCTCTGTATTTTTTTGCAATCTTCTAGTTTCACATATGACAGTACAACTTCCCCTAAGGCCTTAATCATTGGAAACTACCTTTTAAATAGATGGTTTGTAAAAAATCCTGTCTGTAATGTGACCAAATCTATTGCTTCCCTTCTCTAAAAGGGTGAAACTACAGCTTGGAATCTAATGTTTAGATCCTGATTTTACGTGTTTAGTTGTATTCAGAGCTGAAATGCTGCAGGCATTTCGTTGCCTGCCACATATTAATGGCTAAAATAAAGAAGCAATGTTAAGATTATTGTGTACGCTTAACTTAATAAAAAGTGTTCTTGGTTTGAATTGTCCTGGATTATAACTTGATTGAGAGCTTGTTGACACTGTAAATGCCTTACTCTAAACTAGTCACTTTCTTAATCACTGAGGATTTTAATGTGAAATGAAAGTCTAGGCATCTTAGGGCTCAAAGTCACCAAGTGAAACATTAAATGGACAGAGAGAAAACAGGATCCACAGAGAGGAAAGGTTATCACAACTCTGTGTGCTACATATGCCCAGGTACTAGGAGCACTGATACCACATTGATTAAACCTGTGGGGGAACAATAATTGCTGCAGCTCCTCCTTCCATCTTCTGTCATATCAGGTCTGAAGAATGGGGCTAGAGACTTAATTAAACTGCAGTGCAATACTAGCAAACTCTTGGAGCTCTTCTGTGGATCTTGAAATAGAATAGAGGGTCCAGATTAAATAGCATTCCCAGGAAAAATGAGATGTAAGAATGGGTTTGAGCAGGGGGAGTGGACAAGATGACACCCAGAGGCCCCTTCCAACCTCAACCATTCTGTGATTCTGTGAATCCCATTAATAAAAATGTGTGTTTGCAGATACATTAACTACAGCAAATTTTTTTTTCCCTTTACTTTTTGTCAGCAACTGTGATGCCTAGATTTCTGATCTCCCATTTTAACCATTAGATTCTGATGTTACTCTCTGAATATGATCCCTGGAGAAGTCTGTGAAGCCTTCCACTGTCTGAGTAGGAGCCCTGCTGAAAATGACTTCAAACTTACTGTGAATGTACTTTGAATACAAGTCATAACAAACTTCTCTTACAACTAAGGCAAACTGCATGCTAAATACATTAGAAGTGTGACCAGAAGATCAAGGGAAGTTATTATTCCCTTCTACCTGGTGCTGGTGAGGCTGCTGTGGGAATAATGTTCCTGTTGTCCCCAGTTCAAGAGGGATGTGGACAAAATTAGTAGGGCTAGTAAAAGACTACCAAACAACTTCTGGAAGTGCCTACCAACCAGTATTTCTATTGTTGTATGACCCTCTTGTCATAGTCCTCCAAGTTATTGATATTCAAACATCTTTTTGCCATGTTCAGTTTTTATCATAGTAAGCAATATTGCTTACCTTTCTGTAATACATTTCAATAGTTAATTTTCTCTGCCTGTGTCAAGTTAATTTTAATTTGCATTTGTGTCTCATATTTCCAGAGAACGTTTCCTCTGGCATGGTTTGTAACACCTCCAAAATTCCTTCCACTGTATTTTCATAGTTCACTTTATTGTTGTGTTGTTCAGTAATCATTCAGAAACAAAGTTTAATTCAGCTGTTGTAACTTCAAAGATCTACACTTTGCACATCTACAGAATTTAAGTAGAGAACTAGGCACATCTAGAATAAATTTATTGCATCTGTTTTAGATAGCTGTGTTAAGACGAAATGAAACATGCCTAGACACGTCAGTTTCTCTCCAATGACTGAAAAAAACAGTCTAGACAGCTAGTTTAGATGTAGATATCTAAATCTGATCACATGAAGCCAGTGCAGGAGTGGCAAGCAGTTTCTGAGCTCTCCTTGAGCTCATACAATAGAATTAACTCCTGTGTAAACAGCTAATATTGACCAAGCAGTTCATACTAGATCCTCCTAGCTAAAATTCCCTACCTCAACAGAGCAGATGTTATATTGTGTTTAATTCTCTATTAAATGACTGTTTTTAAGTGCTGGAACATCATGCTATGAGCAATATTGGCATAAGTCAAGATGACATGGTACTCATCAAACCTTAAGCTGGAGAAATGAACTGTTTTTTGATCAGGTTGTGTTCCTTAAGAGAAATCTTTTGTAGGTAGCAGTTAAAATTGAGGGATAAACAATGTTAGCACAGCAAGAAAGGAGGTATGTAGGCTCTGCTGCCATGAAATGTATGATCATGAAGCAGGGTTTACTAGCATATTTTGCCTTCTTGTAAGTGTCTTGTGATGTGCACATTATGAGTAATCCATTAATCAGTAATATTACATTCATGCATGTGGAATTCTTCCTTCCCAATCCAAAAAGTAAGGAAGAAAATTGTTTCCAAGGACACCCGAAAGAACAGTTTGTATGTGAATACACTTTCATGACTGCTAAGAGCTGGTTGCTCAGGACTGTGTCCAGGTGGTCTTTGAATATCTCCAAGGATGGAGACTCCACAACCTTCCTGGGGAACCAGTGCCAGTGCTCAGTCACCCTCCCAGTAAAAAGGTGTTTCCTGATGTTCAGAGGGAATCATCTGTGTTTCAGTTTGTGCCCACTGCCTCTTGTCCTGTCACTGAAAAGAGCTTGGCTCCAGCTTCTTTACACTCTCCCTTCAGATATTCGTACATATTGATGAGATGCCCCCTGAGCTTTCTCTTCTCCAGGCTGAACAGTCCCAGCTCTATCATATGAGAGATGCTCCAGTCCCTTAATCATCTTAGTGGCTCTCTGCTGAACTCTTTCCAGTAACTCCACATCTCTCATGTACTGGGGAGCCCAGAACTGGACACAGTACTCCAGGTGTTGTCTCACCAGTGCTGAACAGAGGGGAAGCATCACCTCCCTCGACCTGCTGGAAATATGTCTAATGCAGCCCAAGATACCATTTGCCTTCTTTGCAGCAAGGGCACGTTGTTCACTCATGTTCAACTTGTTGTCCATCAGGACTCCCAGGTCCTTTTCTGCAAAGCTGCTTTCCCGGACAGTCAGTTCCTAGCATATACTGGTGTGTGGAGTTATTCCTCCCCAGGTGCAGGACTTTGTACTTCCCTTTGTCGAACTTCATAAGGTACCTGTCAGCCCATTTCTTCAACCTGTTGAGGTCCCTCTGCATGGCAGCACAACCCTCTGCTCTATCAGCCACTCCTCCCTGTTTTGTGTCATCAGCAGACTTGCTGAGGGTGCACCCTGTCCCATCATCCAGATCATTAATGAAAGCGTTTAACAGTATCGGACCCAGCATTGACCCCTGGGGTACGCTGCCTGTTACTGGCCTCCAGCTAAACTTTGGGTGAATGTTCAGGCCAGAGGGTGGTGATCAGTGGCACAGCTTTCAATCCACTTCACTTTCTCCTCATCCAGCCAATACTTCATCAGCTCCTCTATGAGTACCTTATGGAAGACAGTGTGAAAAGCCTTACTGAAATCTAGATAGACACTATCCACTGCTATCGTCTCATCCACCAAACCAATCATTTCATCATAAAAGTTTATCAAGTTGGTCAAGCATGACTTCCCCTTGGTGAACTCATGCTGATTGCTCCTGAGGAATTTCTTGTCTGTCATGTGCCTGGAAATGGTTTCATAGAACCACAGAATCATCAAAGTTGGAAAAGACCTCTAAGATCATCGAGTCCAACCGTCAACCCAACACCACCATGCCCACTACACCATGTCCCTAAGCGCCTCATCTACATGTCTTTTAAATACTTCCAGGGATGGTGACTCCACCACTTCCCTGGGCAGCCTCTTCCAAGGCCTGACCACTCTTTCAGTAACGAAATTTCTCCTAATGTCCAATCTAAACCTCCCTTGGCGCAACTTGAGGCCATTTCCTCTCGTCCTCTCGTTTCCAGGGTTAGCTGCTCTATTACCTTCCCAGGGATCAAGGTGAGGCTGACCAGCTGCAGTTCCCTGCATCCTCCTTCTTGCCCTTCTTGAAGATAGGTGTGACATTTCTTTTTCTCCAGTCCTTAGGCACTTCTCCCAGTTGCCATGATCCATCAAAGGTTATCGAAAGTGGCCTTACAATGACATCAGCCAGCTCCCTCATCACTTTTGGGTGCATCGCACCAGGGCCTATGGATTTATGTACGCCCAGTTTGCTAAAGTAGTCCTTAATCTTCTTCCCCCAAGGGTACATCTTCCTTGCTGCAGCCTTTCCCCTGTGGTTTCTGGGGCCTGGGATTCCTGATGGCTGGCCTTGCTAGCAAAGATGGAGGCAAAGGTGGCATTCAGTATCTCAGCCTTTTCCATGTCCTGTGTCACCACAGCCTCTGTCCCACTCAGCAGTGGGCCCACATTTTCTCTCATCTTCCTTTTGTCACCTATGTACTTATAGAAACCCTTCTTGTTGCCTTTGACATGCCTTGTGAGATTCAACTCCAGTTGAGCTTTGGCTTTCCTAACTACGTTTCTACATGCTCATTGTCTCTGTATTCCTCCCAGGTTACTTGTGCTTGTTTCCAGCTTCCGTATACTTCATTTTTGTGTTTGAGTTTTGCCAGGAGCTCCTTGTTCATCCACACAGGCCTCCTGACATTTTTGCCTGACCTCCTGCTTTTTGGGATGGACCACTCTTGAACTTGGAGGAGGTGATCCTTGAATATGAAACAGCTTTTTTGGCCCCTCTTCCCTCCAATGCCTTATCCCATAGTTTACTCCAGAGTTAACTAAAATTGTCTCTCAACCATTAATACTTAAATTTAAAAAAAAAAAAAAGGCACATAGGCATTCTCCAAGGGTTTAGATATTGTATATACTTCATCAATTAAATATAGAAGACAGAGTGGAAGGCTGACAAAACTGCAAATGAATCATGTATGTGTCAGTTAAATAACAAATAAAATATACATCAAAAATGCTGCCCAAACTCGGAGAAAATGTGACCTGTCAGCACCACAAACACTGTGGAACATACCTTAAAAAGAGTAACAATGACATTAACAAAGGGCAGCCAAGACAAAGTAATTCCAAATCCTATTATTGTTTTAAAGGGTGGTCTCAGTATTAGATGGGAATTTTGATTAAAAGCATCTGGACAATTTTTCCCAAATGTTACAGATAACTACATTAAAGTTTCTTGAAAGTTAATTAGAAAGGTAACAAAGAACTAAAGAGTTTAAGAGGTGCTTCATACTGTTCTCTGCCAACAAGTAGCATCTAATTACTGTATATATATATTTGTAAAGTAGAATAAAATAAGCCTTGGAATAAAGTCTGCATATATCAGGATTGCTTTTCACTATTGTTCTTTCTTAATAAAGCTTTACAGCTAACTAAGTATCCAGCCCTACTTCTAAAATTCCTTTTTGCCACACTGTGTAATCAGATAGATAGATAGCAATGTTTGACCATGCACTATAGTTTAATGGACATGAATAAAAGTGTCTTCAGTAAAACACAGTAAATGCTTGTACCTGTCTCACCTAATATAATGGGTTGTAGAAATAACATAAGTGCTCTAGAAAGAATGAATTCAGTGTTTTGATAAGGAAAACCAATGAACTCAGACATTGGTCCACAATTAGTAATTTTAAATTTATGAATGACATCAGGAAAGCACAGGTTGTCACCTGCTGACATTTTGTTCTGTTTCATAGAAAGCTGAAAACAAGGCAGTTATAAACTGAGGTCAGAGTCAGCAGGAACTTGCACATATGTAAAGAGGAAAATAAAACCAACCAAAAATTCAGCTTGATTTGGAATCTTAAGAGCTACCATCATTTCATAGAAGTGACAGTGTGTGTATCCACAGACAGAAAAAATTGGTCACAAATAACAAGGGGTCACAAAAAGCAGGTCTATATATCAATCTGCTAGAGTCTGCATGGGTTGCAGGAAAGACAAAACCAGGAACGGCAGTCTGAAAGGGGCTGGAGAGAGCTGACAGAAGAAATTCTCCCCTGGAGAACTCTCTGCTGGTGAGAACCTGTGTGTCTTTTGCAAGGCTTAGCCCAGTGCTTGGGTGAAGATGAGAGTTAGGGTTGAGAGAGGACAGAAAAGGTCCATTGTTTTCAGCCCTTTTTTTTTCAGAAGCAGCTTTCCAACCCCCTGCAACTTTTGTTCTGGGCTTTCTCATTCTCTCAGCCCTAACCCTGACTCTAATCATAGTTTACACATGACACCCCAGACTAGTCCCAGAGGAAAAACTGATCTGAAGAGAAATCTTTTGGTAGCCTTAAGTTTCCCTGAGCAGCCATTTATAATCCCTTTCCAAGTACAGCTATGGACTCAGAAAGCCCAGAAACTGGAGACTTTGCAGAGACTTCACCTTAAGGAATTTGCCTTTGACAAAAAGTTTTTCAGACACCTTAAAGTGAAGCCATGGGCTTTCTCTTTCTCTTTCTCTCAAACATAACCTTAACCCTATGTATTACCCAATCTGGTCCTTACAGACAGCATCCCTGGTCTCTGCTTAGATGAAGAACTGCTGGGAGCAAAATTCTTCTGGCAGCCCTCAGTTTGATTTCTTAGCCTCTTTCCAAACCAAACCTGAGTTTAATGTAATCCTAACCATAACTCTAACCCTAGGCTGAGTCACAGACCAAGGGAACCTAGACCTTCGGAACAGTAAATAGTCTTCAGGGGAGAAAGCTTTGACAGTCCTATTTTACGTTTGGTAGAACTGTTCCAGTTCCACTGCAATGGGAGCCCAGGGCTTGCTCTTCCTCTCAGTTGTAATTCTACCTTCAACACTGTGCTCAGCCTCACAAAAGACACACCTGAATTCTCACAGATAAAGATTCTTTGAGAGGAATGTTTTTGTAGCCAGCAGTTTCCTTTGGTAGCTGTTTCCAGCCCAAATCCAACTGCAGGTCTTGGCTTTCTTTTTCTCACAACCCAAACCCTAGCCATAATCCTTACGCTAGCCTTAATTAAAATGCTAACCCATGTCTGATCTGTAGGTCTGGACCTTTCAACAATGAAATGTTCCTTAGGAAAAAAAAATCATTTCTTATTCCTCACCTTATTTTGGTAGCCTCTTTTCAGTCCTACTCCCGCTGGAGCTCTGGGCTTCCTCCTACACACTGCAGACTTTCCCCAGACTGGAGATTCCTTGGGGCAGGACTCCTTTGGAAGCAGTGCGTTTGCTTTGGCACTGCCTTTTCAGACCCATTCCAAGAACTCTAGGCTTTCTCCTTCTCCTAACCCTAACCAAAACCCTGATACTAACACTACATGCATCCTTGAATCCATGAAGTTCCTGATGTAAAGGTTGCTTTGGCAGCCCTAGATTTCTTTCAGCACTCCCACTACAGCTAGGCTTATCTTACTCAGAGAGCAAGCAAAATTTTGAGGTTAAGGTTAGGGCTGAGAAAAGAGAAAGGCCAGAGCTCCAACTGGAGTAGGTAGGGTAAGAAAGAGGCTCCTAAAGGACACTATAGCAAAATGCTAGAGTCTGGGTGAAGTTAGGTTAGGGTTGCCAGAAAGCTATAATATAGTTAGGTGTAATTTTGGCTGGGAAATGATTCTTTGGACAACCATACTTGTAAGTGGTTTAGACATAAGCTATGTAAGACAGGTTGTCTGTTATTCAGAGACTTCCTCCTGTGAAGTGCTGAATAAATAGAATTCAGATGGTGAACAAAACAGATTTCAATCTGTTCTCACAGTTGTGTAGATGGAATTGGTGTAGGCATTTGTTAACAGCTATAACAAAATAAACAGAGGATACAGAATAATTAACTGTGTTCAGTATTGTACCTTCATTGTTTATTCCTTGTTTTAAGTATATTGATTTCCTAAAACTCAGATTCCCCAAGATTAAGATCTTTATAGGTCTAATTTACTAACACATCTTTATGACTCTTTATCATAACGTTTAATTTCTAATTGCAGATTTTCTTGTAAATGGTCAAGTGATGGGAAGGCATTTAATCAGTATCCATTGAGAAATTAATTATTTATATAAAAACAATTTTATCTCAAGGAAGAACAATATGACTAGACAATATCACTATTTAATAACTTTGAATTTCTAGACTATATATTAGATTTAGGATATTTTTTCATCATTACATATTTTGCAAAGATTAGGCTGTGCATGATGTGAAAAGTACCCATTCTTTTAACTAATTTAAAATAAACTCTCTCAAGATTTGTCAACTCACTTAAGTGGCTAAATGTGTTCTTCTGGTATACATATTGCAATACTTCTTACTAAATTGTAGCTTCAGGAATTCCCAATTTCATTATTTCCAGTTTTCCTATTTTACAAAGGATTGATTATTTTCAAACTTTGGGTTTTTTTGCTGAATTACCCTTTATTTCAGGCAGATTATTTCTCTAGTGTATTAAGAAGTTGTACTATGAAGTTTTGCATTTTATTTTCTGCTCCATGGGGAATATTTTTATTGGTCTTTTTGTTTTTTTAATATCAAATGATTTTACTGTGTCACATTGAATAACGAGAATGTTTTGAATATACATGAGAGACTAGTTAGAGTTACAATATATAGAGAGAACTATAGTACATCAGGGAGAGGAGAAATAGACTTATGGAAAACCACTTCTCTACCTTTGGGCTATGGGAACAGCAGGCCTGACCTAAAAGGTCACTACAGTTAAAGGAAGTTTTTCCATTCATTTCAGCGGGATCAGTCACAAACTGCTGTGTGTAACAAATATTTCCTTGCTGTCATGGTCCAGATTTCAGCCTGGACTCCATTGTTCTATGCCCAGACTTTCCAGTTCTGTGCTGGTGGTTAGATACTCGCATGTAACTCAATGTTGCATACTCTACATGCACAATGATACGCCACTGTTACAATCCTGCTTTCACTTTTTTATAACACACTAAATTTCTCTGAAAGCTTCTCCTTGATTCTCTCCCAGAAGAGTTTGCACAAAGCAGTATAATATCTTTTGTTTTACATTGGGAGTAGCTAATGAAAATGATCTATACACCATCACATATATTAGCAATGCAACACACCCTGAGATAGATTGTACTTGTCTCTACTTATCTTCAGATAGAGAGATTCTTACCTCAGCAGAAAGGAAGGTATGCCATGTAACTTTCTTTTTTTCCCCCCATTCATTCATCCCCACAAGGTACCAGGCCAATTTTGAACTCCAGGGCCAGCATAGAGGTTGGCCTTTCCATGACCAATTTAACTAACTGCCCAGGAACAAAACCTCTTTTGATTCTTCACGCCTTCCTACTTCTTTATAACTCCAACTTAAACCTACCTATGGGATATATGATTAATTTTACCTTCTTTCACACTTCAAATTCTGAGAGATTAATCTAAGCTTCTAGTCATGGAAAGAAACTTCTTCCATCTCAGACAGATGAATTTCCCTCTGGAGGTGTCTACCTTTCCCTATTGATTATAGAAGGAGCTGACATTCCTAGACAACAAGAATGATCCTGGAATCAACTGTCAGTGTGCACCCACTCTTCATCTATTTTTTCCCCACAATGGCAACTGCCTAAGTCACTATCCTGCTGAATGATTTTATATTTTCATAATGGATATTGGCATAGTAAATATCTGTTTATTACCTCCTCATGCCATCTTTTACTTTTCAGTTCATGCTTAAAATATAAAGTACCAAGAACAGCATAAAAGAGCTAAGAATGTATTCAAGGGCATGTAGCATATGTTTTAATGTTATCATGCAGAGCAGGAAAAAGAGTTTTGGCATGTCTGGGTGAGAAAAGGATGGGGAGAAATATCAGGATTTCAGACACAGCAGAAAAGAAAGAAAAAAAGATTAATGGAATTAGCCTATGGAACATTTCCAGAGAATAATACGTTGTGTAAAGAAGTTTAAATACAGCAGACACTGCATACAAATGTACTTTTTATGAAAGAGAGAAAGAACAGCAAAAGGAAGCCAGAGATATAGAGGAAAACAAAACTCTGAAGGGATTACAGTGAGGAAAAATAAGAAGCAACAGAGCTAAGGCCTGATACCTTTTATTTGTTGCAAATTTAAGAGGGGAAAAAAAAAGAAATGTACATTTCAGGAGGACAAAGACTGCAGCCTATGTTGAACAAAATACATTTTCTTCTCTCTTGCCTTCCAGCAATACGTCAAAATATAAAGTAATAGAAAATCTCTACCATTGTTCCAATCTCTAATTGGGACTTCCATTTTTGCCAGTGAGCAACCTATGCTGAGAATTGAAGGAGCATGCTGCCGATGCTTCTTTTTTCCTGCTGAAGTACCATACATCTGCTAGAAAGGCTAAATTTAATGCAACTACAGTCCAAGTTCTAGAAATACATACTTTTATTTATATACACACACACACACACTGAGCATCAAGGTCCAGAAAAAAATATTAGATGTTCACAGTGTACAGGCTAAAGGACACTCTATTTTCAACATCAGTACTGTATTGGCGCCAAAAAGCAAATCCAAAACAATGGTTTACAATTGAGAAGGGACTGTATTAAAATAGTATTTAATAAAGGTACATGCCACTAAATCTTCCAAAGACTTTAAGAAATGAGTGGGTAGTGAGAGATAAATTGGCTGCTACTCCTGTCAATGAAATATCTGTAGTGAAAGCAGTGACTCAGGGAGTGTCAATCTTGCTTAGCAAGTAGAACCATAAAGGAATCCCCCAGAGTGACAATTTTCCCATTAACATTAAAGATCATCTGGAATCCCATTAGTAACACATTCATGTCTAGACCATACAGAAGGTACAATGGTAATGAAGCTAACTAAACTGTGAAGGGAATGAGGCAAAAGTCTATTTTATTCTCTTTTGGAACTGATTCCTAAAATACACCTTTGAGGACAGGCATGACAAGAGAGAAGAAACGAAGATATAGTCAAATATGTAAAAGGGGGTAGCAGCTCATGAAAAGACATTACAAGAATGGCAGTTGGAAGAAATGACTTCAATAAAATACCCTTAAATCCTTGAAGTCGGCCTTTTTTTGTCTAAATTTTCCTGGGTTAGCTGCAATTACATGGGGATAAATCTAAAAGGTGATTGGAAAACAGCAGTCTGATACAGAAAATTTGATAAGAAAAAGTGACATGAAGGTGACTGTGCTTTAACATCCACCAACCTACCTTCCATTTCTGATCCTTAGATTAAAATGACTGAACTGTCCAAAGGAACAGAATAAAAATGACTTCAATCAACATGAAGGCAGGATATCTGGGAAACAGAAGCATATGCTCTCATCATTTCACAATTATCTTATGTTCTGCTTAGATAAAGCAGAGATGCCACATACTATGACCCAATGCTGTGAGCATAATATATCCATCTGAATAGACTCCTGTGTCTTGGTATCATAAAAGATTTTCTGTAAAAACAACATTACAGAAGCTGTTTATTCTATCCTATTTTTATTTTACATTTGTGAAGTTTCATTACTTTAGTTTCCTTACTTTAGGGAGGTTTCACATGCTTCTTTCTTCTGCACTTTCAAAAAGTTTCAGAAGTATGATTGTCTTCAATTCTTGCAGCATTTAAGGGAAAGTTTTTAAATACAGTTCTGAAATAACTTTCTACTATCCAGCTGGATGGGTATCACTGTGAATATGGAAACCTCAGTCCCTTTCAAATGCTTTAGTGTGTCGTTAATTAAAAGAGGAAATGCACCCAAATTTTAGGAGAGGGAGAAATCACTCAGATCTAGAAACCAGGATAAGACAAAGCCCAAAGACCAAGCTGAATCAATCTACAGAAAACAGGTGTGATTAGATATCTGATACATTCCACAATTATCATGTTATCAAAAAGCTCGCAATCTTTAACGAATTTACTGACATAGCACATGTAATAGAAGTAGCTACAAGAAAGACTGAGAGCCACTTAGATAATAAGGTGAAAGAAAGGCAAGGCAGTACCCCTAAGACACAGAGAGAGAGATGTTAAGACCCAATCAAACTTTAGATACCTAAATAAGCTCAGACATGAAAGGGTGTATTCCTGACTTAATTGTCATAGATTTTCTCTTGCAATATAAGCATAGAAGAAAAATTACTCACAAAAATTAGCCATATTCATTCCCACTAAGAATTATTTAATTTCAATAGATTTGCCCAAGTGATTAATTTGTCCCAGACTATCTATGTAATACTCAAGGCCAACTCTTGCTCATTTAACTAACACAAAACACTTCCAATTATTCATTGCAAATTATGCATTACAATTCTTTACACTTTCAGTGGCAACCTTAATGCTAGAATTTCCTAACTTTTCAGAAGTTTTTCTTTACAATTGGAGCATTTTAAGTATTTTACAAGCAACTTCCTAGATTTTAAGAAACAGTGTAAAGTGAAAAAAGAAAAGAACTTCAATCACACGTAATGTATGAACTCTTTCTATTAATGGACTAACATCTTTAGACCACAGGCCTTTCTCATTTTAGCTCCAAAGCTATATAACATCATCAGTGAAGTTGTCACCCTCCAGAGAAGACATTAGGGGAAAATGAGATATCTGCTTTACCAGTGGGTTTTCCTAGCTATTAGTATGTTGTCTTTCTTTAAGATGTGACAATTCTGAATCCTTCTCTGAAATGATAGTGGACTGCAGTACTGAGTGACTTCTTGCTGGTTTTGCCATGGTTCTCAGCCTCTCAGATTCCTCAGGCTCAAGTTCTGCTTTCCCCCTTTTTCCTGAAATGTCCGATTCCACATTTCAGTCTTGCTTCTCCAATTATTCTCAGCTCCCAAATCCTTTTGATCCAAGGTAACATCTCAGTCCCTCTGGATTATTCAAATCAGGTGTCTTCCCACCCATCCTGCCTATCATCCTAAAGCCTAGAGTTAAAAGTATCTTTGTTTTCAGGTCCCTCTACAACCACCATGGTGGCAGCTGCTTACTTAGAACTGCTCACTACTTACTAGAAGTGGAGATCATGCACTTCATTCTTCATGAGCAGTAAAGGGTGACTTCAAGACAGAAATACCTGAGCATATTTTATTCACATGGATCCTTCAAAAGAATTAAGTCAATCTAATCAAATCTGAAGTGAGCATGAGAGGATCAAAATTCTTAAAAGCTTAATAGCTTGTCTGAATTGGGATTGATTTTTCTTTTTCTGCAAAAGTTTTATTTCTGCCATAACAAAGAAATTACACCTACTACAAAATCTAGAAATGTTACTGCTTCTTCATGAAAGAAATCATAAAAAGGAGACACAACCAAATCAACTTATCTTTCAGTAATCTTGGTTTGAGAAACAATATCCATTCCACTGCAAGTTAGTTTAAATTTAATAAGATCAACAGTTTGATAAAGTTGTAAGTAGCTGAAAGCATGGCTTTAGAATGGAAAATGTCTAATGACATTAAATATAATGACAAACTTAATACCATGCATATCGAAAGAGAATACATATGGGAAATACTGACATGGTTTACCTTGGAAAGATTGTTTTATTTAATTCCCAATTCCCCATGAGATCCTCTTTCCACTGAGCTAACATCTAAATGTAGGTTCTACTCTTCACCTGTCCAAAAAGCAATGAAGCCTACGAGGGTTCTGCTAATGCATTAATGCAGGGACCTGCTTCTCCATCTGTGTTAATGTCTGCGAATTGTAGATAAAATTAAGCCAGAGGTGTCCCATTCATAATGCTGACAGACTAATTTTACAGAAACCTTCCATACCAAGACTTCACACAATATTAAAACTCACTGCAAAGCTCAATGGAATTGCAATAGTAACTTTAAACTGTTTACAAAGAAAAAATAGGATCAAGCTTCCATTTCATCAGAATAGTAGTGAAGTCACGAATTAGTTTTCATAAGTCAATCTTTTTTTGCTTTGTGTGTAAATGGAAATGATTGAAGACAACAATTCTAGTGATTTCCCATGCATCTGATTTAAGTTTTCTCCTTTTACAAATAGTTAAAGTAGGCATCATACCTTTCATCCTGCTTTTCTTCAGCTCATGACAAAGTTCTATTAATATTTCTTTTTAAAAAGATTCCTACAACTCTGGTTATGAATTTGAGTATGCATCTGCTCACGTAACATCTATTTAGCATGTGGAACTGATACTAAATTTGAACTGCTTACAGTGTAGTATGAATAATGTAATTTTTGAGCCCAAATTGCTGAAGAATTCTAAATCTGGTCTCTATTTTTACCTTTTGTCACTTAGACATCTAGGTACTTAATATGAAAACACAGTGGATTTTAGGTACTGAGCTATGATTTATACACATAACCAATTACAGCCACAGATACTTTAAAGTGCAGAGATTAAAATGTTAAAAATAGTAAGTGCTTTAAAAAAAATCTCTATTGCTTTATGTCCAAATTTTTTTCCCCAAAATTCATACCCACACATGCAGTAGTAGAGCATCATCTGAATCTGTCTCATCTGTGTGCTGATTTGTTATCCATTCATTTTATAACACTGTATGCATTTACAGTTTACAATCTGACATGAAATTCAATAATTTTTGGACTCACCTGTTAATATTTTCTAATTTCTTTAGAAATATTTTATTTATTATTTAAGGATATTGTCAAAGCAATGTCCTTCAAGACAATATATGTATTAGATTTCTAAATACGGAAAATTTAACTGTGTTATTCCTGACTATCTGCTGTCTTAAAACTCTCCATTCTGATCCTATTACTATCAATGCCAGGAGACAATCTTCCAGCTGATGCAAACTGTCATCATTCTATTAACTTCAAAGAAATTATCAGAATTCACACTGGCTGAATGTTATTTCTAGGCTCTCACCAATGTCATGCACTAAATAGCATTTTCAGCAGCATACTGGACTGCAGAGGGCTCCACACCTGTTTGTTAGTCCATCACAATAAGCCACAAGTTTATTTCTGTTGGTCATTGTAGGAAAAAAAAAACAGTTGATGAATAATTCTGGGGAAACTTCGGAAACTCTGAGACATTTCCTATGATTCAAATTGTTCATTTCATTCTTCAGTCTCTCTTCTGTTTTCACCACCATTATTTCTAGAGTCTAGTAAATAAGTTGCAGAAACCATGAAATTGTTTCAAAGAACATTTATCTACTGTCTAAAATAAAATTTTAAAAAGAGGACTGTTTATGTCAGGAATGATCCTACCTGATTTCTATTTTACAAGTTTCAGAGATGCTTTAAATATATAGTGCATTGATTAGCTTTGGGATGTTCCTAAGTAATACCATGGAAGATGTGCCACCAGGAGATCCACCGAAGCTTGTTCTGAAAAAGCTACACATTAATTTCTGAAAATATCATTGTGGTAAATGTGCTATTCAGCTGAAGCAATGGCATGTTGAGGGAGATTTCTTATGGCATGTTGATGAAGATTTCTTCTCAGAAATATATTGAATAATGATCACATCAATAGAAATTTCAAATGAGTCTCTTTAATTCTTGAATTTATGTTAAAGACAGACAGCAAACTTCGCAATGCAATGGAATTCCGACTCTCATGAAGTTTATAGCTCTTGTAACAAAGCCATTCACTTAATGCCAGGCAAATGGAATAAGATGGCATTGATGGACATTTGAAACTGCTCTTTTGTATGACTGTGTAAAAGAGCAATGAAGGTGTTTAGCAGGAAACTTTTGCCTTCAGCCCGCTACTCATGAATACAATTTTGATGCTGATACCTCAGACTAAGAAAGAAAGAGTGTCACCTTTCCAGTACTGATTTTTCTATATACTTTTACATGTATTTTTTCAATAATATATACATAGAATAGTCCAGCCAATGATAGCTGAAAGATGAATAGATATTAAGGATGAGGCTTTTGAGGCACAACGCAATCATTTCCCCAAAGATAATATTCATCTGTGTTAGAAGGACAACTTTTTCAAAAGATAGTCTGAAATAAACTTTTACAGAAATCATTAACTCTTGTAATCTATACCATATATTTTTGCAAGTGTTAGGAAAAATTTCGACTAAACACATACGTATAGGAACACAGCTGCGTGCAAAAATATTAAGACATTTTAGAAACTCTGCCAAGACATTACTACACAAAATGTAAGAATTTTTTTCTCCTAAAGAGGAATGAGCCACCCATGACAAATATACTGAAGGCAGTTAATACACTTCTAAACATTCTGATATTATGATTTTATGGGAACACATGAATAGAATACTCAGAAAAACTCTTCCTCTTGCATGAAGCAAAATGGATCCACTGAAAATGTACACAGGCTGAATAGGGCCTTTGGAAGACTTCTTCATAGGTCTAGATCTATAGACATAATAGAACTGTCCAACAGAAGTTCAGAGATTTTAGGTATTCCTATACCCCTCAGAGGTAGGCTACTGTAGCAGACAAGTCTCCACAACTATTATCTCTACTAACAAATACAGCAAAGCCAGGGCAGGAGCTCAAGCACTAGTCAAAAATCATCAACAATGTTTAATTGCTGGCATGCAGTCTAATTTGTTTTTAGCTTATGTCAACTAAGAACCTCATATGGTGTCTGAGGCTTTAGCTGGCCTGATAGCAAATGCCAGAAAGTATCTCTAAGAGGCAATTTGTTAGGGTCCACCCTTTTGGGAAGTTGGGGGGAAGAAAATTAAGGAACATATATAAATGCTGCAGCATGCCACTTGGCCCCAAAGCACTATTAAATTAGTAGTATAGCTGATATCTGGATTACACTCAGCTGACTGCAGAGTAACCAAAGACTGTGGAAAGCACCGAAAGGTGAATGCTTTCTTTGCCTTAGCTTTCCCAGCTCTTGGACCTGTTGATTCCAGAAATATTTTTTAAAGCTTCAGCAAGAAATTTTATTCCAGTCCCTCCTATTTAATTGCCTACTTTCATGCATACCGTAAGATTTCAAAACAGTTCCAGCCGGGTTTGCAACTGTATGGTTGAAACAATCAGTTCTGTGACAGTATAGTCAGTGCTTCCACTGACAGCAATGAGAGCGAGGCCATACCTTAAAATGGAAAATAAAAATCTATGAGAAACCTCCACTGTTTTCCTCTGCCATTCTAATATTGTTGAGTTTTATTTTACAAACACTACTAGACAGTTGGCAAATATATTGAGTTTGATATTGTCAGTATGAATATTTTTCTTAGCTGGTGGATATGGGAAACATATTGGATCAGTCTGTAGGTTCAAAGGACAATGAACTTGTAGGGATTCACAAAACACAGACATGATGATGCCATTTTGTGATGCCAGACTCCAATTTGCTCCTGAGACAGTTACTCATATTCCTTCCACAATGAAGATGTCTGGGAAAAGGATTCACAGCAACTAATACAGTAGGTGATGGAACATCCCTAAACAAAAGAAAAAGGAAAAAACAAGAGGCAGAAGAACAAATGAGAAGCGGGATGTGTTAAAATCTTAGTTGTTTTTTTTTTTTACCTTGAACTGATATGGAACTGCCTTCATTGACTCAAACATTTCTTTCCAAAGCAGAGCTTTTATACAACATGACATTTATACAACATTGAATATTATGCATGCAATATATACATGCTTATTGCCTCTCAGAAATGATTTTTTTTTTTTTAAGTCTACATGGTTTCAAATGCTTTCTTCTCGGCAGGGTATCCTGAGCACCTTACTCCAGGCAGCTGAGGCAGAGGTTTCACTTTTAGTGCATTTTCTATGAAAGAGTCTTCAGCCAAAAATACAAGATTCATGAACTTGGGAATAAACAGAAAATTAAAGAGCTCAACACAGTAATTTAGCAATTCCTGCATTAAATTGTGAAGGATAGTTCTGGGCTCTAGCATCTGAATGGTCATGTATTTTTCACAAGTATTAATAATGAATGTAAAAAAATTAAATCATTATTGTAACAGGAACCAAAACCCAGGAATCCTAATGATACTCTTCTTTGCATGGAACCCAATAGTGCAGGTAGATTAAAACAAGCTCCCTAGATGAGGACTTTTGGGTGTCGCAGCCACAACAATCCCTATTTATGAGTTGCAGATAAATTCAGGTCTTTTTTAGGTGCTAAGAAACTCAGCTCAGATGGGATACACAGTACCAGTATTTTAGTACCGTTTAGCACCATTTGGTACCACAGTAACATTCATATGCGTAAAGGGTTTATGGTTCTTCTGACACATCAGAGGTTAGAATCTTTTTAGAGAATTTTTGTCTTACATTTCAAAAGTGCAGTTATATCTAAGTCATACTGAGTGCCTAAGTTCCTTGCATTAATAGGAAATTCCAGCACTGAACTAAGCAAGCAACAGCTACAGCCAGACTATCTGAATTTTGATGCTAAGAAAGGTTAATCCTCAATAAATATATTATTAAAAAATTATTGAAATAGAATAAAAAGAATGCAGACTTCTCACTTTAAAAAGTACTGTCTGTGATTTGAAGAAAAAGGAAAAACATCAACAAAGAGAATGAATAATTTTATCAGGAAAAATGAAGCATATTCATTGCTTTTTTTCCTAATAATTGACAACAAATTGCTCCAAGTCCCTAGATAACATCCAAAACCTGATTCACTATTATACACAATAATATGATGCAAATCGCTATATTTAACCCTTTTGACACTCCGAATATAGAAGTTTCTGGTGTAAGATGCTAATGCAGCATTTATTATTGCTTGGTGACAGCACCTTCTTCACTAAAGATTTATTGCTTATTGATGTGACCAATTTCTGCTTAGAAAACTGACAAAAATGACAAGGCCAGTGCTTACTTTGATCCTACATATGATTCCTCCTGATGCATATTCTGTTTGTAAGTGTAAAAGGAAGGCATGTATGATGGCCTTTTTTCCAACATCACCACTACTTCCTGTTGTTTTATTGCATCTAGATAAACCAAAAGCAATATTCTAACTGTTTTGTTCTTTTGGGTTTTTTGTTCGTTTTTTGTTTTTGTTTTTTTTTTAATCTGGTTACTATAAGGAACAGAACAGAACAATACAAATATTAAAGATAAAACCCATTTTAAGTCCCTTCTTATCTCTTTCCTTTGTTTCTCAGAATTACCCCCTGCTAGCATAACCCAGCAGTGCACAAATTGGAATAACTGGAATAACTAGCAAACTGGGTTAACGCATACATAAAAAAAAATGCTATCTTAACAGTCCTTCCTAAAGGACTATTAACTGTTGACACATTTTAGTAAGACATTGATCATAGAAACATGTAACATCTGTAACATCCTCCTCTGTAGGCAGATAGCTGTTGTCTTTGGATGCTGCAACATCACTCCCCAAATGTCTTATTGTGACAGAAACATGATTGACATTCCCATTTAAAAAAACAGAAAGTCAAGCAAACTTCTTCCCAATTTTCTTCCCAACTCTTCCCACTTCTTTTGTTTATTTTTTTTTCTGTGTATTTAATCCTTCTGAAAGTTCCTGGATCACCAGCACTTGGTTATCAAATTCTGCTCTAATCAAGTAAAACACAGGTAAATGCTTCAGTCCTCCCTACCATTTATGTTTTAATCCTCCCTGGAAAGACGACAACATGTTCCAAACTTACAAGATAGTCCATTCCCTGAGCCTATATATTTTGTAGGTATGATGAACACTAATAAGTAAGGGTTTGTAGAATTTGGCACCACTTTAGTAGCAGAATATACTTCAGTCATTTGCTATAATCTCATTATTTCCACTCACTATACTATTCTCTCTTGAATTGAAAGAGAGACTTAATTCATATTAGGAGCTTGACATTTGAAGTAAGAATATGTGGTAGGAAATAAAAAGCTTTTCCAACATCAAACAGTGTTTCTCTAATGTACAAGGAAACGAAAGACTGTATTTTCTCAGTACTTAAATGAGTTAGGTGTCCAACATCCAAATAAAATCTGAAAATCCTTTTGAAAATTACAACCTATAGATTTACTAAATGCTCTAAAGGAAGATAATTAACATCAATCAATATTGAAACAATAATTGAATATTTAAGAATGGAGTGTAAATTACGAGCCATAGGTTTGTTCTTCACATGGATAAGTAAATCAATCAGATTTTCTTGATGTTCTTTTGAAAATAGTAGGGTGAATATATGACAAACTAATATAATTTCTGATCTGCTAGACACATTTAAAACTGAAATCTATCAATTTCAGATTCTTTATTTGTAAAATGAGCATAATCACAGTTATATACTTTGTGTTATTACATACCATTAGGCATTATTGGTAAGTTTGTTGAGCTGTGTGAAAGAATTTGCATTGCATTTGTGAACTTTCTTTCAAAAAAAAATTCTTAATCATCTTTTAATTTTTAAAGAAGATTCAAGGGCTATGCATAACATATTTAATTAAGAAAAAAGAAAGACAATCAATTTATCAAGGTGTACTGCTTTAAGTTTATTAGGTGTCCTTACCTAATCTGAAGAAAACAATTTAGAAATACTTCAGCGTAATCACAGAATGACAGTCCTGTTGGAAGGAGCCTCAGCAGATCATCTAGTCCAACATTGCTGCTCAAAACAGTGTCACCAACAGCAGGTTGCTTAGGGCTGTGTTCAGAAGGTATCTCCAAGGATATCTTTAAGTGTCTCCAAGGATGGAGACTCCACAGCCTCTCCAGACAACATGTTCAATGTTCGATCACCCTCACAGTAAAAAAGATTTTCCTTGTATTTAAGTGGAATTTACTGTATTTCAGTTTGTGCCCATTGCCTCTTGGCATTTCATGAAGCACCACTGAGAAGGGTCTTTCTCTGTCTTCTTTACACCTTCTCCATGACCATCAGGTATTTATACACATGGATAAGATCCCCCTGAAGCTTCCTCTTCTCCAGGCTGAATAGTCCCAGCTCTCTCAGCCTTTCTACACAGCTTACAGCTCCAAGCCCTTCAGCATTTTCAAGGCCCTGTGCTGGACTCCAATACGTCCATGTCTCTCTCATACCAGGGAGCCCTGGACTGGACACAGCACTGCAGCTGTGGCCTCCTCAGTGCTGAGGAGAGGTCCTTTTCTACAAAGAAATTAGAAAAGAACTTCCATTTTCATCATGCTGCTTTTAAACTTCATTGTTAAAAGTACAAGATTATATTTTCTGACTTGAACAAAATTTCTCTTGAAGGCTACTTGACCCTCTAAGTTTTAATTACAATAGGTGAATCAAACATTAACAAGCATACAATAAGTTTAAAACACAAGGAAAAGTCAATATGGTCTCCTGGGTTAAGTGAGATTTTTCCTCCAAAGCATAGTAACTAAGCAATGTAAATAGAATATTGATAGCACAAGGCTTGTGTGACAGGAAGTTGTAAGAAATCACAGCAAATTATCAACCTACTTAATATGAATTATCACAAAGACTGATTGCAGTGGTTTACTTGCCCTGTTCCACATTTGTCTGTGTCTTCTTTTGATTGCACATGTTGTTTATGAGTTTATCATTACAGTTCCAGAACACTTGATCTTTCTTTTTCAGTTAGTACAAAGTAGCTACTAAGCAAAATATTATTGTCATATAATCAATGAAAATTTGACAGTAGTCTTGCTTGTTGTTCAGCTATAACCTGAGCTGGGCATATTGTTTGCATTCCATGAGTCTGTGCTTGATAAACATAAAATTATTTCTTTTACCAACCTTCATGGCAAATGGATAATGAAAATAAAGAAAAATAAAGTAAATCATCACAAAATATATAGCTAAACTTCAGTCACTTGGAAATACACTTATAAGGAGTTATGCAGTATCTACAAAAACAATTGTCCAAATCCTCCTTTCGTTTTTGCATCCACAAGCCAACCGACATCAATGAGATTAAATGAATGTGGAAGAACATTTTTCCCTTAAGCCTTCAGAATGCTCAGATTAGTAATCAGGATAACTAGGGGAGTCAGTAATGAAGGCCACAGTCTTTTATAAGAAAACCACAGCTCTGTGGTGAGAATCCTAACTGAAAAAATTAAATGGAGTTAATGTGTGACTGGACTGTGTACCTCAGTTTTTAGCAGATGAATGACAGAACACAAACTTGGACATATGCAAGAAAATAGAGAAAAAAACTGAAAATGAGTCAGTTTGGCAACAAATGTCAAAGATAATAATGTGGTAAAGGAAGGGGTTTAGAAAATGTTTAGCTTGTATAAAATGAGCAGCATGATATCCTCTGTAACTATAGAAGGAAGATGACGTAGCATAAGATGAATAAAGACAAGGTGGAAGCATAAAGTAAATTAATGTTTGACAGAGAAATCATAGTTGAAGTAAGGAGTGGCTAAAAGGAATCAAAAAGTGCGTAGAAAGAGGGTGAAAGAGAGAGAGTCATGTGGGAAGAAAGAGGAAAGGACAGTCCAGCTAAAAGAGCTACTGAAAAAAGAAACAGAAGTCATGAATGTCTCATACATCAAAGTATACTAAGGGAAACAGCTATTAAAAAAAACTCTCTTAAAGCTTCTATTCTGTTGTTACAACAGAACCAGAACAGATGCCAGATTCCTGCCTCTGCAGGGGTCAGTGCACATGAAAATCTGAAAAAAGAAAATAAAACCCTTTGGGCTATAAATTTAAAAAAACCTAAATCCCACTCTTCTAAAGCAAGCAACAATTATTATCATGGACTATTTTAACTGTGTTATCACTCTCACAGTGTGCTATATGCTTATCCAGAGAAGCTGACAAGCAGAGAAAGCAAACGGTATATGGAAGATAAAGGAGAAGTATAAATTATATATATACACATATATATGTGTGCATGTGTATATATATGTTTATATAAATACTAACTGTATCCATTGATGCATTATGGTGGTTAGGATGGTGCTTTACTGGAGAAATGGAACAGGAGGATAATCAGAGAGAGAGAAAAGTAACCTATTCAACACATTCAATAAAAAAAATAGGTTCAGATAATCTCTGATCATCCATGGATTCCCATTATCTGAAGATGATTCATCTGGATGACTTGAGAGCAGAACTGGGTTGCTACAACAGAAGATTTTATGTAAAAGAAGAAAGTAAAAAGTGAGAAAGTAGTGAAACCAGAACCTCCTTGCCTTTGGAAAATGACGTGGACTGCAAGTTTATATTTCTGTTCTCGTTGCAATCATTGTCACGAAGACAGATTCCTGTTGTGACATGCTGCGTTCTCATTATATCCTTTGCTGAAAAAATAAAATCAATACTTCATGCATTTTTCAAAGCAAGTTTACCTGTTGATGGCTGTGGAATATATAGCTAATCTACATACGAACAGCTAAACACACTACTAGGTACATTAGACCGCTGTCTTTTGTATACTATTACTGTTATTAAAATTGCACTACCTTGTTCTCATAATAAAGATTACAGTAAGGATGAGATACAACATAATGTACCTAGAATTCATTTTTATAAAAATAATTATAATGAAAGAACGTATTGGCAATGTATTTTTAAAGCTCAGCTTTCATTATAATTGAGAAGAAGAAATTTTGGACTCTGTCCCAGATGGCTCACAACAATCTTCTGGTAAAAAAAGACACACTTGCAATAGTTATCCTTTGTGAACCAGTTTATGAAGCCACAATCAGTTTTGTTATGCACTTCTGAGGGCTGAAAATTAATAATTAATGTAAAATAAAGAAATGTGGAACACAGAATGCTGGGCTTACAAAGCTGTGACATCCACAAAAGAAAACCTGCAGAAACATAGAATTATTATAATATGGACTTCAATTTCCATCTAAAGTCAGAAAAAAGCCCGTCATTGGTTTTCATGAGAGCAAGATTTGACTAATTGATCCTGCAGTTTAAAATCAATGAGATGTCTTTTCATGTGCTGTCCATGTCGATCTGGTTCTGTTAATCTCTTTCACATCTAAGTAGTTCATAGTTAATCACTGAACTAGGTGATTAGCCCTGACCAATCTAGATGCTGAATCCTGTGATAAACTAAATGCTATCACTAGAACTTAGCCACATCTACCAACAATTAGAAGGCAAGTGTTGATAGATATTCTTAAACTGAGAACCTCCAAATCCATTGTCTTGTGGCAGTAGATAGCATAAACCTGTAGTTTACTAATATTAGTAGCAGAAGAAAAAGTAGTAATAGTATTAGTAGTAACAGCCCTTAATTGCAGAGATCAAACAAACAAAACAAAAAACCCTATTAGGGCTGACAGGATACATTGCAAATACCCCTTTACTTTTGGGATGTCACTGGCTTAAATCTATTTAGTAAAAACAAAGATGACCAAATGCAGATTCTTCCATGTTATTATCCTGCTTTGTTTGGCCACAACTCTGAAAAGGCTGTTCTGAAATATTTCTAAGAGCTTTTATACTACCTGTCTCATAAAACAATACCTTGAGTACTAGGGTGTTTCAAATTCTCAAGACATGTGGCCTGATTTCAACCAACTGACCAATTGCCACATAACCGTTCATCTTATTAAGTGGTAGGCTGAGTGAAGTAAAGCAATATAGAAACAACAAAACAACAGGGTAAGACAAAGAGTGTGTCTTGTCTTCCAAATTCATCACATTATCCCTAACACTTTGCTCCCCATTTACTTACGCAGCACCCTAAAATATTTTTTCACATACTCAGAAACAAAGACCCATATGCTGAAAAATATAGTACCTGTTTTCTAGAGTCACATCGATTCTCTGTATCACTGTCTTTTTCCTTGTAACTAGAAATGCACTAGATTTATAAACAGATTGTAAGTAATCTAAAATTTTAACAATCACTGGTGTTTCTTCCTGTTTACTCTTTTCAAGCCATACAGCTCACATTTTAATGACAACAAAAATTGTGTTTCTGTGTTTTACTGACCAGTCAGCCTCACTCCTTGCCTGGTAAGACCGTGGAACAGATTCCGTACGTTGAAACGTATGGGAGACAGGGAGTTGATTAGAGAGCCAGTGTGGCTTCACCAAGGGCAAATCATGCCTGACTAATCAAGTGACATTCTACAATGGAGTGACTGCATCAGTGGACAAGGGAAGAACTACTGATGTCATCTACCTAGATTTCTGCAAGGTCTTTGATATGGTCCCTGACAACATTCTTGCTGCTAAATTGGAGACATAGGGGTTTGATGGATGGACTGTTAGATGAATAAGAAATTGGCTGGATGGCTGTGTCCAAAGAGTTATACTCAACGGCTCAATCTCCAAGTGGAAACCAATAACGAGTGGTGTTCCTCAAGGGTCCATACTGGGACCAATACTATTTAATATCTTCATCAATGACATAGACAGTGGGGTTGAGTCAACAAGTTTGCAGATGACATCAAGCTGAGTGGTGTAGTTGATATTCTTGAGGGGAGGGATGCTATCCAGAAAGACCTTGGCACCGTTGAGGAGTAGACAACATATGAACCTCAACATATGAAGTTCAACAAGGCCAAGTGCAAGGTCCTGCAACGGGGTTGGGGCGGTCCCCAGTATCATTACAGGCTGGGGGATGAATGGGTTGAGAGCAGCCCTGAGGAGAAGGACTTGAGCATACTGGTGGATGAAAAACTGGACATGAGCTGTCAATGTGCACTTGCAGCCCAGAAAGCCAATCATATCTGAAGCATGGTCAGCAGGACAAGGGAGGTGATTTTCCCCCTCTACTCCACTCTTGTGAGACCTCACCTGGAGTACTGCATCCAGCTCTGGGATCCACAGTACAAGAAAGCCATGGACCTGTTAGAGCCGGTCCAGAGGAGGACCACAAAAACGGTCAGAGGGCTAGAACACCTCTCCTATGAAGAAAGGCTGAGAGAATTGGGGTTCTTCAGTCTAGAGAAGAGAAGGCTCTGGGGAGACATTATTGCAGCCTTTCAGTACTTAAAGAGGGCTTATAAGAAAGCTGGAGAGAGACTTTTTACCAGGGCCTGTAGTGACAGGACAAGGGGGAATGGTTTTAAACTGAAAGAGGGTAGATTTAAACTAGATCTAAGGAAGAAATTTTTTACAATTAGGGTGGTGAGACACTGGAACAGGTTGCCCAAAGAAGTTGTGGATACCCCATCACTAGAACTGTTCAAGGTCAGGTTGAAAAGGTCTTTGTGCGACCTGATCTAGTGAAAGATGTCCCTGCCCATGGAAGGGCGAGTGGACTAGATGATCTTTAAAGGTCCCTTCTAACCCAAACCATTCTATGATTCTGTTTCTATATTAAATTGCCACAATCCTCCTGCCCAACCTGAAGATAACTCAGACTTACTTTGCAATGAGAAACCCACTAAGTTCAGGTGAGATTTTTGTTCCCCTCTTCCTCTGCTCTGACAGTTATTCCAGTGTAAAACACAACCAATTTCTCAGGTGTACCTGCCTTTCATGACAGAATATTATGTTTCCTCACAAACCTCTAGGTTGGCATTATGCCAGATTCTTGGTATAATAATAATAGTAATGCTTATTCCTACATATAGTTGAGTGGAATGCTTACCTGCATGCAGACTAATAGATCAAACTGTGATGCAAGCACAGATGACACCAAATCTTCTGGGTTTTTAACATGTAATTTTTAACACTGTTCACTGTCAATGAAAGAGTGATACCCAGACTAATTATATTGGCTTACATTGTCTTAGCCAGAGATTGCTCAGGAGACCTTGAGAACTGTTGAAAGCAGTTCTGAAATAAAACATCCATGGTCATATTTCAGTAATAAAAGACTGCAAGCTGCTGAGCAGAAAGGGGGAATTTGTCTGTTAGAGAAGCACATCTATCTTTCATTATGCAAGGCACCCATCACCCAGCCAGTGACAAAAAGTCAATATCCTATTTTACTTTTTACTTCAAAGCATTTGCAACCTGGAATCATCAGTTTCATCTATGATAAAAATTGGCAATTGATGGCAATCATCTTTTTACCATTATTTTCCCTTGCAGGTCAAAGAGAAAAACAATAAAATACTTCATTCATGTGAATGTCATTTTCTTATTTAGACATCATAGATAAATTGCCTTTTTAGTACAAAATGAAAAGTGGGAATTATTATTTCATGAAGAGTAGTATCCACAAAACAACATAAGCATATCTTTTCATGATCATTTTCATATTGCTTTTTCAGAGTAATTTCCTTAATTTTCAATTGTATTTTCTTCAATTTATCTTTCCCCACTGTTGCTTAAAAG
Source organism: Calonectris borealis (assembly GCF_964195595.1). Classification (NCBI taxonomy): domain Eukaryota; kingdom Metazoa; phylum Chordata; class Aves; order Procellariiformes; family Procellariidae; genus Calonectris; species Calonectris borealis. Next base: position 27,301,626 of record NC_134312.1, read on the forward strand.
GTGATAACTCTGCAGTCAAGGATATTAGTTTCTTGAAATAATATATTAAAAAGAAGCAGTAATACTAAAGAGAAGCAGAGAAACACCTTGGCTTTAGTCTTTGACAAGAAACAAAATGAGAGAAGGTAAGTAATCTTTATAGTGCTGTCTCTGCTTAGATTGGATCTCACAAGATATGACTTTTTTTTCTTGTTAAGCAGTTGTCTTAGCCTTCTGTGCTTTGCCAATGAATAACAACTGTTTGCCTTCAGACACTTACTCAAATGAAAATACACTGAGCATTTTATTCTGAAAGCTGCTTACCTTCATTTCCCTGGCATCAGTAATACCAAGAAAACTCAGAACCTTGCAGGAATACCTAACAGCTTCAGAATCGAATACAAACAAATGCTCTGGGATTTTTTTTATTAATTTGCCAAGTCCAACTGAAGTTCACATCCCGAGACACCTTCTAGAAGAACAGACACCGAATGTAATAATATTTTCTCTGCCTTAATGGTAGGGTCCTGGTGGAAAGATTAGACAAATCCATAGAACCACCAATGACTATTTAACACACTCCTGAAGAAGAAAATCTGTCTCAGGAAATCCCTAACTTGCTGATTGCCAGAAACTGGGAGTTAGTATAGAAGAGTTATTCATATTTAACCTGTTTCTCATAGCTTTGGGGGTTTTATTAGTTTGTTTGTTTGTTTGTTATTAACAAAGCACCAAATAGTAGCTTGGCTTGGAGGGAGACCCTAACATAGAGTTTTGATCTGATCAACTAGAATAATTTTTGTGTACTCCCACTGTCACATTTTGATGAAATGTACTAAGGGTCACAGAAGAATGAAAACAGGTGAACAGTATAGATAGGTCCTGAAGAAAAAAGTGTACTATGGTGTAAAATGTTTGAAATCATGTTTAATATAACTTCTGTGTAAATATTCAGAATACTTCCTAGAAAAATAGAAGTCTTACAATCCAAGAACAAGTCTGAAAGAAGGACTTATAAACCAAAACCATTGTAATTATAGTTTAAAATATTCAGCATTAAATTATGATTCAGAGACTTCTAGTCTTTGAACTTCTGCTCATCACTGAGTTTCATAAATTCACCAATTATTTAATTTTTAACATAAACATTCCTTTCATTCCTACAGTTCTCCATTATACCAACACCAGCAGCAGTTTCACCTGGCCAGCTAGACATACCTCCAAATTATACCCTGCTGGCATCCAGCCAGCATGTAGCTCACATATAGACATTTATAAGCAGACATACACACCTATATGTTTTAATATGTAAGTTAAATCCCAGTCCAAGTGAATAAAAAATTGGTATTGTTGCACCAACCACAATTTGCCAAGTCCTAAATGAAAAATCTGCAAGCAAAGAAAATGTTTTTAAAATATGCCTTTTCAGCAAGAAGGTCATAAATTTAATAGGCTTTGAGAGTATTAGTTTGTTTTCCTTGGGGGGGGGAAAATAATATCTTGAAACACCAGGCAGCTTTTAAAAACACTGTGATTCCAGTTAACTTTTAATCTGCTCAACAAATACTATAAGCAGACAATAAGGAAAAATGCTAAATAGACTATACTGTAGAAAGCTTTTAATTTTAAAATAATAAGTTTTCAAGGCTTGTTTTACCATAACATGTTTTCTCTTACAAAACTGTGAAAGCGCAATATAGGAACATTTATTATTTAACATTTGTATTGCAGTAATAGCTAGGGCTTGAAAATGAGGAATCAAGACCCCACTGAGCAAACACATAATAAAAAAAGTAATTCCTCCTTACAAAGTTTAGAGTCCAAAAACCAATAGCACAATGACATTTTCTGTCATACTTAGGAGAGCTTATTACAAAAGTCAGGATATCCATCCAACAGTTTAATGCTTTGGGGTTCTTTCTAAATTCAGGGCAAAATGTCAAATCATATCTATACATGCCTAGCAGAGAGTTTTTTAAAGAGCTTTCATATCTTCTACTAAAATCAAGTATACCAGCATTCTAAATTGGCTATATTTGCTGAACCAGACTTTCGGAATTTATAATTTATAAGTTTCCTTCCACCTTATTTTTTCTAACAGCTTATATCCCAAATCAGAGTATATATACCAAGTTCTTACCTAACAGCATGTCTTGCCAAACAATGTTTGTATCATGAACATGGCTGAGGTTCTTATTTATTCATGTGTGTGAATTTGAAGTAATACCAATATTTTTTTACATGTTATCCACTAACTTACTTTGAAATGAAAAATTTTAGTTGTCAGTTTTCATGTAGGTAGACTTTCCAGTGTCTTTGGCTACATATTCCTGAGTATAATTATATCTGTAAGAAATATTTCAAAATCCAACTGCCACTCAGCTGAACACCTCACTAGGTATCACAGAACATGTCATTTTCACTATTAATGCAGAGCATTTTTATGAAATTCTTTACATACACAAGAGGTCACTCTACAAAAATAAGTGCATAACAAAACAAAATAATTTTTTACCTTGTTTTGACATCTCAGAACCACATTTTCTAAAATATCCAGAGAGGTTTGTGTTCCAGAATCTGAATGTTTAATCCGAGATAACTTCAGGTGTGTGCACATAAAGACAGGGTTGAACTCAAACCCTTGAAACTCTAACCCTTCAGGTTGGACACCCAGAAGCCAACGCTCAAATTCAATGTTCATTTCTTTTAACTTTCTATTAGCGTCTACATTTAACTTCTCTATTTGCAGAAGTGAAACATAAATTTGATTCAATCCATAAAATAACAAAAATTAAGTGTTGAAAGACTGTCTCGTGAACTATTGACTTTTATTGCACTAATACAGAAAAAGGGGCACATTGCTTTTGTAGACACCAGGATTCTGTTGTATGACCATGAAATATAATTGAAGATGTGTTAGAGAAACGAATCTACCCAATACGTTGTTAGTAAAACTTCTGAAGACAACAACAGTATTTTAAAATAACCTCAAAACATGCTACACCTCAGTAAAGAGGTTCCCACATGCAGGAAGTAAATCTTCATAAATTCAAACTCATTAAGGCTTTAGCTGCAGTTCTCTGTATCAGTTGTCTCTGGATATGACAATTTGGAACATTAAAAATTAGAAAATAGAATTAGAAACCCACAACCCCTAAAAGCCCACACTCTACTTTTAACTACAGGTAAGCAAACCAAATAAAATCTAGTGGGATCCTTCACAAAATTCAAAACGCAGAATTTGGCTCAGAACCGTGAATGAAATATCCTTGTATTACTTGCCTAATAAGAATCTTGAAATAATATTGGAAAAAATAATAGCAATAACAAAAACATACCAATATTATCAAGGCTAGTTTAATAGTGAAATCTCTTCTATTTGTACCAGCATAACATTTTTCAAAACTAATCACTAAGGAGAACTTCAGGCCTAGTAATCACCAAGTGCTGATTAATAGCCTATTTAACTCCAATTGAATTTAATATAGCTTCCAGTCATCCAAGTAGTTTCTAATCCATTCCAAGCTTCACAATAACATTAACTAACTGACATTGTAAGAGACAACATCAAATCAGATGACAATGATTACTATAGGTCATATTTCTGAAAATGAGTTCCCACAAAAATATAAACATAAAATACCGGAAAAACAATGGTAACAGGTAATAGACATGACCTTGGCTTCAAGCAGGAAATCCTGAAGAGAAACATGTTTAGTTATAATTGTCGCTATAAAATGAACTTTGCACTCTAATTCTGAAGCATTCACATGAAGATCTTGATCCTTTACTTACTTGCTCATATGGGCCCCATCTTCTCGGGGTAGAGTAGAGTTTTTTTACTGATTTGTAAGCCACAGCAGTTTGGTTTTTTTTTTTTTTATAGCTATTAGCTTCTATCAACTGTAAGAACATTAAAATGCATTTTGGAAACCATCAATAAAATGTGTCTCCCCAGGCTCATCCTGCGGACTTCATGAAGCTCAGCACAACATACAAGTTAGTAAGTTTATGGTCTTTGTACAGAAAATTAGACAAAATTTACATGAAGTCTGCCAGTTTGAATTTTCAATGAAATCTCTCACTTATCCTAGAAAAATAACTTATCTGTCTTTGTAACAACCTTTACTCTTCTTTTTTTATTTAGATAGATCACTTGCCCTTAGACACACTTTGATTCAAGTACATTGTGGCTATATGCGTTTCTTTCAATGTGATCTCAAAGCTGTCTTCACCACTGCAGTGCAGTTGTCAACTGCCAAGGAGAGAGACCAAATGCCACTTTACTGTAGCTGGGGTCCAAGCTGTCCATTCTCTGAATAGTGAAGAAAGGGGTAAAAAGATGAATTTTAGCATAGTACATTCAGATACTGAACTACAACTTTGCTTGCTGCATTGGATATCACCAGAGCACATCATGTTCCACTAAAGCTCGCATTGCAAATGGTAATAGTGTTACAACTGCTTGAATGCTGACCTAACTCACTAGGCATCCTCTAAAACACATGTACTTGGAGAATAACATTAAATTTTCTTTCCCCAATAATTTCTTCCATGAAAAAAGAGTGATTTGGTGTCAACAGCTTCCTCCATAAGCAAGACTTCTTGTCCGAGCAAATCTTTCACATGGTCTGATAGCACTGAATCAGCTTACCATCTTTAAAAAAAAAAACAAACACCAACCAAACAAACGCACGAAACAATTCAGCATACAGTACCAGGTCTCTCACTCTCAAATTACAAATTCCTTGACATGTAAAGGTTTGCCTCAGACTGTCTTACTGATTATTCAGTGGCACATATAGGTAAAGCTAAACAAAACTAAATTTCTGACAATTTATGCCAATGGTTCACTTTTGGAGAGAAAAGAAGTGGAGAAACAGTTGTTAAAAAAGGGAAAAAAGCTTCAAATTAAACTTCTTAAAAATAACAGTTTTTCATGAGGTCAAAATAAATGCAAAGTTTTATTATATAAAATTGATCTGTTTTATTTGACTGGAACATTAATAGTAGTAGTAGTAGTAGTATCATTATTACTTTTTTCAGCTGTTCTCCAAATATTTTTGTCAAAATTGAAAATTATAAATAAAACAAAATATTTCCATTTCTTATTAAATAAAATCAGATAATATTTTTAAGCCAGTAAGTTGTTTGAAACTATTATTTTAGTACTGCTAAATCTGCATTTTAACTTAAAAGTTTACATGAAAAATTTTACCTATGTCTAATATCACTTTAACAGAAGAAAAGGTATGCTGACTTAATATATGCAGCCAAGGGTATTTGCACACAGTGTGAGCCAAAGAAGAATTTAGCCCTTTAGGTTAAGCTTTTGTTCTTGTAGTCAGAAGAGCTATTTGTGTTTGGCAGCAAGCCAGGCACAAGCGATGGGACTGTACAGCAGGGCTGGAGCCTAGAAGTCTCCAAGAAAACAGGTGGAATGCCTGAAAAGTAAGATTTGCTGCTAAAATAATGTATTTCTGTACTAGTTTGCAATGACAGTGTAATTAGTTGTGGGTACATACAATTAGAAGTATTATCATCCTCAACTAGGTAGCTGCCACTGTCAAGTTTGCTGCTCTTAACATTCTAAAGCAGTCACTCAAAATAGCAAAGATTCTTCTTAACTGTAAGAAGTTCACTTTTAGAACAGTGTGGATATAGTATATATTTATTGATAAATTTGATAGTATTTGTCCATGCATTTAGACACAGAGATACCACCCACAGTTTTTCTGAAATAACTGAAATGTTTGCAGTGAATCTTTGCCATTTTTTAGTCTTGGTGGGTGTTTTTTTGTTGTTGTGCATACTGCTTAAGGAACTAGCACATCATGAGACAAGCTACCTGGAAATTTTCAAGTAAAAGTAAGCAACTTTCAAGTTTTAAACTTTCCTGTCTTTGTTTTTTAAACAATTTTTTTTTCTATAACCTTCCAAATAAATGACGGAGGAGAAAAAACCAAATACGGAAAACTTCATCTATTACAGTGAGCTTTTCAGAGGGCTAGGGTAACAGCAGCCAGAGAACAAATGGAAATTGCAACAGAATCTGAACTTTGGTGCTTGTTGTTTGACACCGTGACAAGCTTATTCAGAATTCTTTCAATCATTAAGTGGAGATCTAAAATGCAAAAGAGCAACAACAAAGAAGTCAATTAATTTGGAATCCTCCTAAGCTAATTTGTATCATCCAGCTGTTAAAATATTCTAGATATGAAACCATGATTTCACAACTTAGAAAGCAAATTGGACTTTTTTTGACAAGTTGAAATAATTTCAAACACCTACTAAATTATAGCACTAAATAGAAATGCTAGTGTTTTCTCATTAATTTCAAGAATAGGTGCAGCATTTTTCATAGGACTGCTTATATAAAATACAAACCATTATATATCTTAAATTCATGTATTTCTAAATAAAGGCAAAATGCTTGTAGTAGTCATTTGATTAACACTTTAGAAATATTGACAGTGCTGTCATAGTCTTCAGTGTTTGTAATGCACTTACCTCCGTTTTTTCTTAGGCAACATCTGACCAAAATTAAACAGTCTATCTTGCCTTACTTTTTTCATATTCCACTAGCAAGAATAAAATTTGTTCCACCACTCAGAAACATGGCTGCTTTAAATACAAATGAAGAAAACCAGACATTTTGTAGAAATATATAGGCTTTAAGACATGATGTGAATATTATCACCCAGTGGAATACCTCTAGGCTACAACCTTACAGCAGTCCGTTAAACACCTCTTCTCATTTCCTATCTCCATTTCATTATAATTACAGAAACACACCTTGTAAATAATGTGTTACTGAAGTCACTGCATTGGTCTACAGAAAGTAAACATATCTTTAAATTGTTCCAAACAAGTGAAGTTTCTTATGTCTCATCTGGAGGCAATACATACTTTAGTCCATTACGGAAAGACCTAACTTACTTCTTTAATATATCACTAAGTGGACACTCAGTCAATAGACAAACAATAATTTACAGCTTGATCTTGTAAGGCCAGTGGCATCCTAAATTCCCAAGCTGATGAGCACTGAGTATTGCCCATCAGGTTACATGGTCTTAACATCAGGCAGGACTAAGCAATAGATTAATTGTTTAATTTTACAACTTATGTCAAGGCTAACTACATAATAAAAGGAGCATGTAAATGGACATGCTCACAGGACTATTCATCAGCATAGTCACAGAAGAAGGAACTAGATTCACATGCCCTTGTTGTCTTACCCATGTTATTACACCTAGATAACAACATCCTCTGCTTTTTCATCAAAGCTTAAATTCACTCAGGCTTTGCACTAGTCTAGTTTCTGCTGTCACAGGACCCAGATCCAACCCTTTGGCAGTAGAAAATCTGCTGGTGAGTTACAGCTGTCTAACACATGTAAAAGATGTTCTCTAAGGTGCCAACATCTGGCCAGCATGGCCCTGAAAGTGTATTGGCTGCAGAAGACTAGCAACCAAGAGATACAATCATCCACCTTCCCTCCAGGAGGAAGCTGAGAGTTGAGTTATTGTATTATGGAACTTATTTGCTTCTATTTATTGCTTCTTCATATTAAGGATATTATAATTCTTCTTTTACTAGTGCTTCAGTGATCTATCCTTCCTCATGAGCTCTCACATGCACATGCTTCTCCTTTTTAACTACTTTTTTTTTTCCTGTCTGTTCTCTGGTGGCCTTTGAAAAACTCACAGACTAAAGTAAAGAGATAATCATTACTGTTTAGAGCAAAGGAAGAGCTCAAACACAGAACACTGGCAGGCTCACTGCAGTGGTTTACCTTCTGCTTCTCATGTTTCTTCATAGGCTTCAGTCTACTTCAGCTTTTTGCTTTCTCACTGATCTTCTGTCTTGTCTTCTTTTCTGCAAAGATAATCTTGCATTCATTTTTCTCTCCCTAATCTCCCAACCTTTGTTCTATTTATCCCTAAAAAGGTGGTTCTGTAACCAAAATTGAATTGAAAATGAAATAATTTTAAAATTTATACACTTCTGCACAAATGTAGGTATTGTAGCCCAGAACTACCTTTGTGCATCTATATGACATGCTTCAGTTAGGAGCTGCCTCTTCAGAAAATCTCTGTAGAGCCAAAGAGCAGAGAGAGGCACTTTGAGAGCCCATCAATGATATGATTCACACTGTGGAGTTACTTCACTTTCTGTTTACCATAGGGAGAACGGTGAGGGTGATTGGGTGGTAACATAGTGCTTCTGGCAATGCCTTAGCCAACTGGGAGGAATCTGGTCTCATTTATAGGTAAATGACAGATTGAGAGATAAAGAGATACATAATGCTTTTTTTTTCAAAACAATATCTTGCTTCTGATACCCTCACTGGTCCCCTGCAATGCAATAGCAGAATTGTTATAGGTTATTTTATCCAGCTGAGCAGAAACTTGCCTGGGTATGTTCAAAGTGTTCTTGCTTCCCTCATGCCCTCCACCTGCATGGAATGAAGCCAGCTCTATAAAGTATTCAAACCTGTCTTTCTCCAGAAATCTGAGCTGACAAATCATGTTTGTTTCTCATTACCAAATACAGAGATTAAAGTGGAAAAAAACAAACTTGGGTACTTTTCAAATACAACTGTATAACAACAGTAGCAACCATATAACATTTCTTCAGAGACTGAACACTTGCTTGCATTCTAATAGAAGAACCTGTAAGAGCATATGTAACATTGCCATCTAGTGATTTCAGCTGTAACAACGTGTTTTAACAAGTCTCAGACATATGCACCTTCAGAGCCACCTCCAGTAATAATAACCTCCTTCCTTCCTCCTGATCTTGACAATTTATTATTTGGCACTAATATTTATCAAACCTTGTCTTACATTTAAACTGGAATTGCATAAGAACCTTTTGAAAGGGCATCTAACACAATTTAAAGGACTGACAGTAAATAAATAAGGCGGTTACTGGAGGAAGCTAGGAATAAGCTCACACTACCTCTAAAAAACTGAAAAAGTTTCTTCTCCCTATAGTTTTTGCTGCATGTTTCTAGGTATTTTAGAGGTTAGAGGTATTTTCACTAAAAGTTCTGTGTTTTCACCAAAACTGGCTTCTGAGCAGCTTTTCAGCTGCATAAACCAAACTACTTAAGAGAAGGAAAAAATCATGACTCAAATGGAGTATTAGGCAGTAGTGGCACTGACATTTGACAGGAACAAGCTGAAAAGGGGATATGCAACCATTTCATACACATGGGAATCCACCTTTTGAATGACAGTTAATCATATGCTTAAAATACAATGAGACTTGGGATAAATGTAGGTTATATGAGATCAAGCACATCCTCTATCATCTGCAGGACCACCTTAGACTAGACGCCTAATTTTAGACAGACAAATTTAGATGAGCTGAAATTGTATCAATGTAAGCATTCAGAAAGGTCAACAGATCTGATCTGGAGCAAGAGGAAGATGGAAAAGATATATGACTGTCTGCACAGTGTCGGAAAGGTGTACACATATTCTTACTTCTTCCTTCTTTGATATTCCACCTCAGCACTCAATCTATTCAGCTATTTGGATGGCTTCCTTATTTTCCAGAAGTAGAGGGCTTCCAGACTAGAAAGGAGTATGCAATAGGTCAACTTCCCACACACAGCTCAGCAGTATTCACTGGCTACGTGGTAAATTGGGGAAGTAGGTACATACCGTAAATGTGCCTATTAATCATTTATGATATGTATACAATAAATACATAATTGTTACATCTATGCCTTCAGAATTACACATAAGCTCTTGTACACTAAAATAGATTGAGAAAAAGAGGAAAATATTAAGGTAATTTGTTAATGTAACCACTGACTTTGTAGGTCTTACTACAGCAACTTGATGCATGCAGGTGAAGGCATTTGTTCTACTTTTACACAGGACAATTGAGAAAAAGTCTCAAACTTTGATGGCACATTAGTTATGTGCTGAAGTGAAGGTCACCCCGAGTAATTTTCACCCAAGTGATTTTGGCTTTTTTGCTTGGGTTAACATTTACTTATCTTTTTTTCTTTCTTCCCTCCTCCTTACTGTTTTGGAAAACACCAAAAATGCCTGGTTCTTGGACTTTTTCTTATCTCTACCATTCTGCATAATTTTTTGATTGAACTGGAACACCAGATACAGTATCTGCAGGAAGCAATAAACTCTTACAATCTGTCACTGTCTTAAATGTACAGTGTGAGTGTATTCCTTCACTCCAAAGTGTTTCTTGCCCCTCAGAATACCAGAATGCTACTTAAAGGGCTTTTGTTTTATTTTTAAAGAAATGTTTTATATAAAAATATACAGTTTCATAAGGCACAATACTTGTGAAAAGCTACCAACTTAAACTCTCGGTAATTCAAGAATTGTAGTGGCTGGAAGGTTAAATAAAACAACATATTTTGTTTGATTTTCTTTATGACTTACCGTGACACTTTATGGAAGCTATTCCAGATGTCAACTATACTTATCTTTCTATAGGAATAGATGAACGTTTCCTTTCAACTGATTTTGTATTGGCTTGCAGAAAAAGAACACTAGTCACAATCTGAGACATTTTTTCAGAAAAGACAAGTATATATTTGCCTGGTAGGCGAAGAGCACTGGGAATGGATCTTGAACCTTTATATTCTATTTCTTTCTATCAACAATTGTACCACCTGTTAAAACACACACACACAAATACAAAATTATGCCCTATAAATATCTAGATCTTTTTAATCACAAAAAAATTTACATCCACTTAGGTGATAGAGTTACAGTACATTGTGTTTTGGCACATAAATGAATGAAGTGAAACTAAAACAAGTTAATATGTGGTGCAAAAAATGTAAACGGACATCTCTCCCTGTAACCTTTTGTGAAAAATGCTCCTGGGCCCATTTAAGGTAGTGATAACTTCTAGCTAAACCAGCCAGTTTATATTCAGGCAATGTTATCATTATTCAAGGGAAAGAATTATATATTCTGGGAATTGGAGTGCATGCACAAAATTTAACAGTGAGGTAAATTATCAAGCCAATGTCCAGAGGGAGCATGATGTAAATAGGAATCATATCTTTAATTCAATGTTCACTGGTATGATAGCCCACCTCTGAAACAGCTGAAATTGGAAATTTCACAGAACCAAGTGAAAGGTTTAACCCTAGTCTCAAACAAATGCTTGTTCATCCTCCACAATTCAGAGCTGTGTGCACCTATCTATCTCCAAGACATAAGCCTCAGTGGATGAATCATAAAAATGAAGAACCAGTCTCAGAATCTTCCGAAGGAAAGAAACTCATTTAAGCCTCTCTCCTGCCTTGCCCCTGGATAACGTTCCCCATCCAACAGCTCTTTTCAGCTACATGAACAGTCTTTTTCTCTTCTAAACACTTTCCATTCCTTCTAATGCATGCACTAGGCTTCCCTTCATCTGTGAGGTGGTGGTTCGGGCATAGAGTCTGCTGAGGACGGCTGACAGGATCTGTGGAGTAGATATGGTACCCAATGGAAGAGTTTCTACCTGCTGACCATGACTAATGGAGAAGTTCAAAAGGTAGGGCAAATACAAAGGAGGTAGGAACCCATAAGTAGAAGAAGTAATTTTCCTTAATGATGTCCTGGAATCATCCCAGGATGTATTTTACGATTGAACAACTATGTATTTTTATGCTACCTGTCTGTATTTATCTACGTGTAGGGATACTCTTGTTCATTTATTGCAGCAACCCTTTGAGACCTCAGTCAAAACGAAGCCCTGTTCATGCTGGGCATGATAGCAGTAAATACTGTGAATGTAAATGTTGTCGCAAAGAGCTCCAGCAGACTAAGGAAAAGAAACACTACCATGAGTACTTTACAGAAAGGAAATTGGGAAATGGAGAAATGAAGTGCCTTGGTCAAGGCCTGCAGGAATCCTGTAGAAGATCATTTCTCCCTGAAGAGCACATTCAGTACAAGATCACCACAGTGATGAAACACAGTCAGCTGACTACACACTTTTAGATGTTCCAAGAATTTGTTGTTAGAGTAACACCTTTTGCTAACTGAACAGTGATAATGTAAAAAAGGAAGTTTTTATCAGCTGTATATGAAACATTAATAAGTATAAACAGAAAAACTAGAAGAAAAATGAAGTAATTACTTCAAATAGTAAATAGTTTAATCCAAAAAGACACCTACATAAATCTTTTTCTGAAAAATTTCTAATGTTCACTGGATATCAAGCTTCGTTTCAAGTCAGTACCATACGCGTTACCGCAATAAATATCCACAACAATGATTATTAATCATTCTGTAGTTTTAATGATCCAGCAGATACTATGTATCAGTACTTGCAGTGTTATTACTACAATTCGCATATAACCCCAGGCATCATAAATAATATTTTTGAAAGAATACTTTAGAAATGCTACTAATTAAGGTAAGAATATTGTGTTGCTCAGAATAAAAGATTGTTGTGAACTAAATTATCCTTAAGAAGGAAAGTTACTGCCTTAAAAATACAGTGATTGCAAAGCCAGAAGAAGAGAGAGAGTGCTAATTTCAAAGTTACAGATGGACAACATCCCAAAACACAGCCGTAGAGTGACATGCAAATTCAGAGAAAACAGACTCTGTGGATGATTAATTTTCTAGTTTTATGTATATCAGCTTGTCACTTTGCAAGGGGATGGACAGGTGAACAGGAAATACTATTGAGTGCTTCTCTGGCTCTCTGCCATACTCTGAATGATGGCTAATAACAAAATTACACCAACATTTGGTAGATTGTCTTAAAAGTGAAAAAGAAAGTTATAAGGTGAGAAGCTGAACATTTCAAGTTTATCTTCATACCTTTACTTAAGCAACCATACTCATTGAGAAGTTACTGCTTTATTATAATACAAATATTCTGAGCTTTGACTTACTTTCCATAGCATGTTTTTCTGTTATCTGTATAAATATTTTCATGTTTCCTTATTTCCTCTTATTCAGTGAAAGCTATTTTCACATTTAACAAAGTTTCAAAAACAGGTGCTTCTGTGCTGGAAATATCACTATGTGGTGCTTTGGCTAAATCATGAATTAAACTTTTTAAATTGCAATTGTTTTTAATTAGAAACTAGAAAAACATTGAAAGGATAATAAATATTAGATCCTGTTCTTGACTTCTGCCATTATAAATCTGACAAAATGATAGGAATAACGAATGGATCCATTCAATATCATCTGGCAGCAAACAATTTTATTCATTGGTAACAGTACTCAAGGATGTTGGAAAAAAGCTTTTCACATTTTAGGTGCAAATAGCTACCTTCAGTTCCTAAAGCAAAAAATGTCATTTCTCAGATTAGCTAGTATAAAGGATTATTTCAGAAAAATGGTCCAATCAGTCCCCTAAAAAGCTCTGTTACAGAGGAAATTCATCATCATCAGTGACTATATTCAAGGCACCCAGGGCTGTCTACTCATTGTTTGATGCACATCTACCATCCAGGAAAAGCATCCCAGCTGTAGAAAATGGTTTGATGACATAAAAGCCAGGCTGCAGATCCTGGTATCCCTCAAATCAGTGTTTCAAAATGCAGCAGGGAGTTTTCACATAATCAAATTGATGTCTCTGCAGTTTGTTATATTAGAGACTTCCTCTGTCGAAGCAGCCTTGTGGGATTCTGTGGGTTTTTGCGTTTCACTGATGCACATACACTCCATATCAAATAAACTTTGTAAAAATGAAAACCAGAAGATATGTATTTGTTTGTCAAATAATCAGTCATGTCACTCACCTTGGATTTTGAGAATCAGACTGGGTTCTAAATGTGTTCTGGTACTAATGATTTCTTCTTTAACTGGATTTTAATAAATAATTGTGGTATAGATGAATTGCAAGAAGGAATGAAATCTATTTCACGTCCTTATTATTTCCCTATCGAGAGCCACAAGAGCTACCTGCTTGTCAGCAAAGTAAAAAGCTAAACTATGAACACAGGGGAAGTTTGATCATGTGGATATGACACTTCTACAGAACAAGTGAAATTACAATTTAAAACTAAATTGCATTGTTTCTGTGCAGGTGTTAAGAATGTCATGATTTTTCTTGTAGCAGCAGGGCACCTTACTTAAAAAATCCCCCTTGCCCATAAGACACTGTAAAGCTGTTCAATGATACACTGCAATGTACTGTTCTACAGTTCTTTGACCCATTTAATGAAACACATATTTGAGTGTAAGCCCTGTAGCCTAGAAAAACTCTCAAGCAACCTCATGAAGAAGAATGGGATTAGCTCTGAGCAACATGAGAACCCCAAATGGCCAGAACCCCATAATGGACCTCACTGGCTATCACGTGCTGGTGAAAAGCAGAGAGAGCTCAGAGCCTCATGGGCATTTCAGTAACACCATAGCCTGTAGCTCTGTGTTAAATGATAGTTAAGCTTTGAACTTGTGGGCGATAAAATATTTTGTCTGTTGTTCTCAGCAGCCCATTCATTCCCTATTGTACATTTTACATAGTGCTGATTTCTTTCTGGAAGTGCCAGCAGCAAGAAGGCAATGAGCAGGGATGAATGGTATGGAGGCAGGTGATGGGCTGTATGAACGAGAAAGTGCAGTGCTGGTGAAGAGACCTGAAATGCTAGAGCTGCATGTGTGCAATTCTCATCTCTTCTTGCTCCTGAAACAGCACAGCTCTAAAGGTAGATAGGATGGCTCAGCTCAGAAAACTAATTTGAGCTAAAAAGAAAAGGAAGTGGGTACCCTAGAACAGACAGCTTTAATAGCTGCTAACAACCAGAAGGAGAATTAAGGTTAGACCCTCACCAAGACACTTAGCAGGACCTTATGTTATATACATTGCTGATGTAGAAATTGCTGTCTTTTTTCCAACTTTATTGTTTCTCTTTGTTCATCTGTCCTCTATCCCCTTAAATTTCTCTTCACATAAATCCTTGCACTCAGTATTTGCAAATGGAAAAGGATTAACATATTTTAAATATGCCCTTTTTATCAGATTTGAAGAGTGGCTGGGAGAATTCATCTGGCTTTTTCTGGACTAATGAAATAAGAAATGGTTATTTCCAGAAGCCATACCACACGACCTAATATTAATGTATCTTGTCAGTAATATCCCTTTCTGGTTAATACAGCAACGGCTACATCTTCTGCAGAGCTCAGGATATTTTCAGCCTCCCTGTAGATTGTCTAAATGAAGAAGATGTGCTGATAGAATATTCTCTGCATTTTTGGAGATGTACTGATAAGATAGTTTGTGCTTTTGTTCTAGCCCACACATGGATTGTCATCATTCCCTGTATATTTTGTCTCCATTAGGAGTGGGGAAAAAAATTGGAGCTGGCAGATACTTCAGCTTAAATTTAAAACCAATGTAAGCCTGAATATTTTTACCTGATTTGGAATATTCAGAGGTTGTAAGTACCTGTCAAAATATTTCCCAAAGCCTGTGGATGGACAAGGTTCAGTACCTTTACATCTGGACTTCCAAAAAGCCTCCTGTTCTGTCAGATATCCATCTTTTGAGTCTGGCAATAGTTTCTGTCCTGGCTGCTGTCTTCAGATCACGTAAATAGTGAGTGTATGGAGTAAGAGATCTGAAGTAACAGATATGCAGAAAGGAGCCTGGGGCTTTTAGTCTGCCTGGTAGTGAGGCAGCAGCTTTGAAAAACTATTGAGGAAAATCAGGCTCAGTCATCAAATCAGGTTACTTGGAAGAAGCAATTGGGGCAACTCCAGGTAAGTAAGGAGCCTTGAATTTTATTTCTTTCTCTCCTGATCTATTGATTCATATATTTTAAGGATAAAAGGTATCACCATGATGATCTAGTCTGACCTCTTAAATGACACAGGGCAATGAACTGCACTGGTCAATTTCTATATTAATAATCTCTGTTTGATTTACACCATATTTTTAAGTTAACCAACCTTAGTTCAAATGATGAAGAACACACCTCATCCTTTGCTGAGTTTTTCCAGTGATTAATTACTCTCACTATTAAAATTTCTGCTTTATTCCTAATTCAAATTTGTCTAGCCTCATCTATTAACCACTGGATCTCATTACACCTTTCCCTATTAGATTAAAAAGGCATCTACTATCAGAAATGTCTTTCCTATACAGTTACTTAAATAGCATAATGAAGTCATCTTTTAACTTTCTCTTAGATAAACTAAATAGATTGAGTTCAATTAACAAGCCTCCATCCTGCCTTCAGGAAAAAAAGCAGTGATACTCTTTGGAAGGCTTTCATGAAATATACCACATTAATTCACCAGATTTTTTTTTTTCCAAAAGCACTCTGTACAGCTGCACGTGATTTTGTTTCACTTACTGACTTCCAGCAGAAATATCAATAAAATTTCTCTTTTTTTAGCGTACAGTATATACGTTATATACACGTACAGTATATCCAGAAGGTATACCTGTTAAAAATTCCCCTCAATTTCAGTGAAGAAATATTCACGTTGTATGTCTAGGCATTCCCCCTCAACAGGCGAAGGGTTGAGCTTCGAGGAGTGAAGGGGATTCAGCCCAGGCCCTGTCGTCAGCGACAGTCCTCCGAATATCACAGACCCGAGAGGTCACGAGCTCTGAGAGGCATCCCTCTCAGAGGGAGATGCTGAGCACAGCCCGCTGCGGTCCAGGAGAGTTCAAAGGGCCTCACTTAGGACCACCGTTTATAGGTTCGCAAGATGATTGGCTTTAGTCATCCATAAATTTCCATCCTGGCCACAGTCTCAGGTGGTAATTACTAAAAATTCTCAAGGTTTCAGTGTTATTCTACTTGACACCTGGGCCAGGCAGTGGGAGTACATTCCCAGCTCAGCTATGCAGAGTTTCTGATACGGTCAAGAAGCGCTCAACCACCAGACTCAGTACACCAAGGCCGAGGTTTCGTGGAAGTTTCTGAGATCAACAAACAGCCTAGGAGAGGGGGGGAAGAAATGCACCACCACAACATGTAGAACTGGGATTCACAGACACAAGCAAGCTGAGTAGGAAGGTAGCCAATAAAGAGACACATGTTTCTACAGGTCTTCATCTCACAGGTTTACAAAAATATCTGAGATAGGGATTCTTAGCCTACAGCCTCTCCTGGGTTTAGACACATAAGTCATCCGCTTAGGGAAAGACTTTGAAGTATATAAAACTCAATTGTCTCCCAAAAAGAAAAAAAAAAGAAAAAAAAAGATCTAATCTACTTTGCTAGAGACAAAGATAACATCCGCCCTGCTCTAAGAAGGATGAAGTTAAACATTCAGGCTTCACAGAGACAAAGAAAACGAAATTGAGTCTGTACATGAGTGATGAGGGCACTCATCTGGGAGAGAACAGTCATTGCCTTGTTTATGAACGCTGTTCAATAAAGGTTTAGTACAAAATGCCTTAGCAAGCCTAGAAGCAGAGACTCTTTTCAGAGCTGACTGCCCTTATTAAGGAATTATACAGTCTTTCTCTTTCTCTGATTCTGTGTTCTCCTATTGATAATACAGTTTATATATATATAATATTATAAAATATAAACATATAATTGTATAATCTATAATTATAAAATATAAGTTATTAAATATAACTATAAATATAAATATAGCTATGAATATAACCATAAATATAAATAATATAAATATAAATATAAATGAAAATATATTTTTATATATATCAATGTAAATTCCACCATGTCCTACTTTAAGTACATCAAATGCTTCTGTGAATCTGGACCATATGGTTTAAAGCCAAAGTAAGACATATTTCCAGTATCTCTAGTTTATTTTCTTGCAGTATTAAGTTTATATTCATCCATGTAAGAAGTGAGTGGCTTCACCTTTAAGTGAATGCAGTGAAAATGAAGGTTGCTCATGTCCTAGTTGAAACTGCTGTTAAAAACTCTATTTCATTCTTTTGAGGCATATTTTTGCCATACAAAAAAGCCATACAAACTTTACAAACCATGGTACATGCCATCCCCTTCAAATGCCTCTGGAGGCCATAAGGATGCTCAGTTCCTGGTAGAAGCACTACCAAAACTTCTGTCACAGCTGTACAAAGCAAAGCACAAATAATCCCATTCTAAATTGTGCAAAGCTTTTCTGTTCAACAATGAAAATTTTTTGTGGCTTTTTCCTTAAAATGTTCCAGTTCCATAAGTCTTCTGTCAAAACTGAAATCAAAGCTTTTTACTATGGTTAGACAATACTTTTCTCTCTTCTTGATCAAATTCTTCACATAGTCAAAAGCATGGAGATTCAAGTAAGGCCAATTAGATGGTAATTATTCTTCTGTCCTTTGTCCTGCCTCTTTAGATAGCCTAGCCTATTAGACCACGTCTGTCTCTATTTATTTATTTGTATATAATGTAGTTGCAGACCATACAAATATGGACATATCTTACTTGTTTATTAAAAAAGGTTTTGTTTTTCCACAACCCAATTCATTTGTATTTAATACTTGTAACACGCATTTTTATTTGTTTTGCCATCACTGCATATTGTAAAAGTGATACATTGCCAAATGTGTAATTCACACCACTCTTCCATTAAAATTATAGCAGTGGATTAGAAATTTTGTTATGAATGTAATCTGTGAAGTAGCTAATCTAAACTAAATATTTAAGCTTCTTTTTGGCTACATGTTGATTTCAATCTAGAAATGTTTCCAAGAAATGTGTTCCATTGAAGTGCCAAATTTCCTGATTGCCTACACTGATAAATGACAGGTGTGGCCTTGGGACATCAAGAGCAGACATAACTTTGAGTGTGTAAAGCTTTACAGTGCATTGCTGTAACAGAACTGAAGCTTTGAATGAGCTGCATTGGGAACACCTCCACTTGGAGTCCCCATGTCCACCAGTAATTATTCCAAAGAGCCATAGGGCATAGTTTTTAGCATTGAGCCCACTGACTGGCTCCCTAAATTCCATTTGGCTGTAAACCCAGCCAAACAAACATGGCAGCAAAAAGCATTCTAGGAGGTACTCTGCAGGGCCAGAAATGTCTACAACTTCATCCAGGACAAGATTATACAATAGGAGTGGAGGAGAAAATGATGATGCACCTAGATATTCAACTAAGTAGATTTGTACTGTCTCTTACAACCTGTCCCTAATTATGGACATGTCTATGCTTTGATATTCTTCTTAGGGTTTGGGTTGTTTTTTTTTTTTTAATTAAAGGGCTTTTGACAGCCTTATGCTTAAAAAAATGTTATCAGGCCCTGTTGAATACAAGGAAGTCCATAGTCTGATTGTGAAGCTCTGAACTGAGGTGCAGGGATGCCTGACAGATTTGAGTTTGGTTTATGTCTATTTTGTAAACTTTTCTTGAGGTAACTGAGCAGTATCTATTTTTTTGATGTCTTAAAGTGTAAAGATAAAACAAGATTTGTTGTTATGTTCTTTGTCTTTCTCCATCTTTGGCCTGAAACCTAATTGGGATAAAGTTTTTGAATGATTTCTGAAAAAAATTCATATGTCTAAAAAAGGAGAAAGGTCTGTCTCCATCAGTGCAAGGATTGTATTTATCTGAACTTTCCTCTGAAGTATAGTCCAGGTATGGGCTATGAGAAACCCAGTAAGGTCTTATAATTTAGGAACAGCCTATTACTATAGGGGAGAAAAAAAAAAATCTCTTTTTCTATTCCCCTCGAAAAGGCAATATGCAGACAACTGGTTGTAGGTTTCCTTTCAGGACTTCTTTACCAAGTGCCCTTTTAGTAGAAGATGATAGTTTTTTCACAGATGACAACAAAAACGTTTTCATTTGCCAGTTGCAGATTATTTTTGCTCTTAAATTTGTGTCTAAACCTTCTTTTCTTTGGAAAAGCCTTTAGGTCAGAAGTTTCTTCTTCTGCACCTGTGTTTTTAGCACACAGGGCAGTGGATAAAAGGGAACTTCATTTGAATGAAGTGGATTTTTTCTCATTCTGATACAAGTATGTAGCCTCAGGTGATGAGAAAGCCACAGTCCTTCATATGGTCGATGGTGAAAGAGGAATATGGAGCTGGGGTCTCCATCTAGTCCTAGAATATGCAGAGCTAAGAAAGAGAGTACATGGAACTAACCCTCAGGGCAAGCATTGGGAGACCTGAAGGGCAGTTGCTCTCTTTGACTTTTGGGTACCACACACCATCATTAACAGGCCCTCAAGGAAGCAATAATAACTTGGAAAACTCACATGTATAGGTTTTAGATATTTTACAAATTGGTCCATATGAATAGCTAAGTCTGATTCAAATTCTCTCCATGTTTGAAACATACAGCAAAAAAGACTAGGAGAAATCAAACGCCTTTTTTCAAGGGAGATGTTATCAACTAGTAAAAAAGAAGAAGAATTTGGCACATCCAGGCCATCAAAGTTCAGCTGCTCCAGTGCTAAGGAAACAGAGACAAGGGGTTTCAGCCTGTGGAAAGAAGAGTCAGCGGACACCCAGCAGCAGCTGAGAATACATTCAGAGGCTCTGTACTGCCTAAATCACCACAGCAGGGGGAGGATGGTAGAGTAGATAACATCAGCCTATTGCTGATGCCTGTGTCATGCAGTTGAACATAGGTGACAAATTTTTCCAAGGGGAAGTTACTGGCTTTCTGAAACATGCAGGCATCACACATACTCAGTCTGACTTAGTGTTCATGAAGATCCCATGGTGATGAACGAGACCTTGCAGTATTATGGAATAATATTTTCTCTGACTGTAATATTCCTAAACACTATCCAATGAACTACAGATTGGTATGTGTGTCAGCAGCGCTGGAACATTTTGGCATGTCATTCCTTCTGAAGACCACTGTGCTTTGCAGGTGTTGCAAAGTGTGGCCAGTTTGTGGGGTCCTGACTGCATAGTATTTTGTACATGGCGCATTACAAAGGATTTGCGCATGCTGAAATATGGCATAGTTGTGTTCAGTCTGAAACATCCAGCTTCCATCTACTTCTGCACCCAGAAATGTTTGAGATGTCATCTCTGTGTTTCAACAAAAAATTGTGATGAAACACAAATATGACCTCTGTTATGTCTGGCAGTCAGGATAGCTCCACCAGCAAGATGATCATGGGAGCACCAGAGAACCTCGGTACAGTAATTCTGAGAGTGACTACAGACTACAGAATCTTTGCGGGTTTTTCATGAAGTAGACAGTGGCTACTGAGAAGGGGTCTCAGGCTAGTGCCTGTGTTGACAACATTGTCCACAATATGAAAAGCCACCTTTTCCTGCAGTCAGTACTGGCCACACATAGTAGGTGTATTTTTACTGCATAGACATTTGTTGAGACTGTTCCCTCTCTCTTCCTTTTTCACTTTCTGTGGAGAAACTTTATGCCTGTTTTTGTAGCTTAGATACCAGGGCTGACGTACAGTCTTCACAAAGATTATAGCCACAGTTAATATAGAAAGTGTGCTTGTGTATGAGAAGAAATAACTTGTATTTCCTTAAAAGTCTAGGCTACATATATAGTGTCTTTGTGCTGCATTTATCTGGTGTATAAAGTCAATCTACCCAGCCTAGACTTAGGCACTTATTCCATACTTTGCTTCTATCAGAAAAGCAGTAGACCCCTGACCTCAGGTGTGTTTTTACTAGAAGAACTTAATGAAAAGAAGTTTCCTAAGAGCATTACAGAGTCATTTGTCTAAATGTCATAGATGTTCCACAGATTGTATAGTCAGCTTCTTCAGGGAGGAAAAAGAAGATTGCCTTTTTGGATTATCATCTTGCTCTTTCTCTAAGATGCTCACATTAAGATGAATGAAATGATTGCCTAAGAAAAGCTTAGTGGAAACAAAGCATCTTCTAAGCAATTCTCTAATTCACAGTCTCCCTCCTTCCGTACTATAACTTCAATTAGTCCAGTTATGATATTCAACAGCAGTGGATTCAATTAGATAGCTGGATGACCATGTCTTTTAAGTAATTATGAATGTTTTCAGCTAAGCCAACCAGTGTGCCGATTTTTAAAGAGTGAATGAAAGTGTATCTGGCAGATTAATTTTCATGTATAAACTCTTGCCCTAAAATCTTCAGTCTGCAGCATTTATTTGGACTGTTCATGTATTAGCAATTGCCCCAACAGTGTCCCTATTATTGTTCAGATTATTTTCTTCCCATACCTTATTGCATGCTCTATTTTTGTAAATGCTCCATAACATACAGTGTCTGTGGAAGTAAATATGCTAAGCTATCAGTGAGTAAATGACTTTGGAAATTAGTTGGAGGTTAATTCTTTGCCTCATTGGCCCCCCAAAGTAGCCAAACTGTAATTGATTTTGATGGCATTCACAAAGTGCCTTGGCCTGTTGAATAATGAAGGAGCACTTACGGAGACAGCCACTGAATATAGCAACAATTATACAGGGTATCAATGAGACATCATTAAAAGTTTAATGCTTCCGCACTTAATCAACCTTGCCCTACCTTTAACAGCTTTGTTGCTTTAGGAAATCTGCAAAGTTTCAAGTGTCAGTGTGTTGTATATGTTTTACATCCATCAATTCAGAGAAATGTTCACTCAGGGTAAGCATGTCTAGTCCTGACACATTTAAGGAGCTGTTAAAGTATAAAAGAAAAATGATAGACAATTATTGGTGCTGGGAAAATGTCAGGTCCTGCATGTCTGTGCTGCATGGAGCGTTTATTTCTCACGTAGTCACAGTGCCCTAACGACAACATCATCTCACTCTGTTGTTTGATTACTCACAGGTAACATGAGAAAGGTCAAATTATTTTTTAGTTATAACAGATTCAGCCAATCAACTATCAAGCAATTATCCCTCGGGGTTTTTAACTATTTTATATAATTTTTTTTATGACTGACAGTGGTGATTATATCTATGTCTTAACAGTAATTTATTGAACTTTTTATGCTTGCGTTAAATAATTACTCAAGCAGAAGCCATGAGGAGTTTAAGAAGCTAATGAACCTAAACTATACTGTCATGATTTGTACACACTTGCTAGCCACCTCAGTCAATGTCTGAGGAAAAACATGCCTAATTTACTAAGCTTGCATGCAGCAGTCTACTAAGCAGCGATGAACAGGCACAGGACACTAAGGTCACAGTGGTATTTAAAAATATCACACAATGCAGGATGAGGAGGATTTTTAAAGGCAGGTAAAATATCACTCCTCTAAATACAGTTTTGCTGTGGACCGTTAAAGTTTTGGGACAGTAGCTCAGTGTCTGAATCCTGAACAGGATCGGTCCCACATTACTTCAATGGTCCTGGCAATATCACCCCACTTGCAGAAGAAATGTGGTAGATGTCGTGTTTCCTGATATTAGCATGGAATCTGGGATCTCTATGATTTAAGCAAGGTGTTGTCATTTCTCAAACTAGTTTTGAATATCTCTCTTCAACGTATGCACTATACATCTCATTAAGAGCCAGGCCTTACCTGCACTTTCAGACACACTCAAAAAGCATAGTTCTTGGTAGTTATTGCTTATAAGTAACTCCTAGATGTGTATGACACCGCCTCAAGGAAAAGTAGCTGTCATTCCATTTGGTAAAGCTTTATCTTTGGGTGCCTTGTAAAATTATGATCCCATTTCCAACATACTCCTTTTTTAAAAGATTTTCAAATCCTATACAAACATGGACTACACCTGTCAAGTAAAGAAGCAGGGACCAAAGAGGATCCTGAAACCAAGCAGCACGGCATAGCTTAAATTGCTTAGATCTCGCAACTACTACAGCAAACGTGTCTTGCAGAGAGCTAGTTGGAGTGTGGAGAGTAGCAAGGAGTGGATTAATGCATAAGCTTTGTGAACCATTGGGTGTGAGTTCTTGAATTCCATTACTGAACGTTCTTCCTGGCTTACTTTCACAGACATACCTGTGAAGTCTATTTCTGAACTTTAGTCATACAAGCAGTCAAAGGTATTTCTCACTTGAATAAGTTTGCAAAGTCAGTAACTCAGTCTCTAGGAAGAATTTTTATTTGGTTGTCTCTGATACTACCTGGAAAACCATTAGTGGGGTCTTCCTTCTGTAACTGCTGTACACAGGCCTTTTTCTTTCTTAATACGTTTAGCTGACATACTGCGGCAGGGGGTCATTTCAAATGTAAATTTTAGACTGAATGAAATGTTTAATAAAATTGAAGGAAGGTTTTTTTCTGCAGGATTTCCATGTTAATTATTACAAAAATTTGTATGGAAGATAGTGGGTGAAACAGGGAATATTAGTGGGGAAAAAAACAAAAAGATTTTTAAGTTGGTGGCTGCCAGGGAGAGATGTGTTCTAACCCTGCCTCTGACACCAAGTTCATGCATGTCTCTGGACTCAGCTCCAAATTTCTGCACATTCTTCTTTTTCTGACTCTAGCTAAGGCACTTGGGCTCTGATTTACAAACATATCAAGCACACTTAAATCCAGCTGGCATAAAGTACAGCAGAAATGAAGTGGTCTGAAAAGCAGGTACTCTAGAGTAAGTCTCCAGATCAGTTGGAACTTATGACAGTTTGACTTTTTACCTTTGTTAGGCTTTTTTCCTTATAATTTTGTACATGAACAATCATATAGGCTCAAAAATCCTGTAGGCTCAATATAAACTCGTTCTTGTCCTTTATACAGCATGCAGTACTATTACCAGTGCTCAAAGAAGGAAAATAGATCCTCTTCTTTCTGTTCTTTTGCCTTCTATTTCAGCCTTTCAGTTGCTGAATGATTTGTATGTATGCAAGTAAACCTGCAAAAACCTTTATTTTTATTTTGGCTAAAATGTTATTGTTGAGTGCCTGTTAGAAGTCAGTTTTTGTGAATTCTCACTACATTATGAGAAATATCTTCAGTTGAAGCTATTTCTTCTCTCCAGCAATGTTTCTCCAATATTTTAATCTGAATGTGGTGTACTGCTAAATGCATGAACACTTGAAAGGGGACAAATTCCTTGTCTCTCCTCTTTCACATGAAGACTCCATCTCCCACTCTATAACAGTAAGTTTCCTTACTCTTTCTTTGTGCTGGCAGATGTAAATTCTTTGGTACCTAATTCTCCACACTTACTGCAGAGGTAGCTTAGATGCTTAATGCAACCTTGCAATCCGCTTAGTCAAATGCCTAATTTCAGTTCTGTGCTGATCATCCCAAACTTTATGTCCCTTGTTTTATTAACTTCACAAACGCTCCAACCTTTTGACATCTTAGTGTCTTTAATAACCTGTGACATATAACTTGTCAAAGAATTTTTGAAAATCCAAATATATTGTGTACCTGGTTCCTCTTTGTCCACATTCTGCGATACTTTCGAAGAACTCCAGTAGATCAGTGAGGCAGGATTTCTTTCTATCTGTTAACTCAGCTATGCTGCCTCTTTCCTCAGACACCATGTTTATCCATGCATTCAGCTACCATATTCTTTACTATAGACTATATCATCTAACCAGAGGCAGAAGTCAGACTTACTAGGATGTAGTTTGTAAGATTCCCTCTAGAGTACTTTTTGTGGTTGGGAGTTATACTGGCAGCTCACCAATACTCTGACACAGTTACTGCTTGTGATGACAGGTTACACTCTTGGCCAACTGCTCTGCAATTTCACATATGAGTGCCATCCTGGTGAATAACATCCAGTCCTGCTGATTTGCTAAGATCTGACACAAAAATCTGTTTGGTCTCATACTTTCTGCATATTTATTTCAAACTAACCTAACTCCTCTGACCTGTTACAAAAAAAATGCATCAGGTGTGAGATTCTCCCCAGACTGCTTCACCAGTAAAGAAAAAAAGCAAAGAATTTACTGAGCTTCTTTGCTGTCATATTATCATCTCTGAGTGCTCCTCTTATATATTTGTCATTAAACAGCTCCACCATTTCCTATACGGCTTCCTGCTTTTATTGCTTTTAAGGAACCTTTACTGTTAGCTCAAGCATCCTTTGAAAACTATTCAAATTCTTTAGCACTTTTGATTTCCTATTTACATCTGACCTGTCAGAAGTCTCACCTGCCAGCAGTTTTGCTTCATAACTTTTGCTAATGTTCAATCTGTGCCTTGTACCATGATCAACTGAATGGGACATTTGGACCCTTTGGAAATATTCATACAGTAAAAAAAAAATGTTGTTGATTTTACTTGCAGTATCATAATACACGATATTGATGTGTGTCATTCCACTGTATAATTAGCTTAATCAGAAATGGATATGAACATTAAAAGGCATCAACTCCAAGTCAGAGACAAACTAGACATGGGAATTAAACAATTAGGTCTTGGAAGTGGACTTCAAGAAACCTCCTCATCTCAAAATATTACAGCTGTGCAAGGGCTTATTGAGAGATTTATATCATGGATCCCCCTTACAATCAGGTTGTCATGAGGGTGGAATGACCTGAGTCTGTTCTTGAACATTCTTTACATGAGTCAGCCCAAGGCAATGGGTCCTTTACCTAAGTAAAGACCCGCAGAGTTTACGTCATCAATTAATGATCTTTCCTTATATTTACTTTACCAATCATTTATTCACAGTCTGTGACACTTTTATTTCAGAAATATCTCAGCGAGTGAGTACCTCCATCTGCTGTAGAAGACTGACAATTTGTTCATGCTCTTTCTTATAAAAGTCTGTGATATATTGGATCTAAAATGTTATAGCACATCATTAACATTTGATACTGTAGGATACTGCTTTTGTTTTGTAACTCATGTCCTGCTTTAGATTTAGTGCAGTGGACCATTTATTTCCAAGTTTTTCTAACAGGTCAATGCTATTCCTCCCCAAAGATACATAAATATTGAAGAGAAGTTTAGTGGAGCGTAAGTTTTCATATATTGCTGTCTTTGTCTCTGAATTCTCTTTTTAAAATTTTTATTTCTACAATTTTTTGCACTAAAATAATTTCAAATTACTGTCCAGTTCCACTGTTAATTTGGAACATTTAACAATATTTTACTTAGATCAAATCAAAAGCTATTGTATCTATCATAAAGGGAAAGTGGCAGGGACATAAATCAATAGAACATCTGTGATCTTTCCCCCCCCCCCCTGTAATTCATCTGCTATTCCTAGATGTAATCATAAAAAGGCAAACACTGAACAGAATATGCTACAGCCACGCTTGAAATTGCATTTAATTAGAGCAATCGTGACACAACATAGCTTACATGTTTTCTTTCTAATGTCTTCTATAGCAGTTCTACTAGCAATACATACTTAGTTAAGAAGCTTTCAATTTCATTCAATAATGTAATCTGCCATGATTAAATTCCAAAGTACTGGGCTGCAGCTCTACTTACAAAGCAGTGAATGCTTGAAAATAGTACCTTCTCCTGCCCTAGGGGTCAGATCTGTTATTTCTCAAGAAGAAATATAAATTCATGTAATAGTATTAGAGTTGTATAATGACATATTTAATTAGTGCAAGGAAAAATCAGTATAGTACTCTCTAAAAGTTAGCGTGGCTCTCAGCCAGCTGATGATCTGTCATCAAGTGCTGAAAATTCACTTAAAATTTGCAAACAAAGAGTTGTAGTATTTTGTGGCCTCAGCAAACTGTACTGAAAAGAAAGGGTGTATTAAGGCTTACTTAGATGTGCTTATTTGGAGCTGGGATATTCACAAAAGATCTCTGCCATTACCGAGATACGCTTATTAAGCTACAGCTCTATAATGAAAGGATCAGTAGGACCTGTATGGCAGAGATTTGGTTGTGGCTATATGTCATCCCTAGGAGAATCTGGGGCCTTCTCTGTCCCCAAACATCTGATTGCTCACTGGTGTGTGGTTAAACAAAATTATTGTGTTTGATATATGTAAGATCAAGAGTCCCTCAGTTTTAGCAACATGCTGAAGTATGTCTCCATCTCAGTATGTAGAAATCATCTTTCACAGGTATGTTTACTATCAAAGTGCCTTATAAGAGAAACATAACGTAAATTATGCTTACTTATACTTGACTTATATGACAGTCATGACCCAGACATACTGGGTCAAAATGAAGGTTCCTCTAGCTCAACTTTGTACCCCCTGGTAATAGCTATGAATAAGGACAGTCTTTCTACCTTTTGTGGGCTTCAGCCGGGCTGGTTGCTTATATCTTGATGGAGAGAGAATAAGAAATAACCTCACACCTAATGAAGACTGTGCTAGGTGCCTGGTCGCTGAAGAAAGAAGCTCTTTTGCAGTTATTCTGCGTATCTTGCTGTTTAATATTGGGGACGGTGGGAAAACAGAGAGGGGAAAAGTAAAAGACAAGGCTCCTGTCCTCACCAAAGACCTGAAGCTTTTTTCACAGTCTGGAAACCGGGCCCTCCTTTTTGAGGAAAGGGTGAAACAGCACTTCAGCCTCTACTCATCACCCACTTTCAATAACTGCTTTTTTGCGTCTCTCGTTTGCACATCTTCTTCTATTCACTAAGGAACGCACTCCTCTTTCTCCTTTCCCACACTGTGGGGGAGAGCACATGGCCTCGTCTTGGTGACATGGCCAAGATAACAGCTAATGGCAGGAATGTGAGTGTAAATGGGGTGTGTGAATAGACTGTCCAAAACTGTCTTCTGAGAAGATATTTGCCCAAAAAACTGGTAACACCACAAGGAAATTCGCAATAATGAAATTTGTTTAAGATAGCCATCTTTAAATAGTAATTGTTGAATTGCAGGGAGACTCTTGAGAAAACAAGGAGCTGAAAAGAAGTGTCCAAGAAGCATGAAAAATTGTGACACCTTGGAGGGACAAGAAAGTAACAGAGCAACTGTGAAAAACAGTTTTGGTACTGTCAGAAGTCATGGCTTCCTTCTGGGCCAGCCAGAGTGTCCTACCCATCAGACACCATGAGGTGCATCCCGCTAGAGGACTGACAGCAGGGGTGCAACACGTAGGGACCCACACATGGGGTGTGCTTATGTGACCTCATGGAGGGCTTTCTCCATGGCATGTGCATTAGCAAAGCATAAGGAACAGTGTACACATAATGCTAGAGCACTCACATCTTAAGCACAGGTGTGTAAGTAGGGGAATGGGCACTTCCAGAGAAGGTGTATATGCTTGTAACCCACATGTCAGGGGTAGGGGACAAAGGGGAGCCAGGGAGGTAAACATCCCCAGCTGGTGGTGAGGTGATGTAGGGTGGTGGTGAGGTTAGAACTTTGTGGGATTAGTGATAGAAGAGTGTTTAGCAATTTTGTAGATGTTTGTTAACATTTTTAAGTGTCTAGTATTGTGGTTTATCTGTTGTATTGCTGATATTGATCCTGGATGCATAGTTCACTGATTGCTGGTTAATTATGTGGAGTTAATAAATCAATAAACCACTTGATATGAATGCTGTTCTGACTTAAACCATGTTAATCAAGCAGTTTTTCCCTACAGCACCACACAACTTTCCTTTTCCATATGTTCTTTCTAATCAGGACTCCTATGCATTCTTCACTCCCTATGCACTGAAAAAGGGAATCTTTGGTAGAGTTGTCATCTCTCTTACACCCTTGAAAAATATAGGCATATGGCTTGTAGACACTTTGATTTGCTCTTTCTCCCCAGTGCTGAACTCTTATTTCCCTACTCAGCCCTTGGAAATCTGGTTTCTTCCAATCCCATTCACCTGCTGGGCTTTAACAGTTTTGTGTTACCCTTCAGCTCACACTGAAAACCTTCAATGTTGACAGTGGCATGTGGCATGGTTAAATCAGGTGATTCCTTAGTTATTCAGCACCTAGGGTCCCTCTGTCAGGTGTGCCAGTGGAAAGGCTGAGCAATTCTTTTTCCAGCCCGTCTGGAGTGCTTGTCCATTAGGTCCAGCAGTAGCACAGCAATAGAGGTTGGGAAGGTAATTAGCATTTGTCTGATTTCTCTATAAGAGCACCACGGAGGCTGCAGAGCATCACACAAGCCTCCCTGCCATGCCCATACACCATGTGGAGGGTGCACAGGGAGAGAAGATGTATGATACATTTTGGTAGGGAAAAAGACCCAGTCCGTTAATGTCCTCCTCCTGTTCCCTTTCTGCCCTTCATTGTTTTTCAGGTACCCCATGCCTTCTACTTCTCCAGTAGTTGGGTATTTGTCCCAGGGTAAAGTGCAGTACACTCAAATTCGGAGCTTAATAATTCCTTTCTCCTCATAAAGAAGTTTCCTTTATAAGAGGCTCTGCAGACCTTGCTGCTCCTCAACACTACATCAGCACACAGACTCAGTGATCTTCAGAGAGCCACAAAATCAGTGGCGTAAAAAAGCCTTAGTGAAGAGTGAAGGACACTCTTTGTCCTATCAGTCCTTTCTTCTCCCACAGTAAGGTAGGGCTTCCCTCAGGAGAGCTGGTACAGATGCTGTTATGTTTGACAAGTTGGAGCAGCCGTTCACCATGGCCCTCCTGAAACAATCCTTACATTCGGTTGCAGGTGACAAGCACTTCCATGATAAATTGGAGGATAATCCTTGCAAAGGTCATCAAGTCAGACAGAGACACTGTCTGAATTGTGGACCTCAGTCACCTCTCCAATATATAGCATCAAGACAAGGAAGTTCAGTCAAGCACTACTAGTGATCAGGGACCCTACTTCCATTCCCTTGTGTCCTCAGACATATGATAACCTTTTGGATACCCTCAAAATACAGCACGTCCTGTGGGCATTCTTTATTTGCAGTAATCTTCCAGTATCTTCATTTTAAACCTATGACTCTTACCTTCTCCTTTTTTTTAGTTAGTCTCTTCCCTTGGGATCCATGATTCCATGCCACCTTTTTCCAGCTTGGAAAGGCTTTTGATCTTAAATCTACCATGAGACCAGTCTGTAACTTCTTCTTTGCTCCTGTGCTTCATTCTACAGTTAGCTTCATTTTCCTTCCCAACAACCAGTAAAGCTTGGATGAATTCCCTTTTCTACTTTATTTTTCTGTTCCGTTGAATTTTTTAGGATATTATTTGCATTAGGATGCAAGGCATTAGGATGCATTGGCTCTATGATTGGGACCAGGGGTGCTTAAACATAGCTGTCCACATTTCCTGCCTACCCCAGTTACATCACCCACACTGAATCATTTGATTTCTACTCCCAGTCCTTCTGAAGATTATGGTATCATACACTGCTTATTGTATCAGATACAATTTATAAAAGCATTCTATCAAGTTGACATCTCCTAAATGTTTTTTTTCTAGCCTGAGCCCTCAGACGCCTCACCACTCACCTCCCATTCATCTCCATGTACCTCCCATTCTGTTTTCATTCTCCTGCCTCCCTTGCTACAACCCAAACCTGTGTTTCTCTGTTTCCTTAATTGTCTTGCCTTTTAATCTCTGTCCTGTCAAATGAACAATTTGTGTCTTTCAAAGCACACTTGAAGCATTTTAAATTTATCTGCACAGATCATATGATAGCTTCCCCACCTCTCCCACTCTCCCCATCCTTCACATCCTCCTTTTTGAGGATGGTACCAACACTTTTGCAAGTCCCACCAAGAGTTCTGCTAAGGGGTGGCTAATGTGTACAACTAGAGGCCAGGTTTATAGACAAAGGGTGTCCCTCAGAGCCACTGCAGCCTCTGGAGATAGAAACCCTCCTCACCATAAGTGTGAACAAGTCCTTGGTTTCAGCAATGGGTGATTTATGGAGCTGAACTCTTCCCTTCGTAGTGTTTCTTGTACTGCTTTTCCAAAAAAAACCTCAGGGGATCATCTGGGATAGATGCTGAGTAACTAGGATCAGTCAGAGGGCAGGTACATCCCCAGGGAAGACCAACTTGTACAAAAGAATTTGGGATGAATGAACTCAAAGAGATATGATGGCAGGTGGGAATGTGTGTGCATGTTGGGAAAGGAGGATTCACAGCTTTTTTTCTGATAATCCCACACTGAAATCTCTACCTCATCCTGTATCTCTAATTTCATAGCAACACAAACAAGCTAAGGGATTTTAAAGCATTTTAAAAAGCCATCTTTTTTTCATAATAATAAAAGTTTCTCAACCTCAATAATAGTAGGGAAGCTGTAATTTAAAAACCTTTCCTTATGATTTTCACTGCTTCACTGGTTATGTTTTCTATACTGAAATGTTGCAGAAAAATTACTTATAGCCAAGTAACTAACCAGCATAAGATCCTACATAAATCCTGTTTGTGCTGGATGATTTGTGGCCAGTTCTTTGGTCAATAACTGTGTACCCAAATTTATAGAGCTACTGTCCTGTATGATCCACATTATTTGAAATGGAAGTCAGGTTTACATGGCACAGAAACTGTAACACATTCAGGCTCCTGGGAAATTTTCCATGACCAAAATATGATTTTGCCTCTCTAATGGGAATGTAGCTGTATTCAAGACGGTAGTGCAATAATGAAAAAAGGGACTAGCTTTAAACTATTTCGCTTATGTACTGGGCATACTCAAGATAATTTGCTCAGTTGAGAAGAAGGAAAATTAGTCTATGTAGAATTTCATGCTATCATGGCGATAGTGCTTTGATACTCAAGATGGCCAATTTAAAGTTAGCTCAGAGATCTTCGCATTCCCATGATGTCTACTGGGTAGACTTGGTCTAATTGGAGAAACAACCTTTTTATTTTGAGCGTGGGTGATTATCTAAAATCCCAGATTCCACATGTTCAGTTTGCTCTGTTCGTGAGAATATTTCCATTAACATCACAGCTCAGCTGACGTGAGTAAAGATCATAATGTATGAATGTTTACAGAATAACAACCGATCTAATCACTGAAGGTATGCCTTACAGCTGAACACTGGAAGCCCACACAGGGCTGGATAATTCCTTTCTGATATTGCCTTCAAAAATATCACTTTGTATAGCTGAAATCTATGTTTCCTAACTTGAATCTTCCCATGCTCGCTGCTTGTCTCAGAGATAAAACTACAGAAAACAAGAAGTGAAAGAAACCAAATGTTATTAGAGCCAAGCATGCATTTCCTTCTTCATGTAACCCTTAAACAGAGCACACCAGCAGCTGAAGAGGAACAATCTAAGAACAACCGATTCCGCAGACAGTGCCTCTTACAAAAGTTCACCAGTCCAAAATCAGAATGGCTGAAGTCTCCTAAGTACTTTTGAGTTGGAAGTTAGCATTTTCAGTATTGCATTTTGAGAAACTAACATATGATGGCAAAAACTCATTAATTTAATTACATTAGCTCCTCTGATGCTGCCTGCAATCAATGTTATGTTTATATGTTTATGTCCATAAAAGTTTTTGCAATTTGTGCATAGGCACGTGTGGTATTTTATATAAATACGATAGCAATAAACTGCTCACAACTCAGCTACAGCATTTCTAACACAGCGTTGAATCCTTTTTATTAAATCTACTAAACAATGCAATATTTATTTCAGGTACCACTGCAGCACTGTGTGTTATCTTCTTAATATATATTTGTTAATAATAATTGCTATTTATGTAAAAT
This sequence comes from Calonectris borealis, assembly GCF_964195595.1. Classification (NCBI taxonomy): domain Eukaryota; kingdom Metazoa; phylum Chordata; class Aves; order Procellariiformes; family Procellariidae; genus Calonectris; species Calonectris borealis. Next base: position 27,334,923 of record NC_134312.1, read on the forward strand.
TATTCCTTTTTAAAATATATAAATGTTTTAGTGTCACATCTGATGCATTATTAGATTACACATTCATATTTTGTCATGAATTGAGCTTTACCTGAGTGGTGTTGTACAGCACTTAACATTCACTGTTCAGAACAGACTACCTTATCAACTGCACTTTCAAAAGCATTTTCAAATGCACGTAACAGCTCTTCTCGCATTTTAAGATGGAAGAGGTTGGATGGTTTCAAATGGCATTGTGAAATGTTTCAGAAAGTCAGATTTCAATTTATAAGCAGTGCTGTAAAGGTAGGTGCTCCAATATTCTAATAAAAATTCATAAATAAAAATTCTGTCAATATGCTTCAGCATCAAAAAAAAGCCATTTAATAACCACTATATTCCTATATAGCAATTATATGCACAAGTATATGCATACACATCTCCATATTCATTATTATTCTAAAATTTAATTTTTATATTGAAAATATGTGAACTAAAATGTTTTCAAAACAGTTGTAAAAATACACTATTAAAGTATGCTCATTTAGCAGGTCATTTCCTTTACTCTCATGACCATGGGAAATGTGTATTATACATAATATATAAGAGCTTAGCCTCTCAGCCTGACAAAGTAATATATACTCATACAGATTTCTGAGTGAACCTTTTAAGTTAACATCAATGGTCCAGTGGGGAAAAAAAAAAAAAAAGAAAAAAAAAGTCTATAAAATATCTGTTCATAAAACTTACATGAAACACAAAGGTTAGTGAAGAGCTAAAAAGAGGGGAAATAAAGAACAGACTAATTATTTGGTAAACAGGACACAATTTCACAAGTGCAAGGAAACAAACATCCAGGAACCAAGGATGTGGATCAGCCACGCCAAGGGCTGGGGATGTATGTTTGAAATCCATGATTCTGAACACACTTAGTGAAACTGTGGTTATAAACAACAAAACATGATCTCTCAGTTCAGAATATCAGTTAAAATGTTTTTAAAAAGCCTTAAATATACAAACAGACATATCTGTAAGAAGGATGATTAAAAGATCTTGCCACTGTATGTTTTCTGGATAAATCTGCTCTGCATAATTGTCCCTTTCCAGTGCCCACATGGCAGTGTTACAGACTGTATTGCGGTTTTAGCGTTGGGCAGGAAGGAAGGAAGAATTTTTTCTAACAAAGATGAAGAGCAACACATAGCAGAAAACCATGTGATGAAGACCCTTGTGGAAGAAAGTAGGCATGGGGGACAATTCCCAGTGCCAAGGTTTGGGGAAAGAGGCACTGTTTGTTTCTTTATTAGCCAGCAATAGTTTAGCAATAAATGTATAAGCAGACTTGAAACAGTCACTAAAGACCAGATGTTTGCCCTCTTTTGGATATACTCCCATCAGTCTGTCATTCTGTCAGTCCATGTGTCTCTTCCTGGGTACACACAATGGTAGAATTTTAAGGGTATAAGCAGTTTTATAGGACTACTTTAGTGCCTCTGGCCTCTATGTTGCCCAAGTGTTTTGTTTCTGTACTTAAGCATATAAATTCTGCTATAATCTCTCTTTAGGTTGTGAAATCCTGCTTAGGATTTCAAAATAAGTTTTTTTGTAGCACTTGATTTACTCCCTGCCAGTATTTATGAGTGGTGAGAAAAAGAATTATGAATGACCTAACTTGGAGAATCTCCAAACAGAAGGAAGGAGACATGTTTGATGTCAAGAAAATAAAGGCATGCTCTGCATAGATTAGAAGTTGCTTATCATCTTTTGTTCTCCAGGACAGTGAGTTGCCTTTAGGAACCTGAATCCCAGGAAAATAAATTGGGTTTTATTTAGCAAGAATTCTACAGAATTAAAAAATTGTGTCTGGCAGCTAAATGTTAAATCCTATGAGGCAAATTAAGAGAATTTTCATGCTGCATAAGGAACCAGTTGGCAAATTAGAGAATTTCAGAGTGTCGGGGGGGTTTTTATTTCAAAAGTTTAAGATAAGGTTTTGTTTAATTGAACAAATGTTTTGGAACAACTTTATTAAACAAACCATTAGCAAAAAATAACAGGTACTTAAAGGTCCCCAAATCTTCTGTCTTTCCTTGTCTTGCAAAACTGTTGAGATAGAAACTACTTGATTGCGTTTATTATTATGCTTCAGACACAAATTATATTGTGATTTATGGTGCTTCATATCTAGATACAATGACTGTATGTATTTCAAAATACATGCAATTTTCATTTCATTGCTGCCTTCCTTGCTTTACTTTCTCTAGCGAACAGGGATAATTTCAAGATTACTTAGGCTTTTATAAATACATGACTTTACATTCCCAAAGGTGAAATTTTGTAGACAGAGGCTCTTATGCATGTTTATGTCTGGATTTCCATAAGACATGATGTGCATACATAGCAACGAATATCACTTCTTTGCAGGAGGGCAGTGGATTCAGTCCATTAGCCCTCACAAGCTGGAAGAAAGAGAACGAGGGAAGCTGCTTCAGTCCTGAGGCTGCAGTAGCCACAGCAACAGCAGCTGTTACACAATGCGCTCTTAGCATGGATGAAATAGGTCAAGCTGAAGGCTGACTAGTCCTTGGATAGGCTGCAAAGTGTAATGCCTCGGCACTTCAGGACTCTCATGCGCCAAGAGCGCATCTCCGCTTGAATGTTGTGACATGAGTTGCTGTCACTTATGGCAGTATTCTTGCCTCATATTGCACCAATTCCTTATGGAAATATCTTCTTAACCACACACTGGTCATTTACAGATTATTGCTGCACAGCTCATCTGGCTCAGGCCAGACTGGCTGCAGGTAACTGCACAGCAAGTCTATGATGGAGGACTGGCTGGTGAGACAAGGAAGGGAGAAAACCATTTCACCTCACTGTCACTCTCCCTTTCTCCTATCATCACACTCTGTTCCATTTAGCCAATTTCCTTTCCCTGGCATCCCATGAGGAATGGAAATGCTCAAGCTTACCCATTTTTACTGCCTAGGAAGGGTGAGGGCAGCAAAAGGGTGGAAAACCGATGCGTGATCTGAGTTAAAGCACAGCCCTCAATCTCCAGAACTCCATGAATGAAAGCGAAGATGAAGAAGCAGCACAGTAAAAAATATGGCAGTTAAAAGCCAGGTAGGATAAAGGACGTGGCTGCAATTCTAGCAAAATGATTGCTTGGTCTTAAACCTCTGGGATCTCTTGCAGATCGAGTTTAAGTTCAGAAAGAAATCTAATTTTGAGGCTGTTAACATTCCTAAGTAGAAGCTAAGCTCAGCTCTAAACCCAGACAACCTGAGTGCCTTTGCTGCCATGTCACTAATTGGTCATTTGGAGCACTGGGACTGCCAGGATTGACACAGTGAAAATGAAAGGCAATTCGTGAGTCACTGATAATTAAGTAGGGAGGAACTAAAGGAAAACCTGTTTTACCGCTGGTTTAGCAGTTTCAGGACGTTAACCTTGGCCCAGCAGCAGCAGCAAGCAAAATGCCACGCTGAGGTAGCAATGCATTTTTGGTGTGTGTTTCCACAGAAATTCAGTGCAAACAGAGGACTGCTAACAGATGTGGTGAGCTGACCCAAGAACACTTTAGCTCTCCATGTCAATGCAAGACAGCAATATTTCATCATATTGAAGAACTTTCATTTCACACCTGACTGAAAGCCAAAATACAAAGTCCCAAAACAGATGCCACTTTTGGATTATGTCAGTCTGAGTAGTCAGCATGCATTAAAATTGCATGTGTCAGAAATGGCTGTGCTACATATGTTTAGCTGGTGCTCATCAAATGACTTTCCAGCCTGCCATTGTGGTATAGCAAAACTGAGAAGAAATCATTAGAAAGTGTGAATCTGATAATCTGAGAACACGCTGGCCTTATTAGCTATAAGAAAAAGACCCTGCTCCCTGAGCAATTTCTGCAAACTGTCAAACATCACCAGACATGACAGCCTTTGCTTGGCTCTGGGATACTATCCATGCTGTAAACTATTTGCCTGGGGTTCTGCAGATAATGGAGATGGAACAAACACTGCAGCAAATGAACCTGTCTGTCTCACAGGGTGACATCAGACTGGATCTCCACACAAAATACAAATAGTATTATGGAAATTGCATCTCGACACTTTGATATAAGAAACACTTCCAGAATATTTGGAATATGTTATCTAAAATTATTTGTCTTGGGTGGGAAAGAAACAAACATACCGATGGAGGAGGAAGGAGAAGAATGACTGCACTTTTTGTCTTTAGTCATTAGATAAATGCATTAAAAATTACTGCATAATAAAAAACAAAGACTAGATAACAGGTCAGGGACCATTTCTGAAAAGTACTTATTGACATAGATAGTCTTTGTTCACTCTGAGGTGTGCCCTTGAAGCCAGGGGTAAATAGGGTATAAATAACACTCAGGGTTATGTTCAAATATGGCACAGCCAACATTTGCTACAGTTGAAGCTTCAGTTCTGCTTCGGGGAAGACCCTCCAAGAGTTCCCCAAAGAGAAAGACATCCTCAGTCACTCTTACTCACATGTGAAAATAAGTAGGAAATGTCCTTTTCTCCCCCTCACTAGTCCACAGTCCCTGGAAGTCTGATAGGGCACAGGCAGAAATTCTGCCCTGCACATGGGCAATGCCTGTGCACCATCTCCCTGCCCTCTGCATCTGAGTAAAACCACCAACTACACCTTATTCCTGTGGGAGAAAAGGTGCTGATTTTCAGGATCAGGATCGAAGTGACACTGCTCTACTTCACCATTTGTGCATTAATTACCAGCTTGCTTTCAGTCAGTAAACCAGCCTCCATCAGTTCCTGTTGTTGCAGGATGAGAGACATTAAAAAGCCAAATGTGAGAATTTCAGTGGTGCAGAAGACCCGGATGTTGTATCTGAAAGACTGGTCATAAGGGTCTGAAAGCTGAGGGAAGACAAAGAATTGCTCACTGGGTGTGATGCAGCTGAGTCACACTTCTGAAAAGCCAAATATTATTCAGAAAGCATGATACAATGTCCATAACAGAGGTGACACAAAACAACCTCTAAAAAAAAAGGAAAGATAGGACGTATGCATTAAAAGACATATTTCCGTATGATCAAGTTTTCAGGAGGGAATATTCCTAACTGTGTGTATTTTATGTATGCTCATGCACAAAAAAAGTAAAAATCAATGAACATTCAGTTAGGAAAAGATTAACCATAAAAATGGTGCAAGTGGATGAATTATAGAAGCTTTTTCGTTCTCCAGTAAACAACAGCAGGGAAGCATCAGACATTGCTACAGCACTTGACAGTGTCTCACACTGGGGAAGAAAGCAAGGGAAATTACTGACATCTGAACAACATTTATTTTCATTTTCATTTAAAGAATGAAAACTGTTATTACAAGGAAGACATTTTCTCAACAATGTATAATTATATTTTTATTGGGGAGCTGGGGAAGTTGAGGAATTAAGGATGATTTTTCAAGCTTCTACAGACAAAAGAAGGAAAAATTGCAAATTCATACCTTTGGGAAACTGTCTACCATTTTTCACTAAGTACATCCGTGATTTAAAGTAACTGATTCAAATGTTCCTGGTGAAAATCTACCCTTCAGTGGGAACAGGATTAAGGTTTTAAAATGAAGAAGGAAAAGAACATATCCAGGACGTACTTTCAAAATAAATATTTTTAAAATGTGTCACATATATTTGATTACTGCTCTTATATTTGTCATTGTAATTTGTATAATTCATTTTTTTACTTTTTCTTTTGTTGTTGTTTTATTGTTTCCTGTATCATTAGGTTTTAGAAGAAAGAAGTAAAAACATATTATTAGATAACATATGTTCTTTTGATGAATGTTGGATATTGTTACTTATCACCCTAGATATTTATTTTATTATTTTTTCTTGTTCAGATATAATAGTATACAATTTCTACAACATTCTGGCCACTATTTAGGTTATGAACAGCTTCTTTTCCGGCTTTTACACACATGAGGATTAATCCTATACTCTCACTTCTTACTATAATTCTTAGAGCTTCGCAGTGCTCCATACTTTGGTGATCCCACCCTAAACAAAATAAATCAAGGATCTGTGTTCACAGAATGGCTTTGGTCTCTGAGCCCAGAGTCTTCTTCCAAGAAAAGGTATTTCTGTCAGGGAAAGAGACATCCATGGTTCCTTCTAAAATCAGTGAAAAGAAGTATGTGTATCCAGAGTGATTCAGATCTCACATGTGCAGTTCTTCTCCCAGTGAGACTGTGTCCTGTCTGTAGGGAGTTTAGTAAAACTACAACTTAAATGTTTCAATTACATTTCTGAAGTTAGGTGGTGGGATGAATGCTTGGGTTCACTGCAACAGAATACAAAGTCTTGATCTAAGTATCTAGGCTACCTATGCAGAAATTAAGAGACCTCATAACCTGCCTGATAATTGTCAACACACTGATTGAGGAACTGCCTTCAGCAAGCAAAGAAGAGGTGGAATTCAGAAATATGTCTGACCTTCCACTTAAGACACCTTATTTGTTGTCACTGGAAATGTCTCTTTCCACTAAGAATTCAAATTCTTCAGTTTTGGAAGCAGGTCCTTCTGTCTTTCACTCTCTTATTTGAAAACTCTAAGATGATATTTATGTCCCTCCACTTCTTTTTTTTTTTGTTCATCTAGCTCTACCATCTTCCATGTTCCATCATTGAAAGCTGCTACAGCTTGAAAAAGAACAGAATACGATTTCTCTTACCTTAAGGTATTCAAGCTTAACTGTCTTATTTTTCAGGCAAACTGTAAAACTAGGAACTGAGTCATTAAACTGGGAGAGAGGCTCTCAAACAATTACCTTAAATTTGTTCCTTTTTGCATAGCCCATTTAAATACTCATTGGGCCAGAGAGAGAGAAGCAAAGCAGCAAAGGGCTATATCTATGTCTGTAAGTATAGGTTGCACCCATAAGCTAGATTCTTTTCTGCCCCCAAAACATGATGCCTTCGTCTATACTGACAAGAAGGATCAATTCCTAGCTCTGCTAACCCCCCGCTGCCTCCCAAACAGAGCCTGAGCATTATCAAGGAGACATAATGCTCCTTGATAAAAGCAATCGCAAACCACCTCCCACCAGCAGACTGATGCCTAGCCAGTCTCCAAGCAACAGCCACCTTGGAAGCCAAAAAACCTTCACTCCCTTCTTCCTCTACTACAGTTTTATTGCTGTGCATGACATTATATTGTAGGAATATCCCTTTGGCCGATTTGAGTTAGCTGTCCCAGCTCTGCAGCTTCCCAATTTCTTGACCACCCTTAGCCTACCTGGGGAGGGAAGGATGGGTAGAGTGGGAGAAAGAGAAAGACTTGACCCTGTGCAAGCACTGTTCAGCAACAGCCAAAATATTAATTTGTTATCAACACTGTTTTAGCCACAAATTCAAAACACAGAACCATATAGGCTGCTATGAGGAAAATTAACTGCATCCCAACCATACCCATGGAACAGAAACATATTAAGAAAAGCTAACTCTTGGGCTTCTTGACATTAAAGTACTCATAAATTACGTGACCATTGAAAAAGCGGCACAATTTGTCTTTGTTCCCTCAGCTGAATGCCCCAGGCTGCTGGACTAAACATGGGGTTTTTTTCCTTTGGTCCACTGACTAGCTGTGTATTCTCTGCTAATAAATGGGGCATAACAGTAAGTTATTAACATTAACAGAGTTGCCATAAGTCGCCTTAAGTCCTCATTCAAATAAAGAAAGTAGTATGTTTTTTATCAGGCCATTAATAAGAAAAAAATATCATGGGAAAGATTTAGAAACATTTAATTCTTCCCAAAACCTAACTGAGGAACTTTTTACCTTTAGAAACAAATTTCTTTATAAGCAACTAAGTCACCAAAGTGGTGAAAATATCTCCAGTGGGTGGATGTTGTTCCAACAACGCTGCCTCAAGTTGTTCCACTTTCCATGACCTATTCCATATTCATGGGGGTGGGAGACAAAGCAAGAGAGAATAAACAGGCAGACACCTGCGAAGCACAATCAGATGTTGTCCAGCAACTTTGAATTTGCATTTTTGGTACCTTGTTGGACTACAGGGGTAAGTGAAGGAAAGAATTCTCAAACCAACACAAATTGCAACTGGTGCTCGAACCAGAAATTGTCCTTAAGTCTGCTTAGATCTCAGAATGCCCACAAAAGCAAATGCAAATCTGTGCAAATAATGCTTACCTCTAAAATGCTTCCCAGCAACTAAAGTACAACACAGTAATATGATTTTTGAATGTTCATTTGTTCTATGTGTCCTTGTTTTAAGGAAGTCAATTATTCTGAGCTTATCTTAATTAGGACTTCAGGTTACAACATGAAAAGAGCAGTGTTTCTGTTGTTGGTTATTCACTCCATCAGCTATAAAGAAATTGATGATCTACTATGGAGACTTTTAGGTACAAAATGCATAAAAATCTTTTCACCATTTTACTGAAAAAACAAAACACAATAAATAGGTTTTGACTTTCATGAAGGTTTCCATGCTTGTCAATTTTAGTATAAATTAAAAGCAAGAAGTTCAAAGTTTTCATGTTTATTTTAAATCTTCCTGTGTATTTTCAAGGCATTCAATGAAATCTCTGTAAGACCTCTGGCCATAAGAAGCACTTTCTTCATGAACCCCAGAAATACTAGTAGCTGTGCAACAGCATGCATGGGAGTCTCTACCTAGTATCATTAGAATAAGACTACAAACCTTGTTTAAACTACTTTAAAATAAGTATATCAGTCACTATTCCAAGAAAGGTAAATAAGGATTGATTTAATAGCATCAAAGATGAAACAATGCAGAAAATAAAAGTATGAATTATATTTACAAACCTCAGTAGATTCCATGAAGAATTGTACTTAATGCAGCTAAATTTCATTATAATACTCTCTGCCCATTTGTCCAGTTTCTCCAGAGAAAGCTACTTCAGCTTTACATAATCTTCATTCTTTCAATCCTAAAAAATTTCTGGAGGGATGCATTTAAACGAATAAATGAATTAAAATTTATAGAGAGCAATGCTCATGAATGTGATGGATCTAAGAATAATGAATAAGGGATAAATAATTTATGGCATTTCATTTTGTCACACACTGACAAACTGTGACAATAACAGATTTCCTTATTTCCATGCAGACACAAATCACAACATGACAAGACTGAAACAAACAAGCAGCTCAGGCAAGGCATCGTGATCATTCTGCTGGTAGAAATAATTTTAAATACTGTAACGAATAGCAGATGTAGCCATTCAAATAATAACATTTCATTCATTCCTCATTTTTGATCTCTCCCATATTTCATTTGTTTTCACTTAGAGTAATAGATTTTACGGCCAGAGGGATGTTGATAATGTGGGTTTATCTACTAAATAGCACAACTCAAGGAACTTCATCCATTTATTCTAGTGGGCCATCGATGATATCTGCCTTTTCACTGTAGCATTTCTCCAAGGTTAAGTGTACATTGGAAGTTAGATATTCATTCTGCTCATTTCCCAAGCTGTTAAATACCAGCCAGTTTTCAACCTGAAGCTCTATAGCTGCATTACATGACTTTGTACCAAAACTAAGAATGGAACTTACTAGTGCAAGCTAGTCCACATTGCATCCAGCTCAGCTTTGTACCAACATGTCATGCTGTTCTGTGGCTCTCTACTGAATCAACCACATGCCTTACAAGCTCTGGGCAGCAGGTGGAAAGAGCATGTTTACATCTATGCAGATAAACCTTTAAGTGGATTCCAGTTTTTGATGGAGCCTACAATTGGATGTAAGTCATTAATTCTTCTCACAATTAAAAACATACCTCTTATCTCTAGCCTGAGTACATACGTTTTCAGGTCCGAGGCACTGAGCTTCTCTATACCTTTCTCAGTGAGTTTACTTCCAAAAATCTATTTTTTATATATATATCTGTGGTTCCCTTAATTTTCCCTTCAGTGGACTAAAAAGACCAAGTTTCTTTAGCATCTCATATCAGCTATCATCAGCTGGCTGGCTGACTCCCCGCTTTCTTCAGACAGTAATTCCAGTCTCACTACATTTTAAAAAAAAATACACCCTCAGGCATATTCTGTGTGCTTTTCACTTGGGAAAAGCACAAACATCTGCACACTTGCCTAATGGTAAAACTACTCTATAAGTTTGTCCCTTTCCATGCTTCCTACAAAAACCTTAGGCTGTGGATCTTACATCATTTCTCTATTTCCTTCGCTCTCTCATCGCTCTGCCTGAATCTGTTTGCTGTCCCTTACTCTCAACAGATTAAAATAGCCTTTTCTCAGGTCTGTGCTGCTAGATTGCTTTGGGTACCTTTGTCATCTCATTAAAGTTTAGCAGGGACATATATGTATTACACTGCATTAAAGCACTATAAGCATAACCAGTAACTACAAAGTTAGTTTGTAGCTACTTTAATAGTAGCTTTAATAGAAATACCACCCTGCTTTCCTTCCACCTACTCCATCTAGACTAATTAAGCAGTAATTTCAACATTCAGGACACGTAAAAGAAAACCGTGAAGTTCAATAAATATCAACTATGCCAAATTTATTTATATGTATTATTCTCCTTGTAGAAGTTTTTCTCATGATACGTAAGAAACAACAACAGAACTTTTTCTTTGTACACGCCTTCATAGGTTGAGCTGTGTATATTCATGCTACTTTGAGATTAGGAATAATTTGTGTCAGTCTGTGTGTACCTGAGTTTGTATCTATGTATGTATATTCAAAGCTGAAACACCTTAGAGGAAAATTATTCTTTTTAATCTATAATCACAGTTTATTTCTGATATACACAGGGGTTAGCAAACTAAGCATTTACCTGCTTTGAATAAATAGCCTTACAGAAAATATTATAGAAATACATTTATGGAAAGTGAGTTTGTAAATTTTTTGAACCAGTTCTAGAAATGATTTGACAAAAAAACAACTTAAGCATTCTTCTTTTTTGCACATACAGGTTAACTGTTTACTACTTTTTTTTTTTCTAAGACATCCACTGACCCCATAGCTAAACATTTCCCAAGATTATTTGTAGTTTATTTTTCATAAGATATTTACATAGATGCTTTATGTATTCTCAGCCCGAGAAAGGATTTCATTAACCAAGTAAAATACTGAAGTACAAATAATAGGGCTGAATCACCAGAAAAAATGTGTCAGAGGCAGCAGAATGGTTGCCATGCACAACAAAAGACTCATACAAGATTGTGATTAACTTGATAAATTGAGAGTGTTTCTAGTATATAAAAGTATTCTTAAGTAGAAATACTATTCACTTGTTTATGATCTCAAAGATAATCAGCAAAAAATAATACACTATGTTGGTATTATGACAGCATAATATTATGACAGTACCTTCAACAAAAGGCAAAATAGTACAAGATTGAATGAGCTATTCAGGTCATTGCTAAATGACAGGTGTTAAGTCACCTCACTAACTGAGAATCTGGAAGCTGTTCAGATAACCTAGCAATGGTATAAGAACCTGAATACAATAGACTCGAACATACTTAATAGTACATGAATCTAAACTCGTTCATACATACATTATTTATTGTGTGACACAATATTACTGCCCTCCAAAGATGGGTATCAAGTTAGCAATTTGGAACTCTCATAATGTGAAAGAAAAGCTTTAAACTAATATATCACTCTTTAAAGGAGTCAGTGTTTAAGCTTTTGTTATAGCTTTGCTGTTTGGGGAGTAATTGAAGAAGCTTGTTGATTTAAGTATATCTTGTATACTTTTAAAGAGAGACTTGCAAGATTGTGGAGAATGTCAGATGAACACTTTCTATAAACTAGAAATCAAAATAAAGCTATTCACAGAATTAATGTTTCACATTTTTAAAGTCAGATTAAATTGTTATGAACATTGAATCTGACCTTGTGAGCCACACTGACCACTGCATTTTGCAAAATATTTCTGCACTGAGCTTGTAAAAATGGTTGATCTAGAGCTTTAAGAAACCCATTCAATCCATGCATCAGAGTGCTGTTTGGTATTTTTATCACAATGAATACAACAATGATTATTTAGTATTCCCCAAATGAGCAATGATTTGTTTTCTTGAATTTTATGATATTCTGTTAATACCACTCTGCTAATTTGTATTATATCATTAATAGAATAGAATAGAATAGAATAGAATAGAATAGAATAGAATACAATACAATACAATACAATACAATGGTTCCAGTTGGAAGGGACCTACAGCGATCATCTATTCCAACTGTCTGACTGGTCAGGGTTGACCAAAAGTTAAAGCATGTTATATTAAGGGCCTTGTCCAAATGCCTCTTAAACACTGATAGGCTTGGGGGATCAACCACCTTTCTAGGAAGCTTGTTCCAGTGTTTGACCACCCTCTCGATAAAGAAATGTTTCCTAATATGTAATCTGATCCTTCCCTGACACAGCTTTGAACCGTTCCCACGCATCCTGTCACTGGATACCAGGGAGAAGAACTCAGCACCTCCCTCTCCACTTCCCCTCCTCAGGAAGGTGTAGAGAGCAATGAGGTCACCCCTCAGCCTCCTTTTCTCCAAACTAGACAAGCCCAAAGTCCTTAGCCACTCCTTGTGGCCTAGGACATTCCTTCCAATCCTTTCACCAGCTTTGTTACCCTCCTCTGGACGCATTCAAGGATCTTCACATCCTTTTTAAATTATGGGGCCCAGAACTGCATACAGTACTCAAAGTGAGGCCACACCAATGCTAAATACAGTGGGACAATCACCTCTTTTGACCGGCTGGTTATGTTGTGCTTAATGTATCCCAGAATGCAGTTTGCCCTCTGGGCTGCCAGGGCACACTGCTACTCATATTGAGCCTGCTGTCGACCAGCACCCCCAGATCACTTTCCTTAGGACGGCTCTCCAGCCACTCCTTGTGTCCGGCGTTACTCCATCCTAGGTGCAGTATCTGGCATTTATTCTTGTTAAATTTCATGCCATTGATGATTGTCCAATAGTCCAATCTATCTAGATCCTTCTGTAAGGCCTCTTGTTCACGGAGAGGGTCAACAGGATCTCCCAGTTTAGTATCATCAGCAGATTTACTAATGGTGCATTCAACTCCTGCACCCAGATCATTGATAAAAATATTGAACAGCGCTGGCCCTAGAATTGAGGAACTGAGGAACACCACTGGAAACTGCTGCCAGCCAGATGTAGCCCCATTCACTAAAACCTTTTGAGCTCTGCCCTTCAGCCAATTCTTCACCCAGCACACCATGTACCTGCTCATCTTACAGTTGGACAATTTTTTCAGAAGGATGCCGTGAGGGACAGTATCAAAAGCCATACTAAAATCCAGAAAAACTACATCCACCACCTTCCTTTCATCCACTAGGTGGGTGACCTTATCATAGAAGGATATCAAATTAGTTAAACAGGACTTTCCACATGTTGACTGTGCGTAATGATTGCATTGTCTTTTAAATGCCTTTCAGTACTACCCAGTATAATCTTCCCCACAATTTTTCCAGGAATTGAGGTTAGACTAACAGGTCTATAGTTTCCTGGGTCTTCTCCGATGCCCTTCTTGTAAATTGGAATACCATTGGCTAGCTTCCAGTCGGTAGGGACCTCCCCAGCCTCCCAAGATCTTTGGTAGATGATTGAGAGGGATCATAGAATCATTTAGGTTGGAAAAGACCTTTAAGATCATCAAGTCCAACCGCAAACCTAACACTAACAAGTCCACCATTAAACCATGTCACTAAGCACCACGTCTACACATCTTTTAAATACCTCCAGGGTTGGTGACTCAACCAATTCCCTGGGCAGACTGTTCCAAGGCTTGATAATCCTTTCAATGAAGAAATACTTCCTAATATCCAATCTAAACCTCCCCTGGCGCAACTTGAGGCCATTTCCTCTTGTCCTATTGCTTGTTACTTGGGAAAAGAGACCAACACCCACCTCGCTACAACCTCCTTTCAGGCAGTTGTAGAGCGCGATAAGGTCTCCCCTCAGCCTCCTTTTCTCCAGACTAAACAGTCCCAGTTCCCTCAGCTGCTCTTCATAAGACTTGTTCTCCAGATCCTTCACCAGCTTCTTTGACCCTCTTTGGGGCCTTCTTTGGACATGCTCCAGCACCTCCATGTCTTTCTTGTAGTGAGGGGCCCAGAACTGAACACAGGATTTGAGGCGCGGCTTCACCAGTGCCGAGTACAGGGGCACGATCACCTCCCTACTCCTGCTGGCCACACTATTTCTGATACAAGCCAGGATGCCATTGGCCTTCTTGGCCACCTGGGAACACTGCTGGCTCATATTCAGCTGCCTGTCGACCAATACTCCCGGGTCCTCTTCCGCCAGGCAGCTTTCCAGCCACTCTTCCCCAAGCCTGTAGTGTTGCATGGGGCTGTTGTGACGGAAGTGCAGGACCCGGCACTTGGTCTTGTTGAATCTCATACAGTTGGCCTTGGCCTATCTATCCAGCCTGTCCAGATCCCTCTGTAGAGGGATTCCTACCCTCAAGCAGATCAACTCCTACCCAACTTTGTGTCACCTGCAAACTTACTGAGGGAGCACTTGATTCCCTCATCCAGATGATTGATAAAGATATCAAACAGAACGGGCCCCATTACTGAGCCCTGGGGAACACTGCTCGTGACCAGCTGCCAGCTGGATTTAACTCCATTCACCACAACTCTTTGGGCCCCGCCATCCAGCCATTTTTTTACCCAGCAAAGAGTATGTCCGTCCAAGCCATGAGCAGCCAGTTTCTCTAGGAGAATGCTGTGGGAAACAGCATCAAAGGCCTTACTAAAGTCCAGGTAGACCACATCCACAGCCTTTCCCTCATCCACTAAGCAGGTCACCTTGTCATAGAACGAAGTTTTCTCTTCACATCTTTAACCCGGGCCCCAGGGAGGCAGCAGACTCCCCTAAGAAGTGGCTCTGGTCTACATATTAGGCGTTCTGTTCCCCTTAGAAGAGAATCTCCTATGACAATGACCCGTCTGTTTTTCTCTTTATCGAAGTTGTTTTGACGTAGGGTGTAGGCCAACTTAACCTCGGTGACACCGCCAAGCTACATGAACCATCGTCCTTGTCATTGTTTGGTTCCACTTGCAGAGCCTCGTACCGACTATGTAAGGGCACCTAGGAAGGTGGGGAGGTCACAGAGGAGACACGCCTGCTGCGCCGGGCAGGAGCTTGTTGCCATTGCCCCCATCCCTTAAGTCACCGTGTTCAGTCAGGTGGAGAGAGGACAGGGAATCCTCCATATCAGGTGTCCTGTCTGACTGCTGGGCCTGTCTCAGGGAAGGTAGGGTGCAATTCCAGTAGTCTCTCTCTCTCTCTCCCCCTCTCCCTGATACTCCTCAACCTACTCACCTCCTCCTGGAGCTCTGTCACTAAGGGGAGAAGTTCCTCTACCTGGGCACACCTCCCACAGGCGTGCTCACTGCTGCCATCTGGTACTGGCATAAAAGCAGGGCACAGCCTGCCACCTGGTACCTGGGCAGCGGCGTGTTCCCACCAGAGCCCTGTCTGGGAAGATGCATCAGTCATGGCAGGTGCAGAGTTTAAAGCGGGCATAGCCTTCTGCTGGGTAGATACCATTGCTCCCTGGTCGAGCTGGCAGAGCTACAGCTCCCTTCCTGCATGCCCTTCCGTGCAAGGCCATACCCTTGTTGACGCGCCACGCCCTGGTTGCCCGCCTTGGTCGCCAGCACTCCCTAAGGGCTTTTTTTATGCACGGCAGGGGGCCATGGCTGCTGTTGCTACTGGCTCCTGGTGGCTCTCTCGGCTCCCCCTGAGGTTCCCTTGGTTCAGAAAACCATGGCCAGCCCTAAGCCCTCAAAAGCAGATCCCCATGGGACACTGCTAGGTAACTCCCTGAATAGCTGTCGTGGTTTAACCTGGCAGGCAGCCAAATACCATGCAGCCGCTCGCTCAATCCCCCCACCCCCCCAGTGGGACGGGGAGAGAATCGGAAGGGTAAGAGTGAGAAAAACTCGTGGGTTGAGATAAAGACAGTTTAATAGAACAGAAAAGGGAGAATAATGATAATAAATAATGAAAGAATATACAAAATGAGTGATGCACAATGGAATTGCTCACCACCCGCGCTGACCGATAACCAAGTAGCGATCGGTACTTCCTGGATCACGCCTACCGTTCATATACTGAGCATGACGTCACATGGTATGGAATACCCCATTAGCCAGCTGGGCTGGCTGTCCTGATTATGTTCCCTCCCATCTTGTGTACCTAGCTCAGTCAGTAGGCACGGGAGCTGTCCTTGGACTAGGAGGGCACTTAGCAACAACTGAAAACATCAGTGTGTTATCAACATTCTCCTCATGCTAAATCCAAAACACAGCACTAGGAAGAAATTTAACCCTATCCCAGCCGAAACCGGGACAATAGCTTAAAGTTTACTCTCTTGAAATCCAGGGTAACAAGTCTGCCGAACTTTTTTCTCATTACACCAAAAATTTTAGACTGAATCATTTTGTGATCACTCTGGCCAGGACAGCCACCTACCATCACATCTCCCATGAGTCCTTCTCTAATCACAAATAACAAGTTTAGGAGATCATCTTTCCTAGCTGGCTCACTGACTACTTGTGACAAGAAATTATCTTCAACACGCTTCAGGAATTTCCCAGACTTGCTTGTCACAGCAGTATGGTATTCCCAATTGATGTCTGGGAAATTGAAATCTCCCATAAGGACAAGGGCTACCGATCCAGAGATTTCTCCTAATTGCCAATAGAATAACTCATCAGTGCTATCGTCCTGGCTGGTGATGGATAGCAGACACCCTCAATGACATCTGCTTTGTTTTACATCTCCCTAATCCTCACCCAAAGGCTCTCAACCATTTCATCCCTGACTGTAAAGGCTGTACAGTCAAACCTCTCCCTTACACGCAACTCCCCCACCTCGCCTGCCCTGCCTATACCTCCTCAACAGCCTGTAGCTCTCCATCCCAGTACTCCAGTCATGGGACTCATTCCACGAAATCTCACTAACACCAATGACATCACAGCTCTGGGAATGAACCAACGCTTCCAGTTCATCCTGTTTGTTTCTCATACTGAGTGCATTGTTGTACAAGCAATCCTATAGATTAATAATAGATTGTCATAAAGTTTAGTGAAGAAGGTAAGGAAAGACTTTTTCATGTATATGTGTGTGAATTGGATGGACAGATGAGCAATTACCTCTCCCAAACAGACTTACGCTTTCAAGAAACACAGATGGAATCTGAAATACCTTTGGGAATTTTGGAGTACTGTTATAAGTGAAAGCACTGCCTTCTAGTGTGTAAACTGAGCAGTAAATGCTGGGATGCCCAATTTATTTGCGTTTTAGATTTCCTCGCAAAAGAAATTATAATGTTAGCTGATGATATAATCTGATCTTTTTAACCAATGGTTGAATATATAGAAACCAAATGGATATTTCCAATCCAGCATCTATTTCCAAACAGAAGACAGCAGGCTATGCTTGACCGAGCAACACTGAAACCCAAAAGGATCACACACAAGGCAGACTGCTCGCAGTATCTCACATATTGAGAAACGAGGACAATTTGTGTTTCCATGTCCTATAATGACAAGGCTATCACTATGGAGAATTACTTTTCTTTAGCAACTATCACTCTTCCCCAGCAGTAATGAACCAACTGCAACATTGGCTAACAGAATTTCAGTGTGCTCTGTTGTTATTCCATGTTTCCAGGGCTGCAGTTTGGGAATTTTTTGTAAACAAGTCTGGGGGCTTACTCAGTCCTCAGAGCTCCACTGAGCGTTGTGAACAAGGTGCACCAGAGTAGGCTGGAAAGTGTCAATTCTCTGCTGTTTCAGTGAAATTAAGTGTCATTTTATCATCTGAGAATGTTATGACATACAAGAGAAATCCAGCCTGCCATGGTCAAAGTTGTTTTCACTCATTATTCAATAGGATCACAAAAAAACAATATGATACAAACATCTACTACATCTAGAAGTCTTCTGGAGTTTCCCATCTTGTAGTTCAGATCTTGTCAGCTGAAAGGAATTAAAGTATTAGGAGAGGGGTGTGTAAGACATGGCTTGTTGATTTTAATGTTTAGTTAAAACATATGGACATATGTCACAAATTAGAACTATTATTCTTCAAACTGTAATTCAAATTGTGGTTATGTTATGAAGTATGACTATCAAGCATAGTAAAAATAATCTTGCTTATCTAAGATTCTATTTATCTGAGTTGATCTAATATTTTTCTGGTACATGTAGGTGAATTATCAGACTTTCTACAGAAGACACGGAACTGAACCCCAAAATTAAACTTCTGAACTTTGAAATATCTGTCATCTACTCATAGCAATCATCATATTCAAAGCCGTCCCGTGACTTCCGTGTTTCAATCAGTCATTTCCTTGTAAATACATTTACTGAGCATATATTAGGGCAAAATATGTAGAAACCAACCAGATTGGTGTGCTTTTGTGTTTTGCAGGTGCACATTTTTATGCAAAATTGTACAGGATTATATTTTTGCTAAGAATAAATCCTAGTATATTAACTAGCATGAACATCAACATTGTTCTTTCATAAAGACTTGAAATTACAGATTTATTATCATGAACATACATGATTTATGGAAAGCAGAGTAGGTTTATCAAAGCATATGCTCTTCTGCAAGCCATACAAGTTATCTAATTATCTAACCTTATAGTATTTGCTGGAATATGTTGAATGAGGTCAGACACCTTCAAGAGTAACAGTTTTAACTTGTAATACTTACGGTTTTCTGCATCATTATAAGCTTTATAATAGCACTTATAACAGATGATTTTATTGACATATACCTTGACCATACTTTCATTAACATGGTGCAGACCTCTTTATATTTCTGTGTTTGTGTCCTGGCACATCTATTGGAGCAAAATTTATTTTCTGTAATTAATTCAGTGGACAAATTCCACTGCTTTCTTTAAGCACTAGCACCAGCAATGATGGCTTCCTTACTTGTAAAGTGTTTTCATTTGTAAACCCAATTTATCATAGTCTCCAAATAGCTGAACCACTTGAAAGCATGCTTTTCCCGACATTTCGCTATTATTGTTGAATGTGATTGTGATCTAATCTACACCAAAGTAACATCTATGAAAGTTAGACTAAAAGCCACTAAAAGCATGTTACAAGAGAAAAAATAAAGCTAACTAAGATAATATGAAGAATCAATGTCTGAAGCTTGATTCATGCATAGACTCTTTCAGCAAAGGTAGAAATGCTTTGATGATACTCATTTCATCTAACTTGAGTCATCTAAAAGTTAGACATCTGGTCTAAATAAATACACTACTCTCTGGTGAATAAAATGTGGTGAATATCTAAGGAAGATGATTCATCCTATCCTAAAACAACCTGAGATAGGTGGAGAAAATTTGCTTCTGAAGACTCTGAAGGTGACTGTATATTTCCAATAGAGAAAGCCTAGACATCTCGATTAGAGTGGGATAGCCTTCATTATGCTTTCTATTAGCTGTCTAAAAGTTGGACTTTTTAGTCCAGAATAATTTTCTCAGCTCTATTTATAGTCAATAGAGATACACAAATAGTTTAGGATAGTGATTTGTTCTGCCTACCTTAGAAACCTATATGGAGATGATATCCTATCCAATGATGAGCCATGGATCACAGTACTAGGAACTAATAAATTGCAGCAGGGAGAAAATGGATTTGGAAAGATTATTCATTTGACCCAGCCTGTAAAATTTATCAAAATGGGACGTTTCCTCTGGTAATGTATTAAGTAAAGAAGTGAAATTATGGTCTTTGAAATGAAGTAGTCAGTAACTGGACAATAAAAGGAAAGTTAACCAACCAACCTGAAATTGAGACAGTGAAGGGGTGTAAGGAGCCCACAAAAGATCTTTCTTATGTTTTGCTACCTTTGTAGAGGCACCAAAACTTCAAGGTGCTGACTATAAAAGGTGTCAAAAATTTTAAGACAGAATAATAGATCTATGCACAAATCATCTGCTCTGGAGAAAAACATGACCAAATGCGTCGTGCCTAATAAAAATCTTCGTAGGTTTCTGAAATTATAGTGAATTCACACTTACATTTTTTTCTCTTTATTTTCCAGAAATGTCAGAGTAAGCCAATGTGTAGCACACTAGCTCAAAATTTTCCTGCAATCATGATGGATTTTTCTCTGAAGAGAAAGTCATTAGACTATCAAGACTATGGTATACAATGTAAACAATATAACAACTATTGTACTTAAATTACTGAAAGTGGTAATTTAATCAGACTACTTCTTGTCCAGGGCTTCCAGAATCTGATTCTTATAGTAAGTGTCTAAACTACACAGCTACAACACCTAAGCAGCAATCTTAATCTAGACAATGTAGCTAATATTCTCCATTATCACCTAGACAACCCTAGTTCATAAGAGGGTTCAAACACTGGAATTTTCTGTTCCAAGAACTTCTTGATCTTAGCATCTCCAGTGATGTTAAATCATACTTTTCTACTAGGCAAACTGAAACCAATGCATCATCAATTGCAAAGTCCTTGAATCTTCATACAGGTTTTATCTACAAAGGCAGTGTGGCTTTTGTGCAGTCTTTGTTCTCATTATTTGTCTCTGGCTGACCATAACATTCTTTTGTCAAAACAGAAATAAAGGCCTCCACAGGAAAGCAGAAATTTACAAAAGTAGTATAATCCATTTTTTACTTTTTTTTTTTTTTTTTGTAAGGGAAGGAGAGAGGTTACAGAATTTGGCCTTTCTCTTAGCTTTTCACAGTCTCATTGCTCTCTTCTCTCATTAATAAAGATTTATTTTCAAGGACAAGGGACTTGTGAGACAAGGAGAACAAGAAGACCCGTTTGGCTTCATCTTAATCAGATCTAAGTTCATTCTGTCTGCAAACACCAAAGGGAAGATCTGTCCCATAATTTCAAATTACTGATTATAACATCAAAATGCTGTTTATAACTTCAGGTTACTAAGTATTAAATTCATGTTACTTTAGCCATCTAAAAATTCCATATCTAGTCTAAGGTCATCATTTAAGAGCCCTCTCTAGTCAATGGAAGTAAAGAGGTCCCTTCAGGGTGATTCACCCCATCTACCTTAGGCACACTCTCCATGCCGTGGTACTATTCCCTCTTCAGTGACTACAACAGGAGAGCTAGACAAGCAGCGGAGGCTAGATGCATAATCTTTTAGATGGCTACAGTCAATTGCCATGAATCTTATACTAAATCACGTAAATATAATAGGTCTGAAAGCATAAGGATTATGAGAGTTAGAGATCGAACTCCTTTAACTTAACAGTGAATAAATAAACTGATAGGTAGGGGGCTAAAACTGGCAAGACCACCTCAGCTCTGCATCCTCAGGTCCAGCCAGCAATGAGGCTGAGCATGTGTTCCCAGCAGGCACACACACACAGGCATGCACGCACACGCCTATACACCCCACACATAACCGCACACCGCCAGCCACACACACAGATCAGCACACACAGGCACACTCGGCACTTACACAAACACAAACAATGCCCGCGGCCTCATCCACTCCCCAGCCCGCACACACGCACTCGCACACCTGCTCCTGCTCCAGCTGCTGCCATCATGGACACATGGGCTTCCAAACCCTGGTCCCACTCCAGTGGCTGCATGTAGAGCCCCAGACACACACACGCACATGCGAGAGAGCCCCGCAGACAGGACAAGAATTGGCAATGGAATTTAATGAGAAGACAGGACAGACTGCTCTGACAAGGCGTAAGGCATGGCTGGTCAAGAGGACTGACCAGTCTGCAAGCAGCCAGCCCTTTTTATTTCCTTATCCTGCTGTTTTCCCACACTTGGTCCTTGCCAAATCATTAAGATCCATCCCTTTCCTCACCTTTGCTTCCTCCCCTAAACATCCTGTAAGAATTCCTGTGCAATCCCAAAATGCTTTTCCCCTGCATCCTATACTGTGTCCCATACCCTGGACAGTGACCCCCTTCAGGGCAAAAGGTGCTCCAGAGGGTTGCTCCTGTTGACTCGTCTTGATGGTTTCACACCTGGATCATGGAGCTGAAGATCTCCTTGGACAGCCTTGGAAGTGGCCTGGACAGCAAGTCCCCTTTTCTGAGTCCCTAATTTAGGTTCCTGCCTGCCCTTTGGCCTCTCTGCTCCCCTGGGCTGGTGGAGATGGGCCTCTGATGGGCTGATTGCTCCTTTGATGGGACTGGGAGCAACAGGGTATTGAGTGTCCCCGCAACCTTCTCTCTCTGTCTCCTTTCTGGGGGTGAGCAGAGGAGCTTTTATCACATAACCTAACATACACTGTACCCCTTCCTCACAAGGATGGAAAAGTGTTTTAAATATAAGTTGGCTAGCATACAACATAAATACAGGATCTCTTACAGAATATTCAAGAAATAAATTTATAGGAAAATATTATATTAGTTTGTAAATTGAGAGCTTTACTAAAGAATTGTGTATTCAAAATCATATTGCTTTTTTGAATGTAAAGTAGTTTAGACACCCTGAAATTATTTTTAGAAAATCCTTTGAAGTCTAATGGCAAGAAGACCAAAGAAATATTTCTAATTAATTACCTTGATAAGTGTCTTTTCCTGGTAATCTGAAAAGGTTTTTATTTAAAACAATGGTTAGTATTTTTTTTAGTCAATTAGTATGAGAGCATACATTAGTATGAGAGCATACAGGCCGTCTGGAATCACCTGAATAGATCTTCACAATTAGCAAACCCAGCATCACTATGCTCCTCAAAGAGACTCCACTGAACTAAAGAAATGCCTGCAATTTCCAGTACTGAACTCCTGATTGTGATCTCAGGTGGCTTACAAAGATGCTGCTGTCTGGATGTCAGTGCAACTGTGCTTAATTAGGATAAATACATTAAAATCAAGAGTAAAGCTTGTTGCTCTCAGGAAATAAAAAGATATCAGGATGGATTTTTTTTCCTTTTTTAGCATGAAACGTGCTTAACAAGAAGGTGATGGGAGCTGTTTTGATACAGTTTAGGTCAACTCTGATACAAAAAACACACTCAATGTTCAGATCTGAATGCCAAATTACTTTTCTCTGGGAAGTCTGCTGTACTGGATCCTGTACACCCAGCAGGGTTTATCAAAAACATCAATAATGACAATGTGGAGATTCATAAGAGATGAAAATGGTGGTAAGTGTCCTACAACACATTTTCAAAAGTAAGGCATGAAAATAATGTCAGGGAGCAAAGCTGGAATAAGACTTCCATTGCACCACTCTGTCATACACATTGTTTTAAAAAAAGAAAATGATTGCAAAGCACTGCATAGTTAGTCTGCATATGTCTAGCACAGTTTTTCCTCTGCATTCATTTGAGATCTCCTATGGTTTTCTCAACTCTGGAGTCATCAAAGTAAATGCAAACCTGTTCAAAGTTATTTGTGCACTTGAATTAGCTCTACTGAACTACTCAAAACTCTTTTGCTGTGCAATTTTGAGGCAGAGCAGGGACAATATCTTCAAGTTTAAGAATCATTTTTATTTCCATGGACGGAATTCTTAATTAACACTTACTTTGCCTGTGTAAAGAATTTATTTCCTTTTTTCTGGGCAAGTGGATTAATTTGAATAACACTGCATTTACTTGAATGATACTGCATTTAAACTAATAAAACATTGCAAAGGTAGATATGAGACTATCTTCAAGTGCATTGTACTCACATACTTCTCCCACAGCGCACATACACTTCAGTTGACCTACCAACTGGCCAATACTTCTGAGAGGCAAAGAAAATTGCCGTGAATTATAGAATTGGGGGAATAGCCCCAAATCCTCCCTTGGAATTCTCTTGTGGAGAGCAAGAGTGGCATCTGAAGCAATAGATTACCAACTCAGATGGAGATTAAGAAGCCAATGTGGATGACAGAAAATATCTGTGAAGAAAAACCACCACAATATCAGGATCTTCTACAAAACTAATCTGCAAGGACAGTTCTAGCAGGTTAAAGGAAAAAGCCTCTCTCAAGTACTAGAACTGTAAAATATTTCCCTTATTTTTAATTTCTTACTATGGGGATAGAATAACCTACTTGCAGTGATATTATTTTTTCCTTTGGGAACAATGTCATAAAGCATCTCCAGTGATTTGTTGTCATCTGTGCTAGATATGGAAAGACACACTTTGTCATCAAAGCATAGTTTCTTAATACATTGTATTGAAAGTATTAAATCCTTGTCCTGGTTTCGGCTGGGATAGGGTTAAATTTCTTCCTAGTGCTGTGTTTTGGATTTGGCATGAGGAGAATGTTGATAACACACTGATGTTTTCAGTTGTTGCTAAGTGCCCTCCTAGTCCAAGGACAGCTCCCGTGCCTACTGACTGAGCTAGGTACACAAGGTGGGAGGGAACATAATCAGGACAGCCAGCCCAGCTGGCTAATGGGGTATTCCATACCATGTGACGTCATGCTCAGTATATGAATGGTAGGCGTGATCCAGGAAGTACCGATCGCTACTTGGTTATTGGTCAGCGCGGGTGGTGAGCAATTGCATTGTGCATCTCTCATTTTGTATATTCTATCATTATTACTATTATTTTCCCTTTTTTCTGTTCTATTAAACTGTCTTTATCTCAACCCACGAGTTTTTCTCACTCTTACCCTTCCGATTCTCTCCCCGTCCCATTGGGGGCGGGGGGAGGGAGTGAGCGGCTGCATGGTATTTGGCTGCCTGCCAGGTTAAACCACAACAATCCTGCATGCAGAATAAACAGATTGAAAAAAAAAACCCAAAGTATAGAGATGTGCTTCTATATGATGTAAAGATTATTTCTTTCCCTATTTTTTAAGAATTCAAAAGTTCCGTATTTCTACAAATCTTCTGTATTCAATAGCAAATTGGTTTAGTAAGTGGAAATGAAAACACAAAGAAAAAGATTTAATGTGTCTTAATCCTGGTATAGAAGGACTTTTGATATAAATTTATATGACAATTTATGGAGGCTGTACATCTAGAAATTATTCCTTCCATTTCCTTTAGAAATTGACTTTGTAAATGTGAGGCAGACTTAAAAAATACTTTAAATATAGGATGTAAACACATTCTGTACTAACTTTTGTCTCCATAAAGGGATAATTCCAGAGGATGTGACAAGAAATACCTCTAATTCTGTGGAAATGCCGTACAATGAGGGTTACTAATCTTTGATGATCATCTATTCAAATGGAGCAGCCTTGAAGGGTAAGATACCTGTCCCTTTGCCAAAGCAAGCCAGCTCTTCAAAGTTTCATTCTAGGGGGATGTAACTAAGCAACAGATCGCCAGATGGGAGACTTTGATCACTGGAAGAGATTGCTTAGGGAGTTATCAAACAAAGAGGAACTCGGTGCAAGGGATTCACAGAGATAAAGGAAGATGGAGCAGAAAAAGGAACAGCAGAACACACTTTCATGGTAGAAAAGTCCTTTCTAAAGCAACAAGAGTGATGTGAATAATGGACTTTTAGGGGGGTTGTTCAACTTAAAACTGAGGAAAAGAAAAATCTTTTCCCAGTTGACCCAAAAAATGAGGCTTAATTTTTTTTTTAGCAAAAAATAAGCCAAAAAAACCCACCAAACCCCAACTTTATTTTGAATAAAACCCAGCTTTATTTTGAATCTCCCAAGACTCTCATACCTCTTCATGTTAAACACAAAATTTACTATGTGTGTGATTTCTTAATACTTTTCTAACTTTTACATCTTAGGCTGATTTTGAAACGAGTAGTTCACATATCTTTCTGACTATTTTTCATGGATGAACTGCTTCTGGATTCACATTGGTTGTCGTGGTTTAACCTGGCAGGCAGCCAAATACCACGCAGCCGCTCACTCACTCCCCCCCACCCTCAGCAGGACGGGGAAAGAATCGGAAGGGTAAGAGTGAGAAAAACTCATGGGTTGAGATAAAGACAGTTTAATAGAACAGAAAAAGGGAAAATAATAATGATAATGATAAAATATACAAAATGAGTGATGTACAATGCAATTGCTCACCACCCGCGCTGACCGATAACCAAGTAGCGATCGGTACTTCCTGGATCATGCCTACCGTTCATATACTGAGCATGACGTCACATGGTATGGAATACCCCATTAGCCAGCTGGGCTGGCTGTCCTGATTATGTTCCCTCCCACCTTGTGTACCTAGCTCAGTCAGTAGGCACGGGAGCTGTCCTTGGACTAGGAGGGCACTTAGCAACAACTGAAAACATCAGTGTGTTATCAACATTCTCCTCATGCTAAATCCAAAACACAGCACTAGGAAGAAAGTTAACCCTATCCCAGCCGAAACCAGGACATTGGTGAATAGCTCCTATCTCTTTCAGCTGTGTATTTTCAGTCAATTTGCTGTTTGCTGAACTAATTTCACCCAGCTTTAACCACATATTCCTGTTAACCCTTTCATTTTTACTCTACATCAATCCTTTATTTTTTATTAATTTAGCATGTTGTGCTGGTTTTGGCTGGAGTAGAGTTAATTTTCTTCACAGCAGCTAGTATGAGGCTATGTTTTGGAAACATCACTGGAAACAGTGTTGATAATACAGGGATGTTTTAGTTACCGCTGAGCTGTGCTGACACAGAGTCAAGGCCTTTTCTGCTTCTCACCCCACCCCACCAGCGAGTAGGCTGTGGGTGCACAAGGAATTGGGAGGCGACACAAGCTGGGACAGCTGACCCCAACTGACCAAAGGGATATTCCAGAAGTCATGCTCAGCATATAAAGCTGGGGGAAGAAGAAGGAAGGGGGGAAAGTTCGGAGCGATGGCGTTTGTCTTCCCAAGTAACTGTTATGCATGATTGAGCCCTGCTTTCCTGGAGATGGCTGAACACCTGCCTGCCGATGGGCAATAGTGAGTGAATACCTTATTTTGCTTTGCTTGCATACGCGACTTTTGCTTCACCTATTAAACTGTCTTTATCTCAACCCATGAGTTTTCTCACTTTTACCCTTCCGATTCTCTCCCCCATCCCACTGGGGAGGGAGTGAGCAAGCAGCTGTGTGGGGCTTAGTTGCTGGCCGGGGTTAAACCATGACACATGTTTGAATCTATTTCTTTCTCCTGAAATTTCTATAATGGTTGGGGTTTTTTTCATGTCAAAGAAGTACCCTATATTACAACTTTCCAAATTAACGTTAGTTAATTAACGTAAGTTAACAAGTTAACACAACTCATGCTTTTGTAAAAAAAACAAACACTCCGATGTTTTATTTAAGGTGAGTAACTTCCTAACAAAATGCAAAACTAATCTGTTGTCAGTTTAGTAAAACTTCTGCTGGACAACAAATACCATCAACGACAAACCTAAAATTTGCAGGCCATCACTCCCACACATCAAAAAAAAAGATCCCAAATCAGTCACTTTCTTGGCAGACTTGAAATCATTGTAATATAGAAACACACAGCCCAGCTGCAACAACTGGAGAGAAGCTTTTAAAGTTCCTGGGAAGGCTGGCAGCATCACAGAGAGTCAGCATCCCCCCGAGCAATGGAGAATCAGGCAGCAGAAGCTGCAGTTCAGAAAGCTAAGCCAGGGCAAAGCAGCTTTTACCTCTTTCTCCCATTCATTTCTCAATTCCAGTTGGATCTGGGAGCCCGGTTCACAGCTGTGCTTGCCTAGAGAGGCAAAAAAATGTGTGCTAGAGGGCCTCTTGCTACAGTGCTGCAATCAAAATGAAAAGGCAATTAAGCAGTTTCACTTTTTCCCTCTATCTGCTTCTATTAAATCACCTCCACCGGATTTGACTTAGATAGCAGACTCATAGAAACAAATATTTTGCCTTTGGAACAGGAAACTTTGCACCAACTGGTGGATATTTTCAACACAATTGCACGGGGAGAATAAAATCATCCACCCTCAAGGGCTGGACAACTACCCTCATTACCAAATTATACATTCTGAACAAATTATTTTGATTGAAAATTTCCTTTAAAAAAAAAAATCTGTATTAAAAAATGCTTTTACAAGGGACAACCTGACTTTTGAGAAAACACAATCTTCTACAGCCTTAGAGTAAGCAGAAAGGATGTGCCCAGGGTAAAAGTAACATTATTAACAGAAGTTTTTCACCTACAGTAAAAAAATATATTTTGCATTACCAGTCTAAAGCAATATAATTCTGTTCAAACCAATTTTACTTAATAACATAAATAATTGTGCAGGACAACAGTTCTCTGTGCTGAGAACTGGTGTAAGCATTTTACATTATTATAATGATTACACTTGCTGTCTGAGAAACACAAACTCAGAAATCATCCTGATATTTTTTAAGTCTATGACAATGAATTTCAGTTATTTTAATACTTTTTCTGACCTTTCTCCTGAGTTTACTGTAGAATTGTAACACACTCAGATGAGATGTTCAAAAGTTTTGTGGTATTTGTTTCCTCAGAAGCAGGTGTTGGACAGAGTCACAAATAGTGTCAATCTCAGAATAAGATTGCAACTTTTAAAAAGTGCAGTCTTACAGGCAGACAAACCCAAACATTTCCAAAAATCAAAATTAATATTGTTGTCATGCTGTTTGGTCTTTACTTTAAATAGTTGGAAAACAAATTAAAAGACCACAGCATTCATCATCTGGTTTGCAAACATGTGAGCTTCAGAGCATCAGGTTCATCACAAACTAGTGACAAAGTCTTGTGAAAGCTCCTTGCAGGGACTTTGGGACAACTAAATGTTGCACAGTCTCCTTTCTACCTCTAATCTGACTTTCACTTTGAAGAGTTATGCAGCAATAGCTCAGCATATTTTCAAATCATTCACCCAGTCTTGCTGAACAGCATTACGCTTTGCGTTACCATAATCTGATCTCAGAACCAGATGGTGATCCCAATGCACCTTTTTTATGACTATCACTGATTTACAAAAATAGAAATGTGCAATACAAAGATGAGATCTTTCACTTTGACTGTTCCTTATTTTATTCCCCACAGCATATTCCCCGAGCCTTTCATTTGTAAAGAGTCTTGTATCTCCTAGTTCCCTGTTACATCTCTGCTTTTTCTCATTTATTTTGTAGTTATTTCTCTCCTTATCTCTACAGCTTCTCAAGACTGCAGTATCTCATTAAAACAAAATTGAAACTGTTAACCTCCCTATTCTCAGTAGTTTCTCAAGGTCTTTGAAGGACACAACAATGCAATCACATACCCGTCAACTTTTAGAAACCTAGGAATGTTGAATATTTAAAATAGAACTAGGCAATGTAATTCTTGTCTTGTCTCCATCATGCTCTACACAGTCCCAGAACACAAACAGTGTGTGTTCTAGATGCGAGGACAGAGCTAGAAGAGAAACTTTGAAGTGAACACAAGTAAGAAGACAAGACTGGGTTTACTTTTCCATTCAGCGCAATCCCCAATAAATCAAGGATAATTTGAAAATTGTATTTGCAGATTACTTATAAAACAGGCTGTGGTTTACATAGCATATTCCCTTGGAGAGGATGATGCTAAGTTGCACCTTTTGGTGGACTGACAGAAAAATTGAGTCTCTGGAAGAGACTAAGTCATTCCTCCACCATATTGTATAAGGCCCACTCTCAGGCTGTCCCTCTGACAGAGCGGATATACTCATGTGTGCTGGCTTGTTGATCAAATTATAGAGATTCTGGTCAGAAATTAAGCTGTTTCTAGTATAGTCTTTTGAGACTCTATTCCAGAACTTCACATGATGGAGGTTTTGTCAACACTTTTTGCTGAATTCTGTGAAGCTGTGCAAAATCTGCTCTGAGGTTTGGTTCCTATGTCTCCAGGCAGAATTCGTTACAGGGCAAAAAGCATTAAACTGTCACTATGGGAGATAAAGAGCATCGCGCAGAGAATGAATAGGACAAAGAAGACATTGAGAAATTCTCTCCCTAACAAAATACTGAAACAAATATTAGGAAAGAAGATCTATGGGCATTCAAAGGTTAACAACAAAGTCAAGAATAATAGCCAGTGCAAACATTTGAAGTATAAAAATGGAAAGTAAATTTGAATGACTTTGAATAAGATTACATTATCAGTTAACAAAGAGAACTAAATGAGCCAAGTATAACTTGAGTTTGGTAGAGCTTTTTACACAATGTGTCACAAAATTAGACTTATAGAATTAAACAAAATGAGGCTGGAGGAGCATATTGTAAAATGAGTAGTGGTTCAAAGGCGGTTAATGTAAAGTAATTTTAAATGGAAGGACATTGTTTTAGGTGAGCTCTCCCATACCTCTGAAATTTGTATTAGGTCGATTCTGATTTAACATTTCTATTCATATTCTGAAAGAAGAGGATAGATGGCATGTTAATCGTTCTTACAGATGATAACTAACTAAGAGAAGTTGCAAGTACAGTGAAGGGGGAAATATGTAAAGGAATATAACACATTTAAGAGTATTAGTGAAATGCACAGAAAATATAATCTGTCTAGGGACAAACTCTCCCTAGGAATAATATTGATAATATAACTAAAATAAAATTTCCCTTCCTAGGGCAATCAAAAAAAAAGGTTTAGGAGGCTAATGCTGTAAAGAATATGGTGTTCAGGGTGCTTGACGAACACTTTCCCACTGAGAACCCAGTTCAGACTTCAGCTGCCTAATGGACCTTGGACTTCTCATATCCCTGCTCCAGCATCTTCTCTCCTAAAACTGAGCTAGTTAGTGATAGACATCCTTCCCCAAGCAAATTTGTTACACCTTTCCAGCTACTTTTATATGCAACATTCTTCCAGGCACTCAAACACAAGCCCTTAGTGAACTGACAAGCCATATCTAATTGACCTCTGGCATGGCTTGCACTGTTGCTTTGCCCTGTGGTCTCCCTTGAAATGTGAGAAGTACTGCTGGCAGAAGTTAAGATCATTTGTTTTGACAATGTAAAATTAGGGGTCTGGCTGACTTCACCTATTGACTGACTTAGTCCTTAACTAAACTATTCTCCAATGATTAGCTTACTGTGAGGAAAACCACTATCTTCTGCCTGGAAGGACTGTGTTCAAATAAGTCAGTTTTTTAATACATTGAATCATACATTTCATATAAAACTTACAGCTTCCCACTCACATGTTTCACAACCACACAAAAAGGATTAGTGCCTTTGGTTCGTTATTGATTCTTGTCTCAAATGTGACCCCTCATCCAGAATCTGACTGTTGCCGTGAAACTAATCTTCACTGCAAGCCATTTAAACTCACACCCACTGAATTATGCCCTCCTGACAGATATTGCTATCAGGTAGGCCAGAGCTAACTCAAATAAATCTGGCATGTAAGCTCCTCTACTCTCACATTTTTCAGGTCCCAAATGGAAATAGTGTGTCTTCTATCACATTTTTCTGAATCACCATCCTGATATTTGTAAACAAATTTCCACCTTGGAAAGCTCCCTACCTGGGAGAGGTTCTGTGGATATGTGCTCTTGCTGTTGTGGTTTAAAATCCTCCATGCCCTCCTGAACTTTTAGTCTGGCTAATATAGTCCGCATTTTGCTTAAAAGCAGACTTTTTAAAAATCAGATCAATACATTGATTGCCTAGATCTGGCCTGTACTCCATTAAAATTTGACAAATATTTCAAAGTAGGCAGCTGCAATCAGCAAAGTGCACTGAAATTTATATTCAATTTACAAATCATAAGTTATACAGAAAAATAAAATCTGTATTTTTGGGAAAGGGGATACTCTTTTGGCAGCTGTAACAAGTGGTGTGTGGTGTATTTCAGCATATTTAAAGAAAGGATCTTTTTACATTCACATATTACTGCTGAAGTTTCCTTCTCTGCTGGAGCATACCAATATTATGTTAGCAAGTGTGATACATTTGTTTGTGTTATTTGAAAAAATATCAAATATCTTCCTAATTTTTGTACATATTGTTTTCCTGCCTCAGGAATAGGGCCTCCATAATTAACAACCTGAGTTTCTTAGTCCTTATTTTTAGATACTTAACCCATATACTCATTGGACATCTTTGTAGACATATGTTTTAAACCTATCTATTTCATCACTTAGATTGAGCACAAATGCAATTAGTTGAGTCTTCTTATTGCCAAATCTTTTTTTCCCCTTTGTTGTCTGTTAAGTCACTGCAGTGCATATGAGAACAATGCACTTGAATATCTTGCCTTCTTGTCTTCTCTTCCAGCTACACCATTTTCATTTTATGGACATTACCTTCGTTAGTTTATCTTTTACCAAGCAATTATGGTTCAGTCCACTCCTCATGTTTTTCTGGTCATGTTAATCTACTTTTTCGCCCCTGGACTAAAAGTTAACTTATGTAAACTGTGGTGTCACCAAAATTAATTAATTTTTCCTTAATACAAAGCGAACACAGCTCAGATGGCAGTTTAAGATCTCTCAAAGTATACGTGTTTATAAATGTCCCCTGTTTGTCTAGGGGTCTCTATCAGATGTTGCTCATCAATCAGGCATAGAAATTATTTAGCATCAGCCATATCTCATAACATTTTCCCCCTTATAATTAGTAAAATATATTTTCATATATTCATGTAAATGCTTAAAATGCTTAAAATGTAAGTGAATGGTTCCTTTTGTCTTTTTTATTTCTTTTTTCCTAAAGTGACCAAAACGAAGAACCTTGCAATATAACTCTTGTAGTCATAGCTCAGTTATGATTCTCTTTTAATTTCTCCCCTAAGACAAGCGAAGGTTGCTTAAATGCACAGATGATGGGATGAATTGGCCTTCCACTTCTATTCTGCTACATTGTTAGCATAATTTTCTCTTGAAAGACACCATCAAGCTTCTCATCAGCTCATGACTCCTTTTTCTGAAGTCACCTTCATGACCTATATGTCTACTTTGATTTTTCTTTTTTTTAGGGTTAGCTCATTTTCCTCAATCCCAAATTTTATCTATTTGCCTTTTACTACATCTTCATGTTTTCCAATGTTAGGGCTTGCTGCAATACTCATGTACCTGTTTCCATATTAAAGTAATGAAAGTCCAATTTGCCCTCAGGTGAACAGTCCATTCATCTTCTGCCACAAAGATTATATGAAGGGATTCACCAAAGCTTTCAACATCTTTTTGTCTATGCTATACGCACTTTTTGATGCTTGCAACTCTGACCAGCTTATGTCAGATGAGGTCCTCGCACCTTTTCCCAGGAGCTATATAATATTTCAGGTTGTGCTCTTTTCAGAATGGATGGTGGCTTTGTGTTATGCCTGTTAGAATTTGCTGAGCAACAATAATCATGAAAGGCTGGTTCAAATTTTCTCACCAAAGGTTAATTTTGAGTCTAAAGTTTTGTTCCTAATCTGGTTTCAGATTTATGAAAACCCTTCTGTGACAAACTTCTAAAATGTTGGTTTTATTTGTATTCTCTGGTTAAAAATATATAACCTAGAAGTTTAATTTTTTACCTAGAGTGCATCATTGTTCACATTTCAATAACGACGTTTCCATTTAAGTCAAGCAGGGTAATGTGTGCAAGAAAAAAAATTAATTTGAAAAAGCAGTTGTTGTAAATGCTATTATGAAAAATAAGACCACCTTCAAATTATCTTCCACTTCACTAACGTGAAGAGCTTCTTGAAATTATTCTATTTATCTTCCTTATTTCCAGGAATTTTTTCTCTGATGGAGCCAGGACTGATGAAACAATTTCTTCATTCAGGTTAATTTACATGTACGCATGGTAGCCTGTAGCGCTCAGGAATTATTCTGGACATAAGCTTCTTTGAAATAAATTCTTCAGTGCAGACAGTATAAATTAGAACAGCATAAGAAAACTTGGGTTTCTGCAGTCCCTTCCCAAATTGCAGTGGAACCACGCATGCTGTTTTGATTTGATGTATTGTATCTGCAAAATGCTATGGGATAAAGTAGGAAAATGAAAGTAGAGGGAGTCATTCTGTCAAGTGATTGATGTTTCTGCTTTTACTATAAGTAACAGGAAAGTAGTAACCAAAATCATCTGTAGAGCTGCTTTTAAAATTAAAAATCTCCTATCATGGTCTGCATTATCCTTTCCACCCAACCACAGATTTTATTGCATGCCCTTGTCTCATACATAACTTTGCTAAGAAAATCGCTTTCTTTATCCTCCATTTAAGGTACTACTAAGGAGATCTGATCATTTCAGATTACTCAGCAAAATAGGCAATAAAGTTCTATCTAAAGACAACAGTCCCTCTTCCTAAGAAATGTCCTATCACAGTTTATTGTGCTAGGGTTTGAGGGGCTGGATTCTTTTCTGTAACACAGCATCCAACAATCAATGACAATACTTTAGATATTGAATTTATCATAGGAGAAGAAACTGAAATATTTTTATGAGATAAAAATTTTAGACAGCAAAATGCCTATGAATTAATGGTTTTCACTCCAGAATAGTATTTCCCTAACTTTCCCACATTACTAACGAGAAGCTGAGGAAATGGTGCTTGAGGGAGCAGGCAACTGAATAACATAGCCTTCAGGTGAGCTATGCTGTGAACAAGTGCTATGTCAGCTGTTCTACAGTAGTGGTCAGGGTGGTACCACCTGAGGATGCCATCCCACAACCCAACTGTGCTAACCCATGATCCAGCACTATGGTGAACGTGAGGCAGCTTACCTGTTGGATATCAAACTACCTAAGTGTTTCTCTGCTGCAAGAACTTACAATTACTGTGTCATTGCTGATGTGTTATGAACCCACAACACAACTTCCTAGTAACTTGTTTTATAGCCTTGGCCATAGCTTTACCATTGATTTATCTTGAATGAAATTTGTTCGTTTAAGTAAGCTTGAGTACAGCTGACAGAAAAATACTAAACAAGAAGTTAAACTAGAACATTCCCTCTTTAGTTCCAACTTCATTTCATCTGTGACTGAAAATGTTCGTGTTTGGTTCCAGTTAGAGGTCAGCAAAAATTTCAGGGGCAGTTCTAGTTCTGGATGAAACATTGATACAATTTTGGTCCAAGTTCAGTTTGTTTCCTTGGGACCAAATTCATTAATCTGGGACATGGTAACTAGAAATACAAAAATAACAACGGATCAGAGAAATATGTATAATAGGAAAACCTGTCTCTCTTGAGAAAAAAGAATATGAAACTAGCCTCACAAATGCAGTCCCCACAATAGGCCTCAAGAGAGGACCAGAAGATCTCGTTCTTCTAAAGGCTTTTTTGTCTCTGTTATCTATGGTTCAGTGTTGGGATTAGTTATGACAGGTTTTATTACTACAATATTTTAAGGCTAAAAATAAAATGGGAGACTGTGCTATCATTTGCATTGCCTGAACTCTTTGGTGTCTTATTAATGAAATATTATTAGAACAAAAGTTCTAGTAACTCTAGTAACTTCAGAACAAAATGGAATATCTACTTTCTTTCTATGTCATGACACTATGCAAAAAGTAACACAGTCTGGTTTTATAAGTAACAAGCTTATGCTTCTTTTAACTTGGTTTTTATTAAACAGCTGCAAATATGTCAACAACAGTGTAAACATCCTGTTAGGAGTGATTTCCATGGTCAATGTCAGGAGCGATATTATTCTGGGAATAATCCTACCAAAATGACACCATATATTTTTCGCACTTCAGCAGCATGGCTTCTCTAAAGATAGTCATTCCTACTGATCAAGGATATCATGCTAGCAATATCAGTGCTGGGCACATATGGAGAAGGAAGAATGCAATTTAACATTTACATTTGGCACTCTCAGTAGGATTCATCTGATTTGCAAAGGAGGTAGACAAATGATGCAGCCATTAATAAAGATGTTTCACTATAATAGATGATCTTTGAAGCATATACTTAAAAGATCAGATCTGCTTACATTTCCGAATTCTGTTGTTATTTTTTAAACTTTATGGCAAGTAAGATAGTTATTAAGATGTAATAATAATACAATAATTAAAATACAATAACACCTCAAAACCTAGATACATTCCATTGTTACATTATTTGCAGAAAGCTTTTAATAAAACGAATATTGATCTTGCCCAGATTAAGACTTGTTTGGATAACATCCAGCTCCCTGGAGTTCTAGTTAAGGATTCCACTGCTCTGTTGGATCAGATTTCACAGGATGAGGTTAAAGAGGTAATTGCCTCTTTAAATTGTCAATGGTCCCCAGAGAAAAATGGCTTGGGGCTTATTTTTGTGAAAATGTTAAGATCTCTCAGCAAAAAGAAAAATTTATCAAATACTGAAATTATAGTTTTGGAGAGAAATTTAATGGCCTTTGAATAAATAGAAATAAAATGGACCTGAGAAACATCAAAACAGTTTCCTTGCTATATGTTAATCACAGTTCTTAGTGTGATATTTAGGAGCTCATAAGGGGCAGCTATACTTAAGTGACTAACAGATTTGTGCACAGAAGAACACTGACAAATTAGCATTGTTCAGAAGACTAAATGGAGATAAGGTTGAAATACCTCAGATTATGCCATCTGGTCAAAAAACAGCTCTGTGCTTTTTGTTTTACAGACCAATATACAAAACTGCTTGGTGCTCCAAGTTCTTCTAACCTACCAAATAAGTTGTGTTTGATCAAGAAATCTTTTAACATCATTTGAACCAGGCTCCAGCCCAATAATATGCATTATAACAGAGGTGTACACTAGTCAGAGATGAATTTGTGGAAAAGCAATCCAGCAAAATTTATTAGAAACACAAACCTGATACATATCTTTGGTATTCTTGACCTCCACATTTCTGGTGTTCGGTAAAGCCCCAGGATAAGCTTTTTATATGCTCTGTGTTTTTTCTGTTCTTACATTCTTTGCAAGGTATCTGCTATCAGTCCCCATCAGAGGCAAGATGTTAGGCTGCGTAGGCTTGTGATTTGAGCTGGTATGGCCAATCTTACGTTAGTCTGAGACTAGAGGCAACTGCAATTCCACTGGGACTGTGGCATGGCACTTGCAAGCTACTTTCAATAAGAATAGGAGTATGAGAGATATTTTTGGCTCTAGAGTATTTAATTGATGATTTTAAGAAAGTTTCCACAAACTAGAGCAGCTCCCAAGGCACAAATATAAAATTTTTTTTTTCAGCTGAAAATAAAATGTTAAATGTATGATCATTCTGGACAAGAATGCAGTTTTATGTTCTCTTCACAGTATTCATCCTCTTTGGATACTTCTTTTTAAATTTTAGGGTATTTAAAAAAAATCTGTATGAGGAAAAGGTGGTGAAATATCTTTCTGAAAAGCTGCATTGATTTTCATTGCTGCATGAGCCACTTAATTTAATCCCACATGTGCACAAGTAGTTTTGCTGCTATTCCTGCTGCTTGCTCTATGCCAGCACAAGCAAACACTAGCAAGTCTGCAGCCATGTCTTTTGTGAACAGAGCTGCACAGATACCTGCCATCAATGAACAGACATTCATATCTGCCTGCTGAGGATTTATTTAGCTTTCAGCTCTGTGTACAAATGAACAACAAGAAATTACCCCTTGAAGTTTTTAGTTCATCTACTCTATTGCATCTTATTTGGATGAATTTTGCCCTTTTATAGATTTTTTAATATCTCTAACTGAATCCCCCACCTGCCCTCCCCACTTTTTCTCGTTTTTGTTTTCTTTATAATTTTGCCTTTATCTCTATTCCAGTTTCTTATGACTCATCATTTTCATTACATTGCCAGTTCTGAAAACGATGAGAAATCTGTCAAGAACAGATGTAAATGAGATGAGATGTAATAGAGGAACATTTGAGATTTATTTTAGCAATTTGTGTGATATTAAAGAGATAAGGAGGGAAAAGAGAATGCTTGTTTAATATATAGAGAGAGATAATGCTAGGCAAAGTGGAGAACAATATATAAAGACAACCTATTCCCCCAAACATAGTCTGCTCAGATTAGCATGTTCAGTCAAACCTTTACTACCTATAATATTGTGCCAGATGTGACATTTTTAAAAATGGAAAGGCAGGATTTGTTCATGAAAATCCTCTGCAGTTATCGACATTATTATTTATTCAGGACAATTTATATGCTTGGTTCTTTATTAAAGAAAGTAAAAAGCACAAATCTTGGCTTGAAGATTTTATGACGCTGAGCCCTTCTGCACTAAATCAAGTGGGTAGACTTCTGCCAGGCAGCGACACACTGATGTTAACATATCTCCACATGAGGCCAGGAATTTGCTGCTGTAGGCAACTCGCAAGGTCAGGCCTTTCTTAAAAATCCAACATAATAAATTAAATAAACCATCACATTTGTTTCAAAGAAATCAAGAACACAACTCCTCACACATATATTTTGATATCTATTCATTTTAAAATACATTGTTTTCAAAAAACAGATATATTTGTTAGTTACAGCTGCATTCTATTGTTATATTCTATTCAATTCTTGCGAATTAAGTTGTGATGCTTGCACTGTTCAGCGGGTGCTCATAGCCCAGGAGTTTGACAGAGGCCAGTTTCCTTCATATGAGAATTGTAGTTGCTCACAAGTGTGTAACACAACAGTCACCAGAGCACAGCCCAAGCCAGAGCCCAGCAGAGTTTCTCACAGCAAGAAATGATGCAGTAAAGACACAAAAGTCTGGGAGAAAGCACAACTGGGAAAAGAGGATAGAGCAGAGCACATGAAGTAGAACAAGTCACCAAGCACATGTGGAATGATTTGGCAACAAAGACCTAACATGCTGAATCAGATGGCAGGTCCATTACCACCACAGACAACACAGGAACAAATTAAGAAGCATATGAAGTGTGTGGGCCTGAAGAGCAAAATCTGAGCTACGGGTAACGTGGTTTTGGAGTTACAAAGCTGTATATTTTCAGCAGAATGCGGATTGGGCATGAGTGAAAATAATTCCTTTGAAACATCTGACTAATATTACAGGGTTACTACTCTTAAGTAGGCTTCTCTTTACTAAAGCAACAAAACCCATCTTTTGTCAACTTCTCTAACTATGGTTCTACGTGGTTCTCTTCTCTGGCTTCTGATAATAATGCAAGCGTGGCAATCTACGACTGAATTAGGCTGAAGATATACAGGAGAAGGAGAATCAGTGCTAGGATACAGAGAGCTAAGAGATAGTAACAGAATAATAATGTTTGGTTTGTGAAGAAAAGCAAAGAGCCAAGATCCTCCCCTTCTGAAGCCACCAGAGATATCAGTAGATTTAAAGCAACCCATGTAATACTGATAACTTTTCTGCAGCCCTGTTGTAAATTATATATTGCTACATATGTAGTACGGGGAAGTTCTTAGATACATATGAAATATGAATATTTGCATTTGGTTTCAGTTTGGCTTTAGAGTTACAAGGAATTCATATGACTAGACCTGTGTCACACTGACTCAGCAATGTGCCAAAATTAGAAATTTTGTTAATATTTTATTGCAAAGCAATCCTACCAGACTCCTCTCTTTGTTTTCTTCTGAATGCCTTTTTCATTTTGCATGCTGTATTGTATACTGACAAAGAAGCTCCTCAGCAAATGATAAATCATCAGACTCTAAGGTACTAGCATCTCTCTCTGACCATGGTAATGGCAGTTTTCTGACTCCCTATTACGAATTTGTCATAGCCTTTCTGTTCAAGAAAACTATCAGGGATTCAGAGCACTTGATACCTATATTGTGGAACCTAGTCAAAAAAAAAGTTGCAAACTGCCTATTTGAAAGTCCAAAGTTAGGCATCACAACTACTCTGCTATAGAGAGTCTGGATGTGGAAGCCCACAGTAATATTAACCGAACATTTCTCAGATCTCTATTTACATGTTTTGTTGTCACAATGGCTGTGTCAGTCATCTCTCATATGCAGTCTGAAAACAGCCTAAGTGACTGTTATTCACTGTATATTACATGATACACCTCACTCAGCTTGACATGTAAGAGTTAGGTATCTTGCTCAAGACAGTTATCTTTGCCAATAGAGAGAAATAAGCACACTAGCAGAATGGGTGCAACTATTTTCAGCAACTGTTTTGATAACATGAACTGTCATCTGATAGCGCTTATCTTTCGCCAGCAGTTGCACTTGAAGCTGAAGAGATTGACTTGGACTTAACTCCCAATTACTATTAATTAAAGTTAACCAAAATAAGTTCCACTACTACCGACAGAAACTGCAAGCAAAATGAAACCTCCGGATTTCCCCCTTACCAAGCTACTCTTCCCTTTTAACATCCCTACTCAAAAGAAAGAAAAAAAGAAGGAAAAAAATATTTCCTCAATTTTAATGTTTTATGTTGCTCCTTTATGGATCACCAGTAATGAGTTTCTCTGTCTGTGGAAACAAAGTAACTAGAATAAAAATTTACAGGCACCATTCTCAGATTAGCAGTCTTACCTACGCTATTCTGATGGCTTTTAAGGTGAAATAGGCTGACAGACAGATGGTGGTTCACAACCGTGGTCTGGTACAGTGTATACAAGCAAGGTCAAGCTTACATTACAAATGATATTGCATAGTTGTTACCTCCATTTAGTTTCAGTTTTAGAACAGCAACAAAAACATGAAAAAGTTGCCTGTTTTTTTTTTAAAGTTACTTTCTCTAGCTTCAAAAATTTTTATAGATTTATACTTTTCCTAACACTGAATATTTCAGCTTCATAATAGTTGTTTAACATTGCACTTCAAAACACTAACCCAGTTCCTTAGGTGGAGAAGGCTTCTTAGAAAACCAGGAATAAATTTTTGGAGGCAATAAGACTGCAAACAGACTTTGCACCTTTATGAATTGCACATCTAATTCTCACATGCAGCACTCTACTCTAAATTTCTCTCCTACCTATCATGCCATACCATACCATGCAGTTCTTAGCATTATACAGCCCTCAATCCTGTGTTTAAAAAAAAAAAAAATCTTTCTCATGTGATTGATAGCTCAAATATGGAAAGCTCAACAATTTCCTTTGAACTTTGGAGACTTTGGAAACAGTCCATGCTAAACAAGGTCCTTACAGTCAAGAGGTATTCGTTATCCTTCAGTTCATCAGATCATTTGAATGTTACTCTCTAGAGCTTTTATTTCAGTTAGCTGGTAAAGCTAACTACTTGAAATTTGTAAACATCCCCACTGAATGT
This sequence comes from Calonectris borealis, assembly GCF_964195595.1. Lineage (NCBI taxonomy): Eukaryota > Metazoa > Chordata > Aves > Procellariiformes > Procellariidae > Calonectris > Calonectris borealis. Next base: position 27,375,944 of record NC_134312.1, read on the forward strand.
ATCACTCCCCAACCAAGCTTTACACATCATTTTCTCAGGAGATAGGAGAATATTTACAGTTGTACGCATGCTTATTCTACTTTCCAATTTATATTCAAATCCTTTTCTCCCTTCAGAAGATATTTTTAATCAGGAATTTGCACAGCAGAATAATTAAACCAAAGAGATGATAATTTTGGTAAAACTAAAGGTAGACATGCTTTTAGAAACTTCCAGAAGTACTCCAAGAGGTTTACAGGGAAGTTCCTCTTCACCAAAAGTACAAACTCATCTTAAAACAGAGTGTTTCCCTGAGAATACATGTTATGTAGGAAGTGGATTTAAAGCAGAAAAACAGTAGATGAAATATAATATGTATTAGCATAAAATAGTTGCTTTTGTGTGCAGTAAGGAATGAATTTTGTTTGTTTCCATGCAAAGTTTCTCTTATCAGACAATCTGAGACACTTAGAATCATAGAATAGAATAGAATAGTTTGGGTTGGAAGAGACCTTTAAAGGTCATCTAGTGCAACCCCCCTGCCACGGGCAGGGACATCTTCAACTAGATCAGGTTGCTCAGAGCCCCATCCAACCTGATCTTGAATGATTCCAGGGATGGGGCATCGACCACCTCTCTGGGCAACCTGTTCCAGTGTTTCACCACCCTCATTGTAAAAAATTTCTTCCTTAGTTCTAGTCTAAATCTACCCTCTTTTAGTTTAAAACCGTTACCCCTTGTCCTGTCGCAACAGGTCCTGCTAAAAAGTTTGCCACCATCTTTCTTATAAGCCCCTTTTAAGTACTGAAAGGCCACAATAAGGCCTCTCTGGAGCCTTCTCCAGGCTGAATAACCCCAACTCTCTCAACCTTTCTTCATAGGAGAGGTGTTCCATGCCCCTGATCATTTTCATGGCTCTCCTGGACCCGCTCCGACAGGTCCATGTCTTTCTTGTGCTGAGGGCTCCAGAGCTGGATGCAGGGTTCCAGGTGGGGTCTCACCAGAGCACAGTAGAGGGTCAGAATCACCTCCCTCGACCTGCTCGCCATGCTTCTTTTGATGCAGCCCAGGATAGGGTTGGCCTTCTTGACTGTGAGCGTACATTGATGATTCATGTCCAGCTTTTTGTCCACCAGTACCCCCAAGTCCTTCTCGGCAGGGCTACTTACTTGTAAGTAATCTGTGGACGTAGAGAAGTTAAAGGCCTTGTGCAGCCAAAGAGAATCAGCTTCACAATAAGGCTATTATGATTCATGTTAGGTTCAGGGTATCCCTTGTGTTGAGTTTCTCATGGACAGCCTTTCCTTTTACTTCTGTCAGCTGAATGTTTCCTGGCTGTCATTAACAAGCCAGCTCAGGACAACAGTTGTCAAGTTTATGTTGCCTGACAATCTTCATTTCTCACCTCTTTGACATACTGATTTTCCTGCTCCGACAACCACATTTCTATATTTTCTATCAGGGGTTTTTGTACTTGAGATGTTTAATTTAAAATTAAAACATTCAATATTTGACAATCTTATTTGAAACCCCCTCAAGCCTTATGTTTACCCAAGATGTAAATCAAGGTGGTTTTCATTTTAAATCAGTTTGGGGCTTTTTAACTGATGCTATTTTTTACAGTAAATTTTCATCATTCAGGTACCGTCTCATCAAATCTGTCACTGCAGTAGAAATGTTTTCTTGGTGCATTTCCCCTCCTGTACCCTTTTAATATAGTTATACCTGGCCACTGACCATATGATTTTCCAGACAACCCATAACTTACCTCATATGAGGGAAGCAGAAATAAATGCAGCTACTAGATTTGTTGTACGCTATTAAGAGCAATTATAGTGATTGGAATCAGGGCAGGAACTAAAATCTTCCAGAGTCCTTTTAAGAACTAGCTAGTAATCTGCTTTCCACAAAAATCACCTCTTAAAAGAAAAAAAAAAAAAAAACAAAAAAAACCTTATAGCTACAATGAGCTTTCCAAATAAATATTCTTAGATAAGAAGGAGAATTTAATGTGGAGAAAGGAGGATAGAGGACTGAACTCTGCACAGAGATGTCTCCCACACAATGCAGTTAAATACTCTTTTCCCACCACAGAACTAATACACAGCCTTGACCTTTTTCTTTCTGACACTTAAACTTAGTAGAATCAATGCTAGGCATGTGCACGTATTTCAGGCCACCAAGTTATTTCTAAGGTTATCGATAACATAACCAGCAAAACCCTTGTGAACATTAATGTACTATAAATGACCTCCCAAGAAGCTTCAAGCTTCAAAATTATACCAAATATGATAACATAACACTGCAGAGGTATATCTGCTCTCAGACTGCTCTCTGTCAGAGCTGGAATCCTTTGCTTCAGTACCCATCCCATGACAGGACGATGGCAGGTCTGAACTTGCAGATCATAGTTTGCCACAGAACACCAAAACGTCAAACAGTGTATTTGCTTGTTTTACTTGGAATGCAATAAAGGAATACATAACGTTTAGCCCTGAAACTGCCCCCATGAAGGAGCAGTAATTGCTTTCTCCCACTTAAAACAAACAGCTGGTATTTTGCTGGGAATCTTTAATAGTTTTACAGGACAGATTTAGTAAGTCCTAATTACTATCCTTTGTATAATCCTATCTGATTTCTTTAAGCTTCCTTCTCAAAAAATAAAGATGCATTATAGCTTTGCTGGAGAATCTGAGCATTTATTCTGTCCTTTTACTTGAAAGGCAAATTCATTTCATTGCTACATTACTGACTACCAACTAAATATTAACTGGAAATACAGCTCTGTGAATAAATGCCCATGCATTCTCTAGAGTTAACAAAAGTTGTTCTTTAATAAACTATAAGCAACAACTTTTCAACTGTTACTGTCTCTATCAAAGCTATTTACCTCTTTCTTTAAAAAATAAGTCATGTACTATCAAAGGGAAAATAGGTTATACTATGAAATTTGCCAGCTAATCAACAGTAATGTTTTGTAATTCTTACATAGGCACTTTTCCACTTTTCATGTGCTATGATGTGGAGATCTGTATCTTCGGTCTAAATCAGATGTAATTGAGTTGTTAGTCTGGCTATGCTTCATCCACTACAGTATAAACTTAATTTCTGAAAATTCTTTACCCTATCAGCAGTCCAGAAAAAAAAAATGTATGTTGTCCCCAACTGTTGCATAGAAGGAAAGCAATTATTACTCTCTTAAGGACATCAGAAAAAAAAAAAGAAGCAATAAAAAGTCATCTCCTACAGACTCAAATATCTTACCGAGAATGAAGCTTAGTAGAAAACCCAATGGGCTGTTATTTCTTGTATTGTAGTAACATCAGTGTGCATCTATTTATTTTTAAGATTCCTTTATGCTAAACACTGTATGCACACATGGGAAAAAGGGTGATCCTTACCATCAAATAAGCTGACCTTTAATACAAACTGCTACAGGAATTTCAACAAGCTGGAAGAAGTGAGATGAGAAGACACAGAAATAGAAACAAAGCTATTGTACAACATAGTGGTGGGTGATACAACAGCATCATTAGTACAAACTGAAGCATGGAGAAAAGGTCCCTTAGCATAAGTCTCTTTACAGATTTACTATTTTAGACACTGTCGTCTCCGCTACCCAGAGAGGCCCACCTCATTTCCTGCAGGAGTTTCTTCCTCTATTAATGACAGCAATGAAGAGAGTCACCTCAAAGGAATCTTTTCAGGCTATCTAGCCCAAATGATGAAGCAGAAAAGTGACACTAAGAGTGGAAAAGAAGCAAGCAAGCAAACAAACAAAACCCCCTACAAATAAAAGCTTGATCTTTAAAGTTTTGCTGCAGTTAGGGGCCTGTGAGTGGTAAAACACAAGGATATTGATTGCTGCACTTCTAGTGTTCTGAATCATAATCAAATCCAGACACATGGTTAAGTATGAAATTACATCAACAACAATAGTGAAAATTCCCTTAATGGTAACTTTTATACTACAGTATTCCAGCGCCAAACAGTTCTAATTTAAAGCACTTACCAAATCCCCAGCATTGCTGTCAGTATAGGAATGCACAATTAAAGTCACTGAAACAAAGTTACTTCTATGCCCACATCAGTGCCACTTTGTACACCCAGAACATCTGGCATTTATGATACATAATTAGAAAGGGACACAGAAATCCATAATATGCTTTAAAAGGAAACAGTTACAGCATTAACTATGGAAGGATTCCAGACTTTATTCCTTCAAAGAGCCAGTCAAGTGTTAATTCATTCTCAGGATCCTGAGAGACAGTCAAGTAATCTAGTTGCTTTGCACAGAAAGCTTGCTGGAAAGTAGAGTAACCTATGCTGTATTTCTCAGTATTTTTTCCTTGGACCTTATCCTCAGAAAATAAAACATTACAGTAGGATCCCTAAAGGCTGTCCTTTGACTTTGAAAAACATACATGATAGAAACCACCATACATGGTGGGTTTATGTTGGGAAATGTCCTATTTTTCTCTGTCATCTTCCCCTTCGCTCCTTCCTAATTTGAGCAATAATGTCTTACTGGATTAAATACAGAAGAAGGAATTAGAAGGTCAATGTTTCACTATTATTTTTTTGTTAATAGCGAAAATTACTGTTTCCTAAAACAGTTTTCCCATTGAGAAAACAGGAATAACAGTTTGTCACAGCTTTCACCTTCATAGGCTTTGAGCCTCAAACAATGATTATTAGATGATATGAAAACCTCAGATAAAATAGTACAAAAAATTCAGATTACCTAGGTCATGCAATTAGAAGATAAAATTCAGCCTAGTGTTCAGAGGATGGCATATCTGTATCTTTTGCTTAGTCCTTTCTGAGGACTTTCAGTGGCAGATACTGATCGTATCTTTCTATCTTTAAGTAGAATCCCTGAAACTTCCGTCATTCAATACATACCTAAAGATACTGACCTGGGAGTATCATATGCTAATTGTGGTTATATTTATCACTCTCTTTTCTAGAGAATGCACCAGAGCTCATTGTTTCTGAATACACACAAAGAACTTCTGCTAACACTGACATTGATCTCTTGCCAGCTGCAGGGCTGATTGACAATAGGAAGACAAAAACAGGTCTCTTCTGCAGTGGTTCTGCATCGAGGTACACTTACAGAGCAGATTACTAAATTCTTTGGGTCCGAACACACTGTAAAATTAGATGTTCTGAAATATTAGCAGCAGCTTGGATGAGCATCAGCCCTTCCTCTTTTAGCTGTGTAAAAGACATGCATCTACATCTACTCCAAGGTAGTGGTGTGAGGTGCCCTCTACAGTTCATGGCAGGAGATTCATCACAATTAAAGGCTGATGGGATGGAGACAACTCTAAAGTTGCTTTCCACCCTGTCCCACCTGGGGAGTAACCCTGGAAAATGGTGCCTGAAAACCACCTACCTTATTTTTTAATGGCTATGACTGGTGAGATGAATCCCATCTTTCTCTTGTGCAGAACTGCCAAAATTTGAAAATATGATGGGAGAAACTCTTCCATAAATAGGTAACCCTAGATAGGGATTCTAGATTGCCTAGATAGGCAATCAGAAAATTATCAGGAGAATGGACTGCAGTGAAGAGGTTTCTGGTACCCTCTGCTAGTTATTGCATCCTTTTCTTCAGAATCTGTGTTAAACCTCTCCAAAAATATCTCACAGAAGAAACGATCCTTCTCTCCCTATAAACATTCTTGTCTCTGGGAGTTAAGGATAAAGATATTACTGGTCTTAGTTGACGAAGAAAGGCAGCTCAGAAGATAATTCCAAATCCAGCCTTTTTGGACAAATTTACAAAATAAAACTTATCAGAATTCAGCCACTATGGGGATAATACTTGTTCATCTTTGCAGCATAATAAGAACAAGAGATACACTATAAAACAAGAAAGGTCCTTTTACTTACCTTCCATTTGGGGGGAAAAAAAAAAAAAAAACAGCTATGTTCCACTGTTGCTTCACGGAGTTTATGATCCACTTATTTGGATTTTACATTACATTTTATTCATGTGGGAAATCAAGTTATGTGTTCATAAACACTGTAGAATATGATCCAGAAAAGACAGGAGATCTCTACACACAGTCACAGACAAAACCACCAACTGGACAAGCACTAAAATTGTTTGTAAATGTGTCACTCTAAATAGCAGTCACACAATTTTCTCCACCTGGTTTATCTTCAAACTAATTAAAAAGTGTTAACATGGGAAAAGAAGCTATTCTGGCCAGAAAATGTTTCTTGTCATTTTTCTTTCATATGTTTTTTTTCTGTCTGCTGAATGAAACTGAAAGCTAAAAAACAGTATTTTAATAACAACACAAAAAAATTCTAATTTTATAAATTGACTTATCTTCAGAAAGGTTGTTATAAGCCAACCTTTCTATCACTATGTAATCTGTACTGGGGAATTTTCTCTTTGAGAATGGATACAGGTTTTTCCACAGAGCTGCCACACACACAACTAAGGAACAACTCATATATGGGGAAAAATATTTGCAATCAACTGGGTCTCCCACCGACAATGTAAGATCCTAATCCTCAAAGCCTTCAGTCATCTGCACTGTTTTTAGACAAATGTGAGATAACTCTGTATAATGTAATATTGAGGTAATACACTTTGCGTTTCAACATATTAGTTCAGGCTCAGCAGCAATAATACCATTCACTCAGGTTCAAGTGAGTGAAAAATAAGGCTCACAATCAGGTGTCTGCAAAACACCACGCAGACAGGCTCAACAAGGTTCCCCACTCATTGTCTGCCTTGGCATGTGGTGCACAAGCAGCCCGTTCTGTGCTGAAGAGCAAAATGTGGGAGCAGTCGAGCAGCAAGGGAATGGCAGCAGTTGCAGGTGAGCACAGCGGGAGCTCCTGCCTGAAGTCAGTGAGCAATGTTAGAAATGAAGTCCAAAAGACTTGGTGTGTGACAGTACTGTCAGAGTGTCGGGTGTAGCTTGTTAGGTTGACTGATAGACAGACTGTATCTTTTTTTTCTCATATGAAGATAAATAGATCTGTATTTCCTTGCAGGTAAAAAAATTCCTTCCTGTCAATTAATTGAAAAATTACATAGCTCACATTCACTGAACTTTTTATTCCTGTGCTAGAAAAACATATGGAGAAGCTCTCTAACAGGGCAGTTTGTTAAGAATAAATGAGAATATGCATGGTGAGATTTGCAGGATCACCTTTCTTCCCCAACTAAAAAGGTAAAAGACTCCAATATCCTCATTATTCCTGTCAATTTGTATTTTGTCTCCATACTAAAATACTGATGAAGCCACCAACTCTCTCATAAAAAAAAATCACCCAACTGGATATTCACTTAAACAAACTGAGCACTGTCAAGCCAATTGCAGAGTTATAATTGGCAAGTTTAATTTTGTCATGCAGCTGGCAAAGGAAGAAATTGTTTAGAGAAATTACAGGACTGCAGAACCATTATTCCTAGTAAATGCTAGGAGAGTTTTGGAGTTCCTAGATACTATAAATATGTAAGTAACTGTGGATCAGGAAGCTTTAATTAGCATTAGACACTTACATCCAAGGGTTGAGGGTTGGAACCTCACTGCCTTCTGCTTATTAAGTTGGTTGTGACTTTTACTCCGCTTGTTAATTTCTTTCCATTTTGCATAAAATTATAATTTAAAAACACAGCAATCATTTAATACACATTATTGCTTGAAAGCTTATCTAGCAGTTATTTGATCCAAACGCTACTTACAGTACTACCAGATTAATTATTTGTGACTTTGCTTTCCGTTTGCTTTCAGGTAACATTTTACTTTACTAAATTGCCTAGGACACAGTCTAACTTGAGCTGATATTACTTACAGAGAATTCTGTGAGATTACTTATAAGACAGTGCACTAATAAAAATATTTCTTTTCTGGTCACAATTGCTTTAATTGAAATATGAATCTCACTGTTATATTTCCTATTCATAGACCTTCCCTTTTACTTAATTTCTCATTTCGCTACTGTTCTAAATCTTATTTGCCTTCTCAGACAGCTAACCTACTACATTACAATTTCAGAACAGCTCCCGAAGAGATTAGATAATCTTACCTTGTAATTAATTTTTTTTTTTTTATTAGACCTACCAAGAGAACAGAGCAAAAATTGGTCACCTAGCTGTCAAAAGCAACTTTATTTTAAGGGTACACACTATACTGGGTCTGGTTGGGAAGGAGTTAATTTTGTTCATAGCAGTCCATACAGTGCTATGTTTTGCATGTGTGACTGAAATAGTGTTGATAACACAGCAATATTTTATCTATGATTGAAGAGTGCTTGCACAGTATCAATGCCTTCTCTATTTCTCCCTTTGTTGCCCCAGCAAGTAGGCTGGGGGTGGGCAAGAGGTTGGGAGGGGACACAGCCAGCACAGCTGACTGGTAGCTGATAATTTTATCAATGATAAAAACTGGAGTAAGAGATTATAACCTTAAAAATAGGTGCATAACTTACCTTAAAACCAAGGAAACTGTTTATAAAGGGAAAATTTAGTAATTGATGAAGTTTTAATTAAATAACTATAAATATATACAATTTGGTTTTGATATCTAGGATGTAGTTTAAGCTATATATTTTCAATGGGGGCATTATGATTGCATGATTCCATTATTTATCAAGGAACTTATCTTGGTATTATCTACAATTCATGTACAATTGGTGAATTTTTATTCAAATGTATCTTGTTTATTGTTTTGCTGCTTCATGCTTTCTCATGGCATCGATTTCAACAGGAGGCTTTGTCTGCCTTCAGTCTGTGTTCATTCACGGCCATTTGAGTTATCACGGACCTATAATCATCAACTTTAATTTGTTTTCCCTTGTCATTAAAGAATTGATTTATTATCTAGCTCCATGTTTTTAATATGGTGTAAATTTACACATAAGCTAAATACCATGCTTGCTCATAGATTCATTGGATATTTGTGCATTCATTGATATTTGATTTTAGTGGGGAGAAGACAGAGGAATCTGTACATGTAATGCAAATTAAGGCACTTAATTGAACAATCATTTGGGATTATGTGTGTGTAAATACGGAAAATGAGATTCATTAAATACCCATAGCAGCTAATTCATTGCTTAATGTATTTCTAGTTCACTTCAGGTTCAGCTGGGCCAGTGGAACATCTGTTAAAGGTATAAATTTATGTTCAGCTTCATCATCTCCACTAATTTTAGATATCTAAAAAATGATGATGCCCTAGTAAGCTAGTTCTCTCTAAACCCCCTTTTAACTTCTCGAGAGAATTAGGAAATCTGAAAGGATAATTCATCCCATTCAAAATTAGAATAATTACAGGTGATACGATTTCCCCTAGAAGAGCTTCTGTCTCATGACTAACATAGGCTAGATGCCAGAAGGCTGAAGTTAGTGAAAATAAATCCCATCCCAAGTCACCTCTTCAGTTTCAGAACATACAAATTTGGTATTTGAGTGGCTCAACACAGTGCTGTAAGAGGTGAAGTATCAGATTAAGTCTCCAAGTTTAGGCAGTAGAAACTTAGAGTTGATATAAATTAGGCTGTACCTGTGACCAGAGGTTGGCCCTAATCATGACCCTAATCATGACTGCAGTCATGAACCCACTATTAAATTCCTACTCCCTTACTCTACCCAGGCTGCAACCAGCCAGACATGTGGGGTGGAGTTGTCCATTGGCTCAAGTGGGAGTGCTCACATGCTTAAAGATAAGCACTTGTCCGAGTGCTTTGCTGGATCAAGGTCAAAGTATTCTCCAGGTTTCCTGGTGGCTTCTTTATCTTTACCCCATCTTTGCTGAACGGACTTTTAGTTTCGGGGAAAAAAAGTCATAATTCATTTCTCTTCACCAAATACAATCTTCTGAGAGTAGTTCACTTGAAGTAGCTATGCATCCTTCTTACTGTCCACTGTTCCTTTTTGTCCTTCATTTCCGATAGTATTAAAAGACATTTTCTTTTTCTTAAGAAATAAAGACATGTAGTAATAAAATACGTTAATGACCTGACATAACAGCCATTGAAATCAATGGGGGTTTCTCCATTGACTTCAACAGGTTTTGAATTGGGTTCCAAAATGTTAAATTTAGGGAATAGCAATTAAAGAGTTCTCTGATCAATAGCCAAAAGATCAGAATTACTATAATATATTAATTCTACCAAAAACAATGGCACAATAACTGTTTTCTTGTCTAAAATGTATTATTCTTATCTTCTGTGATATAAACAATTCCAATAATCAGCATGTACATATACAGATATACAAAACACAAAAATGCATGTAGTAATTAAAAATTAAATTATGATTCAACAGATGTAATGAGATGTAAGTATTAATAACCTCATTAAAAAGTCGGATGAATACAAAAGCTCTCCCATTATAATTACTCTCAGAAAGAAGTATTGTTAATCTGCTGAGCAGCTGATGACACAGAAAATTATAAATAATAGAAACATTGCACAAATTAATTCTAGATTAGAAGGACAGAATAGTTTGTATTTAATAATAGGAAGACCATTTTTATCAGAGAATAGGCATGATGTTCTGTTGGAGACTCTTTTAATTATTAGACTCCTTTTCTTTCCCATGATCCTCAATTTTTTTTAAAAAGAAGTAATCTCTCTCTACTAACAGGTCTAAATGAAGCTAGATGCTGGCCAGCAGCATCCTACAAACACCACATCATCTGAATACTAGGTCTCCTTTCAAAAAGTTTTGAGGCTGTGAAAGACTAGCGGGAGATTTTTCAAAATGCAGAGTAACATGGAAGACAATTGCTTATACAATTTTAGGCAACAGAGTTTGTGGTATTCATATTGGTTTGTTATGTATAATTAGTGAATATTATAATGGTTAAGCTAATTCTGGAGACAGACTGGTTTTTTATTCGTCTGAGCTACTTCTCATATGTAGATGCATTGCTGCTGGAATAGAAGCCTAAAAAGGCTAGGCTACTGTTATTTATCATATTTGGCAAAAAAAATTCATCACTGATGTATCACGCACCGCCAGCATACTCTGCATTTGGCACTTTTAGTAAGTGACATTAATATTTGTATTCCCACCATCACCTTCCCATGTCTTTCAGTAATGCAGTAAATTTGGCACATATTAAACTTATATTGCATGTAAACTCCAGGCAATGGTATAAAATACAAGTTTATCTTTGCCTTCAATTAGCATCATTATTTCTGTTTAGTTATCGGTTCCCTGAAGAGTCAAAATGAGACAATTGCTTATATTAATCATGGCAAGAAATGCTAAGACAGCCCATAGGAGAACCATTTTTTACTTATCGGCTTTTTGTACAAGCTGTATTGGCAAAGTCATTTCACAAGTTTAATGGATGACTCCAGCTTGTAAAATGTATTGGTCAAGGTAGGTCATATAGTGTAGTATTTACAGAAATGGAACCAGACAGGGCCTGTGACTAGAGTAGTTAAATAATAACGACAAAATGGCTGAGTGTTTATCCTTGCTTTTTATGCCCTCAATAAATATTTTTGTGCCATAGGAAATTTAATGCTATAATGCGGTCAAAGATCAGGTTTTAATTACTACAATCCCTTCTGGTCAAAAGTTACATTATGTTGTAATTGTAATTATATAAAACCTGTCATCAGAAGCTTAATGTACCTGATGAAGACTGAAGTTGTGCCATCAGGAAGGGTGGAATCATTTGTGTCCAAAACCAGCACATGTCAAGTGTCTGTAGCAGCAGCAGTAAAGGAGTGAGTTAGGAAAAATCCAGTCATTTTAAACTAAAAATCATTCATAGTGAAAGTTTTCAGTTAGCAACTAGCCATTAGAATTGAATCCAGTAGTCTGCTTTTATTTCAAGGGTGATTTGGGTTTTCTAGTGTAGACATGTGCTTGTGAATGTAAGTTTACTATCATGAAAAAAAAATAGTGAAATTCACATATTGACATGTAAAGGTAAGAGGTTAACAATAAAAGGTACTTTGAGGTCTAACTGACAGCACCTTTTATTTTGTGCTTGGATTAACTATTTACACTTTCCATTTTGAATTAGGATTTGGTTGTTCACCATTGGTGAGAGGCATTGAGTGCCAACTAATCCTAAACACTTTGCTGTCTCACCTGAGACGTTTAGCTTTAATCTATCATTGATTTAAAGTCCACTGATGTCTTTGGATATTTCTATATAGGCAGGTGCAGAGACATATATGTTTGTTCTTACCCACACTTTGATCTGCCAGAAATGAGCCAGCTCAATCACACATTCTCACGGTACCATGCTGAAACTACCTAAGTCTTTAGAGAGGTATCAATCTATTATTTGGTCCAGAGTCCTGCATTAGCGCACCTACATGTCTTCCCAACTGATCCCAAGTTTTCTGCAGTAAATTCATAGTGCATACAGTGCCCTGTGTTTGTCCTCTCTTACGCATGTAAACAAACCCCCTACATCAGTGCACTTCATAGCCCTGCTCCACCCTGTCATGCTGCCTTCTGCCCTGGCTTCCCAGAAGGACGGAGCTGCCCTGGAGGGGAAGCGCACCCACATAGATGTGCCCAGTGACAACTGGGACCCTCACACAGTGAGGAACTGGGAGTAGGGAGTCAGAACTAGCTGCTGCCAATGAGCAAAATGCCTTACTCCTTTGAGGTAAGAGTCTTCCCCTTGCCATTCCTGAACAATGTAAATACATGTAGCAAAGCAAAACTTTTTCATGCAAGTTGGAAGAAATACTAACATACAAAACATTATTTTTTCAGTGCTTACAGCAATACATTTTGAACACCAGGCAGAAAAGCACAACAAACACTTCAGATAATGTTCATTACACTGTAGAGTAAGTTATCACATTGACAATTAATGAAATAAAGCTCTGGAGTTTATGGGAAAGAAAGCTGTGCTTGTGATAAAAAGGAACGAACAGAATAATATCATATCAAGATGCTCTTCCAATGCAGAAGTTACTTCACAACAAACTGAAAAGACTCTGCCAACAAGGCTTTCAAAGTTAAATAAATCTACTTGCATTTGCTGTTCTAATTTAGCAGGTCAGTATTTCAAAGAAACCCTGGAGATAAGCAGGCTGGCAGGAAAATGAGAGAAGTAGTTGTGGGGAGGAGAGTGAGAAAGGGGTTTGGGCCTGAATTACTCTTGGCATTTACAGGTTGTGAGTAATGTTAATAAAAATTATGGCTGCAACAATGATGACTCTCTGTTATAATACATACTGTCAGGAGCAGCCTCTTCAGTGACCTCTGGTAATACGATTCTGCTGGTGGATGCTTGAGAACTTGCTGAGGAAGCAAGTTAGAGCTGCAGAAATGGCAAGCCATTCCTCATTCCCCAAGCAGGAATCTGGCACTGAACTGGAGATTCAAAAACGACAACATACATTGTGCAAAAATAAATAAGAAAAATAAGAAAACCTTTTCTTTTTCCTACATCAGAGGAACACTTCCATTCTATGGGATATAAGGGTCATGATAGCACATAACCACAGAGTCTTTGTCTAACAGATCGATGACTATCCTTTTGACTGTGTAAAAATGTCTTTTGTCCACAGGAAAACTGCTGAATGAACAAAGTGATTGGAAAAAGCATTGCCTTTTACATGCTTGAAGCAAACACAGTAATTTATTGCTCATATCTTTTGTTATACTTTCTTCAGCAATAGTACTCTATATTTCATTTTCAGCCCACCTGTAAAAGTACAAATGCAGCAATTATCTACAACCATTTGCTAGAGAAATACAACATATAATTACAACAGCAAAAAGCCACTAAATTTGCAGTTCTGCTGGAGTTCGGTTTTATAATTTCAACAACACTTTAAAAAGAAAAAAAAAATCAGATGCTTACCTTAGCCACTAATCCTGGAGAAAATGTTTTTTATCAGAGTAAAACACACTAAAAAGTAACTAATCATTAACACTCCACCAGTCTAGTTGCTAGAATCTGTAACTACCAATTTCCTGGGGTTTCTGCCTAATAGAAACTGTATTCATCATTTCATTTGTTCCTGAAGTACAGCAAAGTAGTCGAAGAAGCTGTGTTTATGTGTAAAAGAGTCAGCTCCCTGCCGTGAACAGGCTGTTTCCTGCCTATTACAGTAAATAAAATATCTAAGCAGTGTTTAAAAAACTTATTTTAATCTTGGAAATTTTGTACTGTTTCTTTTCCTTCTCCTCTCCTCTCCACAAAAACCTTGAGAAAAGTATTTTTAGGTCTAAATGAATGTGGGAAGTAAAGCATGTGGATAACAAGTGCCATGGTTTAATCATTATTTGTATCCCATCCACTTCTTTCACATAGAACTTGTCTCTCTCTTGCACTGAAACTATTCACCAAAATTTTGCACTTAGAACTAAAGAAGACACTCAGATGTAACTGAAATGTGTTTTTTTTTCCAATACTCTTGGTAAATTTCAATTATTTTGTCTTGAAATTTACCTAATATTTAAAAACAAATTTTTAAAAACTGTTAAAAGTTAAATTAAAAAATTGCTTTAGATTAAACAAAACATTTTAAGTCCTTGAAAGTTTCCATTACATTTTGAAATCAGGAGCCTTTCTCATGTATAATGTGAAACAATAAAGTAACAAAACCCACCATTGAGTGACATTTGTCACATCTGTAATTTCCTGAACTAACAAAAGTATGCCCACCATAAAATGTTATCCCAGCCTCTTCCAAGTTTTGTCTCTTTTTGTCTTGCTGATAAACCCAACAACATTATTTTAGTGGGAGGATCTATATAGAAATTGAGAATGTTAAAAAAAATTTACTTGGATGTGCAGAGGAAACTTAACTAAGGTCATGGAACCTTCCTAAATAGTCCTTGGCCATTTAACACAATCAAATTTTTCAGGTGTTAGTTCCAAACTTTCTTACTCTGGCTTTCAAATCCTATAGTTCTTTGCCTAGCTCCTGATGATAAATATTCTGAGCACTACATCTGGACACTAGACCATATAATTAATTGCCAAGCATGGAGTTCCACATGCATAAAGACAAATGCCACTGAAAAAACACATTGATCAGGCATAGCACTTAAAATCCTTTCAATGACTTTTATTTTGCTGAAGAGGAAGAGCTTCGAGCTTTCTCCTGGAAGTTCGTGTCTTTATTACCATCAGTATCATCAGTCATACCTATTACTTCAGTGTCTAAGGGCCCACACACACAAAAAAAAAGATTCACTCATTCAACTACAGAAGGCACTGTTACAGCCCAAAATAATGTATGTTCTCACTAATCTAAACGAACAAGACAGTTGCCAGGAGTAAAATCAGAACAGAATTATAGCAGTCACAACACAACACTTCAGAGTTTGAAGTTTGAAGTCTATAATCCTTGGAAAAACAATCCCCATGAATTCTGAGAGAAGCTTAACAGAATGAAATGTGAAGGGAAACAGTGTGATGTTAATAAAGCAGGGCTGAAAAGATAAGTGGGGCAAAAGAAAAGCTGAGGTGAGGATCAAGAAAAGTGGATAGAGAAATCAATTTAGAATTGCAGAAGTTTTTAAATTGCAAACATAATTTATATATGCATTTCTTATAAGCCTATAATTATAGATTTCCAAGTCCAATCACTTCCATTCTTTCAGTGTGTTAGAGCTAACAGACTAAGAGAGCACACAGAAAACAAAAAGATTGCTTCAGATATTCCATTGCTTTCTTTTGGGGACTTCATACAGGCAAGCAGCAGCAACAAGAGAAGATCCTACACTGAAATTATTAGGAAGGGGAGCATATTAGATTAATTTTTTATACTGCTTTTGAAAAAAAAAGTACTGACTACTAGATTATTTCCCTAGTCTGATTCTGGCTAATATTACTATAATACATCTCACAACTATGCATTTACTAGACCTAGGTAAATGTATATGCAAAATGGAATGGAGCTATACATTTGTATATAATGCATAGATATTACACATAATTATGTACACACTTGCAGTCTTTGGGGATTTGAACGTTCAGTTCTATACACTGAGACTGAGAACATTTCCCTGAAATGAGTAGCTCCCACGCTTGCAATGCAGAGCCAGAGTATCTCCTCTTTCTGTGGCCTGGCTGACTACAGGCAGCTGGTCACATATCCTTTAATCTCCGGTTACGCTCATCTGCCACTATTGAGCCCATACGGGAGAGGACTCACTGGCAGAGAGTTTCACTGCTGTTAGGGAAGGCTAGTCTCCTGGCAAGGTTTCAGACTTTGCAGAGTCTCAGCTGAAGGCAATAACTCCTACCCGCAAGTTTGAGCTATGGTCTTTACCCCTTCACTTTAGCTCCATTACCTGGCACATACCCCAGGCTGCGACTCTCCATGACGTGGTCACACAACCAAAGCCCAAGGCAGCAAGAGGCCTAGAAAACTGCACTGTCCATGTGTGTGCATATGCACACATATAACAAACACCTAAACAGATAATAGAAAGACAGTGTACTTATTCCCATGTGAGAAATACACAATTGACTTGGCTTTTTTCAAAAACTTTAGTGCATTAAAAAATGTCACATTATTTTTCAGATGGGTCATGAGCATGGGAAACATTTTTTCAGAGTTAAATTTCTATTAAGTAGCTGAGGAATAAGTACCTTGATTTCCCATGCATTTTGACTGGGATTTAAATGACCACCTAAATTTGAGTAAGTTGCCTTAGACTGCCTTTGCAGTCAATAGAGAGAAGTTGGCATTTCTAGGGCACAATTTATCTCATCTTAAAATAGATGTCTAAAGCAGGTCAGACGAATTGTGCCCTTGCAGTGCCTTTTACTCCCCACTGACTATAAAAAGCATAACTAGCTCGGATGTACACGTCTACTCTGTAGGCATATACAGGTAGATGATAAATTCCAGGCTGTATGATTTATGATGAACTGACTTTGATGGTCAAGGAGGGATGAGTTCCAACTGAATGTTTCCCAGCTCCAAAGGTGGATCATTTATAGGGTTTCTCTGCAAAGTAGATACCACTATATCTCTTAAGGGATTGATCTCATGCTGTAGCCTTAAGTGCTGTGGCACTTAAATAGACATTCAGCACTTACTTTTTCATAGAACTGGTGGAAATGTGGTCATCTCTGAAACCACCCCACCCTTTTGAAACCTTCCTTGGCAGATTTGACTGAATAAACTCAGATTCAAAAGTTATTAGGGGAAGACCAATAGAGACACATACAGTTAGCACTACTACATAAGTGTCTGAGGGAAACCATGACAAAAATCTCAAACAAAATTGGGAAAATGGATTCTCACCTTCCATTTAGCCATAAGTAATTAATTGAAATGAGATATAACAGCATAAATAAAACCACTCATGTCAAACTATATCTTTTGCTCCTTCATTTCCTTCCTACTCTTTTTACACAACTAATTGAGTCTTTTATTGTGATAAAAAATATCTCATACTGATCCCACTGAAACCAAGCTAATATTAAATATGAATAAGAGTTTCATTATTCAGCAATATGCATCTCACTGTGCATTGTTTTCTGATAAACTGTAAGATTTCTGTGGTTCAGAGACTGCCCTTTATTTATTGTTACCTTTCTAAGTATATCATCTATGCAACTATCATACATAAATGATAGAAAGAGTAGTGTTATTTGCACAGAGAGAATTATAAAATCGTTGTAGTTTAAGCAAATGTCTCCTTAAGTAAGGAAATATCTTCTTAAGTAATGGTCATTCTGAATTTTAATATTTTACACTTTCCAAATTTGCACTGCAAGACTGAACTTTGATTTGTAACATTTCAGGCTCCGGGTATGTTGCACAAGGATGAACGTTATTTGAAAATAACTGTTAGGTCAAGTGTCTATTATTTCACTTGCTTCTTTGTTCTAGCTGCTGAGAGAAGGAGTAATAGTAATTTTTCTACCAATATTACCATAAAGGAGAAAAACCTGGATGTTCTCAAAAGAGTTAGACCCAAGAACCATTGAATGCACTGAAAAATCTCACATTAGATTCAATTTGCTTTGGTTTTGGCCCTTGAAGAAAGCACTCTCACTTTAAGGATGAGATAAAAATAAATTATTTGTGCTTCTTCATGCACTTTTAAAGGGTATTTTCCACTTAAATTGTTATGCCATAATTCCATTGCTCTATGGGAACCTTAATATGATATCCAGTTTCTTTGTGATAGCCTAGTCCTTTTTAATATAAACTCTTCAAAGGAAACTGAAAAAAATCTATTTTTTCAGAAGTTATACTTTTTAATTTCAAATACCAGAAGTTATCTGGTATATTATTTTGAGTTAAATTACTTTACTATGATACTATGACTATAGAGTAAGAAGAGTTAGAATAAGGCAAATTTTGGTGTAAAATTCCCGTAAGGCAATAATTCTCATTTATTTCCAACTTATTTAGACTCACGGCACGGAATGGACACTTTTCCTTACAGGAATTTTTAAATGGTTTTATGGTGTTGAATAGGGATTAGAGATGCCTCTATAGTCTCCAGATCTATTCCCTGACTTTCATAGGCCTTGTTGTTCTGTGATCTTTTCATAAAATAAACAATTCAAGTAGGCAAGACACCTAGGAGTATACCTGGGAGCACAAAAGATTATGTGGTGGGAACAGGTCAGAGTCAGAGTTACATCAGTGTTTGACATAGGAAAGATTTGCTCTCTTAACAGGCTTAGATGAATTCTCTATCTGAGGTTTGGACTATTTGCTGTACATTTGCTAAAAGTGCTGCTAGTATAAATAAATGTCACAAAGAACAACCTGTATCCTATTAAGACATTAAACTCTTGCTTCATATTCATGTCCATGGTGCTGTACATGACACAGTTTGTTTTGTACTCAATTTGAAAGGTTTCAACGGGCTTTCTTGTTTTAGAATTATGTGCTGTAAATATGAAACTGAATTCGTAAGTAAGAAATTTATCAAACGGAAAGGAAAAAAAAAGAGGATCTGACACTTGATGATTAAATATACTCCTCTCAGGACTGGAAGAGGGGTTCAGAAGAAAATTGTTGATTGTTAATTTAAAAATGGCCTGAAGAGGTAACATAAAAAATACTCTAATTAACTTTGCCACTTAGAGAAGCTATACATTTTTTTACTTTAAAATAGTTGTATTTGTTCTATTCAAAGAATGCACATAATTAAACATTAATTTAATTTTAATTGGGTCCCTGGTGAACACCCCTATGCCATTTTGTCTTTTAAAACTTTGGTTAGTTTCAAACAAAAAACTTGTACTGGCAAATCAGCCAGAGGCATGATGTTGCCTTTGATGGACAACTATGCCAGTAACTCTCTCTTAATAAGACAGGGATGATTTGGTTGGTATAGATCATTTTGCTCGGTGTGGGTGACAGCCTCAGGCACAAGTAGTCCAAATGAGTGCTTGAAGCCCCATGCTTTTAGGTGACCCCAGAGGTACAGCTAATGCAACAATTCCCTGCATCAGGTTATCACATATCAACCGCTCTGAAGTATCTATCCAGTAACAAAGGAGAGGTAAGTAACTCAGTCATCTATTAAAGTGTAAGTGACTTGGAGTTATTTTGTGTGTGTGCCTCAAAAAAGAGTTTTCTCATAGCAATTAACTTAGATGATGATAAGTGTTTTCTGTGTATACATATCAGCAGTGCCCACAATACTGCTTCTGAAGAAGCTCCTACGTAGGAAGCTTACAAAGTAAAAAGTGTGGAGCTGGGGATCTGGTTTACAATCATGAGTGGGACAGTCTGAGGGACTTGAGTTACAAAGAGCTTCAGGTGTAAGATAGGAACACACTGCCATGCAACAACGAAAAGGCAAAATTTGCCTGTTTTAGTCAACAGCCAGGGTTCTTGCTTGGAGCCTTCTACAGTGACAAGAAATCAGCTATTCCAGCAATAGAACTGTTCTGCTGGTCTAAGTAATGTCCATGCTAGGAGGATATTGCCTGCATAATGCACAGTGTCCCTGTACGTTCTTTGGTTTTGCAAGGGACCACTTAAGTTTCTACAGGAATATTTTTTCATTTGTATTATTATATTGATATTTTACTAATTCCTGCAAGTCAATAAAGCTTGGAAAAAGAAACAGGACTGCTGTTTAACAGGAGACCCAGATCAATAATCATCACAAAACTTGTGTTGATTCAACACAAGTTAATCAACACAAGTAATGACTTCCCCAGTAACAGAAGTCCATGACAGAGGACTGAAGACCCAGGTCTTCAGAATTACAGACTAGCTTCCAAATCACTTGATTATTTTCCTGTCCCAGTGCAATCTTATGTGGTGGGGACCTCTAACTACTAACATAGTAGAAATGCTGGAACGAAGCCAGGGGCTGAACGAGGGGCATAGCTGTTCAATGTCCACAGGCCAGAGCTATGTAAGTAGGAAGTAGGTTGGGTGGATAAGGGACACATTTTTATTTCTTACAGTAAGGTCCCAGATAAATGTACTACCTCAGTCTGGTTGGTTGATTGATACCATAGAGGAGAGTAGCAAACTATAGCAGGTCTCTGGAAACTAGAAAGACAACATGAATGCTGAAATATGTTGGAAACAATAGTGAGCAGAGGAACAGTGTGAGCATGTGGTATTTCAACATGTATGAAGCAAGCAGTCTCATTCTGTCAAAACTGGTAGCTGTGAAGAAAAACGGCCAAGGCAGGCTCTTTTTTGGGTGTTCCTGGGTAACATCGTTGCTGCAACAACCCTTCCAAAGCTTCTGCAGTCCCTGCGGACCAGGCCACTCAGGGACCCTGGAGTTTGCTGTGGCTTTAGGCCACACAGCTTTCTCAGTTGCTCCAGACACAGACTTTGCTTCTTGAAAAAGAAAGTTAAAGATAGATAACCAACTTTGTTTAAGCACTTCACAATATGGCAGCCAACTAAAAATGGGCTAAAATGTAACCATGCAGTGATGACCATATTCATCCTCACCAGAATCTCTATCTGCAAAAGATAAACACATAAATAGAATACTTTATTTCGAGTTCTGTGTTCTTTGTTACTGCAAGAAATGGCAGCTACTTTTCTCTGGTGCACCGTGGTTGTTAGCCACCAGTAGACATTCTTTTGCTTCACAACTGAAGTCCTGAAAATGATAATATGATCTGAAATGCAGTGAAGTGTTAATATATTCGTGCTTCTTCAAGAACTGTAGTAACTCTTATTCTTATGGAGTTGTTATTAGTCACCCACAGGCATTTTAATTATCTAGCATCTATCTACCTGATATATTTGTTACACCTCGTACTTTTGGAAGACAGTACTTCATATGCTTCGTGCTTTCAACTCAAACTACAAAGTGGGTATGTTTTCCAGTTATCAAAGTTATAGTCACACTAGGCTCAGTGAAATTTGTACTGACCTCAGTCAATAAGCACTGGTGACATTAACCATTGCATTTCTCAACTCAGATGCTCCAATTGAACTTCATGTTGCATATCTTTCCTATATAATTCTCATAGGGAGAATAATCTGTATTAAGCCACTCCTTAAGGAGATGCTGAATGTCCTTATCAATAGCTGAGGAGGAAGTGGTAAGTTACTTTGAAGAAAAAGGAGCTTTCCTTCAGAGAAAACTATGCTTGAATAAGATGGCAACTTCAATAGCACCACTGAAAGAAAGAAAAAATATTGTAAATTTAGGTATTTTTTCTTCTCAGAAAATGTCTGCTATTTTAAGAGCAGCCACTATGACTTGGCACAGAATGAGTGACGTTTTGCAACTGATACAATACAAAGACATCCCTCCCTTCTGGGACAAGGGAAGTATTTATATAAATTGTGCTGATTTCATGTAACATTAATAGGGCAATTCTTTAATCAAATAAATTAGTCTTCTTTATGCAAACAAACAGGTATAGTGAAGTCAAATCAAATATTTTATCATTCTACAATACAAGCACTTCAATTTCATATCAGAAACTAAGCTTGGCATACAGCAATAGTATTAGTAACAAAGAGAAATGCAAACAAGAGCTAACAAACAAAACCAAAGCAATGCAATTTGTGATGCAAAATATTAATTTTAATCTTAGCTTTATGCTTAGGAGTATGTTCTAATGTTCTAGCTAAGTATTTCCTCTGCATAAACACAAAGGACTTTCTGGTTGATAGAAAGACTCATAGTGATGACAAAGGACTTCGCATCAGATATATAGGCCTTAATTCAGTAAGGCTTTTAAGCATTTGTAAATGTTAAGCACATGTTTAGATTGCTTTAATAAATAGGGGTAGAGTTAATCATGTATGCAAGTAGCTTCACAATTTGAACCCTTAATGTGAACATGCTGGAGACTTCTGTACAGGAAGATTTAATTTTTGGCTATGGAGAATGTAAATTCATGAATTAATAAATTTTTGTGGCTTTCTTTTATTGTCTCAATGCATCTTTTTTTCATTACCCAGCCAGTAGAGTTCCACCTTGCAATGCTTCATATCAGTCTGTGGATACCAAAGATGCATAATATATGGTACAAGCATTTTTCTTCCAGCAGTGGGTGGTCTGATTCCTTAATCAAGCTGACCTTTTGTATTAAAAAGCTTAGCTCAGCTTTTGCTCTTAGAAAATTTATTTTACTCTGCTTGACTACATTTATTTTAAAGTACGTATGTGCATACATGCATGGCTCAGTGCCTAGTAACTGTATTATGTAGCCAGGAACATCTCAGTGTTTCCATCATAATTCCTTGCTTCTTGAGATTTATCACAAGGCAATAAAAATTCGCTCAACTCTGAAAACAAGGCTTCTGTGCTTTAATGTACTTTATTTCATTCAAAAAAAAAAAAAGTTCAGTTTCAGTAATACAATTGTAAGGAAATAAATAGAGAAAGATAGAGAGTAAGAAAAATCTTCCCACAGAGCCTGTATTGTTTTTGTCTTTTTTACTTCAGTTTTTCAGACCATTACTTACTACCAAAAGACATTAATGCCTAGATATTTCCAAGGGAAAATGTACTTTAAAAGGTTTCTGACATCTATAATACATACTTCTAATTATTGCACAGGGTCATCTTTTTTGATTTTTCTTTAAATCAAGATACTCTCCTTATTTTTCTAGGTTGGATATAATTTTTGTCCCGTTACAAGAGTTACATTTTTTGGCTTCAAGTAAAGTGTATATGAACTGTGCCTTATGTCTCTGTTTTCTCCAACATTTTAATGCACAGTACTACAGCTGTGTGTCAAAAAAAATGGTAACTAAAGAAACCTCAGGAGTCAAGACTTTGAAGAGCTTAAACACATAAATATAGCTCAAGAAGAATGTGTTCTTTTGAAATTATTCCTTGTCTGCATCAGCATGAAACTGAGGACAGTCAAACTTTGAAAAGAGTGTTCTTTTCATGTCGGGGTAACAAATAGATGAATAATCATTTTGCATGACAGAGAGCCAACATCAAGTCTTAGCTGGGAACTTGAAGTGGACCATGAATCTAAGATGCCCACATACCACAAAAGGAAGTGGTTATTATGAATAATTGTCTGTTATGTGATGAATGTCCTTAGGCTTTTCAGTTTGAACTATGCTACTCTGTATATTTAGTTAAGGACTCATTGCAGCCAGGACATGAATTTGCATTTTTCACCTCTCTATTGACTATGTTCTCACTTGGTTGGTTTGATCATTGGGAAACGGTAAGAGTTCTTGGTTTTGTATCTGCTACACTACGATTACAGTGAGAAATAGCATAAGGGAAAACTCCGCCACCTCTGTTTCAACAAGGATTTTTCTTCTGAACTAAAATTCTCTTCTGGACATTCATGGCTGAAATCCATTCATTAGAGAATATGTAAGCACCTGAAGAGAGCAGATTTTATCAGAGCAGAGGGCCATCAGAGGCTAACCACAAACACACACACAATGTCAATGTCATCATAATACAAAAATCTGTCCTACACATCAAATTGCCAGTAATTCAGATAAGGATAGAAATCCCATGGATAGCAAATATAGATCATCATCTAGAACAGTTCAAGCTCTTAAAAGCTGCAACCATTTTGAGTGCAATTCAACTTCTGCTGAGATCTTTGCATATCATTCTTTCTCCCTGGTTTGTTTCTGCATATGCAGGATATGTTATGTAGCTTTCATTCTTCATAACTTAAATGTAATAGGTTTTTTTGAGACAGAGAAGTGTCAGTATTGCTGCTGTCAGAACTCACACACATCCTAGGAGGAGTTGGCCAGTAAATGAGAAAACAATATATGTCGAAAATGGGTATTTATGTAAACAGAGACAGCATTGCTTTGCTATCCCCAGAGTATCTACACACTTCATATGCAATATCAGTGACGTGGAATGAAGTCCATATGATTCTTCTTCCAGGACAAAACTCTGGCAGAGCTGTTTAGCTGCTAAGATTTGAGCATGAATTCCAACTATTTTTAGGTCATGGTCTTATTACTTCCTCACTGATCTTATGCTTCAGGCTCAGCATTCCATCATTCACCATGCAAAAATTGCATGTACTTTAGAGCTGGAGTGTGGGTAAAAGGCAATAGGTTCAGGAAACGGACAGTATGTAAGTCTGTTTCCAAGTCTTTTCCAAGAGGCGAGACATCTGTTTCAGCTGAGAGCAACACAGCTGAGGAGAACCAATGTGTCAGCTACCATTCAGATGAGACAAGTTATTGCCACATGTTGGTTGATGAAGGTGTTTATATGAAGTCCTTCTCTGCTGGATAGGAGCAAGGAGTAAGTGTTCAGAAATGACAGGCTGCAGCTCAGTCCCATAATTGTAAGGCTGTTCTTCCTAAAGCAGAAGTGCTTTCAAAGAGCCAGAGGATCTGAACTGGGGCATAGCTGCTAGCAGATGTGTAGCGGTGCAACGGGATAGCTTATTAAACTGCCTGTCAGCTACACCCAGCTGTGCAAGTGAAGTAACAAGTCTAAAGTATTTTCGGCAGCTAAAGCAGTAAACGCTATGAGTGAGCTATGTGACTGCAGTCATGTAGCTGTGCAGGCATATCCTTAGATATTTCTACAGACAGAAAGGACTATACTTGGAAGGTCCACGCAAGGTCACTCAGTATAACTCAGAAATTATGAACTATATTCAAGTACGTGTCTGGAAAAAGTGAGGTCAACTTTAACAAACTCTGTTTACTTAGTAACTTTGACAAGTAAATGAATTCACTCTGTTTGAGTCATTCTAAAATATTGTTTGTTTTCTGAGTGTTTGCCTCACCACTTCATTCTACTGTTGCTTCATTTTCGCTTGATTCCTAGCAAAAATATATATTCCCTCTCTTCCGTCTCTTTGTTAAAAACAAAATGCTTTAAAATGTTTCTGAGATGATCAGCCAATGTTTGCCCTCTTTTTTCTCATTCTGTCTGTAAGTTTCCTAATTAACTCTATTCACACACATAAGAAATTTCCTAAAGTGTGCAGCTTTGGATCTGGATTTTGTCATGAATGGAACCAGGAGTGAATGTGTTTCCTTCCACCTCTGAGAACTTGTGTCTAAATCACAGTTTGAATGAATAGATAAATCTAATCCACTGCAATCTTCAGGTTCACTGCAGCTTGCTGTGGTTATCTCTGTTTTAAAGAGATTCAGGCCTGCAGATTCACAGTAGTGGAAATCAGGACAGATGTGGTGACAGAAGTCAGTAGGATAGATCATTGCACATTTGGTATCAAGTTTAGTTGCAGCCAGCATTAATAGTGTCACTTTTATGAGCAATATAGTGACAAATATTCAAAGATCTTATCCGGATGATGCAGAATGCCTCCTCAGACCTCCTAGGGATTTTGAAAGATTAGGGTTATAATACAATCATGTGACATCCCAAAAAGTAATTTTGATTCTGTTACAAAGTTTTATATTCATTTAGCTGATGTATTACACTGATAAATCCCATTTTTATTGCATTCTATAGTGTGGTATACTGTTGTAAAGACTTTATTGGAGTCCTCTATTTGTTTTGGCTTGATGGATCGAAAAATTGTTTGCATTGTACAGGTCTGTTCATTTAACAGGTATTCATTTAAATGGGTAATAAGATACAAGGGTTGTGTAATGAGATGGAAAATTGCTAACCACATATTAGGTGATTACTATGTTTTTTGTCCAAATCAATTTTGGCAGAAAATAATAAATCTAGAAAATGGACTTGGAATGTACATTTCAGATTGGTAATCAGTAGGTCACTCTTGTGAAAATATTTTCCCATTTGTTCTTGTTTAATGGAGAAAGAAGCCATTGCGTTATTTAATAGCAATTTCATTGTGAGATACAGGTGCCATATGAAAAAGGATATGTATCTGGGCTAAAAATTCCCCCAGACACAAAGTCATGTCTTCTATCTTTTTTCTCTATTGAATATTCTCTATTGAGATTTTTGCTGGTCACCTCCTAAAATAACTAAACTCCATAATGGCCAAGAAAAAGAAGGACAGAAGCAGAAGCTGTATATGTGATTAGAAGATTAGGAAGACAACTCAAGCGTGGATTTACCAGGGAAGGCTTGGGTCATACTTTCCCCAGCCTTGCTGTGTTCTCCCAGTATGGCTCTCCCTCAGCCCTCCAGCCAGAGTCCACATCAGAAGGAAGCTGGCAGTGATGTGGCAGGAGAGAACCAGAAGATTCACAAGGATGTTGGAGCCTTCCCTTGCCTGAAGCCCCACTGCAGGCCACTACCACACTCTTCTCAAGGTGGGAAATCTCATTCCCCCTAAGCTTTGGGAATGTTGTCACCCTATTTTTTATATATATATAAATATATATATATATATATATTTCTTACAACTTCATATTCATCTGCCTAGGGTTTAGCACAAACCAAAATTCTGAAATGTCTGTATAGCATGTCCATGCAGTCATTATCTGTGCCTTGTGTCCACAGAACAATAATTCTGATGTAATCAGGCCATAGTGCAGGACGAGTAAATTACTGTGGTAGACGCCGAGTAGAGCCTGACTAAGCCTATGCTTCATGCTGTGTGAATCGACGTCCAGAGCTCTAAGATGAAGTCTAGGAGCTAAAACCTATCTCCCAATAGCTTAAGTAACAGCAACAAGGAGTCATACAGCAGCTGCCTACATACTTCTCAGCTCTTACAGACTGTGAGGAGATCTTCTAGACTATTGCAAAGCAAAGTGAAAAGGCAAAATTAAGCCATTTCTGAACAATTTGGTTTAAGTCTGGCCTAAAAGAATAACATCTGCTCACATGATCATTTACAGCTCAAAAGCTTTCTTGGATGTTGTTTCTTTCCCCAGCCCCAGAGCTACTAATTGCTAAGTTACAGCTGTGATGTACTACCAGACTGTGAAGCAATTTCAATGCTAATAAATTAAATACGCTTCTGACCTTTCTCCAGCACTGAAGCCAGCTAACCTAGAAAGGCTGACACCCATATTGTTAAACAGTCTTTCTACGCAGAACACACTGGCAATATCCAAAATGACTATTGGGAATAGTCATTGGACTCTGATAACTCCCAAGCTGTACCCAAGAATTATTTAGGAGACAGGTAGTTTGCCCAGGCCAAAACTGAAAAAAGGATTGTACTAATAATCCAGCAATGTAGACAACTGAATACCAGTATGACAAATATTCCCTGACACTGCTTAATTTACTGGTATGAACATAGTATGACTGTACAGACTGACTTAATATGTGTTAAAATGTAAGATATATGAACATGAGGTTTTCATGTTATCAGGCACTAACCGTGATAACCAGGACGAAGCAGAATTAACAGTTGGTTCAGTCACACACTGCGATGACATGTCATAGTCTTATAAACATGTTTTTTTAAACAAGAGGGTCCTGCACTACATCTGCAGGAAATGAGAGCTACTGTAAAGCAAACAGGAAGTAATAATTACATTAATAATTACATGCAATGTAATTATTACCTACTTCTGAGCAAGATCAGGGTCTATCCTTACCACTGCCTAAAGCCTTGGCATTACTAGCACATTGCCCCACATCACTTACTCTGAGGAACCATCTGTTCTTTAGTTCTATTTTGTGCAATTGACAGGTGCATTATTTATGGTCCAATATAGTTAATCTACTGTTAGGCCCCTGACTTGAAATAAGTTCCATGTAGGCGGATGCCTGCATTTGCCCAAAGCCCTATTAAAGCCTCTAAAGCTTCACAGGAGCACAAGACTCAGATGAAATGCAGCTCACTCCAATCTTGGGGATGTAGTATGGTCTCAGAATTACATTTAAATAGAAATGGTTTTCTGTGCTTCTATTTTAAGAATTTTGTTTATCATAATACTTCTCTAAGTCAAAAGAGTGACTTTGCAAAAATTCTCTTTCCTCCAAAAATTACACCTTCTAAGCATCTCAATTCCTTATGTAAATTGAACTGGACAGGAAGGTCAGTTAGCAGTGAAATAACATAATTTAAAAATAAATGCCCATCATGCATTGGAGCTATCCATTAGGGAAACATTAGTGAGATAAAAATTTATGTTTCCCAGCTTGCACCTTCAGACTGTCTATTTTAATTTTGTTCATATGCCACTGGTTATCTGCAGTGGATTTAATATTCCGCAATACCACATTTCATGTGATCTCTCTGGTCCTGTTTGTCTTGCTTTCCATTTACTACTCCATGCTATTATTTGGTTACATGAAGGAGCTTGGCTATTACTCTGTTGTTCCATTTCTGCTACCAGAATAGTTTTGATCAATACAGCTTGCAAAAACTTGGATCATAAAATGCAGTGCATTTAACAGAACTTTCTTCAGTTGTTCTAAGGAATTTCATTTCAAATACAGGAACTATAAATGGTCCACACCCCACTTTTGGCTTTTTAGTTATTTTTGCAGACTATTCAATATAAAATACATATGAACAGTTAGTCCATCCTTGAAGAAACACATTGAGTTTGAAGTTTTTTAATGTTACTGTATGAATTTATATTTCAAGATATTTTCAGTTCCAACATGAAGTGTACAAGATAATGGGGCAGAACTAACAGGATGATTTAGTATCTACCTCTAGCTACAGTATTTCTCCATCAATAAAAGGGCAACAACATACAAGGGAGTTGTGGCAGTCTCACTTTCTGTGGACTCTACAGGGTAACAAGCTTTTATGTTGTATATAAGAGAGTTCACATTTCTATTACTGAAATTATTATCCCATAACACCACACCAGGGTGTCTTTCTAATGACATTTTTATGCAAAATGTTTGATTCAGCAACAAGACCTATTCACACCTTTAAAACAATTTATGCATAGTTAAATGAGCAATTGTTCCTAGTACACAGTCAGTAACCTAATCATTTTAATCTTAATAACCCACAGAGGAAACTCACAAGCAGTGATTATACACTGTGTGGGCTGCTTTCCATTCACTTTGGAGATTTCCATAATAAAGCTCTGCCTGGAATCAGAGCAGTTCTCCACTCTGAAGGCTACAGGCTAGAAAGTCTTATTTTTGTAAGTATTTGAAAGGAGAATTCTTATTTTCCCTCAAATAAAGTAGGCCTAAGCATTTATCAGAATCAGAACTATTAAAGTAAAATGTACCAGAGGAAAGGCTAACTTAAGAAGCTACCACCAGTTTTGCTTAAGGAAGTTGTCTTCTCTCCAGAAGCATACCCTTGCCAATTTGTAAAGATTACTTGTGACTTTTCAGATTTCTGTCTAGCTGCAAGTTGTTTTTCCCATTAATATTGAAAATGTATAAAATACACAGATGTTAAAAATAGCATGTTTACAGTTCCCAATAATAATTTATGGTACATCTGAGATATCACAGGACTGTGGGTTTGGTTTTAAATATTTTTCCTAAATATAATTCAGAAAAAAATTATCAGCAGAAAAAATAAGAAATACATAATGCTTAAACACACAGAGATAACCTTCACCTCTAGAAACCAGCTTCTTAATAGCTTTACCTAGATGACTTCTCTACTGTGTTCGGTTCGTAACAGAAAGAAATGCTTATTGATTAGAGAGATGTTTGGTCAAATAGAAAACATCTTGTTCTGTAAACGTGGGATTAATGAAGCCTCTTTTCCTATGGATTTCTGTCCTATAACCTATGCCACCACAAGAGTTCTGCCATCTGCATCCTCAGTAACTTCACATCAATTCTTCAGTATTTTTTGCTCCCTCTTACCCACGTTCCCTAACTATTCCAGTAACATTTTTCTCCCCTGAGTGTGCCTGAACTTGCAGCTAGGCGAGAGGTGATGCCAGCACACACGTGTGCTGATGGCCAGTGAGGTTTTGCATGGCTGGCTGAAGACGGAGGGGAACTTGTCGGGATGACTTGCTTGGGACACTCATGCTGCAGCCTTTCTGTCGGGGTTTTTCAGTTCTCCCATCTCTGCCTTCTAGCCAGTGTCTGGTTTTCACCATGCTTATAAAAAGCCAGTATGTCCCACATCTCTGTCTCTTTGGTTGAAATTGGCTATTGGTTCAAAAGCTTTTAGGGAAGGGAATCATACATAGAAGAATGCACAAACAAACACAGCATACAATCACAGAGGTCTTGTTTGTCCAAAAGATCGGGCTGAAAAGCATGTTAATGCCTCCTACATTACCAGCATTACATTATAGCAAGCAATACTAGAAAAATTCTATTTACCTTTACACTAAATATAGATTAAGAGAAATAACTGGGCACTTCCTTTTCTCTTCTGAAGATGTGGACCCTGGTCTTGCTCCTTGCTCTTGTGTCCTCACTCTGCTTCAATAGTGTAAAGCAGTTCAGGGAGCTCGCCCCTACACAAAGGTATATTTGGATAAGTTCGGATTGTTGTAGCAAGCTTTCTTAAACACCAGTCCCACAGAAGCTGGAGTAAAACATGCAATTTCAATTTCCTTGCACCCTGATAATCTCCATTTCCCCTGACATTTGCTTATATATAGAGAAAGCTAGCAGAGGGGAGGCCAGCTTGTCAGGTGGTCTAGTTTTCATTAAAGGAGCTTCTCTGTACAGATGTACCCAGGCCCTAGGAAAGCCTCTTCTGCACGTTGAGCTGTGCTTTCCCCTTGGCCCAGTGATGTTCTGGATCTGAGATTTATTACCCTTCTTTTCAGCATGGTTAGTCCTTCACACCTGTGCAAAGCAATTTACCTATCTTACTGGAATACTACCAGACTATACATTTGCCTTCAATGGGTTTGAAATGACTATACTACACAAGCCCCAGAGCAGGGAAGAATCCCATTCCTTCGCAACTAAATGTAACTGGGAGAATCATCATTAATCTCATTGCCATGATGCAGTTTGTAGACACTCTTCAGTGATGAATGACAGCTAAGCCAGCTTTCATAATCAGGAAGCAGAACTCATTTCTTGTTTCCTTCTGGTTTGTGTAGGTTCATTAATCCATGTTTTCCATTCCTTATTTTGGAATGCTCTTCTAGCTATATGCATATTTACTAGATTATGTAAGTGTCTATCAACCTCAGAAACCATGTATTTTAAAAAATATATTTCCTAAAGTGTCTTCCAAAATTTAATGTTGAGGGAGATTGCAACATTTAGGCTATTAGCAAAGTAAAATGGAGAGTTTTCTCTCTAGCGTCAGAGTGAAAATCTAGTCTTATTATTAAAATGCTTGACCCAAACTATAGACTTTTCTCTTAGCTTTACCATAAGGTTTTCTGGTAAATCATACCATCTTTCCATGCCACACTTACAGAAGAAAGGAAGAAAATATTTCTTATTCACATTCTCACCTACACCTTCTATTTAGATTCATTCTATGCAAACCTTATAGCCAGTCACGGAGGTCATAATAAGAAGAACAATAATAATATTGGCATAGAATCATAGAATCATAGAATCATACAGGTTGGAAAAGACCTCTAAGATCATCGTGTCCAACCGTCAACCCAACACCACCATGCCCACTACACCATGTCCCTAAGGGCCTCATCTACACGTCTTTTAAATACCTCCAGGGATGGTGACTCCACCACTTCCCTGGGCAGCCTGTTCCAAGGCCTGATCACTCTTTCAGTAAAGAAATTTCTCCTAATGTTCAATCTAAACCTCCCTTGGTGCAACTTGAGGCCATTTCCTCTTGTCCTATCGCTAGTTACTTGGCAGAAGAGACCAACACCCACCTCGCTACAACCTCCTTTCAGGTGGTTGTAGAGCGCGATGAGGTCTCCCCTCAGCCTCCTCTTCTCCAGGCTAAACAACCCCAGTTCCCTCAGCCACTCCTCATAAGGCTTGTGCTCCAGGCCCTTCACCAGCTTCCTTGCCCTTCTCTGGACACGCGCCAGCACCTCCATGTCCTTCTCGTAGTGAGGGGCCCAGAACTGAACACAGGATTCGAGGTGCGGCCTCACCAGTGCCGAGTACAGGGGCACGATCACCTCCCTACTCCTGCTGGCCACACTGTTTCTGATACAGGCCAGGATGCCGTTGGCCTTCTTGGCCACCTGGGCACACTGCCGGCTCATGTTCAGCCGGCTGTCAATCAGCACCCCCAGGTCCTTTTCCTCCGGGCAGCTTTCCAGCCACTCTTCCCCAAGCCTGTAGCGTTGCCTGGGGTTGTTGTGGCCAAAGTGCAGGACCTAGCACTTGGCCTTGTTGAACCTCATACAGTTGGCCTCGGCCCATCGATCCAGCCTGTCCAGGTCCCTCTGCAGAGCCTTCCTACCCTCCAGCAGATCAACACTCCTGGCCAACTTGGTGTTGTCTGCAAACTTACTGAGGGAGCACTCGATCCCCTCGTCCAGATCATTGATGAAGATATTGAACAGGACCGGCCCCAGCACTGAGCCCTGGGGAACACCGCTCGTGACCGGCTGCCAACTGGATTTAACTCCGTTCACCACAACTCTCTGGGCTCGGCCATCCAGCCAGTTTTTTACCCAGCGAAGAGTGTACCTGTCTAGGCCGTGAGCCGCCAGCTTCTCTAGGAGAATGCTGTGGGAGACAGTGTCAAAGGCCTTACTGAAGTCCAAGTAGACCACATCCACAGCCTTTCCCTCATCCACGAGGCGGGTCACCTGGTCATAGAAGGAGATCAGGTTGGTCAAGCAGGACCTGCCTTCCATGAACCCGTGCTGGCTGGGCCTGATCCCCTGGTTGTCCCGGACATGGCTCGTGAGCACCCTCAAAACCAACCGCTCCATGATCTTCCCCGGCACCGACGTCAGGCTGACCGGTCTGTAGTTCCCCGTCATAACTCCAATAGAGATCAGTGGCCAGTAAATTTGAGATTGTATAGCCTCTACAAAAATCTTGTGTTTTCTGTTCAGTTCACTGTACAGTTTCATGCATCATAATTTGCACTTTTACTGTCACCTTTCCTGTAGTTCCAGCAGAAAAAAATCCAAAGCACTCCCTTAAGCTACCATGTTATAGGGCATTCTATAAAGCTGTGATTTGTACACGTGCCTAGAGGTAGTATATAGATGAGGTGCAGCAGGTGACACACAAACACATAGCACAGTTTTGGTCTTTGTAGGATCAATAAAATCTGTTGTACACTGTGCATAGCTTCTTTTGTGTACGTCTTTGCATGAAGCATTTTAGTTATTAATCTTAAAAGTTAACTTTGCAAATCAGCACTAAAATGCAGGATAAATGTACGTGGACTGCTGATGGTCCTCGTATGTATATGAGGTTTTGCAATCCAGGGCTCACAACCTAGTATCTTTCACGTAGGTTAAATTCACTTAAATACTGAGCAGAACTTAACAAAAATACGTAAATAATAAATATACATGCATGAAATTAGACTCATTGTCAAGCCTGCAGATTATACAAAGTCAGCTTCTCCTTTCAAATGAAGAGTCAGTTGTTATCTCCCAGGGCAAACCAGCATTTTTAAAATTTTACAATAGGTATTCAATCAGCCATACTGGTACTGCTGAAGAAGGCCACTTAAGTGCAAGCAAATGATGACTGATGAAGCTCCTTGAACTACTGAAAGCCACATGCTAAAAAAGGAACATTGGTAACATATCATTATTTGTTCATTTTTATGTATTCAGGTGCATAAATAATTAAGAGAAAAATTGCAGATCCTTTTCTGTCAGAACCATACATAATACAATACATAATACCATACATAATGCGATAGTATTCATCAGTTCATCCCACCTGCATAATAGTATAACCAGTTACATATATTGACATGAAAAGCATAATCTTGCTTAGCATTTCGGCACTTAGTCCCTTCTATCATCCTTAACACCTTAATAAGTTAATTTTGTCATCTTTCACAAAGTTTAATTAAACCAGACTGTACATAGTCTGGGTCCAGAATGTAGCAAACTGCTGCTGAAAAGCTTTATTTCTCCTTTGTTCTCACCAGAAATGTGACAGCCTTGAAAGGTAAACTCCAGGTCACTCAGAATGTTAAATATTATACTTTGAACAGCACCTGATGCTCGAATAGTAAATGCAGGTTACAATTATAAACTGAAATTTTCTTTTATGCAGATAAGCCATTCAATATATAGGCTGCTGTATTATATAACAGCCTTTGTTTCCAAAATGGTTCACACTGGTGTACTTTCAGACAATCATGAGTTCAGCCCTGACTTGAGAGTGGAGTTCACGGAAACAAGATCCCCACCCAAAGTAAATTCTCACAATCTCCTGGCACTAAAACCCAGTCTTTACTGATTTTACTTTCAGTTAATGACCAGCACTAATGAAGTACTTGAAACTCTAGGTTGAAACTCAGATGACATGCTATGTTCACAAGGACAACACGGTAAAACCTCCAAACATATTTCACAGACCAATAGCTTCAGAAAAATACTTTCCAAGTTAAACCCAAGTTTTAATCGATGCCCCATTCTTTACTACGACATTTGACAGCACAGCTGGACACCAGGTGGTTGCCACCATCATATTTCACTATATCTCACTGTCCTTTCCAACAATCCTGGACTACTTATAAAACATGGTGAAAAGATGGAGTAGTGTAAAAATCCAACTTGAAACACCTGTGGGTAAAATGACTATAACTACATACTATCCCATGACTTCCCAGTGAGAGAAATGCATCATGAGTTTCTTAGCCAACAAGAGTACCCTGACCAGACCCAGAAACAAACCTGTCATTATTATTTCACAATGATACCAAAAATAAACTGATAGGTCCAAGAAATGTTAATGAACGCTCCTGATCATCATCCATCACAGTACCTCTCTCTGCTGCACTATATCTGTCTGGAGAGAAGGAACTGAAAAGTAGATGCATGTAAGGTGAAAAAGAGAATGTAGGTAGACTGACAAGAAAAAAGATTCAAAAAAATAAAGCTTAGGGTAAAAATCAAACACGAGGCACATAGGAGGAGGTTAGGAAAGACAAAAAAACCCAACCCAAATTTCATAGGTAGAATCTTGGTCAGGAATTACTGCTCGGGACTGCACTGAAGCTGAGAAAAGGAGTGGGAGGGCTGAGGAATGTGGGGTGACTGGAGGGGCCAGGCTAGAATTAAATCCATTTGGACATCTTTCTGGTGAGTGCATACTAACTCCTCCATTTGAAACATTACAAAATCAATCACACACAGAAAAAAAATTCATTTGTGGGGATTGTTCTTTTAGGATAGTATGTATGTTAATCTAATTACTCTAAAGTACTCCAAGAAACTCCATGAAACTTCTAGCCAAAATTTAAAAATATATGAGTATTAACATGAAATTATGTGGTGGGTTAGCCCTGGCTAGGAGCCAAAATTCCATCCAGCTACTTGCTTACTTGCCAACCCCTCAGTAGGACAGGGGGAGAAAATAGAAACAGGAGCAAGAAAGCTTGTGGGTCAAGATAAAGACAGAGAGATCCCTTACCAAATTATCATCACAGGAAAAACAGACTCAGTTTGAGGAAAATTAATTCATTGCCAGTTAAGATATATATATTTAACTACTAATTCAGGTACTGGGAAACAAAACCAAACAAAAAACTCCAACATTAAAACATCTGGGGAAAACACACTTAGGGAAAACACCTTTCCTCCCCCCATTCCCCTGCTCAACTTCACCCCAAATTCCTCTCCTCTCCCCTTGTTATTGCTGCAGGTTATGCTCAGTCCCTTCAGTGAGGCAACGTGTGGCACAAGAGTGGTGGGGTTGGGGGTGTTACGGCCAGTACACAGTGGTTTCCCTCTGCCGCTCCTTCCTCCTCACCCTTTTCCTCTGTTCCAGCATGGGTCCTCCAGGAGCTGTAGTCCTTCAGCAGTATCTGCTCTGCTCCTCCTCCTTCTCTGACCTTGGTGTTCCCTCTGCTGTTTCACACTCTTTTTTCTCCCTCCTCTGCCTGTCCAGCATTTCCTCCCTTTTCTTAAATATGTTTTCTCAGAGGCTCCACCACCTTGGGTGAGGGGCTCAGCTCTGCCCTGTGGTGGGTCTGTTGGAGCCAGCTGGAATTGTCCATGTCCAGCATGCAGCAGCCCTGGCCTCTCCTCACAGAGGCTGCCCCGCAGCCCGCATTGCCAGCATCTTGCCATGGAAGCCCAGTGCAAATTCAGAAATACGCGTGGTATGTTAGGGTGGGGGGGAAAGTATGCGTGTGCATTTACGAATATATAATACATGTTGATGCATTTTGTATATATTTGTGTCCACAGAAATGTAACACTCTAAATAAACAAAATCAAGTCAAATTATACTGGTCAAAAAAACTGCCTGAAAAAGGCAAAAAGAGCTGGAAAATCCTGTCTTCAATGCATTTTAATAATTTTTTTCTGGTGCTTGTACTCTTTATAGTCAGTAGATGTTAAAAAAGACTGTCAGACACACAAAAACCCTCTGAAATCTCATTGAAATCCATCATAAGTTAATGGGACACTGCAGATGTCATTGCCACATGCCTGATGTTTTGAAGGATTTAGAACTTGGTTTCTTTTTTTAGTCTCTTAACAGTATTAGATTCCAGCATGAGCTAAAAATATTATGTAGGTAGTCATGATGTCACTTCTTTTGTATTCCTTGTAGAGCTGAAGTGTGCAGCTGGAACTGTATAAAAGCTGAGGAATTACTGTGTCATTCGAAGTCAAAATTATTATGCTTGAACTGCTGCAACTGTAGGTTCTCACAGGACTACTGGCCTCCAGGCTTATGGAAGCTAAACATACCGCTGCTAGCCAGGAGAGATTAGTAAACATATTGCTTGTGGTTCTGGAAAACTGTCACTGGGTACTCTCCCAAAAGAACAAGTTCGGATCTGTATTTTAAGTAGCAGCTGCTCAGCATGCTAAAATATCCCTCACAGATTTATTCTGTTTTGCTTTCCACAGAGTTCTTTTAATCTCAGTTACCCACAAGTGTGGGACAGAAGTGGAAATTTGACATTAAACTGAGCAGTTGCTGGCACTTTCCAGAGCAGAGAAGAACAGCCCTGGACAAATTAGGTGATATTTAAGCAATAAAAGTGTGTTGCTTGCTTTATTTCTTCTCCCATATCCATACACACACATACGCTTTCTCACTCTCTCCCATTGAAAACACACATACACACACACACACACAAACCTCCTACCAGTGTTTCATTGGGACTTAAGTATTTGTCAGAAAATCACAGAGCCACTGCAACTGAAAAGGATATCTGGGGATTGTCTAGTCCAACCCCCTGCTCAAAGCAGGGTCAGCAAAAGCAATGTGCTCAGGGCTGCATTCAGTCAGGTTTTGAGTATCTCCAAGGATGGAGACTCCATAGCCTCTCCAAGCATGCTCTAAGCCCTTCATCATGTTCATGACCCTTCCACTGGACTTGCTCCATTATGTTCATGTCCCTCTTCTACAGGGGAGGACAGGACTGTAGCCAGGTCCAGCTATGGCCTCTCTGATGCTAAAGAGAGGGGAAGGATCACACCATCAACCTGCTGGTAACATTCCTCCTAATAGAACCCAGGATACTGTTAATCAACTTTGTCTGTAGTGCACATTGCTCACTCAAATTCAACTTCTTGTCCACCAGGACCCCCAGATCCTTCTCTGCTTTCCAGACAGTCAGCCCCCAGCCTATGCCAGTGCATGCAGTTGTTTCTTCCCAGATGCAGGACTTGGTTTTTTTCTTTGTTGAACTTCATGAGATTCCTGTTTGCCCATTTGTCCAGCCTCCTCTGGTGTATCAACCATTTCTCCCAAGTTGTGCAGTCTGCAAACTTGCTGAAAATGCACTCTATCCTATCATCCAGGTTATTAATGAAGATGTTAAGCAGTATTGGCATCATTATCAACCCCTCGGGTGCACCACTAGTGACTGGCCTCCAACTAGACTGTGTTCTGCTGACCACAACCCTTCAAGCCAAGGAGTTCAGCCACTTTTCAGTCCGCCTTGATGTATGCTTACCTGGCCTGTACTTCATAAGCTTGTCTATAAGGACATTATGGGAAACAGTGTTGATAGCCCTGCCAAAGTCGAGATAAAAAACAACCACTGCTCTCCCCTGATCCACCAAGTCAATCATCTTGTTGTAAAAGGATATCAGGCTGGTTAAGTATTTTTTGTCCTTCATAAATCTATGCTGACTACTCCCAGTCACCTTTTTGTCCTAAACATCTTTGGAAACAGCTTCCAGCAAGATTTGCCTCAACACCTTCCCAGGGAACAAGGTGAAACTGACTGGCCTGTAGTTCCCCAGATCCTCCTTCTTGCCCTTCTTGAAGATAGGAGAGACATTTGCTGCCTTCCAGTCCTCAGGAACCTCCACCACGAACTTTCAAAGATAATTCAGAGTGCCTCTCAATGACATTGGTCAGCTCTCTCAGCACTCATGGATGCATCTCATCAACACTAAAGAAGGCCTCTTCTACTTCTTTCTGATCAGGTGGTCTCTAGCAAACACCCACACTGACTTCCAATATGCAGATGTTCCTTTTTTAGAAGCTGTCATGCCTTTTATGTTGAATCATTTCCACTGAAACTGCCAGGGCAAAAGGAGAAGCTATGGGCTTAACCCATTAAAGATAACAGAATGACAGCTTCTGGCTTCATTGTACTTTGATTGATGTGCTGAAGAAATGCACTGACATATGCAATGTACAATCAATATTCTAACAGAGGGTGCTAGTTAAATGTGCAGATGTGACAATAGTATGTATCCTTTGGGGACTGTTAGATGCTTTTTAAATCAGAATGGTGTTGAAATCCCTCCTATTTGTCTCCAGAGGACAGCAATAGGGTCTTAGAGGACATTTTCTGAAAAGATTTTTGGAACAGCATTCACATGACTAAGCCGCTTGCTAGACAGCTGCACATCCCCACATAAAAAGCATGAAAACTGAAAATAGTCCAAAGGAGCTACACTTCTGCTCATGAAGCAAAACGATTAAGGGCAGACAGTGATAGACATGGAAATAGTTACTCTGTAGCAACCACCAGCTGTTATATGGAAGAAACAGGAATGAAGATGTTACCTGGACTAGCTTCAGCGTTTGCAGCTAGTTTCCTGACATGGGCAAGGCAAGAGCTAGATCCAGGCTGTGACCTAAGGTCCCGTTCTGGTTCTTGCCTTGCTCTTAGACTAACACAGCCATGCACTATGCCTTTCTTATGCTGGGCTTCAGGTTATAATCTCACTGCAAGATTTGAAGAAAATCGCTAAAAACATCCTTTCAGAAGAACACAAAGAAAACAGCCACTTCTCACTCAAAATTTTTTTCCTCTGCTTTCCTCTTTTTGTATTTGACATTCTATAATATATCCCTATGGCTGAACAGACCAGGAAAAAAACTCTGATGTATTTGACAAGTACCTTTTCAGTGGAGCTAAAATGAAATGTGATTTACCTTTCTTTTCTCTCACACAGACTATGGGTCTGGATAGGTTTTAAGGAAACAGTAAATAATGGCAGAGAATGGTTAAGTGTGCTTTGTTACAGAAGGAAAAAAAATCCCACTACATTTAGGAAGGTGCATCTGAGAAATGTGTTGGCAGTGCTGTGTGTGTGTGAGAAGGCTGGTGACGATAAGCGGAGAGAAGAAACAAAGACAGAAAAACACAGCAAGTGTAGGAGATATGACTGAACAATCATATTAGAACTTTAAAAATCAAAGGAAGCAGTTCAGAATGGGACTTTAGGAATGTGGGAAGAAGAAAAAATTGAGAATTGAGGATAAAAATGGGGAAAGTTGGAATAATGTAGGTAATGTGCAAGATTTCAGGCTTCTTGATAGCAGTTATACAGGAAAAGTAAACAAAAAGATAAAGCCAAAGAAATGTTTTGAGTTGAGAAAGAAAACACTTGATATGAGGAGGCATCTGAAAATGCTCCTCTCGTAAAAGAAAAATTGAAGAGCTATTTCATCCAAGTAAATTTGTGAGAACTGGAGATGAAGGGGTTAAACATAAAGCTACATAGAAGTTACCACAAGATTTAAAATATAAAACCATCCCTTTGACCTGAAAAGATAAAATAGCTGGAGGGTAGGAGAAAGAAAATCGTGACATCCTAATTTCATGGATGACCAGGAAAGATCAGATAGAGAGAAACAAGTTGTTTGAGAAATTTACCCTGCAGATCATGTTTCAGTGAGGATCTTAATAGAGACAAAAATAATCTAAAAGAGTGCAGAGAACAATGGTTTTCCATTGTTTTCAGGAATAGAAACCATGTCTATAGATGACCTATCATATGCATTGGGCAACCACTCCTAGTTCTTCAGCTTCATAGTCTAAAAAGATCTTTGACACTTTCTTTACACAAATATCCTGAAAAATATGTAAATAACCACCAATTCCAATTAGTTGATGCAGTCAAATAACAGGAGATTCCATTAATGTCAAAAGGCTGAATTTCATTAGAGGTTCATGAGTAGTAACCAAGAATAACTATCTGAGAAACAGAATCATTAACAGGATGGCATAGACCACTTTTTCTTTCTGCAAAAGTATAACTTCCTCTAAAATCATTCCACATATCCTTTACTTTTCTCACAGCAGTCTAAGTTACTTGCATCTGATGCTTTCACATACACAGATAAAAAGCATAGAGAGCACTATCAAAAGCATAGATTCTATTTCTTGAAAGCCAGTCATACACTTCTGTAGAATTTTTAGCACTCTATCTTCAGGAAGAGCCCTGGATGGGCACTCCTTTAAATCATACATTAGTGCATACAGAAATACAGATCTTTGTGAAACATTTGGATGTATTTTCATTTTCTATTGGAATGGAATATATTTATTGTCAAACATTTCATTTGAAAATATTCCAAAGGGAACTTTATAAA